>NW_024070207.1:66833612-67117056 GCF_014754425.2 Oryx dammah
CATCTCATCCTCTGTCATCCCCTTCTCCTCCTGCCCCCAGTCCCTCCCAGCATCAGAGTCTTTTCCAATGAGTAAACTCTTCATATGAGCTGGCCAGAGTACTGGAGTTTCAGCTTTAGCATCATTCCTTCCAAAGAAATTCCAGGGTTGATCTCCTTCACAATGGACTGGTTGGATCTCCTTGCAGTCCAAGGGACTCTCAAGAGTCTTCTCCAACACCACACTTCAAAAGCATCAATTCTTCGGTGCTCAGCCTTCTTCACAGTCCAACTCTCACGTCCATACATGACCACAGGAAAAACTATAGCCTTGACTAGAAGGACCTTAGTTGGCAAAGTCATGTCTCTGCTTTTGAATATGCTATCTAGGTTGGTCATAATTTTTCTACCAAGGAGTAAGCATTTTTTAATTTCATGGCTGCAGTCACCATCTGCAGTGATTTTGGAGCCCAAAACAATAAAGTGTGACACTGTTTCCACTGTTTCCCCATCTATTTCCCATGAAATGATGGGACAGGATGCCATGATCGTCGTTTTCTGAATATTGAGCTTCAAGCCAACTTTTTCACTCTCCACTTTCGCTTTCACCAAGAGGCTTTTTGATTCTGCTTCAATTTCTGCCATAAGGATGGTGTCATCTGCATATCTGAGGTTATTGATATTTCTCCCGGCAATCTTGATTCCAGCTTGTGCTTCTTCCAGTCCAGCGTTTCTCATGATGTACTCTGCATATAAGTTAAATAAGCAGGGTGACAACAGACAGCCTTGACATACTCCTTTTCCTATTTGGAACCAGTCTGTTGTCCATGTCCAGTTCTAACTGTTGCTTCCTGACCTGCATATAGGTTTCTCAAGAGGCAGTTCAGGTGGTCGGGTATTCCCATCTCTTTCAGAATTTTCCACAGTTTATTGTGATCCACATAGTCAAAGGCTTTGGCATAGTCAATAAAGCAGAAATAGATTTTTTTCTGGAACTCTCTTGCTTTTTCGATCTGGTCCCATCACTTCATAGCAAATAGATGGGGAAACAATGAAAACAGTGAGAGACTATTTTTGGGGGGAGGGCTCCAAAATCACTGTAGATGGTGACTGCATCCATGAAATTAAAAGATGCTTGCTCCTTGGAAGAAAAGCTATGTCCAACATAGACATCATATTAGAAAGCAGAGATATTATTTTGACAACAAAGGTCTGTCTATTCACAGCTATGGTTTTTCCAGTAGTCATGTGTGGATGGAAGAGTTGGACTAAAAAGAAAGCTGAGCACCAAAGAATTGATGCTTTTGAACTGTGGTGTTGGAGAAGACTCTTGAGAGTTGCTTGAACTGCAAGGAGAGCCAACCAGTTAATCCTAAAGGAAATCAGTCCTGAATATTCATTGGAAGGATTGATGTTGAAGCTGAAACTCCAGTACTCTCGCCACCTGATGCAAAGAACTGACTCATTGAAAAGACCCTGATGCTTGGAAAGATTTAATGTGGGAGGTGAAGTGATCAACAGAGGATAAGATGGTTGGATGGCATCACCAACTCGATGGACATGAGTTTGAGCAAGCTCCAGGAGTTAGTGTTTGACAGGGAAGCCTGGCATGCTGCTGTCCATGAGGTCACAAAGAGTCAGATATGACTGAGTGACTGAACTGAACTGAAGTCTTATTCTAATATTTATATAGAGAGGCATGGGACCTGGAATAGTTAAGACAGTATATAAAAAGAAGAATAGAGATGGAGTAATTACTCTATTCAATCTTAAGTATTACTATAGAGGGTGGCTGGGACAAGATGGCAGATTAGAAGGACCTTGAGTTCATCTCCTCTCAGTATCACACCCAAATCACAACTAACTGCTGAACAAACATCAATAGAAACAATTTCAACATACCAACAAAATTTTATTCTACATCCAGTGATATAAAGAAGAAACCACAATGATACGATAGAAGGGGCACACTCACAATATAATCAAATCTCATACTACCCACATAGGTGACCAACAAACTGCAAATTATCCAAGAAGTTCTTCTACAAGAGTGAGAGCTCTGAACCCATCAGTCTCCCCAGCCTACAGGTCTGGCATCAGGAGGAGGAGGCCCCAGAGCATCTAACTTTGAAGGTCAGTGGGTCTTGAGTACAGGATCTCCACAGAACTGATGGGAAAAGAAATTCCCATCCATGGAAGGTGCACACAAGATCTCATGTATGATGGAACTCAGGGAAAAAGCAGTGACTTCATAGGACTCTGGGGCAGACCTACTTACTGGTCTTGGAGGGTCTCCTGCAGAGGCAGGGATGGCTGTGTTTATCTCTGGGATCATAAAAGCTGATGGCAGACATAACAGCATCTTCACTCATCTATGTGAACACTTGCTGGAGGTAGACATTTTCCTTGGGGAATTAACACCAAGGCCTGGCCCCATATAACAGCCTATAGGCTCCAGTGCTGGAAAGTCTCAGGCCAAACAGCCAATGAAGCAGGAACACTGCCCCACTCATCAGCAGACAGACTACCTAAAGACTTTTTGAGCCAACAGCTACCTGGAGACACTCCCTTTGATACAGCCCAGCCCACCAGAGGACTATGACAAAGTTCTACCAAGTAGTGGCCAGGAACTAGCCACTCATACATGCCAGGAAGCCTGCACAAGCCTCTAGACCAGCCTCACTCACCATGAGGAAGACACCAGAAGCAAGAAAACTCCAATCCAGCAGCCTATACAGCTGAGTTCACAAATGCAGATAACAACCTATCCTGGAACCAACTGGTCCCTAACCCTTGAGTGATGAGAAGAAAGTGTACAACTGAGACATGTAAGACATGCCCTTCAGAAGGCCATTTCTCCAAGGTCAAGAAATATAACTAAACTACTACATACATAAAAATACAAATAGAAATTTAAACAAAATGAGACATCAAAGGATTATGTTCCAGAGAAAGGAACAAGGTAAAAATCCCAGAACAACTAGTGAAGTAGAGATAGGCAGTTTACCTGAGAAATAATTCAGGCTAATTAGCATAAAGATGATATGAGAATGAGGGAAAAGTATAGATGCACTGAATAAGAAGATACAAGGAGTATTTGTTTTTGTTTTTGTTTTTTATACTTTTTAAACTATAAAAGCATGATAACACATTTATAACAGACCTGGAAAACACAGAAAAATGTTACTATATATTATAATTATTTGTTAGGTAGATAAAATTAAGATTTTGGTAGGAGTTTCAATATCAAACATTCAAAAATTTAAATTAATAGACAAAAAAGTAGAAGAATATAGTAGACCTAAAAACACTATGTACATTCGCCACCTCATGCGAAGAGTGACTCATTGGAAAAGACTCTGATGCTGGGATGGATTGGGAGCAGGAGGAGAAGGGGACGACAGAGGATGAGACGGCTGGATGGCATCACCGACTCAATGGATATGAATCTGAGTGAACTCTGGGAGTTGGTGATGGACAGGGAGGCCTGGTGTGCTGTGATTCATGGGGTCACAAACAGTCGGACACGACTGAGCAACTGAACTGAACTGGAAAACACTATGAAACAATTGAACATAATTAAGATATATACAATTTTCACACAACAGCAAGGTATAAATTCTATTCAAGTTCACATAGACTATAAACCAAGAGACGCTGGAATATATTCAAGGACATAAAGCAAGGTGCAAAATTTTCATGGTGTAAAGGTATTGAAATCATGCAATCTGTTCTCTTATCACTGTAGAATTATGTTAGAAATTAATATCAAAAAATACTTGAAAGTAACCCACATGTTTTCAAGAGCAATGTGACATTTACCAAGAGAGATCTTTGACTTGGCCATTGAGAGACTCAAAAAAGTTAAAAGACTGAAAAAACACAGAGGCTGATTGCAGAGAAGAAAGCATTTAAATAAGATATTAATTCAAAAATGAAAAATTAATATCAAGGATACTTTTAAACTCCATGTATTTGGAAATTAAATGTACACTTTTAAATTATGGGTGTATCTAAGAAACCATAACAAGGAAAATTAGAAAATATGTCTTACAAAATAAAAATGAAAAGAGAATTTATCAGAATTTGTTGCGTGAAGATAAATCTGCTCAATGCAACTGAATACAATGTGTAATCTTGAATAAAGTATGAAAGCAAATAATGGACACTAGCATAAAATTTTGTGAAATTTGAGCACAAACTGTACTTTAGTTAATAATACTATATCACATGTAAATCTCCTTTTTTTTAACAACAGCATTTTTTAAAATATTTTCAGAATTGGATTAGAAATTTCAAGCATCATTCAATTTTTTTAAAATATCAGTAAAATAATAAGCCTTCTAGACTTTTAGCAGTAATACTAGATGCAAGAATAAATGGAACTATATCAAAGGTTTGAGTGAATATAAATTAGAAATCTAGAATTCTATTCATACTTAATCAAAATTGTATATAATGGCAATATGTATATGTATATATGTATGTATATGTATATAAATAGTAAGTATCAGTTCAGTTTAGTTGCTCAGTCGTGTCTGACTCTTTGCGACCCCATGAATCGCAGCACACCAGGCCTCCCTGTCCATCACCAACTCCCGGAGTTCACTCAGACTCACGTCCATCGAGTCAGTGATGTCATCCAGCCATCTCATCCTCTGTCGTCCCCTTCTCCTCCTGCCCCCAATCCCTCCCAGCATCAGAGTCTTTTCCAATGAATCAACTCTTCGCATGAGGTGGCCAAAGTACTGGAGTTTCAGCTTTAGCATCATTCCTTCCAAAGAACACCCAGGGCTGATCTCCTTCAGAATGGACTGGTTGGATCTCCTTGCAGTCCAAGGGACTCTCAAGAGTCTTCTCCAACACCACACTTCAAAAGCATCAATTCTTCGGCACTCAGCCTTCTTCACAGTCCAACCCTCACATCCATACATGACCACAGGAAAAACCATAGCCTTGACTAGATGGACTTTAGTCAGCAAAGTAATGTCTCTGCTTTTGAATATGCTATCTAGGTTGATCATAGCTTTCCTTCCAAGGAGGAAGTGTCTTTTAATTTCATGGCTGCAGTCACCATCTGCAGTGATTTTGGAGCCCACAAAAAATAAAGTCTGACACTATTTCCACTGTTTCCCCATCTATTTGCCATTAAGTGATGGGCCCAGTTGCCATGATCTTCGTTTTCTGAATGTTGAGCTTTAAGCCAACTTTTTCACTCTCCTCTTTCACTTTCATCAAGAGGCTTTTTAGTTCCTCTTCACTTTCTGCCATAAGGGTGGTGTCATCTGCATATCTGAGGTTATTGATATTTCTCCCGGCAATAGTGTATATATATATATACAAGGAAATATATATATATACACTATATATATATAAAAGAAAACATGAATTTTTGCTTAGCTAAAATATTAGTGACATTTTGATTCCATTTGTTTGAATAAGTAGTGAAAGTGAAGTTGCTTGATCATGTCTGACTGTTTTTAACCCCATAGACTGTAGCCTACGGGCTTCTCCATCCACAGGATTTTCCAGGCAAGAGTACCAGAGTGGGTTGCCATTTCCTTCTCCAGGTGATCTTCCCAACTCAGAAATCGAACCCAGGTCTCCCGCATTGCAGGCAGACGCTTTACCCTCTGAGCTACCAGGGAAGCCCTTGAATAAGCAGACAGCATATTAAAAAGCAGAGACATTTATTTGCTGACAAAGGTCCATCTAGTCAAAGCTATGGTTTTTCCAGTGGTCATGTATGGATGTGAGTGTTGGACCATAAAGAAAGCTGAGCGCTGAAGAATAGATGCTTTTGAACTGTGGTGTTGGAGAAGACTCTTGAGAGTCCCTTGGACTTGCAAGGAGATCCAACCAGTTCATCCTAAAGGAAATTAGTCCTAAATATTCATTGGAAGGACTGATGTTGAAGCTGAAACCTTGGTTACCTGATGTGAAGAACTGACTCATTGGAAAAGACCCTGATGCTGGGAAAAATTGAAGGCAGGAGGAGAAGGGAACGACAAAGGATGAGATGGTTGCACGGCATCACTGACTCGAAGAACATGAGTTTGAGCAAGATCTGGGAGTTGGTGATGGACAGAGAAGCCTGGTGTGCTGCAGTCCATGAGGTTACAAAGAGCTGGACACGACTGAGTGGCTGAACTGAACTGACATATATATATGTTTACACTACACTTGATAAAGGGTTGAGAGAGAACAACAAAAATGGAAAACAAAATACATGAAATAGGAGCACTGAATATGAAACAGAAAAAGTGAAACAAACTATATAAAAGTAAAGATCATCATATAGTCCAGTTCTTTTTAAAAGAGGCTGCTTTTTTTTTTTTTTTTACTTTACAAAATTGTATTGGTTTTGCCATACATCAACATAAATCCACCACGGGTGTACATGTGTTCCCCATCCTGAACCCCCCTCCCACCTCCCTCCCCATACCATCCCTCTGGGTCATCAGTGCACCAGCCCCAAGCATCCTGTATCCTGCATCGAACCTAGACTGGCGATTCATTTCTTGTATGATATTATACATGTTTCAATGCCATTCTCCCAAATCATCCCACCCTCTCCCTCTCCCTCTCCCACAGAGTCCAAAAGACTGTTCTATACATCTGTGTCTCTTTTGCTGTCTCGCATACAGGGTTATTGTTACCATCTTTCTAAATTCCATATATATGCATTAGTATGCTGTATTGGTGTTTTTCTTTCTGGCTTACTTCACTCTGTATAATCGGCTTCAGTTTCATCCACCTCATTAGAACTGATAGAACTGCCTTATGACCCAGCAATCCCACTGCTGGGCATACACATCAAGGAAACCAGAATTGAAAGAGACACATGTACCCCAATGTTCATCGCAGCACTGTTTGTAATAGCCAGGACATGGAAGCAACCTAGATGTCCATCAGCAGATGAATGGATAAGAAAGCTGTGGTACATATACATAATGGAGTATTACTCAGCCATTAAAAAGAAAACATTTGAATCAGTTCTAATGAAGTGGCTGCTTTTTAAACGTGGCTGCTGTTATTACAATAACACCTGGAACTCTGGAGAAAAAAAACAATCTTGGACATTTGTATTTTTACAAAAAAAATTCCAAGCTAACTCTAATGTGCATCTGGATTTTTAAAAGTGATTACAGGATATCCAAGATGGCGAAGGAGTAGATAGACATGGAGTACATCTCTCTTCACAGATACATCAGGAATACACCTCAAGACACAGAAGATCTTGCAAAACACCATCTGAGAGCAAGCAGGGATACCTGATCACTGGAAAAAATATATATATAGAACCATGAAAAACTCGCTAGGGCAAAGAAAGGAGGGAAAAAAGAAGAGAATAAATAGGATTGGATCTGCACCTAGGGGTGAGAGAACTGAAGCAGCGGTCAAATCCCCACATCAGGGCAACTGTTTGGGACAGAGGTGAAGCATTTGAGGCTGTTGGAGAGTGAAGCAGCTGGTCTGTGACAGTCTGAATGGAATGAAAATGACACAAACAATCCTTGCCACAGCCATATCTACCCTGGACAGGGACGCAAGTCCCCTAGAAAGGACAGCGGTTGGAAGCTGGAGAGTAGGGATTGAAGAGCAATCCCAGGGTGAGGTCTGCTGCTGACTGCCAGAAGACAGCCTGAGGGGACATGAGGGAGGTGAGCACAGTGGGAAATGCTTGTGAAGGAAAGGTAGGCATACATAGAAACAGGATGATACTGCTGAGTCAGACATAGGGGGTGGAGCCATCTCTATAGCCTCTCTCTCCCCACATATCAGCATGGAACAGCTGAAATACCCCAGAGAGGGTGGCCCTTTAAGCCCCTGAAGCACTCAGTAACAGAAAAGGATCCCAACCCGGGGGCCCTGTAAGTGCCTGAATGGGACAAGCAACACAGAAGGACCAACCAAAGAGGTCCTCTGATCACCAGCTACCAGAGGCTAGGAAAAGACTCTAATAGGACCATAACTCCTGAGGCTGAAGCAGTTGGTGTCCCTGCATACTTGACACCCTGAGGGTTCCCACAATTCAAGGAACTATGCCATCTCCATGCTCAGTCCTCACTGGGGCAGAGCTGCCAGAAGCTAGAAAAAACCCTAATAGTGCCATACTTCCTGTCACAATAGCCGCTGGCACCCTTGCAAATCTGGCATTACCAGGATCCCTGTGATCCAAGCTCCTGTGCCACCCCCACACTTGATCCCCACTGGGACAGAGCAGCCAGTGGCTAGAAAAAAACCTAAGAGCACCATATTTCCTGCCGTCGCTAGCCACCGCTCCCCTGAGTACCTAGTACTGCCGGGGCCCCAGCAATACAAGCCACTGCAACACCTCCACACCCAGTCCTCCCTGGGGCAGATTCAAGTCTTCCAGGGCAGCCTCAGGAGCAAACTCCTGTGGAAGACTCACACACAGAGGTGAAGATAAAACCACAATTGGAAACCAGGGGCAGTGTGGCTAAAGAATAGAACCCAAAACCTTCCCACCAGTGGTAAAAGCTGAAGATTAAATCCACATGATCAACTAGGCAGACTTTGTGTCTATGGAATATACAGAAAGACAATGAGAGTTCCCGCAAAAAAATAAATAAATAAATAACATGCTGGCAGATGTGGACACTGGAGGCAAGAACACACAGGAGTAGGACCAGATTAGACTCTGAGCTGCTCCCACAAAGGTCCAGAGACCAGCCCAGTATTGGAGGGCATCCTAGGAAGGCAAGGTGAACTGTAACTCACAATGAAGGAAAGGATGCTAACAGATGAGATCCAAGAAAGATATTTATTATTATTCTGATATTTTATCTTATTCAGTAGTTACTTACGGATTTTTCTTTTTTCCCCCTCTGTTGCTGTAGTTGTTGATTTTACTAGTACTGTTAAGTTTGTTTACATGTTGAGAATTTTTTTAATTACACTTTTTATTTCCTTTAAATACTTCTGCCCCTATGTTGGCCTTTTGCAATTTTGAGGAAATTTTCCCTTTTTTCTGTTTTTTAATTTTAAAAAATTAATATAAATTTATTTATTTTAATTGGAGGCTAATTACTTTACAATACTGTATTGGTTTTGCCATACATCAACATGAATCTGCCACAGGTGTACACGTCCTGAACCCTCCTCCTACCTCCCTCCCCATACCATCCTTCTGGGTCATCACAGTACACCAGCCCTGAGCATCCTGTATCATGCCTCAAACCTGGACTGGTGATTCATTTCATATATGATATTATACATGTTTCAATGCCATTCTCCCAAATCATCTCACCCTCGCCCTCTCCCACAGAGTCCAAAAGACTGTTCTATACATCTGTGTCTCTTTTGCTGTCTTGCATACAGGGCAAAAAAAATAATTATTATTATTTTATACATATATTCTTTTGTTTGCTTTTCTTATTCTTTTCCTGTTGTAGTTATTATTAAATATATATAAATCTTCTTTATCTACCCCTATTCAACTTTGCTTTTCTATTATTTCTTTTCTTCTTTTTCTCTCTTTCTTTCACAGTGTTTATAGGTCTGTTTTTCTTTCATTGCTTTATTGCCAAGTTGGCACATTGCTTTGGTTTTGTTTTCCTGTGTATACTTTAGTTAGTTTCATTTTTAACTGGTTGATATCATTTTTGCTTTCCTATGCTTTCCAGGTCAATCTCTTCTATTTTCTTTTCTTTTGGACTGGTTTTGTTTTGTTTATGTGTGTGTGTGATTTTTGTTAGTATTTGCCTGGTTTTGTATTTGCCATTTGTCTATGTTTTCCTTTTGTTTCTAGCTTTAGTGTGTTTGTTTTAATCCCCTTTAATGCCATAACAAACCAGCTGTGGAATCTCAGTTCCTTGGCCAGAGATAGGGCCCAGAGCCTATGGAGTGGGAGCACTGACAAGAATCTAGATTGCCAGAAAACTCCTAACCCCAGGGAGTATTAATTAGTGAGAACTCTCACAAAGGCCTCCACCTGTGTACAAGACCCAGCATCACCCAACTGCTGGCAGGACCCAGTGCAGGACGCCTCACTCAAACAACAAAGAAGACAAAAACACAAACCTAATCATCAGCAAGCAGGTGATGCCTCATATAGCCCTGGTCATCAGAGAACAATTCACACCCTACAGAAGCCTATACAAACTACTAGACCAACCTTACTCACCAAGGGCAGTAACCAAAAGGAAGAAGGAATTCAACCTCAAAGTCTGAGAAAAGGAGATCTCAAACACAATAATTTTTTTTAATGAAAAGGCAGAGAAATATTGTACAAATGAAGGAACAAACTAGGAACACACAAGACCAAACAAAGAAGAGATGGGAAAACTACCTGGAAAAAGAATTCAAAATAATGCTAGTAAAGATGTTCCAAAACCTCAAAAATAGAATAAAGAAAATGCAAGAAGCCATCAACACAATGAACATAATTATGAAATACCTAAAAGAAATGAATAAACAGAGATGAATAACACAATTATGGATTTAAAATACTATAGAAGGAAGCAATAATAGATTAACTGAAGCAGAAGAATAGATAAGTGAGCTGGAAGATAGAATGGTGGAAATAGCTGTTAGGCAGCAGAATAAAGGAAAAAGAATGAAAAAATTGAGGATAGTCTGAGACACTTGGACAATATAAATGCAACAACATTTGAGTTATAGGGGCCACAGGGGAAGAAGAGAAAAAGAAAGTCACTGAGAAAATTTTTGAAGAGATTATAGTTGAAAACTCCTTCAGCATGGTAAATGAAATAGTCGATCAAGTCCAAGAAGCACAAAGAGTCCCATACAGGATAAACCCAAGGAGAAGCACATCAAGACACATAATAATCAAGCTAACAGAGATTAAATACAAAGAAAGAACATTAAAAGCAGAAAGGGAAAAGCAACAAGTAACGTACAAGAGAAAACCCATACAATTAACAGCTGATATTTCAGCAGAAACTCTGCAGTTCAGAAAGGAATGTAAGGGTATATTTAAGTACTGAAAGAAAAATATCTACAACCAAGATTACTCTATCTGGCAAGTATCTCATTCAAAAAAATCAAAAGCTTTACAGACAAGCAAAAGTTAAGAGAATTTAGCACCACCAAACCAGCTTTACAGAAAATATTAAAGGGACTTATATAGGCAATAAACACAAGAGAAAGGAAAGACCTACAGAAACAAACCCAAAATAATTGAGAAAATGCCAATAGGAACATACATATCAATAATTACTTTAAATGTAAATGGGTTAGATGATTCAACCAAAAGACACAGACTGGCTGAATACATACAAAAACAAGACCCATAGATATGATGTCTACTTCAGACCTAGAAACACATACAGACAGAAAGTAAAAAGATGGGGAAAAGATATTCCATGCAAATGGAAACCAAAAGAAAGCTGGAGTGGCAATTCTCATTTCAGAAAAAAATACTTTAAAATAAAGTCTATAACAAGAGATAAAGAAAGACACTACATAATGAACAAGGGATCAGTCAAAGAAGAAGACATAACAATTTTAATATTTATGCACCCTGTATGAGAGCACCTCAGTATACAAGGCAAAGACTAACAGACATAGGAGAAATTGACAGCAACATAATAGTAGGAGACTTTAACACCCCACTCAAACTAATGGACAGTACATCAAAACAGAAAATAAATAAGGAAACACAAACCTTAAATAAAACATTAGACCAAATAGATCTAATTGATATCTATAGAACTTTCCACCCAAATGCAGAATACACTTTCTTCTCAAGTGCACATGGAACATTCTCCAGGACAGGCCACATCTTGGGTCACAAATAAAACCTCAGTAAATTAAAAAAAAAAATCATATCAAGCATCTTTTCTAACCACAATGTTAAGAGACTAGATATCAATTACAGAGGGGAAAAAACTGTAAGAAACACAAACACATGGAGATTAAACAATGCATTTTAAAATAACAAACAGGTTACTGAAAAATCAAAATAGAAATCTAAAAATTTATAGAAACAAGTGACAATGAAAGCATGACAACAAAAACCTCTGGGATGCAGCAAAGATAGTTCTAAGAGGGAAGTTTATAGCAATACAATCCTACCTCAAGAAACAAGAAAAACATCAAATAGACAATTTAACTTTACACCTAAACCAACTGGAAAAAAAAAACAAAGTTTGTAAAAGGGAAGAAATCATAAAGATTGAAGCAGAAATAAATGAAAAAGAAACAAAGGAAACAATACTAAAAATTAACAAAACTATAAACTGGTTTTTGAAAAGATAAACAAAATTGACAAAACATTAGCCATACTCATGAAAAAAATGGGATAAAAAATCAACAAAATTAGAAATGAAAAAGGAGAGGTTACAGAAAACAATGCAGAAATACAAAGAATAATTAAAAATTATTGTGAGCAACTATATGCCAATAAAACAGAGAACCTGGAAGAAAAGGACAGACTTGCATAAAATTTCATTCTTCCATGACTGAACCAGGAAAAAATAGAAATTATGAACAAGTTGATTAAAAGCACCTAAATCAAAACTGTGATGAAAAATCTCCCTAAAATCAAAAGCCCAGGCCAGGTGGCTTCATAGGTGAGTTCTATCAAACATTTAGAAAAGAGCTATTTCCAATCCTTCTAAAGTTCTTCCAAAAAGTTGCAGAGGAAGGAACAATTCCAAACTCATTTCTACAAGGATAACATCACCCTAATATCAAAACCAAAGACAACAAACAAAAAAAGAAAATTACAGGCCAATATAACTGATTAACATAGATGCAAAAATCCTCAATAAAATTCTAGCAAACAGAATACAACACATTTTAATAGTTACACACCATGACCAAGTCAGGTTTATCCCAGGGATGCAAGGATTCTTCAATATATGCAAATCAATTAATGTGATATACCATATTACAAAATGAAAGATAAAAAACATAAGGTAATCTCAATAGATTCAGAAAAAGCTTTTGAAAAAATGTAGCATGCATTTATGATGAAACCTCTTCAAAAAATGGGCATAGAAGAAAGCTAACTTAACATAATAAAAGCCATATAGGATAAACCCACAGCAAACATTATTCTCAATGGTGAAATATTGAAAGCATTCCCTCTAAGATCAGGAAAAAGGCAAGGGTGCCCACTGCCACCACTATTATTCAACATAGTTTTGGAAGTCTTAGCTATAGCAATCAGAGAAGAAAAAGAAATAAAAGGAATCAAAACTGGTAAAGAAGTAATACTCTCATTGTGTGCAGACAACATGATACTATACATAGAAAATCTAAAGATACCATCAAAAATTATTAGAGCTAATCAATAAATTTAGCAAAGTGACAGGATACAAAATCAATCCACAGAAATCACTTGGATCCCTATACCTAATATTGAAATATCAGAAATATAAATTGAGGAATCAATCCCATTTACCATTGCAACAAAAAGATTAAAATACCTAGGAATAAACCTACCTAAGGAGACAAAAGAGCTGTATACAGAAAGCTGTAAGACACTAATGAAAGAAATAAAAATGACATAAACACATGGAGAGATATTCCATGTTCCTGGGTTGGAAGAATCAATACTATGAAAAATGACTGTCCTACCAAAAGTAATCTACAGATTCAACACAATCACTATCAAATTACCAATGGCATTTTTCACAGAACTAGAACAAAAAAAAAAATCACGATTCATATGGAAACAGTAAAGATCCTGAATAACCAAAGCAATTTTGAGAAAGAATGGAGCTGGAGGAATCAACCTTTCTGACTTCAGACTATGCTACAGAGCTATAATCATCAAGACAGTGTGGTACTGGCACAAAAACAGAAATATAGGTCAAAGGAACAAGATAGAAAGCCCAGAGATAAACCCACACTCCTGTAGATACCTTATTATTGATAAAGGAGGCAAGAATACACAATGGGGAAAACATAACCTCTTCTATAAGTGGTCCTGAGGAAAAGGGACAGCTATATGTAAAAGAATGAAATTAGAATATTTCCTAACACCATACACAAAGATAAATTCAAAATGGATTAAAAATCTAATGTAAGATCCGAAACTATAAAATGCTTAAAGGAAAACACAGGTAGAAGACTCTATGACTTAAATCACAGCAAGATCCTCTAATATCCACCTCCTACACTTCATGGCAAATAGATGGAGAAACAGTGGAAACAGTCGCTGACTTTATTTTGGGGGGCTCCAAAATCACAGCAGATGGTGATTGCAGCCAAGAAATTAAAAGCTTACTCCTTGGAAGGAAAGTTATGACCAACCTAGACAGCATATTCAAAAGCAGAGACATTACTTTGCCAACAAAGGTCCGTCTAGTCAAGGCTATGGTTTTTCCAGTGGTCATGTATGGATGTGAGAGTTGGACTATAAAGAAAGCTGAGCTCAGAAGAATTGACGCTTTTGAACTGTGGTGCTGGAGAAGACTCTTGAGAGTCCTTTGGACTGCAAGGAGATCCAACTAGTCCATCCTAAGGGAAATCATTCCTGGGTGTTCATTGGAAGGACTGATGTTGAAGCTGAAACTCCAGTATTTTGGCCACCTCATGCAAAGAGCTGACTCATTTGAAAAGACCCTGATGTTGGGAAAGATTGAAAGCAGGAGGAGAAGGGGATGACAGAGGATGAGATGGTTAGATGGCATCACCAACTCAATGGACATGAGTTTGTGTGACCTCTGGGAGTTGGTGATGGACAGGGAGGCCTGGTGCCGAACTGAGAGTAATGGAAATAAAAACAAAAATAAACAAGTGGGACCTAATTAAACTTAAAAGCTTTTGCACAGCAAAGGAAACTATATTCAAGATGAAAAGACAACCCTCAGAATGGGAAAAAATAACAGCAAATGAAACAACTGACAAACGATGAATTTCAAAAATATAGAAGCAGCTTACCCAAGTCAATACCAGAAAATTTGTCCAAAGAAGATATACAGATGGCTAACAAACACATAAAAAGATGCTCAACATCACTCATTATTAGAGAAATGCAAATTAAAACTACAATGGTTCTGATTGCAAATTAAAACTACACAGATAAGACTGACCATCATTTAAAAGTCTACAAACAATAAATGCTGGACACTGTATGAGAAGAGGGAACCTTCTTGCACTGGTGGTGGGAATGCAATTTGACACAGTCACTGTGGAGAACAGTATGGAGGTTCCTTAAAAAGCTCGGAATAAAACCACCATATGACACAACAATTACACTCAAAGATATATACCTTGAGGAAACCAAAATTGAAAAAGACATATGTAGCCCAATGTTCATTGCAGCTCTGTTTACAATATGTAGGTCATGGAAGCCACCTAAGTGTCCATCGACAGATGAATGGATAAAGAAGCTGTGGTATGTATATACAGTGGAATATTACTCAGTCATAAAAAGGAAGGCAGTTGAGTCTAGCCTAATGAATTGGATGAACATAGAGCCTATTATATAGAGTGAAGTAAGTCATAAAGAGAAAAACAATTATATACTAATGCATATATATAGAAACTAGAAAGATGGTACTGACTAACCTGTTTGCAGAGCAACAGTGGAGGCACAGACATTGAGAACAGACTTATGGACACAGCTGGGGTTGGGGGAGGAAGTAAAGGGTGATGTATGGAGAGAGTAACATGGAAACATACATTACTATATGTAAAATAGATAGCCAATGGGAATTTACTGTATGATTCAGAGAATTCAAATTGGGGCTCATTAACATCCTAGTGGGGTGGAATGGGGTGAGAGGTGGGATGGATGTTCAAGTGGTAAACATAGGTAAACGTATGTTCATGTTGATGTTTGGTAGAAACCAACACAACACAGTAAAGCAATTATCCTCACTTAAAAATAAATAAATCTTAAAAATGATGACAGGTTTTTGTATTAAATGGTAGTTTTAGTGATATAGAGCTCTATTGTTTTCTGTTGACCTATCATGATACAAGGGTATTAAAATGAATACTAGTTGCATAATCACAACAGTAAAATATGTTCATCATTTTTTTGCAATTAATAGCCAAACCAAAAGAAAAAGAAAAGAAAATTACAGTTGCAAGTCATAATGGAAATGAGATTAACTTAACAGTATAAAATAATTACATACAATTTGGGAGGTTAAGTAGAATGATGTGGTAAGTGAAAGTAGATACATGCACATCTTTTCATCCACACAGCCATTCTATGTCTTGTGGTTGGTGCATTTAATCCATTTTCATTTTAGATCAGAAACAGTAATTCAGGAAACCATCCCATTTACCATATCAACAAAATGAATAAAATGCCCAGGAATAAGTCTACCTAAGAAGATGACTGACAAACACATGAAAAGATACTCAACATCACTCATTATTAGAGAAATTCAAATCAAAACTACACTGGAGGCTGGGATAGAGGCTCAAGAGGAAGAGGGATATATATAAAATTATGGCTGATTTACATTGTTGTACTGCAGAAGCCAACAAAACATTGTAAAGCAATTTTCCACCAATTAAAAAATAAATAAATAAAAAAACTACAATGAGGTATTACCTCTCACAAATCAGAATGGCCATCATCAAAAAATCTACAAACAATAAATGCTGGAGAGGATGTGGAGAAAAAGGAACCCTCCTGCACTGTTGGTAGGAATGTAAATTGATACAGCCACCATGGAGAACAGAATGGCGATTCCTTGAAAAACTAGGAATAAAACTACAATATGACCCAGCAATCCCACTACTGAGCATATCCCCTGAGAAAAACCACAATTCAAAAAGACACATGTACTCCAATATTCATTGCAGTGTTATTTACAATAGCCAGGACAAGGAAGCAACCTAGATGTCCATCGACAGATGAATGGACAATGAAGATGTGATGCATATACACAATTCAATACTATTCAGCCATAAAAAGGATCAAATTGGAGTCAGTTGTAGTGAGGTGGATGAACCTAGAGCCTGTTATATAGAGCAAAGTAGGTCAGAAAGAGAAAAACAAATATTGTATGCTGCTGCTGCTGCTGCTAGCTCACATCAGTCATGTCCAACTCTGTGCGATGCCATAGACGGCAGCTCACCAGGCTCCCCTGTCCCTGGGATTCTCCAGGCAAGAACACTGGAGTGGGTTGCCATTTCTTTCTCCAATGCATGAAAGTGAAAAGTGAAAGTGAAGTTGCTCAGTTGTGTCCGACTCTTAGTGACCCCATGGACTGTAGCCTACCAGGCTCCTCCATCCATGGCATTCTTTAGGCAAGAGTACTAGAGTGGGGTGCCATTGCCTTCTCTGCAAATGTTGTATATTAACACATAAATATGGAATCTAGATAAACAGTACTGATGAACATATTTGAAGGAAAGTAATGGAGATGTAGAGAACAAACGTGGATGCAGCAGAGGAAGGAGAGGGTAGGACAATTGAGGAAGTACCATTGACATATATACACTATTATAAAATAGATAGCTAGTGGAAAGCTGTTATATAACATAGGAATCTCAGCCTGGGGCTCTGTGAAGACCTAGAAGGGTGGAGTGGAAAGGTGGAAGGAGGCTCAAGAGGGAGAGAATATATATATATATAACTGATTCACCTTTTTGTACAGCAGAAACCAATACAACATTATAATGAATTATCTTTCAATTAAAAAATAAACGTTAAAAATCATGTATAGATGTGAGTTGGACCATAAAGAAGGCTGAACACTGAAGAATTGATGCTTTCAAAATGTGATGTTGGAGAAAACTCTTGAGAATCCCTTGGACAGCCAGGAGATCAAACCAGTCAATCCTAAAGGAAATCAACCCTGAATGTTCATCAGAAGGACTGATGCAAAGCTGAAGTTCCAATTATTTGGCCACCTGATGCGAAGAGCTGACTCATTGGAAAAGACCCTGATGCTGAGAAAGATTGAGGGCAGGAGGAGAAGGGGACAATGGAGAATGACATTGTTGGATGGCATCACCAAGTCAATGGACATGAGTTTGGGCAAATTCTGGGAGATGGTGAAGGACAGGGAAGCCTGGTATGCTATAGTCAATGGGGTCACAAAGAGTTGGACACAACTTAGCGACTGAACAACAACTGCTACCTGGATTTCTGGAATACCAAAGTAATGACAATGTCACTCAGAAAAGACAACCTGATTTCTTGGATGCATTTCTCTCCCCATGGAGAGAAAAAATGGCACAGTTACCCACTTTAAGTCACACTGAAGCCTGGGATATAAACCTTTATTACAGAGCTATTTTGAGCTTCCTAGGTGGCTCAGTGTGTAAAGAATCCACCTGCAATGCAGGAGATAGGCGAGTTCGAGCCCTGGGTTCAGAATATACCCTGGAGGAGGCTGTG
This sequence comes from Oryx dammah, assembly GCF_014754425.2. Lineage (NCBI taxonomy): Eukaryota > Metazoa > Chordata > Mammalia > Artiodactyla > Bovidae > Oryx > Oryx dammah. The sequence continues at coordinate 66,851,898 of NW_024070207.1, forward strand.
GCAATTCACTCCAGTATTCTTGCTTGAAGAATCCCAAGGACAGAGGAGCCTGGACATTTACAGTTCATAAGATTGCAAAGAGTGGGATGCGACTAACTCATGCACAGAGGTATTTTAGTCCTCTATGAGTTTTTGCTATTTTAGCATTTACCTAAGGATAAATATTTTAAAATAAAGAATAATCATCTTACTATTTGGTCCATTAAAAATTAAGAATTCAGAACTTAAAAAGAAGCATGTTGGCAACAAATCAACAAATGTATACAAACAATTTCTTCAGTATTTCCAGATCTTATTGAACTTTATTTTGTCTGTTCCTAGTGAAAATATGTCCCAGGTATATTATTCAACTATTGTAATGTTTGCATTCCTATAACAGGCAGGAAATTTCATTTGATAAACATTTCCATGTAGGGATAATTATAATCCATATCTGTTTGTTATCAAAAAATGAAAAGAAAGAAAAATTACTCTAATGAGCACAGAAGACATTGTTAGTAAGTAATATGACAATTTCAGCAAGGTACTAATGTTTATCAAATGTTCATTGAGTACATAACAAAACATATCCTTAATTAGTTGGGACTGGAGTTAGCAAGGTTTATATATTTCTTGGTTTGAAATTCTGTACTTTTAAAAAAGCATTTTCTGTTATTAACAAAATAAATCCTAATAAGTCAAAAAAATCTACCTAAGAAACAAAAGACCTATATTCAAAAACTATAAGATGCTTATGAAAGTAATCAAAGATGACACAAACAGATGAAAAGATATACCATGTAGCTGAGTTGGAAGACTTAATATTGTCAAAATGAATATACTATACTATCTGAAAAAATGATTTACAGATTCAATGCAGTCCCTATCAAATCACCAATAACATTTTTCAATTTGTATGGAAACACAAAAAACCCCAAGTAACCAAAGCAATCCTGAGAGAGAAAAATGAAGCTGGAGGAATCAGACTCCCTGACTTTAAACTATATTACAAAGCTACAGTAATCAAAACAATATGTTACTGGCACAACAAACAGAAATATAGATTAATTGAATAGGACAAAAAGCCTAGAGATAAACCCATGCACCTATGGTCAATTAATATATGACAAATAAGCCAAGAATATATTATACAATGGAAAAAAAGACAGTTACTTCAATAAGTGGTGCTGGGAAAATTGGACAGCTACATGTAAAAGAATGTAATTAGAACATTCTCTAACACCATGCACCAAAATAAACTCAAAATGTATTTTAAGGACCTAAATGTAAAACTGAATACTCTAAAACTTCTAAAGGAAAACATAAGCAGGACACTTTTTTTTTTTTTGAGTGCTGACCCAATATAAACCTTTATTTATTTTTTTAAGTTATTTTCATTACTGTAATTTACTTCTTTTTTTTTTTTTGTACATGCAATGGCAGCAATATCTTTTTGGATCTGTCTCCTAAAACAATGGAAATAAAACAAAAATAAACAAATGGAACCTAATTAGACTTAAAATATTTTGCACAGCAAAGGAAACCATAAGCAAAATAAAAAGACAGCCTTCAGATGAGAGAAAATATTTGTGGATCAAGCCACCAACAAGGGATTAAAATCCAAAATATACAAACAGTTCAAGTACATACATACATATATATATACATATATACATATATATATATATATATATATATATATATATATATATATATATAAAACAATCCAACTGAAGAATGGGCATAAGATCTAAATAAGACATACAGATAACCAACAGACACTTGAAAAGATGTTCAACATTGCTAATTATTAATGAAATGCAAATCAATACTACAATGTGGTATCATTTCACCCCAGTCAGAATGACCATCATCAAAAAGTCCATTAAATAATAAATGCTGGAGAAGATGTAGAGAAAAAGGAACCTTATTACACTGTTGGCAGGAATGTAAATTGATAAAGCCACTATGGAGAACAGTGTGGAGGTTCCTTGGAAAACTAAAGATAAAATTATCATAAAACACTGCAATCCCACTTCTTGGTATATATTTGGAGAAAGCTTCAACTCAAACAGATGTATGCCATCTGTATCTCTTCTTTGGAGAAATGTCTATTTAGTTCTTTGGCCCATTTTTTCATTGCATCATTTATTTTTCTGGAATTGAGCTGCACGGCCTGCTTGTATATTTTTGAAATTAGTTCTTTGTCAGTTGCTTCAGTTGCTATTATTTTCTCCCATTCTGAAGGCTGTCTTTTCACCTCGCTTATAGTTTCCTTTGTTGTGCAAAAGCTTTTAATTTTAATTAGGTCGCATTTGTTTAGTTTTCCTTTTATTTCCAATATTCTGGGAGGTGGTCATAGAGGATCCTGCTGTGATTTATGTCCAAAAGTGTTTTGCCTATGTTCTCCTATAGGAGTTTTATATTTTCTGGTCTTATGTTTAGATCTTTAATCCATTTTGAGTTTATTTTTGTGTGTGGTGTTAGAAAGTGATCTAGTTTCATTCTTTTACAAGTGGTTGACCAGTTTTCCCAGCACCACTTATTAAAGAGATTTTCTTTAATCCATTGTATTTTCTTGCCTCCTTTGTCAAAGATAAGGTGTCCATAGGTGTGTGGATTTATCTCTGGGCTTTCTATTTTGTTCCATTGATCTATATTTCTGTTTTTGTGCCAGTACCATACTGTCTTGATGACTGTGGCTTTGTAGTAGATGCTGAAGTCAGGCAGGTTGATTCCTCCAGTTCTATTCTTCTTTCTCAAGATTGCTTTGGCTATTCGAGGTTTTTGGATTTCCATACAAACTGTGAAATTATTTGTTCTAGCTCTGTGAAAAATACCGTTGGTAGTTTGATAGGGATTGTATTGAATCTATAGATTGCTTTGAATAGTATACTCGTTTTCACTATATTGATTCTTCTGATCCATGAACATGGTATATTTCTCCATCTATTAGTGTCCTCTTTGCTTTCTTTCACCAGTTTTATAGTTTTCTATATATAGGTCTTTAGGTTCTTTAGGTAGATATATTCCTAAGTATTTTATTCTTTTTGTTGCAATGGAGAATGGAATTGTTTCCTTAATTTCTCTTTCTATTTTCTCATTATTAGTGTATAGAATTGCAAGGGATTTCTGTGTGTTGTTTTTTATATCCTGCCACTTTATTATATTCATTGATTAGCTCTAGTAATTTTCTGGTGGAGTCTTTAGGGTTTTCTATGTAGAGGATCATGTCATCTGCAAACAGTGAGAGTTTTACTTCTTTTTCAATTTGGATTCCTTTTATTTCTTTTTCTGTTCTGATTGCTGTGGCCAAAACTTCCAAAATTATGTTGAATTGTAGTGGTGAAAGTGGGCACCCTTGTCTTGTTCCTGACTTTAGGGGAAATACTTTCAATTTTTCACCATTGAGGATAATGTTTGTTGTGGGTTTGTCATATTTAGCTTTTATTATGTTGAGGTATATTCCTTCTATTCCTGCTTTCTGGAGAGTTTTTATCATAAATGGATGTTGAACTTTGTCAAAGGCTTTCTCTGCATCTATTGAGATGATCATATGGATTTTATTTTTCAATTTGTTAATGTGGTGTATTACATTGATTGATTTGTGGATATTGAAGAATCCTTGCATCCCTGGGATAAATCCCACTCAGTCATGGTGTATGATCTTTTTAATGTGTTGTTGGATTTTGATTGCTAGAATTTTGTTAATGATTTTTTCATCTATGCTCATCAGTGATATTGGCCTGTAGTTTTCCTTTTTTGTGGCATCTTTGTCAGGTTTTGGTATTAGGGTGATGGTGGCCTCATAAAATGAGTTTGGAAGTTTACCTTCCTCTGCAATTTTCTGGAAGAGTTTGAGTAGGATAAGTGTTAGCTCTTCTCGAAATTTTTCATAGAATTCAGCTGTGAAGCCATCTGAACCTGGGCTTTTGTTTGCTGGAAGGTTTCTGATTACAGTTTCAATTTCTGTGCTTGTGATAGGTCTGTTAAGATTTTTTATTTCTTCCTGGGTCAGTTTTGGAAAGTTGTACTTTTCTAAGAATTTTCCCATTTCTTCCACGTTGTCCATTTTATTGGCATATAATTGCTGATAGTAGTCTTTTATGATCCTTTGTATTTCTGTGTAGTCTGTTGTGATCTCTCCAATTTCATTTCTAATTTTATTGATTTGATTTTTCTCCCTTTCTTTTTTTTTAATGGTCTGACAGGTCTGGCTAATGGTTTGTCAATTTTATTTATCCTTTCAAAGAACCAGTTTTTGGCTTTGTTGATTTTTGCTATGGTCTCTTTTGTTTATTTTGCATTTATTTCTGCCTTAAATTTTAAGATTTCTTTCCTTCAACTAAGGCTGGGGTTCTTCATTTCTTCCTTTTCTAGTTGCTTTAGGTGTAGAGTCAGATTATTTACCTGACTTTTTCTTGTAAAACAAATAAATAAATTAAAAAAAAAATAAAACAAACTTATGGTTACCAAAGGAGAAAAAAGAGTGAGGGATAGATTGGGAATTTAGGATTAACTGATACAGATTACTATGTATAAAATAGATAACCAACAAGAATCTACTGTATAGCACAGGGAACTATACTCAATATTTTGTAATAAATCATAATGGAGAAGAATATGTGTGGGTGTGGGTGTATAATTGTATCACTCTGCTGTACACTAGCAACTAACATAAAATTGTAAATCCACTATACTTCAATAAAGTTGTTTTGAATTTTTTATTTTAAAAAAAGAATTTCTTTAGAAATAATAACTATGGAATTGGCATAAGGATAGAAACATAAATTAATGGAACAGAATAGATAACCTAGAAATAGACTGATATAAATATTCCCAACTATATTTGACAAAGATGCAAAAGCAATTCAATGGAGGAAGGCCTCTTCAACAAATGGTGCTAGAACAATTGGACATCAATATATTAAAAAATTAATCTCCACCAAAGTCTCACACTTTGTACAAAACTTAACTCTGAATGGATTACATGGATTACAGACTTAAATGTAAAACATACCTATGGCTGATTCATGTTGATGCTTGGCTGAAACCAATACAATACTATAAAGCAATTATCCTTCAATTAAAAATAAATAATTTTTTTTAAACTGTAAAATTTTCAGAAAAACTAATGGGAAATTATCTTCAGAATCTTGGGCAAAGCAAAGAGTTTTAGCATCAAAAGCATGATCCATAAAGAGAAAAACAGACAAATTCGACCTCATTAAATTAAGAACTTTTGCTTTACAAAAAGAAAAAAACCTATTAAGAGGTTGAAAATGCAAGCTATAGATTCAGACAAAATTCTTTCAGAAAACATATCTGACAATGGAATAGTGTAAAGAATATATTAAGGATTCTCCAAAAGCAAAAAAAAAAAAAATTAAACATAATTAGAAAATGAGCAAAAGACATGAACAGACACTTCACTGAAGAATATGGACAAATGGTAAATATATTTTAAGATATTCAATTTATTAGTTCTTAGAGAAATGCAGATTTAAATAATGAAATACCTTTATGCACTATTAGAATGGATTTTTTTAAAGTGACATCAATGCTGTGAGGTTGCAAGAAACATCATTCATGCATTGGTTTTGGAAAATAAAATTGTTCAGCCACTCTGGAAAGCAATTTGTCACTTTCTTACTAAGCTAAACATGCAACTGCCATTCAGTCAAACAATTGGACTCTTAGGCATTTTCCCCAGAAGTAAAAGTTTTTGTACACACAGAAGCCATGCAGAAGTATTCATAGAAGCTTTGTTCATAAGAACAAATAACTGGACACAACCAAAACGTCCTCCAATAAGCATACAATTAAACAAACTGTGGCATATGCATATCATGGAATACTACACAGCAATAAAAAATGATCAACCTATTGATACACCGAAAAACTTAAAGTTCCAGAGAACTATGCTGAGTGCTAAAAAGGCAATCCTATATAAAAGGGTAACATGAATCTTTGCTGTGATGAAATTGTTCTGTATTTGAGTATATCAGTGTCAGTCTCCTGATTGTGATATTGTGCTATAGGTTTTTTTTTAAGAAGCTACCATTGGGGGAAATGGGGCAAAAAGTGCACAACATCTCTCTGTTATTTCTTAGAACTGCATGTGAATATCCAGTTATCACAGCGTAATATTTTAATTTAAAAAATTTAGCACCAGGTTCCCCACCAACTTGTGCTGCATGACTGGCAAGTGAATAGGCTTTCTTTCCAGGCCATCACCATTTGTGACAGGTCTGGGTGCCAGACCCTGTCTTGGTACACAGTGGGAGCATGTTGAGTGATATGAGGGGCAGGAGGATAGACTATCTGATGCCAATCTAAGCTCTGTAGCACTGCCATGTCATTCCTCCTGAGTAGGATTCTGACTCAGAAGCATTTAACTATAATTCCACAAATAGTAGCTTCACCCCCATTGGCTCCTCAGCCAATTAACATACACCAATTTTTAAGTTTTTTTTTTTAATTTCTTTTGTGAGTGTGTGTTTCTACCTCATCTTTTTTTACAAACCCTGTTGAGGGCTGACTTTTTAAAATCACAACAAAGAAACTGCTCTGTAAATGATCTATAAGCAGATTGCCTGTGAAGAGAGAGAATATGTTTAATATTATAGAAATAAATTCATAATATATTGCTAAGTAAAAATCACAAGTTGATAAGCAATGTGTAGAGTGTAGGCTGCACTCGCCCTCTGTGATGGCCCACACTCTGTCTGTGGAGTGTGCTTCTCTCTGAATCTGAATAAATTAACTTCTTACCTATCACTTTGTCTCTCACTGAATTCCTTCTGTGATGAGACATCTAGAACCTGAACTTCATTAGGTCCTGAAATCAGATAACATGGGTTTTAGCTGGGTTTGAGTCCCAGCCATGTGGGTTCAAGTCCCAAGCAGAGTTTTGGCTGAGTTTGAGTCCCAGGTAATTTGGAACCAGTCTGTTGTTCCATGTCTGGTTTTAACTGTTGCTTCTTGACCTGCATACAGATTTCTCAGGAGGCAGGTAAGGTGGTCTGGTATTCCCATCTCCTGAAGAATTTTCCACAGTTTATTGTGATCTGCACAGTCAAAGGCTTTGGCGTAATCAATAAAGCAGGAGTAGGTGTTTCTCTGGAGAAGGCAATGGCAACCCACTCCAGTACTCTTGCCTGCAAAATCCCATGGATAGAGAAGCCTGGTAGGCTGCAGTCCATGGGGTCGCTGAGTTGGACACGACTGAGCTACTTCACTTTCACTTTTCACTTTCATGCATTGGAGAAGGAAATAGCAACCCACTCCAGTGTTCTTGCCTGGAGAATCCCAGGGACGGCAGAGCCTGGTGGGCTGCCGTCTATGGGGTCACACAGGGTTGGACACGACTGACGCAACTTAGCAGCAGCAGTATGTATAGTGTAATCCTATTTTGATGAATATATCTATATATATATAAATAAATAAAAAGCAAAAAAGCTATACACATAAATATTAAGAGTGAGTTACTTTAACATGATGGGATCATGTATGATTTTTTAATTGATTTTATTTCTGCTTAGTGATATTTTATACTTTATATAACTAAAATAAAATGAAGTCATTTCAGAAAAAAGAACAATTTAAATTTATTTACACTGAAATGTTAGAGATTTCACAGATCTGCTTTCCTTCAAGCAGTTGGAACTCAGTCAGCATAAGAAGATATCTGGACCACACAAGAGATAAAAAAAGAGAAAAGAGAGCTCCAGGAAGGGCTGACTCCTAATTTATTCCCTAATTTATTTATTCCCTAATTTTTCTCAGGGCTGACCCGGCTAGACTGAGAAGTTTAGAGTTAATTTCATGTGTTTCACATGGTAGATAAGCCATGCCCCCAAGAAGACACTTACACAGCATGTAAGAGAGATTTCAAGATTTCTAGCTTCTTTTCTTCTTTGTTTAAAATGTTCATCTGACTGGTTCTCTTGACTATATATTAAGTACAACATGACTTTCTGAAACTCTTAAAGTCTTAAAGGAGGCAACAGTTGTGCAACGTGGGGTGCTTATTTATATATAATACTATCAGCACTTCCTCCTTAAAACAGGAAGGAAAAGAAGGACTGACAGTTGTAAACCCAAAATTAGTGAAATGAGGCCTCTTTATCTCAGGAACAAAAAGATAGACCATTACACTTACCATTTTGAGTGCTCCTGATCATTGCTTGTTTGTTCATTTGTTTAAATGATATTGGACTCAAGACAGCCTGGATATGGAATAGTCATGAGATTCAAGAATATGTCTCATTTAGAAATCAAATGGACATTATAACTATTTCAGTGGAGGGAGGGTACCAATAATATTTTAATGCAAAAAAGAAAGTTCAACATTACCTAACAAATGCATTTCACAAACAACACTAAGTTAATAACAAAAAATAATCTCAGAATTTTATAATGCATTCCAATTTTCAAAGTGCTTTAACAGACTTCATTTTCTCAACAGTGAGAAACTGAAAAACTATAGTTCTGGCTCAATCTTAAGAGATGTGACAAAAGCTATTGGTTTGAGTGCCTGAACACCAGATAAACCTTTGGTGTGAATGCCTGAACACCAGATAAACCTTTACTCTTCATCCTAAAAGTGTATTTTCCTGCTATAAGGAAAGTGTTCAACCAACCAGTAACCTCACATATGTCCCCTTCCCACAACTTTGTCCACTATTTTTCTCTATGTGTGAGAAATAAATTAAATGCAACTCTAAAATGCCAAGGGCAATCTATAAACTGACAAGTAAAATTGAGGTTGATCCATAAAAGTATGTTCCAAATTAAAAATCATGAAATTAAACTAAGCACTTTGTTCCATAGCCATATATATTCCACTTTAAGGATTCAACTTAGCCCTGTGACACAGGAAAAAATCTTCTATTTTGTTATTTTTTAGCCAAGGTCAAAACCTCAACAAGCTAATCTAAGCACCAACTATCCAGTGGTGAGAGGCCTCTGGATAGAACAGGAAAGAATATATTTAACAGAAGACAAATCAATGTCAAGTAAAGAACTTCTGATCATTTGAAAGCAAAAGTAAAAAGAAAAATCATCTAAAATGCAAATTGGAAAGTCTGTGAAAATGTTATTTAAAAAAAAAACAAGATTCTATTTTAAATTCTGATTTGTGCCCAAAATTGCCTGAGAATTCACATATACAAACCACCAAACCAGCAAAGCTAAGATATGGAAAAGTTTTTAATGCTCCAAACCAGAAACCATTCTTTGAAACAGTGTTACATTCCTGGCTGGTAACTTTTTAAATAACTCTGAGTGAGTAAAACCATAATGTTAATAAAAATAAATCTATATATATTAGAAACATAATTTGTGCCAGGCACTATCCCATAATAACTGCATAAGGTAGTGTAATTATTGGCCCCATATTACAGACCGGGAGTCTAAAGATCCAAGAGTTTGGATAACTTGCCTAAGATCACAATTAGTAAATGGTGGAACCAAAATTCAGCCCAGATCTGTCCACCTCCAGAGTTTATATTATTAAACCCTAGTGCATACAACCTCTCAGAATGTAGTTTCTTCCACTACCTTCTACTCCCTCAGGGAGGGGGTACTGAGAGGAAAAATGAAAAAAGAAAGTAGTTGAAAACGTGCTTTATTTGTTTCAAAATGTTTGTCCAAGTCTAGTCTTGCTTATATTTTTTCAAAGGGAAGTTATCTTGGTAAGAGAGGTGAAGCTAGTTAAGAGCTAGACCCCAAAATCAAATATTTGAGTCAATTTCCCTTCTTGGCTTAGACAGTTGTTTGGTCCCTGGTGAGATAAAGGAAACATGCCAAACACAGCTTCTGAGTACGTCCCCGGGGGATTTTCCCCAATACTAGGAAATAATTAAGAGGTTGTTTATATAGCTATTTACAGTTCACAAGTATTTTCTCATGTGTTAGCTCACTCTGATTCCCAGTAAAGTGACAGAGTGGTGGTTATTAACCCTTTACCATTATTAATTACAAATGGGAAAAACTGAAGCTCAGAAAATTCAAGTGACTTGCTCCCTCTCAGGTCACACCAAAAGTGATGAAGCCCCAATAAACCCAGGCCATGGAATTCCATTTTCAAGTTAAACTAATATTTTCCCTTCAGTGGCTAAGGTAGTTTTACAAATAGAACTTTATTAGCCCATACACACAGTAAACACATACAAATACTCCTGAGAAATGAAGCAATTTAGCAGCAGCAGCTCCAGATATAAAAATAAGCCTTTGCCCTTTCATGGCTCTCCTTTTCTGTGACTTTTAAATGCTGTGAAATAAGCAGAGCTGATATTATCATCACTTTTCTAATAAGAACACTTAGACTCCCTATTTATAGTGGGTGACCTCTCATATAAAAGCCAGTTCTTGAGCAACTTCTTAATTTAGAGACATCAAATAGACGATATTCACTCAAATATACTTAAAGGTGTTTCAGGCTAGGCTAGCAAGTTTGGTGTAGCAGGAGCTTTGAGGATCTACGGACTTCTTGCTGATGCTGCTGCTAAGTCGCGTCAGTCGTGTCCGACCCCATAGATGGCAGCCCACCAGGCTCCCCCATCCCTGGGATTCTCCAGGCAAGAACACTGGAGTAGGTTGCCATTTCCTTCTCCAATGCATGAAAGTGAAAAGTGAAAGTGAAGTTGCTCAGTCGTGTCCGACTCTTGGCGACCCCATGGACTGCAGCCTACCAGGCTCCTCTGTCCATGGGATTTTGCAGGCAAGAGTACTGGAGTGGGGTGCCATTGCCTTCTCCAGCGGACTTCTTAGACACTCCTAAAATAATTCTTAGTACACCAGTCTCTACACTGATGCTGAAGTTGAAACTCAGGTATTTTGGTCATCTGATGTGAACAGCTGACTCATTAGAAAAGTCCCTGATGCTGGGACAGATTGAGGGCAGAAGGAGAAGAGGGCATCAGAGAATGACATGGTTGGATGGCATCACCAAAGCAATGGACATGAAATTGAGCAAACTTCAGGAGAAGATGAGGGACAGGGAGGCCTGGCTTGCTACACTTCATGGGGTCACAAAGAGTTGGACGCCACTGGGCAACTGAACAACAACAACACTAGTCTCTCGTTACAGCAATGCTTTCACCAGGAATTTACAGTACAATGATTACTCAGAAAGTTTTCTTTCATTTTCTTAGAAAAAACTAAATTTGACACACTTTTCAGTAGTTGCACAATACCTTCAATTAACAGAAGGCCTAGTTCTCACTGAAAGTCTTTGTCTAATTCTTCCATTACTGATCTTCTTTAGAAGTAAAGTCTGAGGTAGGGGCAAATCCAACCAGCCCCAGTTCCTAGGTTTGCAGGCTATATACCAGGTTCCCTGATCACATGCACACAGCAGACTGTCTCTCACATCAGTTGCCAAAATGGCTCATCAATACAGCCCATTTTCCTACTCACACCCGTCTACAGCTGGACTCAGGGGCAAATACTAAGTAGGAAAAAATAAACTTGGAGTTTATCATCATTACTACAACTTCCATTTGTATAACTTTTGTTTTCCTTTTCATAGCACCTTTCTATATATTCTCTTTTTTGGTCCTGTCAGGGAGAAAGCCAGGAACTCTACAAATCCATGCAAATGAACTTTCTCATCCATGCTAACCAGATGACATCCTCCTCAAACTTGAAAGCCCATACATGAAGTTACATACACTAGTGTGCCTCAACTATGCCCATAGACCCACACTGAGATATAAATAAATACAAAGGAAGTGGAAATAAATCTACTTACTCTTTTTTTTTTTTTTCTACTTACTCTTGATTAGGCATCTAGAAACTTGGCTTCTTTCCCAACTTTGGCACTTAATTATATGACCTTGTACTGATAATATGCTTTACTCCAAACTAAGTATTAATTTTAAAATCTATTCTAAATCTGTGCAGTTCAAAGCAGTAGCCACTGTCTATATGTTGGCTATTGAGCATCTGAAATGTGGCTAGTGTAATTGAAGGACAGAAATTTCTATTTAATTTAATATAATTTAATGTATTTACAGTTAAGTTTAAATAAGCACATAGGGGCTTCCCTAGTGGCTCACATGGTAAAGCGTCTGTCTGCAATGCAGGAGACCCAGGTTCGATCCCCGGGTTGGGAAGATCCCCTGGAGAAGGAAATGGCAGCCCACTCCAGTATTCTTGCCTGGAAAATCCCATGGACCACAGAGCCTGGTAGGTTACCATCCATGGGGTCGCAAAGAGTCAGACACGACTGAGCGACTTCACTTTCACTTTCACTTTCACAAGCACATAGTACTAGTGACTATGACATTGGGCAGCACAGAATAATGTAGGGATTTGGGGCTTAAATAATCTGTACCAGCTCTCCTTAAGTGGTCTATACCATTCTGTCCTACAGGGCTTATTCAAACTTATCCAAAATTTTCATTTATTATGTTGTGGCCTCACCAGAAATGACAACTCAAAATTGATTTATATCATGAGGTAAGCCCTGGGGCAGAAATAGGGAGAGTTATGAGAGTCATATTTCCACAACTAGATTGATACTTTTCATTGTCTCTGATTTTCTCTAAGCTGGAACTAAAGCATGAATCATTGTATCCAAGGCTCTTTGAGTGAATGTATATGTGTGTATAGTACACCTGTGGTGGATTCATGTCAATCTATGCCAAATCCAATACAGAATTGTAAAGTAAAAATTAAAAATAAATAAATAAAAATAAAAATAAAAACATTAAAAACAACAACAACAACAAAAAAAAAAAAAAGAACTGGGCTGTAAGTATAGTAACGCTCTTTATCTACCTTTTCAAAGTGTTGTGAGTATTAATTGTGGAACAGTTTCAGTTCTGAAAGAAAATAAGTGATATTTCTTGATTTTGTGGTAAAATAAACATCTTTAGAAAATCTCTTTCTCTTATGGCCTCAGTTACCTTATCTATAATATGAGAGAGTTGAACTAGATTTATTTAACAAACCAAACAAGGCAATCAGCTAACATCTAGGAACACAATCATTAACCAGATGTGTCATACCCTCAGGAACTCAATTTTTGAAAAAGTCTAAACAAAATGATTTTTCAAGGCCTTTTCAGCTCTATGAGTAAGCTATGAATCCTGCAGCACAGAGTTAATATATGAATGCTGTCTTACTGAAAATCTTATAACCTTCTCCCCAAGTTTTACTCCATTAAGACACAGTCCCCATCCAACTACACATTATTCACCTTCTTCCTCACCATTCCCTTCTTGATCCTCTCCACCTCAATAAAAAATTAAGAACTGGAAGAGTCTGGGGAAAATGAGAAAGAATAGAGAGATGACAGCAAAGAGATATCAGTGTGATACTTCATCATTTCCTAAAATAATAGAAAATGTAAGGACAAGTATGTAATGAAGACAGAGAGGATGGAAAAGAAAGGATAGAGAGATGAGGAAAGGAGATTAGGAATCTGCTGTCAATTATAACAAACATGGCATAAATTGATATAGCTAAACAAGGCAAAAATACAATTGGGGATGAATGGAGCACTGCTTTTTCCATCCCAGAGGCAGAGAAACAGCTAAGGACGGACAACTGGGGGAGTACACAGAGGCACAACAGGGCATCTCATCTCTGCCACAGTTATTATGATGTCCTCTTGAAAGATTTTGCCTCTTTCTTCTTCCTTACCTGGTATGTACTACACTTCCATCATAGTTGAAAATGGCTATAACAGTCCATATCAGAGGCAAAGTGATAACTTATCCTCTGTCTCTCTTACGAACTTTCCCCTAGATCTCTGGGGATCCAAACTCAGTTGAAGAAATTCTATTTCTAATATCACTTCAGTTAGTAAAACTTTCCAGGAAAGGATTAGTCTTATCTTGAATCCAAATGTTATCTCCTTCTTTAATTTGGTTGAATGACTTTTCACCCCAACTAATACCACAACCAAGAATACTATGAAAGGAGATGAATATTTAAGAAACCTTAGAGCCCTGACCCCAGGTTGGCTATGAGATAATTCTGGTACCTACAGATGCAAAGTTCAGGCCTTTGTTCCTGCAGCAGGTAGCAGGCCAGAGGGCTGTTGCTAGTTTCCTGATTTACTGAGTACACAAATTCATTATTAGTTAAGGGCTATGTTTTCAAAGCATTAATATGAACATATTTATGCCATCCCCAGATGAAATATCTTAATATAACTCAATACAATTGAAGTAACCAACTCACATTAGGGTATTATTATCCATTTGGTTCATAACATCAAGGTGCTGCCCCAAGTTCCAGTCAACACATAACAGACTGCTATATCCCTTTATCCAGAAACAGACAAGAGTATCCCAAAGCTCCCAATATCCCAGAGCCTAGCCAAAGACAAATTCCTTCTAAATTCCTAAAACAGGCCCGCAGACAGAAAACCCAGTCATTCCAGACCACTCTTAGTGTAAGAGAAAGAGAAAAAAAATCATTTTTAATTCAACAGAGGTAATGTATTGCTGTGGGGATTTTGAGAAACCAAATTCAACCTAAGACATTTATTTTTCAGGGGATAAGTCACCAGAAAGGAGAAGGATTCTTAGAATATAGATAGAGCCATAATTGTCAGTGAGAGAGAGATGTGAAATTTATCTTGCCTAAGATCAGGTTTCACATGTTGACAGTTATATTAGCATATACTGGTATATATTTCTCCACCTACAAATAGTCTAACCACTCCCCCAAATCATAAATCAGAGAGAACTAAACTGGACAGATCTCAGAACAGTTGTGTGATTGATTTCCTGAGGATTCCGTTGCTGGAGCTAGGGATAAAAGTTCATTTATACACACAACAACCTGCAAGTCCAGTTTCTGTTCTTCTCTCCTTCTGCCTTCCCCTTACCCCACTTTGAACCAGAGTGGCCAAATCGAGGCGTGCTTTAAACAACTTGAGGACTGATTTGAAAGAGGAAGAAGAATCTGTATACACTGGCTAGCATATGTGCCCTGCCCTCCTCTCCTCTTGAAAATAGCAACAACTCATCTTTTCAAAGAAGTTTGCCTAAAAAAGTAGGCACACTGTGAATGGTGTTTACTTTCAGGACTTCCAGGGTATTCAAATTTACTGTAAGGCTGACCAACAATGATTAGCTTTCCAAGGGACGGATAGATTGGATTTACTGAAGACCTGGAGCTTGCTTCTGAGAGTGAATGCAAAAGACCCTAAACTGTCAACCTTGAAGTTAACAGGTAAGCAGTTTCAATGTTTTTTCAGTGCTAGAACCAGGCATTCTGTGGATGGTAGATTTTAGCAAATTCCCAGAAGTTTGAGGATAAATAATTTGCCTTGTCTGCTTTAAATTGGGCTGCTAGTATGATTCTTTCTGCTTTATTTATTGGATAGAGATTCAATAATCTAATTGGTCAATCAACAAGTATTGCTTAGTGCTTCTGTTAGGGGTTCAATGCGGCAAAATACAGAGCGAACACTCCCTAAGCCTCCAGCACCTTTGCAATCAAGTGAAAAAAGTAAGGGATATTTTTTAATCCTTTATGAAGGGTTCAGTGGAGTTTCTCTAAACTGTAGTAGCAGTTTCGTTTGACATACAAACAAAATATACAGTGACGGCTGAAGGTAAACTCACTAGTGAAGACTGATTTGGTATCTTCACAAGGTAGTTTCATATTCATTATCCTACTTGAATCTGTCAATATTCTGCTATTTAAACAGATAAGTGTTATTATTTCTGTTTTGCAAAAAAATAAATTCAAAGGGGTTAAGAAATTTTCTGGAAACTTGCCACACAACTAGAATTGGCAAGTTCTGACTAGAAACTGAAAATAGAAAGCTCTTAAAATTATAAATGAATATAAGGAAATTAGATGATTTAGTACCTTGGACATATTTGACTTATACCAGGTTTAAACAGGCCTACCACTTCATATATTTAAATCAAAATCTTTGGCCAGGAGCATCCTTCTACTTAGAAGCAAAAAGTTGTTTTCAACAGTAAACAAATGGGTTGGTGGATTCCATCTATAGCTAAAAAACAAAAAACAAAAAATAACTTGAATTCAGTGGTTCTGCCTTCCAATCCTCTGGTTATTTTGAAATCTAGAAAAAGGATTTTTCAGGCTATTATTTTTAAAAAATGTAACTAAACTTAGAGTTGAGATTGCATTGCATTTCAAATATGTTGGTGAAATTTGTTTCCAGATAATTTTAAATTTATAATCTCTACTACAACAAGATCAAGTTTATGGTATTTATTTAAATTATTCAGAAAACTTTATTTTTTAATTAATTTATTTATTTCTTTTAATTTTACTTTACAAAACTTTCTGTTGCTGTTTTATTATTAATTGTTCAATCAGAACTAAAAGCAGTCTGTGTTTACACTGTAAGTAAACAACCTAAAGTACTATATTTACATCTATCCCCTTAATAAAAACTGTTCCCCAGGTCCCCATGATATTTAAATGATTATACTAGTGAGTCCCTTCCTGCAAATGAAATAAATCAGCCCATGAACCTAAATAGAATGGTGACGTGAAGAGAAGTGAGTCATGTCCAACTTTTTGCGACCCCATGGACTATACAGTTCATGGAGTTCTCTAGGCCAGAATACAAGAGTGGGTAGCCTTTCCCTTCTCCAGGGGATCTTTCCAAACCAGGAATCAAACCCAGGTCTCGCACATTGGTAAAGAAACCCAGGCAGATTCTTTACCAGCTGAGCCACAAGGGAAGCAATAGAATGGTAGGTTAAAGGAAGTTTGCAGGTTGAGACCAGTGCGAAGTCAGCATTTAGGTGAATTTGCCATACATCAACATGAATCAGCCACAGGTATACATGTGTCCCCCATATCCTGAACCCTTCTCCCACCTCCTTCCCCACCCTATCCCTCTGGGTTGTCCCAGAGCACCGGCTTTGGGTGCCCTGCTTCATGCATCGAATTTGCACTGGTCATCTATTTTACATGTGGCAATGTACATGTTTCAGTGCTATTCTCTCAAACCATCCCACCTTCACCTTCTGCCACTGAGTCCAAAAGTCTCTTCTTTACATCTGTGTCTCCTTTGTTGCCCTGCATGTAAGATCGTTGGTGCCATCTTCCTAAATTCCATATATCTCCCCACCAACATGGTAATTCCCCAAAAGGCAGGAACGACGTCTAACTTTACTTTGTGGTACATGTTATATTGAGCTCAATTGAAGACTGTTTAACTGAATTACAAGAGATTTGAGCTATTTTAATAAGAACATAAAAGTAACAAAATAGATTAGAATAGCAGTCCATGCAGAGCTATTTAATAGAACGATAGGTTAAAGAAAGTTTGCAGGTTGAGTCCAGTGCGAATTCAGCATTTAGGTGTCTTCCTAGCCCAGAATTATCAGTTTCATTTTCTACTATCTTTTCTTTCCTATCTTTAGTCAAGCTTTTTATTTTTTAGGAAATATTTATCTGGGATAAAAGCAAAATTCTCCCATAGTGCTGAAAATTATAAATTTTCCTTTGCAGTACTACTTATTAATAATAAGAGATTAAAGGAACAGCACTGATCCTTAAGATATGTATCAAACCTTGTGGATTTGATGCCATGAAGCGTATCTATCATAATCTCCCAAGTAACACAGATAGCTCTGCATGGACTGCTATTCTGATCTATTTTGTTACTTTTATGTTCTTATTAAAATAGCTCAAATCTCTCGTAATTCAGTTAAACAATCTTCAATTGAGCTCAATATAACATGTACCACAAAGTAGAGTTAGATGTAGTTCCTGCCTTTCAGGGAATTACCATGTTGGTGGGGAGATATATGAAATTTAGGAAGATGGCACCAACGATCCTACATGCAGGGCAGCAAAGGAGACACAGATGTAAAGAAGAGACTTTTGGACTCAGTGGCAGAAGGTGAAGGTGGGATGGTTTGAGAGAATAGCACTGAAACATGTACATTGCCACATGTAAAATAGATGACCAGTGCAAATTCGATGCATGAAGCAGGGCACCCAAAGCCGGTGCTCTGGGACAACCCAGAGGGATAGGGTGGGGAAGGAGGTGGGAGAAGGGTTCAGGATATGGGGGACACATGTATACCTGTGGCTGATTCATGTTGATGTATGGCAAAAATCATCACAACGTTATAAAGTAGTTATCCTCCAATTAAAATAAATTAATTAATATTTTTAAAAAGAATGACAAAACATAAAAATATGAGATGGTAAACCAGTGTTATGTTTTTAATGGCAAAGGCATTTAGAAAAAAAAAAAAAACAGTGGGCTGGGATGAATGGAGAAGGTGTCACAGCAAAGATAAAATGAAATAGGTCTAAAAAAATATCTAGAATATTGAACCATGCTAAATAAACTTTCTCTGCACATAGTAAGTGGTAAATATACATTGTTTAAATTCAATTCTAGTCACAGAAATAATGTGAGAAGCATACTGTGTCATGACTGAGTTTGATACCTACAGGGTACACAGAGGAGCCTGATTTGGGATTGTGTTGAGGTAACACAAAATAAATCAGGATAGAAATTTAAGGCCAAATTATTAGACATTGAATTCCAGGCACTTTTTAATGTGAAATCATATTAGCAAACTTTGAATAAGTGAAGATATGATAAAAATATTTTTTAGTAGATTTTCACATGCCTGAGTACATTTATAGAAAACTGGAGATGAAGAGACCACTTAAAAAGAGTAGCAGTTCTCACCAAGAGTGAGAATAAGGTTCCCTTTTCTCCACACCCTCTCCAGCATTTATTGTTTGTAGACTTTTTGATGGCAGCCATTCTGACTGGTGTGAGATGGTACCTCATTGTGGTTTTGATTTCCTCTTCTCTGATAATGAGTGATGTTAAGCATCTTTTCATGTGTTTGTTAGCCATCTGTATGTCTTCTTTGGAGAAATGTCTGTTTAGTTCTTTGGCCCACTTTTTGATTGGGTGGTTTATTTTTTTGGTATTGAGTTGCATAAATTGCTTATATATTTTGGAGATTAGTTCTTTGTCAGTTGTATCATTTGCTATTATTTTCTCCCATTCTGAGGACTGCCTTTTCACCTTGCTTATAGTTTCCTTCATAGAGACTCCTTAAAAAACCTGGAAATAGAACTGCCATATGACCCAGAAATTCCACTGCTGTGCATATGCACTGAGGAAACCAGAACTGAAAGAGACACATGTACCCCAATGTTCATAGCAGCACTGTTTACAATAGCCAGGACATGGAAGCAACCTAGATGTCCATCAGCAGATGAATGGATAAGGAAGTTGTAGTACATATACACAATGGAATATTACTCAGCTATAAAAAAAATGCATTTGAGTCAGTTCTAAAGAGGTGGATGAAACTGGAGCCTATTATACAGAGTGAAGTAAGTCAGAAAGAGAAACACCAATGCTGTATATTAATGCATATATATGGAGTTTAGAAAGACAATAACGATGACTTTATATGCAAGACAGAAAAAGAGACACAGATGTAAAAAACAAACTTTTTGGATTCTGTGGGAGAAGGTGAGGGTGGGATGATTTGAGAGAATAGCATTGAAACATGCATATTACCATAAGTAAAGCAGATGACTGGTGCAAGTTCAATTCATGAAGCAGGGCACTCAAAGCTGTGCTCTGGGACAACCCAAAAGGATGGATTGGGGAGGGATATGCGAGGGGGCATTCAGGATGGTGGGACACATGTGCACCTATGGCTGATTCATGTCGATGTATGGCAAAACCACCACAATATTGTAAAGTAATTAGCCTCCAATTAAAATAAATAAATTATTTTTTTAAGAGAGAAAAGAATAGCAGTTAACGAGGCTCTTCCACTGCCATTTGGTGGTAGTGGAAATGGAATGAAGAGTAACTTAAGAGTAATCGATGAAAGTTGGTGAGTGACTAGATATAGGCAGCATAGGAAAGAAATGTCAGAGCTGTCTCTGAAATTTTGAAACTATGGGATCTGGGCACTGATGTTACCACTCTTTATATAAATACATAATTTGAGGGTGAAGTGTTTTGACCAACTGGGTTTGACAAGATGGCAAAAATTCAAAGCAATGTCCAATAAATAGTTGGAGATAATGGCCCCGAACATGAATGTAGGGTAAGAGGTGGAGGCCAAAATTAAGTCTGGGGAGTGTAACAACCAAAATCATAAAAATTACTCAGCTTAGAAAAGTCAAATATAAGACATGACCAAAGACTGAAATTCATGCAATACCTACACTTTCAGTCAAGAGGAAGAAGACAGTCTTGAAAAATAAGAGCCACAGAAATATAATTCCTCTCAAAGGGCTTCCCTTGTGGCTCAGCGGTCAAGTATCTGCCTACAATGAGGGAGACCTGGGTTTGATACCTGGCTTAAGAAGATCCCCTGGAGAAGGGAAAGGTTATCCACTCCAGTATTCTGGCCTAGCAAATCTCATGGACTGTATAATTCATGGGGTTGCAGAGAGTCAGACACAACTGAGCAACTTTCACTTCACTTCAAAGGATTTTTAAAAAGTCTTGAGGAAAGGTATCAGATAATTTATTCTTTTAAATGTCCCCTGACCACCAGTAACTAGCACAGTACCTCATATACACTGTGAGTACTTAATAAATACAAAGTTATTTTAACATAGGCTAGCATGATTCTTTTCTTCAAACTGTATTCCAGTTTGAACTCTGTCATAAATGGTGCAACCTAACAGTGGCTGCTCTAAACTACCTTGCTAAATGAATTTCAATGGGAATGAAATTGAGCCAGGATAACTGAGAATTCATCCTAGCCTTGGCTTCTAATAAGTTGTCTATTCTCTAGCAAGTTCCTGAACATCAGTATTTCTTAATATCTTCATGGATCTATGCCAAAACCAATACAGAATTGTAAAGTAAAAATTAAAAATAAATAAATTAATAAATTAAAAAAAAAATAAAATAAAAAAAATAAAAATAAAAAAAAAAAATAAAATGGTAAATATGAAAGCAACTTGAAAACACAAACCACTTTCCAAAAGAGTTTTAAGTCTACTCCAGGAGAATAAAATACATAACAAAATTGAATGCATGTTGAGGCAGCAAGCCCAGTTACTTTCTGCTCCCAAAATTACATTGTAGACAAGGGCATCATTCTATGCATCAGCAATCTCACCAACTCTAAGGACCTGTCAATAGGATCCAATCCTTTCATTACCACTAACTCTATAATACTTGTACAAGCCTCAATGTGAATTCTGAAAAGATTAAAAGCTTTTAACTTTTTATTATGTATTGTGGTATAGCTGATTAACAATGTTGTGATAGTTTCAGGTGAACAGTGAAGGGAATCAGCCATACATATACATGTATCCATTCTCCCCCAAACTCCCCTCCCATCCAGGTTGTCACATAACATTCTGCAAAGTTCCATGTGCTGTATACAGTAGGTCCCTGTTGGTTATCCATTTTAAATATAGCAGTGTGTACATGCCCATCCCAAACTTCCTAATTATCCCTTCCCTCCATCTTTTACCTCAGCAAACATAAGCTTTTACTTAAAGTTTGTGAGTCTGTTTTGGTTTTGTAAATAAGTTCATGTGTATCATTTATTTTTATTTTTTTTATTTTTTTCCCTTCTTTCTATTTTTTATTTTACTTTACAATTCTGTATTGGTTTTGCCGTACATTGACATGAATCCACCACGGGTGTACATGCGTTCCCAAACATGAATCCCCCTCCCACTCCCCTCCCCACAACATCTCTCTGGGTCATCCCTGCGTACCAGCCCCAAGCGTGCCATATCCTGCATCGGACATAGACTGGCGATTCGATTCTTACATGATATTATACATGTTTCAATGCCATTCTCCCAAATCATCTCACCCTCTCCCTCTCCCTCTGAGTCCAAAAGTCCGTTATACACATCTGTGTCTTTTTTGCTGTCCTGCATACAGGGTCATCATTGCCATCTTTCTAAATTCCATATACATGTGTTAGTATACTGTATTGGTGTTTTTCTTTCTGGCTTACTTCACTCTGTATAATTGGCTCCAGTTTCATCCATCTCATCAGAACTGATTCAAATGTATTCTTTTTAACGGCTGAGTAATACTCCATTGTGTATATGTACCACAGTTTTCTTATCCGTTCATCTGCTGATGGACATCTAGGTTGTTTCCATGTCCTGGCTATTATAAACAGTGCTGCGATGAACACTGGGGTACATGTGTCTCTTTCAATTCTGGTTTCCTCAGTGTGTATGCCCAGCAGTGGGATTGCTGGGTCATAAGGCAGTTCTATTTGCAATTTTTTAAGGAATCTCCACACTGTTCTCCATAATGGCTGTACTAGTTTGCATTCCCACCAACAGTGTAGGAGGGTTCCCTTCTCTCCACACCCTCTCCAGCATTTATTGCTTGCAGATTTTTGGATCGCAGACATTCTGACTGGTGTGAAGTGGTACCTCATTGTGGAGATTCCACATATAAGGGATATCATATAATATTTCTCCTTCTCTCTCTGACTTACTTCACTCAGTATAACACACTCTAGGTCCATTCATGTTGCTGCAAATGGCATTATTTCATTATTTTCAATGACTGAGTAATATTCCATTGTATATATGAACCACATCTTCTTTATCTCTGTCAATGTAATTTTAGGTTGTTTCCATGTCTTGTTTAGAGCTACAATGAACATTGAAATTCATGTACCCTTTCAGACCATGTTTTTCTCTGGATATATGCCCATGAGTGAGATTGCAGGGTCATATGGTAGATCTCATATGAGACAAGATGGCAGTGTAGAAGGGTGTGTGTTCATCTTCTCCTGTGAGAACTCCAAAATTGCAACTTGCTGCTGAACAATCATCGAAAGGAGAATGTTGGATCCCACCAAAAACAAGATACCCCATGTCCAAAGGCAAAGGAGAAGCCCCAACAAGACTGTAAGAGGGGTGAAATCACGTTTACAATCAAATTGCAAACCCGCCAGAGACACTTGGAGGGTCAAACAAAACCTTGTGCACACCAGGACCCAGAGGCCCCACAGAGATGGAACCAAGTCTGCCTTTGACTGTTTGAGTGTCTCCTGTCAGGGCATGGGTCAACAGTGGCCTGCCACGGAGACAGAGGCTCTGGCTGCAGCAGACCCAGAACATGCTGCATGTAACATAAGCCCTCTTAGAGGAGGTCACGATTAGCTCCACCATAGAGCCACCGAGCAGACAATCCACAAACTGCAGAATAATTATACCAGAGAAATTATCACACCACACTGTTAAGAAATTTCTAGGACCCACAACAGATTTCCCAACCTGGGGATCCAGAAAAAGGACTGAGAACCCCCAGGGAATTTGACTTTGCAGGCCAGTAGGATTTGATTATAGAACTTCCACAGAAATGGGGAAACAGACACTTCGAAGGCACAAACAAAATCTTGTGTGCACCAGGACCCAGGAGAAAGGAGCAATGTCCCCACAAGAGACTGAGTCAGACTTGCTGTGAGTGTCCAGGACTCTCCAGTGGAAGCATGGGTTGACAGTGGCCTTCTGTAGAGTCAGGGGCACTGAATACAACAGTGTGGGCATAAGTCCTTTTAAAGGAGGTCTCCTTTACTGCCATTATCCCTACCATAGTTTGACCTCAGGCCAAACAACAGTGAGGGAACACAGCCCTGCCCATCAACAGAAAGTTGGATTAAAGATTTACTGAGCATGCTCTTGCCCATCAGAACAAGACCCAGATTCCCCCACAGCCATTCTCTCTCATCAGGAAACTTCCATAAGCATCTATTCTTATCCATCAGAGGGCAGACAGAATGAAAACAGAAAACTAAACAAACTGACCACATGGATCACAGCCTTGTATCTCAATAAAACTATGAGCTATGCCAGGGCTACCCAAGATGGGTGGGTCATGGTGGAAAATTTGGACAAAATGTGATCCACTGGAGAAGGGAATGGCAAACCACTTCAGTATTGTTGCCTTGACAACCCCATAAACAGTATGAAAAAGATAGGGCACTGAAAGATGAACTCCCCAGGTCAGTAGATGCTCAATATGCTACAGGAGAAGAGTGGAGAAATAACTCCAGAAAGAATGACAAGGCAGAGCCAAAGTGAAGACAATGCCCAGTTGTGGATATGACTGGTGACAGAAGTAAAGTCCAATGCTGTAAAGAACAATATTGCATAGGAACCTGGAATGTTAGGTCCATGAATCAAGGTAAATTGGAAGTGGTCAAACAGGAGACAGCAAGAGTGAGCATCAAGTGAACATTTTAGAAACCAGTGAACCAAAATAGACCAGAATGGGCGAATTTAATTCAGATGACCATTATATCTACTACTGTGGGCAAGAATCCCTTAGAAGAGATGGAGTAGCCATCACAGTCAACATGAGAGTCTGAAATGCAGTACTTGGGTGCAATCTCAAAAATGACAGAATGATCCCTGTTCATTTGCAAGGCAAACCATTCAATATCACAGTAATCCAAGTCTATGCCCCCCCTACTAATGCCGACAAGTTGAAATTGAACAGTTCTGTGATGACCTACAAGGTCTTGTAGAACTAACAACAAAAAAGATATCATTTTCATCATAGGGGAATGGAATGCAAAAGTAGGAAATCAAGAGATACCTGGAGTAACATGCAAGATTGACTTTGTAGTACAAAGTGAAGCAGAGCAAAGGCGAACAGAGTTTTGTCAAGAGAACACACTGGTCATAGCAAACACGCTCTTCCAACAACACAAGACAATTATACACATGGACATCACCAGATAGTCAATACCAAAATCAGATTGATGATATTATTTGCAGTCAAAGATGGAGAAGCTATAAACAGTCAGAGAAAACAAGACTGGGAGCTGACTATGGTTCAGATCATGAACCGTTATTGCCAAATTCAGACTTAAATTGAAGAAAGTAGAGAAAACCACTGGACCATTCAGGTATGGCCTAAATCAAATCCCTTACGATTATACAGTGGAAGAGACAGATTCAAGGGATTAGATCTGATAGGCAGTGCTTGAAGAACTATGGATGGAGGTTTGTGACATTGTACAGGAAGTGGTGACCAATACCATACCCAAGAAAAATAAATGCAAATAGGCAAAATGGTTGTCTGAGGAGTCCTTACAAATAGCTGAGAAAAGAAGAGAAGCAAAAGGCAAGGAGAAAAGGAAAGATACACCCATCTGAATGCAGAGTTCCAAAGAACAGCAAGGAGAGACAAGAAAGCTTTCCTAAGTGATTAATGCAAAGATATAGGAGAAAACAATAAAATGGGAAAGACTAGAGATCTTTTCAAGAAAACTAGAGATACCAAGGGAACATTTCATGCAAAGATGGGCAAAATAAAGGACAGAAACAGGATGAACCTAACAGAAGATATTAGAAGAGGTGGCAAGAATACACAGAAGAACTATTCATAAAAGATCATCATGACCCAGATAACCATGATGGTGTGGTTAGACTAGAGCTAGACATCCTGGAATGCAAAGTCAAGTGACCCTTAGGAAGCATCACTACAAACAAATCTAGTGGAGGTGATGGAATTACAGTTGAGCTATTTCAAATCCTAAAAGATGATGCTGTGAAAGTGTTGCACTCAATATGCCTGCAAGTTTGGAAAACTCAGCAGTGGCCACAGGACTGGAAAAGGTCAGTTTTCATTCCAATCCCAAAGAAGGGCAATACCAAAGAATGTTCAAACTACTGCACAGTTGCACTCATCTCACACACTAGTAAAGTAATCCTCAAAATTCTCCAAGTGAGGCTTCAACAGTACATGAACCAAGAACTTCCAGATGTTCAGGCTGGATTTAGGAAAGCCAGAGGAACCAGAGATCAAATTGCCAGCATCCACTGGTTTATCAAAAAAGCAAGAGAGCTTCAGAAAAAAAATCTAATTCTATTTTATTGACTACACCAAACCGTTGACTGTGTGGATCAAAACAAACTGTGGAAAATTCTTAAAGAGATGAGAATATCAGACCACCTTACCTGCCTCCCAAAAAATCTGTATGCAGGTCAAGAAGCAACAGTTATAACTGGACATGGAACAACAGACTGGTTCCAAATTGGGAAAGGAGTACGTCAAGGCTGCATATTGTCACCCTGCTTATTTAACTTATATGCAGAGTACATCATGAGAAATGCTGGGCTGGAAGAAGCACAAGCTGGAATCAAAATTGCCAGGAGAAATATCAATAACCTTCAATATGCAGATGACACCACCCTTATGGCAGAAAGCAAAAAGGAACTAAAGAGCCTCTTGATGAAAGTGAAAGAGAAGAGTAAAGAAGCTGGCTTAAAATTCAACATTCAAAAAACTAAGATCATGGCAGCAGTCCCACCACTTCATGGCAACTAGATGGGGAAGCAATGAAACAATGACAGACTTTATTTTCATGGTCTCCAAAATCACTGCAGTTGGTGACTGCAGCCATGAAATTAAAAGACACTTGCTCCTTGGAAAAAAAGCTATGACCAACCTAGACAGCATATTAAAAAGCAGAGACATTATTTGCCGACAAGTTCCGTCTAGTCAAAATATTGGTTTTTCCACTACTCATGTATGGATGTGAGTTTGACCATAAAGTAAGCTGAGCACCAAATAATTGATGCTTTTGAACTGTAGTGTTGGGGAAGACTTTTGAGAGTCCCTTGGACTGAAAGATCAAACCAGTCAATCCTGAAGTAAATCAGTCCTGATGAAAGGACTGATGTTGAAGCTGAAGCTCCAATACTTTGGCCACCTGATGTGAAGAACTGACTCCTTGGAAAAGACCCTGCTGCTGGGAAAGATTGAAGGCAGGGGGATAAGATGACAGAGGATGAGATGGTTGGATGGCATCACCAACTCAATGGAGATGAGTTTGAGCAAGCTCTCTGAGTTAGTCATGGCCAGGGAAGCCTGGCAGGGCTACAATCTATGGGGTCGCAAAGAGTCGGACAGGACTGAGCGACTGAACTGAACTGATGGCAGATCTATTTTTAGCTTTTTAAGGATTTTCCATACTGTTTTCCATAACGGCTGTACCAACTTACATTCCCACCAACAGTGTAGGAGGGTTCCTTTCTCTCCACACCCTCTGCAGCTTTTATTTTTTGTGGATTTTTTGATGATAGCCATTCTGGTTGGTGTCAACCAACATTCACTGTAGTTCTGAATTGCATTTCTCTAAAAACTAGCAATGCCAAACATCTTTTCTTGTGTTTATTGGTCACCTGTATGTATTCTTTGGGGAAATGTCTATTTAGATCTTCTGCCCCACTCCAGTACTCTTGCCTGGGAAATCCCATAGACGGAGGAGCCTGGTAGGCTGCAGTCCATGGGGTCACGAAGAGTCGGAAACGACTGAGCAACTTCACTTTCATTTTCACTTTCATGCATTGGAGAAGGAAATGGCAACCCACTCCAATGTTCTTGCCTGGAGAATCCCAGGGACAGGGGAGCCTGGTGGACTGCCATCTATGGGGTCACACAGAGTTGGACACGACTGAAGCAACTTAGCAGCAGCAGCAGCAGCCCAATTTTTTATTGGATTGTTTGTTTTGCAGCTTATAGGCATCACGAGCTATTTGTAGATTTTGGAGACTAATCCCTTATCAGCCACATCATTTGCAAATATTTACTCCCATCTGTGGGCTGTCTTTTCAATTTATTTATTGTTCCCATACTGTGCTAAAGCTTTGACATTTAAGTAGATATCATCTGTTTATTTCTGTTTTTACATCCATTATTCTAGGAGGTGGATTGAAAAAGATACCACTACAATTTATGTCAGAGAGTGTTCTGCCTATGTTTTCCTCTAAGAATTTTTTAGTGCCTTGTCTCACATCTCACATTTCGGTCTTTAGTCCATTTTGAGCTTATTTTTGTGTATTGAGTCAAAGAACTATCCAACTTCTATATATATATATATATATATAGCTGTCCAGTTTTCCCAGCACTATTTGTTAAAGAAACTATCTTTCCAAAATTTTGTAGTCTTGACTTCTCTGTCATAGATTAATTGGCCATAAGTGTGTGGGCTTATTTATGGGTTTTCTGTCCTGATTCATTGATCTATATTTCTATTTTTGCACCAGTACCATACTGTTCTGATGCAGAAGTAATTGTGATCTTGGATAGTGAATTTTAAATCATTATAACTAGGCTCAAACACATCTTTAGTAATCAATTACAATCAACACATTTTTGACAACAAGAAATGTTTGTTTATCCCTGTAGTATAAAAATCTGTGCTTCAGGATTTGACCAACTCTTGGAAAGCATTTTCTGTCTCCTGCTAGTTCTGAAGGTGTATTCCATGAAACAAGTTGTCAAAACGGTTGAATAAGTGGTAGTGGTTTAGCAAGAGGTCAGGTGAATATGGTGGATGAGGCAAAACTTTGTAGCCCAATTCATTCAACTTTTGAAGTGTTGGTTGTGCAACGTGTGGTTGAGCATTGTCATGGAGAAGAATTGGGTCCTTTCTGTTAACCAATGCCAACTGAAGACACTGCAGTTTTTTCTGTATCTCATCAATTTGCTGAGCATACTTCTCAGGTGTAATGGTTTTTCTGGGATTCAGAAAGCTGTAGTGGGTCAGACTGGCAGCATACCACCAAACAGTGACCATGACCTTTTTTGGTGCAAGTTTGACTTTGGAAGGGGCTTCCCTGGTGGCTCAGATGATAAAGAATATGCCTGCAATGCAGGATACCTGGATTCTATCCCTGGGTTGGGAAGATCCCCTGGAGAAGGAAATGGCTACCTACTCCAGTATTCTTCCCTGGGGAATTCCATGGATAGAGGAGCCTAGCAACTAACACTTTCACTACTTTTCACTTAGCTTTGGGAAGTGCTTTGGAGCTTCTTATCGATCCAACCACTGAGCTGGTTTTCGCCAGTTGTATAAAATCCACTTTTCATCACATGTCACAATCTGATCAAGAAATGGCTCCTTGTTGCATAAGAGAAGACAAAACTTAATAATGAAGGGTTTTTTGTGTGTTTTTTTCAGTCAGTTCATGAGGCATCCACTTATTGAGCTTTTTCACCTTTCCAATTTGCTTCAAATGCTGAGTAACCGTAGAATGGTCAATGTTGAGTTCTTCAGCAACATAGTGTATAGTTGTAAGAAGATCAGCTTCGGTGACTGCTTTCAGTTGGTCATTGTCAACTTCTAATAGCCAGCCACTAAGTCTCTCATCTTCAAGGATCTCATCTTCTTTGCAAAGCTTCTTTAACAACCACTGCACTATATGCTCATTAGCAGTTCCTGGGCCAAATGTGTTGTTGATGTTCCAAGTTGTTTCCACTGCTTATGACCCATTTTGAACTGGAATAAGAGAATCACTCAAATTTTATTATTGTCTAACTTCATTTCCATAGTCTAAAATAAAGATACAATAAGCAGCAGGTAATGTCATTAGCAAAAAAAAAAAAAAAGTAAATTTAGAAGTGCACATTAAAATGATGTATAACATAGCCACATTTATTTAAGAATGTATTCCAATATCAAACAGCAAACTTCAACAATACAAAAACCGCAATTACTTTTCACCAACCTATATAGTGTAGTCTAAAGTCAAGGAGCCTGATTTCTCCAGCTCTGTGTTTCTTTCTCAAAATTGCTCCAGCTATTGATGATCTTTTGTGTCTCCATGCAATTTTAGATTTTTGTTTTAGTTCTGTGATAAATTCCATTGGTATTTTGATAGGGATTGCATTGAATCTGTAGATTGCCTTGGGTAGTGTAGTCATTTCGACAGTATTGATTCTTCCAGTCCACAAACATCGTATATCTTCCCATTGGTTTATGTCTTCTTCAATTTCTTTCATTAGCATCTTACAGTTTTAAGAGTACAGGTCTTTTGTATCTTTAGTTATGTTTATTCCTAGATACCTTATTGTTTTTAATGTGATGGTAAATGGAATTGTTTCTTGAATTTCTCTTTCTGATCTTTCTTTGTTAGTGCATAGAGATGCAATAGATTTCTGTGTATTAATTTTGTAACCTGCAGCTTAATCAAGTTCATTGATGAGTTCTAGTAATTTTCTGGTAGCATCTTTAGGATCTTTCATCTAAAGTATCATGTTATCTGCAAACAGTGACAGTTTTATTTCTTCTTTTCCAATATGGATTCCTTTTACTTTTTTCTTCTCTGATTGCTATAACCTATGACTTCCAAAACTATGTTAAACAAAAGTGGCAAGAGTGGACATCCTTGTCTTGTTCCTGATCTTAGAGGAAATGTTTTCAGATTTTCATCATTGAGTATGATGCTAGCTGCAAGTTTATCTTATATGGCCTTTATTATTTTGAGGTGTTTTCCCTATATGCCCACTTTCTGGAGAGTTTTTTTTTTTTTTATCATAAACAGGTGCTGAATTTTGTCAAAAGCTTTTTCTGCATCTGCATAAAAATCTGCATAAAAATCATTATATGGCTTTTATTCTTCAGTTTGTTGATGTAGTGTATCACATTGATTGATGTATGCATATTGAAAAATCCTTCCGTCCCTAGGATGAATCCCTCTTGATCATTGTGTATGATCTTTTTAATGTATTGTTGGATATGGATTGCTAAGTATTTTGTTGAGGATTTTTGCATCTCTATGTTCATCAGTGATATTGGACTGTAATTTTCTTCATTTGTGATATCTTTGTCTGGTTTTTGTATCAGGGTGATGGTAGCCTCATAAAATAAGTTAGGAAGTTTTTTTTTCTCTGCAATTTTTGGAACAGATTCAACAGGATAGATGTTAACTCTTCTCTAAATGTTTCATAAAATTTGCCTGTGACACTGTCAGGTCCCAGACTTTCATTTGGTGAGAGGTTTTCAATCACACTTTCAATTTCAGTTCTTATGGTTTATCTGTTAATATTTTCTATTTCTTCTTGGTTCAGTCTTGTACCTTTCTAAGAATTCGTCCACTTCTTCCAGGTTGTCCTTTTTTTGGTCTACAGTTGCTCATAGTATTGGTACTATGATCTTGGTATTTCTGTAGTGTCAGTTGCAACTTCTTTTTCATTTCTGATTTTATTGATTTGAGTCCTCTCCCTTTTTCTCTTGATGAGTCTAGCTAAAGGTTTATGTATTTTGTTTATCTTTTCAAAGAACCAGCTTTTAGTTTCATTGATCTTTGCAGTTTTTTCTTTGCCTCTATTTCAGTTGTTTCTCCTCGGATCTTTATGACTTCTCTCCTGTTAACTTTAGGTTTTGTTCTTTTTACTCTAGTCTTTTAGGTATAAGGTTAGGTTGTTTGAGTTTTTCTTTTTTGTTACTTGAGGAAAGAGTGTAGTGCTATAAACTTCCCTCTCAGAACTGCTTTTGCTGCATCCCATAGGTTTTGGACTTGTGCTTTCATTTTCATTTGTCAGTAGGTTGTTTTTTTTGTTTGTTTTTTTGTACTTCCTCTTTGACTTCTTCAGTGATCCATTGGTTGTTTAGTAGCTTAGTGTTTAGCCACCACGTTTGTGTTTTTATGGGGTTTTTTTCCTTGTAGTTTATTTCTAAACTCATTGCATTGTGATCAGAGAAGATGCTTGATATGATTTCAATTTCATTAAATTTATCAAGGCTAGTTTTGTGGCCCAGCATGTAGTCAATCCTAGATAATGTTTTGTGGGCACTTGAAAGGAGTGTGTAGTCTGCTGCTTTTGGATGGAATGCTCTATAAATATCAGTTAAGTCCAAGTCATCTGAAGTGTCATTTAAGGCCAGTGTTTCCTTATTAATTTTCTGTTGAAAGGATTGAAATATTTAAGAGTAGTATTTAAGAAGTATTTCTGTGAAAATGCTATTTACCTTTTCCCTACATATCACTTCCATTAAGTCCATTGATTCCTAGGATCAAATGCTGAGAATCAAAATAATTTTTTACACTGATTTCTGAATGTAACACAATATTCTACTACTCTGTTATCAAGCCATTTGTCCAAACACAGACTTAGTTATAATACAAATGATGTTCCAGAAAATATAAGTAGGTATAGTGCATGTATCTCTCCCTAAAATACAAAGACCTAATGTCATTTTTATCCCTCATACCAATGATATTTATGTTTCAGGCTACATGGTTACCAAGCATGGTATGATTTGAGAGCCAATGAGAAACAGCTTCCCCTGTTCAAACAAGTGTGAGAAAATTCCTGGAAGTTAAATTCTTATTAATCAATCCTATAAAAGAGATTCTTGGATCAGATTGTCAATTTGTTTATTTGTATTAAGAAATACAACTGTCAATAAGTCTGGTATACTCATAGCTGGTAATGGCACATCTTCATTCTTATAGAAAAAGCAACAAAGGAAGCCAATTAACCTGATTAGATAAATCCAGACATCTTAGGTCAATTAATTCATGTTACAATACTGGTGCTAAAACACAGTCAACTGACAATTACTTTTGCCTTTGACTGAGAATTCTTCATGGGTTGGTAGGGAAGACCACCATTTAAACATAAGTTGTGCACTACAAAACTCTTCTATCCTGCTTCTTCTTTCCAGCCCATCTTTTCTTTGTGCCCTGCAAGCTTTTCTTCTTTATTTAGGGGGTAGTACGTATGAGACAGGAGCTTCATAGGTGGTAAAGAACCCACCTGTCAATGCAGATTAGATGTAACAGATGCAGGTTTGATCCCTGGATAGGGAAGACCCCCTGGAGGGAGGAACGGCTACCCATTCCAATATTCTTGCCTGGAGTATCCCATAGACAGAGGAGTCTGGCAGGCTGCAGTCCATGGGGTTGCACAGAGTCAGACACGACTGAAGCAACTTAGCACGCACATGCACACATTTGAGAGAAAAGAGAAATAAAAATCTTTACATGTTTGGAAAATATGGGTTAAGGAGGGGCCCTGGTAGAAATAGGGGAAATGAGGCAAAATAGAAGAGTAAACATAAACCCTTTAGCACTTAAATACAGAGTTGGTTTTCCTTTTGAAGAATAAAATGCCATTATCTTATTTAGAGTGTTTGTGGAATCATATCCCAGACATTTGAGCTCCTACTTAAGTGTCATTAATGAAAGAGGAAAAGGGACTGAGATCTAGACTTAGAGTCCTCTGGCACATCAGGCTTTCATTTACTTTTCATCAATCTCTTTCCTCTAAAAAGGAATGGAAAATCCAGTTTGGAATCACATTTTGAGATGACTGACATATAAGAGTTGTTAAGATTTCTCATCTATTTCAGATTAATAGCCTTTATTTTTACATAGGGCTGTCTGTGTTGTCATGGGTTCTACATGATAAGTGGAATTAAGCTAGCAGTAACAATACTCAAACACCTCTGACACATCTTGTTTACTTATTCCAAAGTTTCTAAGAAGTTCAGACCTTACAAGATATTAAAAGCTTCTTTTCATTCTGAATCAGTTTACCCAGTTCAGGTAAACATTTGGTTTATGATATTGAATTCTTGTTTGTGACAAAGTCCTTCCATAAAAAACAATCTCTTAAAGAACAATTATCTTGCTTCCAAAATCCAGGCATCTAAAATACCAAGAAGTTAAAGGCAGGCCTTGGAGCCAGGTCTGAGGAATGACCTCAGAACTTAGGAGGATTTCAAATTGCTAGTGATTAGGTAGGGACTCATAAAGGTATCCCTGAAAGCTCAGCCCTCTAGTTAGTGCTTTACAAAAAGTTCAAAAGTATGTAAGCTGTCTGTAACATATTTTGACCATCTAGATTAAGAGTAGAACTATCCTCCCACTGTCCTCTCTCACACACACTCATGCACTCCTCAAGATTTCTATTGCCATTTTGTGACTCATATTTCCCCTGAGGTCTGCTCTTAAGCATTGCTTCATTCTGATTATACAAGATAAAATATTTGTATCATGGTACTATGCTTCCCTGGTGGCTCAGTTGGTAAAGCATCTGCCTGCAATGCAGGAGACCTGGGTTCAATCTCTGGGTTGGGAAGATCCCCTGGAGAAAGAAATGGCAACCCGCTCCAGTATTCTTGCCTGGAAATTTTCACGGACAGAGGAGCCTGATAGGCTGAAGTCCATGGGGTTGCAAAGAGTTGGACATGACTGAGTGCCTTCACTATGCAAGAGGACACATAGTGACATTAACTTTGAATGCCATAGTGTGACTTCCATTTGGACTTGACAGTGTCCTGTGTTTGGAACCCAACTGTTTGACAATAGAGTGACCTGATTTGATAAGTGTGATGATCTCTTCTTAAGAATGAATTAATTACTGGAGAAGAGAGGTCATAGAACTGTCAGCAATGTAGTATCAATTCCTCCTGTAATTTTTAATACTAGTGAGAATGCTACTAAGCATATCCCTGGAAATGTCAAGGAAAATACTACTTATTGTAATAATAAGGTGACAGAAATGATGGGGGAGGGGTCTTTCTACTTTTCTCCTCAAGATCTTTTACTATCATGGAGGAAAGCCACTGGGATCATTAGTACAATCCTGGTCATTTATAGATTAAAACTCCATGGGGAATGTGTATCTTTGGTCCAGTTAAGCAGTAACCAATCATTTAATAAACATTTTTCTATGTGCAAAATGTTGTAGCAGGTTAGGCTTTGGGTTCACAGAGCTTAGGGGAAAAAAAGGCTGGACTTTCTCCTGCTCTAGGGAGACAAGTTTCCTACACACAAAAGATACAATACAAAGCAATAGAATAATGGTTGTCATACTATTGATACAGACAATAAACACAATACAAGTTTAAAAAGGAGAAACATGAGTGTAGGATGCAACAGTCAAAGTAGGTGTCAGGAAGTGAAACCTGAACTAAGTCTGATGTGAGTAGGAAAGAAAATCATCAAAATTTACATTCGTATAGTGTTTTACAGTTTACAAAACACTCAAATTTGTTGATCCTATTATTCATTCATGTATTATTTCAACAAACACCTTCTATATCAAAAGATGAATAAAACATTGTCCTGATAATTAACTTGTTGGAGGGAATCCCTTCACAATGTAAATATATATCAGATCATCACATTGTACACTTTAAATATGTAATTTTATTTGTCAAATATACCTCAATAAAGTTGAAGGGGAAGCATTGTCTTTCACCTTCCTGAGTTCAGCTTTAAAATGATGAATAGCACAACTAAATTTTTTCATTTGTCAATAATAGGATACATGGAGAATAGGGAAAATAGTATTGGGTAGCTGGCCAAATAAAAGCATGGACCATTGAGCTGTACCTTCATGCAAACTAAGTTTCCTGCATTTTTTCACTACTCAGCAGAAGTCGAGGAAGTATCTGTCTTAGAAGCTGAGCCCTGAGTACCCCCACTTCCCCTTCTGCTTTCACCTCATCAACCCACTGCTGCTGGCAGTCTTCCAACTTATGCAGACAATCCGGTGCATGCTAACTTACTAGAAAGGTAAAGAAAGTCTTGAGGAGGCAGTCGACTAAATAGAATCATAAGACTACATCCAAATGCTGATTTAATCTTTCAGTCTCTCTTGTTGACTGAATTATGTGTTACCCAGAACTTATGGTCAGACACAGCTTTGGATCTTTTGATTCTCAACAATCTCTGTCCTCAGCCACTTTGAACTCTCCTACAGCCCCACCACACCACTTTAGCTGTGTTTAAAAAAACAAACAAACAAACAAACAAACAAAAACACTGCCTTCTATTTCTTCCCAAATGTGTGGATACAACTGTGCTACCACTTTTCCTTTCTCCTCTACTGATTCATACACGTGTGCATGGATGTGGGATGGGGAGAGGGAGGGTGGATGAGTCGTGATACCCTACACTCTGATTTTCCAAGTTTCTTTTTTAAAAACTCTATCATTCTAAAAGAGTACAAATTTTACTTCCACTTTACAGCATTATCTAGATCCCTGCACAATAGCACCACACTAAAAACATGCTCCCCCCAGGACACTCACCCTGGAGAGTCAAATTACTAAAAATCTCCTGAACCACACAGTTACTCTTCAAAAGTTGCTCAACTAGGAGAGGAAGAGAGAAAAAATGGATAAAACAGACTCATGGCCATTAAGGGGCTTACTGTCTAAGTGGGTATGACAGACATGTAAGCAAAAAGAGTAATTAAATCACTGTAATAAATGAAATAATAAAGCCATGAGCAAAGGAGCATTTGTAGAGAATGACCACTTATTTTACTCTTGAACTATAAGTAGAAATTTGTCAAGTTCAGCTCTTTGACTACGTAAAGGGTAAAAGCCGCATAGTTCAAGTATCTTCAAGTAGCCCAGACATAATGCTATCAGGATTCTGAACTACATTGGTGGAAGAAAGAGGGTCAGAGGATACTGCAGAGTAAGAATTAACAGAACTCAGAATTTACATATGAGGGCTGGTTGGGGTCAAATATGACTACCAGATTCTGTGCTTGAGTGACTGAAAGACTATTAGGTCAACGGGACAAAAACAGAAAAGTTAGTTGGAGAATTTGACTTGGGAAGGAAGATGATATTTGTCTTTAAACATGTCAAAACTGAGGGAAACGTATGAAGTCTAAGAAGAATAACATAAGAGGTAGACTAAAATGAGAGACTAAAGTTCAGGTTTGTGGCTGAGACAGACATTTAAATCATCTATTAATATATAAGTGATCTTTTTGAGCCATGTAAATTGGTAGATTCTCCAAGGGAAAGAGAGAAGCACAGAACAAAGCACCAAAATTTGTGTTTCACAGATCTTGGCTACACCGATAGCCACAATTGGCTATCTGAAAACTCTGTCACTGATGAAGTGAGACAAAAAGAAAGAGTGGCTATTGGGGCAGCGCTGTGGTAGCAAAACTAGGCTGGTGGTTGCAATGCCTGGGTTCTACTCCCAGCCTTGTCCCTAGCTATGTACTGTTGAGCAAGTCATCAGTCCACTGAAACAGGATATCTCATTGTTACTATACCAGTTCTCCTTGTTGTTGTTTAGTCACTAGAGTCTGACTCTTCGTGACCCTGTGGACTGTAACCCACCAGGTTCCTCTGTCCATAGAATTTTCCAGGCAAGAATACTGGAGTGGGTTGCTATTTCCTACTGTAGGGGATCTTCCCCACCCAGGGGTCAAACCCGCATCTCGAACCCACATCTCCTGCATTGGCAGGTGGATTCTTTACCACTGAGTCACCAAGGAAGCCCTATGCTGCTGCTGCTGCTGCTGCTACCGCTGCTGCTAAGTCACTTCAGTCGTGTCTGACTCTGTGCGACCCCATAGACAGCAGCCCACCAAGCCCCACCGTCCCTGGGATTCTCCAGGCAAGAACACTGGAGTGGGTTGCCATTTCCTCCTCCAATGCATGAAAGTGAAAAGTGAAAGTGAACTCGCTCAGTCGTGTCCAACTCTTAGCGACCCCATGGACTGCAGCCTACCAGGCTCCTCCATCCATGGGGTTTTCCAGGCAAGGGTATTGGAGTGGGTTGCCATTGCCTTTCCGAGGAAGCCCTATACCAGTCCTTAAATCTCAGTTAAATCTTTGCACCCCTTGGTTCCTCCGTTTTTTCCTAATCTGTTAAACTTCTTCATTGTTTGACTTTTAACTACTCTTTTTGTAGCATTTTCAACTTTCTTATCCCATTGTCCTTCCACAGCACTTGCTCTATGATACCAACTTTATATCAATTCAAGCATTTGCATTTTTTTTCTCTTACACCCAGGTTTTTCAACACTCCTAAAACAAATGGCACAATTTTGCAGCCGGGTCCACTAAAAATTCATACTCTCCAACTTCAACTGGGCCTTCAATTTCTTCTTAGTCATATTTCCCTCCCAATCCTCAGAGTCACCATTCAAACCTTCACCAATTTTCAGAAGACCTGAACCCAAGTTTAGCCCTCTTTTTCTCAACAGACAACATTGTTTCTTATTTCACCAAGAAAGTTAAGCCTCTCTGGGATAAGCAATCTCTATCTTTGTTTTTCCACTTCCACTTTCCCTTGCTGTTGCTGTTTTAGTTGCTAGGCTGTGTTCAACTCTTTGTAACCCCATAGACTGTAACCCACCAGGCTCCTCTGTCCATGGAATTCTCCAGGCAAGAGCACTGGAGTGGGTCCACCTCCAGGGGATCTTCCAACCCAGGGGTTGAACCCGCATCTCCTGCTTGGCAAATGGATTCTTTACCACTGAGCCACCTGAGACTCCCTCCACTTTCCATTACCTGTTAGTACTTTTTTCTTCCTCTGCACATTCTAGTAATTTTCCATTCCCTAAAGGATAAACTTTAATTCTCTAAAACAGTATACTAGACCATTGTGATCTAGTTTCTGCATTTTTTGCCAACCTATTTTCTTATGTTTAAACTCAATAGTGCAAACATACACAGATACATACACCTAAATAGGCACACCTGCACACATATACAGCCTTCATCTTATATTTCATCCCTATCATACTGCTAGCTATTCCCTAAACATGCCATGCTATTTCACATCTCCAAATCTTTGCTCATTCTACCTTCTGTGCTGTACTGTGCTTAGTCACTCAATTGTGTCCAACTTTTTGTGACCCCATGGACTATAGCCCTCCAGGGTCCTCTGTCCATGGGGATTCTCCAGGTAAAAATACTGGTCTGGGTTGCCATACCCTCCTCCAGGGGATCTTCCCAACTTATGGATCAAACCCAGGTCTCCCTCACTGCAGGTAAATTTTTTACCATCTGAGCCACCAACGAAGCCCAAGAATACTGGAATGGGTAGCCTTTCCCTTCTCTGGGGGATCTTCCTGACCCAGGAATCGAACCAGAGCCTCCTGAATTGCAGGCAGATCTTTACCAGCTGAGCTACCAGGGAAGCCCATTCTACCTTCTACCCCTGCCTAGAATGCTCTTCTCCACCTATCATACCCTTCTGTCTTTTGTAAAGCCTTTACTAACATGCAAGCCCTTTGTGTTCTTTATATACTTCTATTGCAGCAATTGTAATTGTGCAGTAAATGAATTTGTTAACATATCTATGTCTTATTCTAGTAGAGTGTAAGCCTTCATGGGCAGGCAGGGTCTGTGTCTTATTTTCCAAATGATCTAACACAGAATTGACACATAGTAAGTAGCTAATACATTCTTTTTAATATAATAAACATATCAAGTAGTACAGAAGATTAGGAAAATTTCTATAGAGGGAGTGATGTAAGAGATGGTCTTAAAAGTGGTCAGAATTATATCAAATGACAATGAAGGAAAAGAACATTTCAGATGGCAAAATGACCTGAGCAAAAAGACTAAATAAAGGATGGAGCTATTCATAAGACCACAGTTATATTATATATATAGTAAACCATGTAAAATTACGCTATAAAGTTAAGATAGAATATTATTGTAGTCTTGAATGGTGCTTCAAGCTTAATAAGTCATCAGAGAACTCTGAAAGGGATGTGAAATGATTATAATTGTGTTTTAAGATGAATAATTTGTTATAACTGACAAAGACTGACTAAACAGAAGAGAAATAAGAAAATTAAAGGAAAGTTGTAATTTCTAGCATTCAATAAACAGTTCTCCCATATTATAACCAAAGAGAGAGCAAAGTAATGGATCAATCCTGGGCTTTTGTACAGTCCCCTCCACAACAGTTTGTTAAATTGTAATGATTTATACCAGTATATGGGGCTTCCCTGGTGGCTCAGATGGTAAAGAATCTGCCTGGAATGCAGGAGAACCGGGTTCAATCCCTGGGTCAGGAAGATCCCCTGGGGAAGGGAATGGCTACCAACTCCAGTGTTCTTGCCTGAAGAATTCCACGGACAGAGGAGCCTGGTGGGCTACAGTCCATGGGGTCATGAAGAGTCAGACACGACTTAGCGATTAACATTCTCACTTTCATTCCAATACACAAGTTTATCTTATGTCATTGTTTAGTAACAGGCCTTGAGGAATTTGAAACTTAATAATGTGGTGTAATGAAAATAGCCTTGGACTGTGAGCCGGGCATACTGGCTCTGCCACTAATTCTGTGAGTTACTTTCAATAATCATTTTATCTTTCTGGGTCATTAAGGGAGTGGGATGGATTAGATGTTTTCTAAGTGCTCTTCTGTATCTAATATTCCATCAAAATAGGTCATTCAACAAATAAAGACTATATAGCCACTTCTGGAAGCTTCCTTCAGGAGTAGTTTTGTTTAAGAATTGTTTTCAGTATTCTGATACATACTTCCTTTTTATTTATCTGACACATACTTCCTTGTTCACAGTGACCTGATTCAGCTAACAGTTATACAGGAACATATCCTTCATCCCTTCTCATAGAACTTGCTCTGTGATCGTGTCTAGTCTTTAATCTTTATGAAAGCCTGACCACCAGGACACTACTAGGTTATTCTTTGCTCTGCCATTTCTTGCTGTAGAGTGCCAAAGTGTGCACTGGTAGAATTTTTCAAATAATTGAATATACCTTAAAGAAGTAAATTTGACATTAGGCTAGCAGATTTATAGTAACAGAAAGAACTCTGAGAAGTAATTTAGTACAATCTAGTGGGATAAAATTTATGCTTTCTCCTGTTAAGCAACCAGGAGATTCTAAGGAGAAAGAAGGCATGATCAAGGTGGTGGTCACCCAGAATTACCTCTTCACTGCTGATTAATGAACAAGTTGAAACTTGCTTTCCACACTTATGCCTAGTTTATTCTTTTTTAATCTTGCTTTCTTTTCTTTTTTTCTATTTCTTTCTTCCCTCCCCCTCCTTCCTTATTTTCCTTCTTTCTAGCTTTACTTGCAACAATACAGTACATTTCCTAACTGGTATTTAACAAACTACAGAAACTTACAGAGTGTTCACCTTAGTTACATTTCCCAACTCATTTAATTTTTCGGAGTTATTAACAATTTTACCCCCACCTACTAGTTGGAAACATCTGCACAAAATAATGATGCTTTTTTTA
Organism: Oryx dammah; assembly: GCF_014754425.2. Taxonomy (NCBI): domain Eukaryota; kingdom Metazoa; phylum Chordata; class Mammalia; order Artiodactyla; family Bovidae; genus Oryx; species Oryx dammah. The sequence goes on from NW_024070207.1 coordinate 66,892,630, forward strand.
ATGCCATTATGCACCTTTAAGAGCTTCTTTCAACACTATAAAATCCTTACTTCATCTGAAAACTTTCATCTGAACTCCCAGATTTTGCTATAATTTATCCAGGAGACCTCATCTGGACTCATAGCAAAGATTTCTGACAATGCCATTCTGTTGGAGCACTTATATGCAGACTACAGTGATTCACTCCCACCTTACCAGAAAAAAATATGTTTTACATGAAATGAACATCCACCTGAAGAACTTTAACCAATCTTCATCATGTTTCTACATAAGAGTCTACATTTCCATAGCTGTCACTCTTTTCAGATTTATCTAGCTTAGCTTTGAACCACATTTTTCTCCCTAGAAAATCCCCCCTAGACATTTTTTCTTTGGTAAGCAGAATTCAAAGATAGATCTCAAGATTCTTACCCATTGATGTACAAACTTGATATAATCTCCTCCTCTTTAATGTATGTAGGACCTGTGAATAGGATATTTTATTCCTGTGTTAGAGTACAATCCATTGGTTTTCAGTTAACCAAACTGGAGATTATCCTGGGTTGGACTACTTAATTAGGTGGGCCTTATATCAAGTGAGAAGTTGGGAAGTTAGAGAAAGAAGTCAGAACAACTTAAAGAGATTTCTTTTCCTATGGCCTGGAAAAAAACAAACATCCATGTTGTGAGAGAAGTGGGTCAAGAGCCTAAGAATGCCCTTCAAGAACTGAGAGTGTTTCCTGGCCAATAAGAAAGACAGTGAGAAAACAGGACCTCAACAACAAGGAATAAATTCTGCCAATAACCAGTGATCTTGGAAGAGAACTCCTAGCCTCAGATGAGATCTCAATTCTGGCCGACAACTTGATTGCAGCCCTATGAGACCGTAAGCAGAGGACCCAGCTAACTTGTATCTGAGCTACTGATCCACAGAAACTATAAGGAAATAAGTGGATGTTGTTTCAAGTTTGTGATAATTTGTTAAACCAACAATAGAAAAAAATAATATACTTTTATTCATTCTTTTTCTCCTTTTACTGATGATGACTACCAAAGTGAAGATCAAGAAGTCTGATTAAAACCTTTATTTTGGTTCTAAACTCAACACTGTATTGAAAATATTTTCTCCAAGGTCTGCAAGGCTTCCTAAGTACCAAATGCAATCGCTATTTTATGAACTTCATTCTCTTTGGTCTTCTGGAAATATTTTTAATAAATGACCATATTATTTCTTAAAATTGCCCTTTGACTTGTTTTATTCTTTGGCTCTCTCCCCTCCTTTACTATCTTCACTTTACAGATGAGAAAACTGAGTATCAGTGAGGTTAAGTAACTTGCCCAAGTCCAAACAGTAAGTGGAGAAACCATGATTCAAGCTCAGATCTATCCTGGCTCAAAAGCTTCTATGTTTTCCCCATTATATCCACATTGACCTTGTCTCAGTAGAAAATTAAGCTGAGTTTTTCTCCTTTTTTAAAAAAGGTATGTTTTTGCATAATGAAAAAATCTTTATTGATAAAACAGAGAACTTGCTATAAGTAAAATATGACATAGAATAAAACCAAAATTAATCCCAAAGTGAAATACAGGGGTGATGGGTCCATCAGGGAAGGCAGAGTTATTTGGCTTCATCCATCATCAAGTCCTTCTACTCCATAAAAGGTGATTTTTAAATTTTCTCTGTAACCACTCAGTATGTCTGAATTCAGGGAGCCCAACTCCTCCAGTGCCTATTCTCTTTCTCAAGATCCCTTTCCTATTCAAGGTCCTTTGTGTCTTCAGACAAATTTTAAGATTTTGTTCTAGTTCTCTGTAAAGTGTGATTGGTAATTTGACAGAGAGTGCATTTCTGTAGATTGCTTTGGGTACTACAGCAATTTTCACCATATTGACTCTTCCATTCTAAGAATGTGGTATATCTATCCATCTGTTTATAAAGTCATCTTTTATTTCTTTCATCAGTACCTTATAGTTTTCTAGTACAGGTATTTTGGTTCCTTAAGTAGGTTGATTCCTAGGTATTTTATTCTTTTTGTTGCAATGGTAAATGGGAGAATTTGCTTAATTTCCCTTTCTGATATTTTGTTGTTAGTATATAGAAATTCAAGGGATTTAGGTGTATTAATTTTGTATCCAGAACTTTACCAAATTTGCTGATTAGCTCTAGTAGTTTACTGGTGGCCTCTTTAGTATTTTCTATGTATAATATCTGGAGAAGGCAATGGCACCCCACTCCAGTACTCTTGCCTGGAAATTCCCATGGACAGAGGAGCCTGGTAGGCTGCAGTCCATAGGGTTGCTGAGAGTTGGACACGACTCAGTGAATTCACCTTCACTTTCCACTTTCATGCATTGGAGAAGGAAATGGCAACCCACTCCTGTGTTCTTGCCTGGAAAATCCCAGGGATGGCGGAGCATGGTGGGCTGCCATCTATGGGGTCGCACAGAGTCAGACACGACTGAAGCGACTTAGCAGCAGCAGCAGCAGCATGTATAATATCATGTAACGTGCAAACAGTGACAGTTTACTTCTTTTCCAATTTGGGTTCCTTTTTTTTTCTTTTTCTTCTCTCATTGTCATGCCTAGGACTTCCTAAACTATGTAGAATAAAAGTGGCAAGAGTGGACATCCATGTCTTGTTCCTGATCGTAGAGGAAATGCTTTAAGTTTTTCACCATTGAGAATGACGCTTGCTATCTTATGTTGAAGTATGTTCCCTCTATGCCCACTTGCTGAAGTTTTATCATAAATCATTGATGAATTTTGTCAAAAATTATTTTCTTACATCTATTGAGAAGGTCATATTTTCCTTTATATATTTTATTGAAGAAACTGAGCTATGAGGGGATCCCCAAAGTATAGTTGGCTTACAATATTTCAGGTGCACTACAAGGTGATTCACTTATACATATATACATATATTATCTTTCAGATTATTTTCCATCATAGGTTATTGCAAGATATCGACTATAATTCCCTATGCTATACAGAAAACGTTTGTTGGCTATTACCTATCTATTTTTAAATTAATTAATTATTTTAACTAGAGGATGATTACAATATTGTCATGGTTTTTTCCATACATCAACATGAATCTGCCATAGGTATACATGTGTTGCCCCCATCCTGAATCCCCCTCCTACTCTGTTCCCCACCCTATCCCTCTATGTTGTCCCAGAGCACTGACTTTGGATGCCCTGCTTCATGCATCAAACTCACAATGGTCATCTATTTTACATATGGTAATGTATATGTTTCATGAAAAAACTAGCATTCTGTTTATATTAAGTCAAATACATGAAATCAAAATGTCATAAATTATTTAGTTAGGCAAAAATTCATGTTTCTAAAATATGTGTATTATTGCTGCTGTTCAGTCATCAAGTTGTGTCTGACTCTTTGTGACTCCATGCCTTTGGAGTTCTCACAGCAAATACACTGGGGTAACAATTTGCCATTCCCTCCTCCAGTGGATCACATCTTGTCAGAACTCTCCACTATGACCTGTACATCTTGGATATCCCTGCATGGCATGGCTCATAGCTTCATTGAGTTATGCAAGCCCCTTTACCACAACAAGGCAGTGATCTATGAAGAGGTATCACATATATTATACACACTATATGTGGTATATATGTCTGGTTGGTTGACTATGTCTTTTCCCATGTTAGGGAAGTTTTCAGCTATTATCTCTTCAAATATTTTCTCAAGTCCTTTCTCTCAATCTTTTACTTCTGAGACCCCTATAATGCAAATATTGGTGCATTTAATATTGTCCCAGAGGACTCTTAGGCTATATTCATCTTTTTTCATCCTTTTTTCTATATTCTGTTCTGAAGCAGTGTTTTCCACCATTCTTTCCCCCAGGTCACTTGTCTATTCTGTCTCAGTTATTCTGCTACTGATTCCTTCTAGTGTATTGTTTGTTTGTTCTATTTTTTCGTTAGTTCTTCTAGGCCTTTAGTAAACATTTATTTCATCTTCTCCATTGCTTCCCAAGATTCTGGATCATTTTCACTATCATTATTCTGAATTATTTTGGTGGGAGGTTGTCTATCTCCACTTCTTTTAGTTGTTTCTGGGTTTTATCTTGTCCCTTCATCTGGGACATAACTCTCTGCTTTTTCATCCTGATTAACTTTCTGTAACGTGGTTTTTGTTCTAGCCAGACTGTGGGATTATAGTTCTTCTTGCTTCTATCTGCCCTCCAGTGAATGAGGCTAAGAGGCTTGTATAAGCTTCCTGATGAGAGGGACTGATGGTGGGGAAAACTGGGTCTTTCTCTGGTAGGCAGGGTCTTGTTCAGTAAAGCTTTAGTCCAATTAGCTGTTGATAGGTGGGATTGTGCTCCCTCCCTGTTAGTTGTTTGGCCTGAGGTAGCCCAGTCATGGGATCTACAGGCTATATGGCAGGGTTAATGGCAACCTCCAAGAGAACTTACACTAAGGGGCATCTTCTAGGACTGCTGCTCCTAGTGCCCCTGTCCCTGTGATGAGCCCCTGCTGACTCATGCTTCCACAGGTGACCCTCCAACACTAGTAGTTAGGTCTGGCTCAGTCTCCTGTGGGGTCACTACTCCTCTCCCCTGGATCTTGGTATGCACAAGATTTTGTTTGTGCTCTCAAAGAGTGGAGTCTTTGTTTCCCCCAGTCTTGTGGAAGTCCTGTAAGTAAATCCTGCTGGCCTTCAACGTCAGATTCCCTGGGAATTCCCAGTCCTTTTGTCAGATTCCCAGGCTGGGAAGCCTGATGTAGGACTCAGAACCTTCACAACAGTGAGAGCACTTACTGGTATTATTGTTCTCCACTTTATGTGTCACCTACCTAGCAGATATAGGATTTGATTTCCTTATGATTGTGCCCTTCCTACTATCTTGCTGTGGCTTCCTCTTTGTTTTTGGATGTGGAGCATCTTTTTTTTGGGGGGGGGTGGATTCTAGCATCCTCTTTGGAGAAGGCAATGGCACCCCACTCCAGTACTCTTGCCTGGAAAATCCCATGGATGGAGGAGCCTGGTAGGCTGCAGACCATGGGGTCGCCAAGAGTCAGACACGACTGAGAGACTTCACGTTCATTTTTCACTTTCATGCACTGGAGAAGGAAATGGCAACCCACTCCAGTGTTCTTGCCTGGAGAATCCCAGGGACGGGGGAGCCTGGTGGGCTGCTGTCTATGGGGTCGCACAGAGTCGGACATGACTGAAGTGACTTAGCAGCAGCAGCATCTTCTTGTTGATAATTGTTCAACAACTAGTTGTGATTTTCATGCTCTTAAAGGAGGAGATAAGCACATGCTCTTCTGCTTCACCATCTTGAATCAGAAGGCCATGTTATTTTCATTCTTCAACTTGTTGATGTGGTGTATCACACTGATTGATTCACAAATCCTCAAGTTCCTTTTGATCATGGTGCGTGATCCTTTTAAAATATCTTTGCATTTGATTTGCTTGTATTTTGTTGAAATTTTCTCTTTTTTGTGGTATCTTTACTGGTTTTGATATCAGGGTGATGATCATCTCATAGAATGAGCTTGGGAGTATTCTTTTCTCTGCAATTTTTTGAAAGAGTTTTAGAAGGATAGGCGTTAACTCTAAAAATTAGGTAAAATTCACCTGTGGAGCCATCTGGTCCTGGACGTTTATTTGTTGGGAGATCTTTAACCACATTTTCAATTTTAGGCCTTGTGATTGATCTATTTATAATGTCTATTTCTTCCTGGTTCATTCTTTGGAGATTGTCACTTCCTGAGAATTTATCCCTTTCTTCCAGGTTGTCCATTTTATTGGCATATAGTTGCTTATAGTAGTCTCTTGTGATCTACTGTATTTTTGTGGCATTTCATGTTGTAACTTATCCTTTTTCATTTCTAATTTTATTGATTTGAGCCTTATCCTTTTTTACTTTTTGAGGCTGGATAATGGTTTATCAATTTTGTATTTCTTTTCAAAGAATGAGCTTTTAGTTTCATTGATCTTTTCTATTGTGTACTTCATTTCGGTCTCATTTATTTCTGCTCTGATCTTTATGATTTCTTTCCTTCTATTAACTTTTAGTTTGTTTGTTCTTCTTTCTTTTTTATAGGTGTAAGATTGAGTTGTTTATGAGATATTTTCCTTGTTTCCTGTGGAAGGATGTATTGCTATAAACTTTCCTCTTAGAAGTACTTTTGCTGCATCCCATAGGTTTTGGAACACCATGTCTTAGTTTTCATTTTCTGTATTTTTTATCTCCTGTTTGATTTCTTCAGTGATCTATTCATTGTTTTGTTAACCTATTGTTTAGTGTCTAAGTGTTTTTTACAGTTCTTTTCCTAAGTTTACAGTTTATTTCTAATCTCATAGCATTATTGTCAGAAAAGATCCTTGATATGATTTCAATTTTCTTGCATTTTCCAAGGCTCACCTTGTGGCCCAGCATGTGAATCGTGGAGAATGTTCCAAGTCCACTAGGGAAGACTGTGTATTCTGTTGCTTTCGGAAGGAATGCTCTATAAATATCAGTTAAGTCTATCTGGTCTAATGTGTCATTTAAGGCCTGTTTTTTATTGATCTTCTGTCTGGATGATATGTCCATTGACAAAAGTGGAGTATTACAGTCACCCAGTATTATTGAGTCACTGTATATTTCTCCTTTCATGGCTGTTAATATTTGCCTTTTATATTGGGGTGATGTTATGTTGAGTTCATACATATTTCCAATTGTTATATATTCCTCTTGGATCAATCCCTTTAATCTTTATATAGTGTCCTTCCTTCTCCCTTGTAACAGTCTTTATCTTAAAGTTTATTTTGTCTGATATGAGTATTGCTACTTCAGTGCTCTTTGATATCCATTTGATTGAAACATCCTATTTCATCTCCTCACTTTCAGTCTGTATGTGCCCCTAGATCTGAAGTGGATTTACATTAGACAGGATATATGTGAGTCTTATTTTTTTAATTCATTCAGCCAGTATATGTCTTTTGGTTGGAGCAGTTAATCCATTGACATTTAAGGAAATTCTCAATATGTGTGTTCTTATTGCCATTTTCTTAATTCTTTTGGATTTGTTTTTGTAGGTCTTTTTTCTTCCCTTCTTCTTTTGTTCTCTTGTGATTTGAAGACTAACATTTTTTTTTATGTCACCACATTTTTATTAATTTATTTTAATTGGAAGATAATTGCTTTGCAATATTGTGATGTCTTTGTCATACATCAACATGAATCGGCCATAGGGATACATGTGTCCCCCCATCCTGAACCGACCTCCCCTCTCCCTCCCCACCCTATCCCTTTGGGTTGTCCCAGATTATAGGCTTTGGGTGCCCTACTCCATGCATGGAACTTGTACTGGGCATCATTTTACATGAGGTAATATACATGTTTCTTTTTTTTCCACTTTAAAATATTGTATTGGTTTTGCCATACATCAACATGAATCCACCATGGGTGTACACGTGTTCCCCATACTGAACCCCCCTCCCACTTTCCTCCCCATACCATCCCTCTGGGTCATCCCAGTGCACCAGCCCCAAGCATCCTGTATCATGCATCAAATCTGGACTGGCGATTGATTTCACATATGATATTATACATGTTTCAATGCCATTCTCCTAAATCATCCCATCCTAGCCCTCTCCCACAGAGTCCAAAAGACTGTTCTATAGATCTGTATCTCTTTTGCTGTCTCGCATACATGGTGATTGTTACCATCTTTCTAAATTCCATATATATGCATTACTATACTGTTTTAGAAAGCATCACTATGAACAAAGCTACAGGAGGTGATGGAATTCCAGTTGAGCTATTTCAAATCCTGAAAGACGATGCTGTGAAAGGGCTGCACTCATTATGCCAGCAAATTTGGAAAACTCAGCAGTGGCCACAGGACTGGAAAAGGTCAGTTTTAATTCCAATCCCAAAGAAAGGCACTGCCAAAGAATGCTCAAACTACTGCACAATTGCACTTATCTCACATGCTAGTAAAGGAAGGCTTAAAATTCTCCAAGCCAGGCTTCAGCAATACGTGAACCGTGAACTTCCTGATGTTCAAGCTGGTCTTAGAAAAGGCAGAGGAACCAGAGATCAAATGGCCAACATCTGCTGGATCATGGAAAAAGCAAGAGAGTTCCAGAAAAACATCTATTTCTGCTTTCTTGACTATGCCAAAGCCTTTGAATGTGTGGATCACAGTAAACAGTGGAAAATTCTGAAAGAGATGGGAATACCAGACCACCTGACCTGCCTCTTGAGACACTTATAGGAAGCAACAGTTAGAAGGAAGCAACAGTTAGAACTGGACATGGAACAACAGACTGGTTCCAAATAGGAAAAGGAGTACGTCAAGGCTGTATATTGTCACCTGCTTCTTTAACTTATATGCAGAGTACATCATGAGAAACTCTGGGCTAGAAGAAGCACAAGCTGGAATCAAGATTGGTTGGAGAAATACCAATAGCCTCAGATATGCAGATGACACCACCCTTTTGGCAGAAAGTGAAGAAGAACTAAAGAGCCTCTTGATGAAAGTGAAAGAGGAGAGTGAAAAAGTTGGCTGAAAGCTCAACATTCAGAAAACTATGATCATGGTATCTGGTCCCATCACTTCATGGGAAATAGATAGGGAAACAGTAGAAACAGTGTCAGACTTTATATTTTTAGGCTCCAAAATCACTGCAGATGATGATTGAAGCCATGAAATTAAAAGACACTTACTCCTTGGAAGGAAAGTTATGACCAACCTAGATAGCATATTCAAAAGCAGAGACATTACTTTGCCAACAAAGGTCCATCTAGTCAAGGTTATGAATTTTCCAGTAGTCATGTATGGATGTGAGAGTTGGACTGTAAAGAAAGCTGAGCACCAAAGAATTGATGCTTTTGAACTGTGGTGTTGGAAAAGACTTTTGAGAGTCCCTTGGACTGCAAGGAGATCCAACCAGTCCATTCTAAAGGAGATCAGTCCTTTAGACTGTTCTTTGGAAGGAATGATGCTAAAACTGAAACTCCAATACTTTGGCCACCTCATGCGAAGAGTTGACTCATTGGAAAAGACTCTGATGCTGGGAAGGATTGGGGACAGGAGGAAAAGGGGACGACAGAAAATGAGATGGCTGGATGGCATTACTGACTCGATGGACATGAGTTTGAGTGAACTCCGGGAGTTGGTGATGGACAGGGAGGCCTGGCGGGCTGCAATTCATGGGGACACGACTGAGCGTCTGAGCTGAATTGAACTGAATTGATTCTGTATTGGTGTCTCTTTCTGGCTTATTTCATTCTGTATAATAGGCTCCAGTTACATCCACCTCATTAGAACCAATTCAAATGTATTATTTTTAATGGCTGAATGTATATGTACCACAGTTTCTTATCCATCCGTCTGCTGATGGACATCTAGGTTGCTTCCGTGTCCTGGCTATTATAAACAGTACTGCAATGAACATTCGGGTACATGTGTCTCTTTCAATTCTGGTTTCTTTGGTGTGTATGCCCAGCAGTGGGATTGCTGGGTCATAAGGCAGTTCTCTTTTCAGTTTTTTAAGGAATCTCCACACTGTTCTCCATAGTGGCTGTACTAGTTTGCATTCCCACCAACAGTGTAAGAGGGTTCCCTTTTCTCCACACCCTCTCTAGCATTTATTGCTTGTAGACTTTTGGATCACAGCCATTCTGACTGGTGTGAAATGGTACCTCATTGTGGTTTTGATTTACATTTCCCTGATAATAAGTGATGTTGAGCATCTTTTCATGTGTTTGTTAGTCGTCTGTATCTCTTCTTTGGAGAAATGTCTGTTTAGTTCTTTGGCCCATTTTTTGATTGGGTCATTTAGTTTTCTGGAGTTGATCTGCAGGAGTTGCTTATATATTTTGGGGGTTAATTCTTTGTCAGTTGCTTCATTTGCTATTATTTTCTCTCATTCTGAAGGCTGTCTTTTCTCCTTGCTTATAGTTTCCTTTCTTGTGCAGAAACTTTTAATTTTAATTATGTCCCATTTGCTTATTTTTGCTTTTATTTCCAATATTCTGGGAGGTGGGTCATAGAGGATCCTGCTGTGATTTATGTCCAAGAGTGTTTTGCCTATGTTCTCCTAGGAGTTTTATAGTTTCTGATCTTAAGTTTAGATCTTTAATCCTTTTTGAGTTTATTTTTGTGTATGGTGTTAGAAAGTGTTCTAGTTTCATTCTTTTACAAGTGGTTGACTGCCGGAAGCCATCATGGGGAATCCCGCCCATGGCAAAGGTCATGTGGAAGGGGGCCTGACAAAACACAAAGGTGGGATCAGGCCTCAGGGGTCCCCTTGAATTTTCTCGAGCATCTACCCCCAAAACCAGAGTCTGCCTCGCTTTACTGTGTTATGCTTTCCACCTACTCTTCTGACATTAACAGGGGGCTGTCCCCCCACCACCTTTTTCTGGAAAAAGTTAATTTAGAGCTTTTAGATAATAAGTCTCCTGGGCATAATAAAAGTGTTTCAATCCAAAAACCCTTCTGATGGCTTTCTAGCCTGCCTGCCAGACTCTTACAGCTGCACATGTGATTTTTTGTGGTGTCCCGACCGCAAGAGGCACAGGAAGCTTAAAATATCCTAGGAATGTAGGAGCTTCCGAGGAGTCAAAATCATTAGAATAGGACTGATTAAGGGTTTCATTTGTTGAGCCAATACTTGTTGCCAAGTTTTCATATCTTTTATTTGTAGATATAGTTGGTATATAGAAAAAACAGGTAGTAGCCCTGGTATTAGCAACATTAGATCTTTGAGTTAAGTACTTTCTTTGGTATAACCCACTGCATGTTTGTTCTACAGGAAAGTAACTTTATTTAGTACTTTGAGGGTGATGCAGATTAAAGAAAAAACACTTCAAGGGAAAAAGAGTTTTCTGGTGGCTAGACATTTATCTAGGAAAAGAGCCATAAAAATGTTAACAGGCCCCCTGGCCAGAAGATGATGTAAAACCACCTAAGACCTTTTGTATATGGGAAGGTATGCAAAAAGAAAGCCTGGTCTCAATAAGGGTCAGGACTGCTGCCCCTGCATAACTCTGCATATTCCATTATTTCTTTATGTACAACTTGGGGTATATAAGTTGCTTTTGAAAATAAAGTTGTGGGTCTTGCACTGATGCTTGGCTCCCCCATGTCGTTCTTTTCTCCCTTTTCAGACTGAATTGCCATCTGGAGCGTGGAGGCTTGCCAAGCCTACTAATTTTGCCTGGGCTTCTAAGATCTGAACGGGGGGGGCACTTTGTCTCTCCACTCCTTCGGGAGACTGGGAAGACACCTGTGGCCTACGTAGATGGTGCAAACTCCTTGTCTCAGAGTTTTATTGGTTCTCCGCGCAAACCAACTTATTCAGCCTCTTTTCTCCACTAATTTTCCTGCTACACTATTCTTTCCTAGTCTCTCTTTATATCTCTAATAAATAAGTCTCTCCTCGCTGACTCCATCCCCGCTTCAAATTCCCTGGATCCACCAAAGCTGGACCCCAGCAGTTGATCAGTTTTCACAGCACCACTTGTTAAAAAGATTGTCTTTTCTCCATTGTATATTCTTGCCTCCTTTGTCAAAGATAAGGTGTCCATAGGTGCATGAGTTTGTCTCTGGGCTTTCTATTTTGTTCCGTTCATTTATATTTCTATCTTTGTGCCAGTACCATACTGTCTTGATGACTGTGGCTATGTAGTAGAGCCTGAAGTCAGGCAGATTGATTCCTCCAGTTCCATTCTTCTTTTTCAAGATGCTTTGGCTATTTGAGGTTTTTGTATTTGCATACAAATTGCGAAATTATTTGTTCTAATTCTCTGAAAAGTACCGTTGGTACCTTGATAGGGATTGCATTGAGTCTATAAATTGCTTTGGGTAGTATACTCATTTTCACTATATTGATTCTTCCAATCCGTGAACATGGTATATTTCTCCATCTATTAGTGTCCTCTTTGATTTCTTTCACCAGTGTTTTATAGTTTTTTTTTTATATATAGGTCTTTTGTTTCTTTAGGTAGATATATTCCTAAGTATTTTATTCTTTTCTTTGCAATGGAGAATGGAATTGTTTCCTTAATTTCTGTTTCTACTTTCTCATTATTAGTGTATAAGAATGCAAGAGATTTCTGTGTGTTGATTTTGTATCCTGACACTCTACTATATTCATTGATTAGCTCTAGTAATTTTCTGGTGGAGTCTTTAGGGCTTTCTATGTAGAGGATCATGTCATCTACAAACACTGAGAGTTTTACTGTTTACAATCCAATTTAGATTGTTTTATTTCTTTTTCTGCTCTGATTGCTGTGGCCAAAACTTCCAAAACTATGTTGAATAGTAATGGTGAAAGTGGGGACCCTTGTCTTGTTCCTGACTTTAGGGGAAATGCTTTCAATTTTTCACCATTGAAGATAATGTTTGCTGTGGGTTTGTCATATATAGCTTTTATTATATTGAGCTATGTTCCTTATATTCCTGATTTCTGGAGGGTGTTTTTCATAAATGGATGTTAAATTTTGTAATAAGGCTTTCTCTGCATCTATTGAGATAATCATATGGCTTTTATTTTTCAATTTGTTAATATGGTGAATTACACTGATTGATTTGCAATATTGAAGAATCCTTGCATTCCTGGGATAAAGCCCACTTGGTCATGATGTATGATCTTTTTAATGTGTTGTTGGATTCTGTTTCCTAGAATTTTGTTAAGGATTTTTACATCTATGTTCATCAGTGATATTGGCCTGTAGTTTTGTGTGTGTGTGTGTGTGACATCTTTGTCAGGTTTTGGTATTTGGGTGACAGAGGCCTCATAGAATGAGTTTGGAAGTTTACCTTCCTCTGAAATTTTCTGGAAGAGTTTGAGTAGGATAGGTGTTAGCTCTTCTCGAAATTTTTGGTAGAATTCATCTGTGAAGCTGTCTGGACCTGGGCTTTTGTTTGCTGGAAGGTTTCTGATTACAGTTTAAATTTCTGTGCTTGTGATGGGTCTGTTAAGATTTTCTATTTCTTCCTGGTTCAGTTTTGGAAAGTTGTACTTTTCGAAGAATTTGTCTGCTTCTTCCATGTTGTCCATTTTATTGGCATATAATTGCTGATAGTAGTCTCTTATAATCCTTTGTATTTCTGTGTTGTCTGTTGTGATCTCTCCATTTTCATTTCCAATTTTATTGATATGATTTTTCTCTTTGTTTCTTGATGAGTCTGGCTAATGTTTTCTCAATTTTATTTATCCTTTCAAAGAACCAGCTTTTGGCTTTGTTGATTTTTGCCTCGTTGATTTTTGCTATGGTCTCTTTTGTTTATTTTGCATTTATTTCTGCCCGAATTTTTAAGATTTCTTTCCTTCTACTAACCCTGGGGTTCTTCATTTCTTCCTTTTCTAGTTGCTTTAGGTGTAGAGTTAGGTTATTTATTTGACTTTTTTCTTGTTTCTTGAGGTATGCCTGTATTGCTACGAACCTTCCCCTTTGCACTGCTTTTACAATGTCCCACAGGTTTGGGGTTGTTGTGTTTTCATTTTCATTCATTTCTATGTATATTTTGATTTCTTTTTTATTTCTTCTATGATTTGTTAGTTATTCAGCCACGTGTTGCTCAGCCTCCATATGTCAGAATTTTTAATAGTTTTTCTCCAGTAATTGAGATGTAATCTTACTGCATTATGGTCAGAAAAGATACTTGGAATGATTTCAATCTTTTTGAATTTACCAAGGTTAGATTTATGGCCCAGGATGTGATCTATCCTGGAGATGGTTCCGTATACACTTGAGAAAAAGGTGAAATTCACTCTTATGTGGTGAAATGTCCTATAGATAGCAATTATGTCTAACTGGTCTATTGTATCATTTAAAGTTTGTGTTTCCTTGTTATTTTTCTGTTTAGTTTATCTATCCATAGGTGTGAGTGGGGAATTAAAGTCTCCCACTATTATTGTGTTATTGTTAATTTCCCCTTTCATACATGTTAACATTTGTCTTACATATTGCAGTGCTCCTCTGTTGGGTGCATATATATTTATAATTGTTATATCTTCTTCTTGGATTGATCCTTTGATCATTATGTAGTGTCCTTCTTCATCTCTTTTCACAGCCTTTGTTTTAAAGTCTATTTTATCTGATATGAGTATTACTATTCCTGATTTCTTTTGGTCTGTATTTGTGTGGAATAACTTTTTTCAGCCCTTCACGTTCAGTCTGTATGTGTCCCTTGTTTTGAGGTGGGTCTCTTGTAGACAACATATATAGGGGTCTTTTTATTTTTATCCATTCAGCCAGTCTTTGCCTTTTGGTTGGGGCATTCAATCCATTTACATTTAAGGTAATTATTGATAAGTATGATCCCCTTGCCATTTACTTTATTGTTTTGGGTTCTAGTTTATACAACTTTTTTTTGTTGTTTCTTGACTAGAGAAGATCCTTTAGCATTTGTTGGTGAACTGGTTTGATGGTGCTGAATTCTCTCAGGTTTTGCTTGTCTGTAAAGCTTTTGATTTCTCCTTCATATTTGAATGAGATCCTTGCTGGGTACAGTAATCTGGGCTGTAGGTTATTTTCTTTCATCACTTTAAGTATGTCCTGCCATTCCCTCCCGGCCTGAAGAGTTTCTATGGAAAGATCAGCTGTTATCCTTATGGGAATCCCCTGTGTGTTATTTGTTGTTCTTCCCTTGCTGCTTTTAATATTTGTTCTTTGTATTTGGTGTTCAATAACTTGATTAATATGTGTCTTGGGTTGTTTTTCCTTGGTTTTATCCTGTTTGGGACTCTCTGGGTTTCTTGGACTTGGGTGATTATTTCCTTCCCCATTTTAGGGAAGCTATCAACTATTATCTCCTCAAGTATTTTCTCATGGCCTTCTTTTTGTCTTCTTCTTCTGGGACACCTATGATTTCAATGTTGGGGCATTTAACATTGTCCTGGAGGTATCTGAAATTGTCCTCATTTCTTTTCTCCTCTCTGATTCATTTATTTCTACCATTCTGTCTTCTACCTCCCTAATCCTATCTTCTACTTCCATTATTCTACTGTTGGTTCCCTCCAGAGTGTTTTTGATCTCATTTATTGCATTATTCATTATATATTGACTCTTTTTTTATTTCTTCTAGGTCCTTGTTAAACCTTTCTTCTCAATCCTTGTCTCCAGGCTATTTATCTGTGATTCCATTTTGTTTTCAAGATTTTGGATCATTTTCACGATCTTTATTTGGAATACTTTATCAAGTAGATTCCCTATCTCTTCATCTTTTGTTTGGTTTGGTGGGCATTTATCCTGTTCCTTTACCTGCTGGGTATTCCTCTGTCTCTTCATCTTGTTTATATTGGTGTGTTTGGGGTGGCCTTTCTGTATTCTGGCAGTTTGTGGAGTTCTCTTTATTGTGGAGTTTCCTCACTGTGGGTGGGGTTGTACAGGTGGCTTGTCAAGGTTCTTGGTTAGGGAAGCTTGTGTGGGTGTTCTGGTGAGTGGGGCTGGATTTCTTCTCTGTGGAGTGCAATGAAGTGTCCAGTAATGAATTATGAGATGTCAATGGGTTTGGAGTAACTTTGGGCAGCTTGTATATTGAAGCTCAGGGTTATGTTCCTGTGTTGCTAGAGAATTTGTGTGGTATGTCTTGCTCTAGAACTTGTTGGCCCTTGGGTGGTGCTTGGTTTTAGTGTAGGTATGGAGGCGATTGATGACCTCCTGTCAATTAATGTTCCCTGGAGTTAGGAGTTCTGTGGTGTTCTCTGGATTTGGACTTAAGCCTCCTGCTTCTGGTTTTCAGTCTTATTTTTACAGCAGACTCAAGATTTCTCCATCTATACAGCACCGTTGACAAAACATCTAGGTTAAAGTTGAAAAGTTTCTCCACAGTGAGGACACCCAAAGAGGTTCATGGAGTTACATGGAGAAGAGAAGAGGGAGGAAAGCGACAGAGGTGGCCAGGAGGATAAAGGGGAGAATCAAAAGGAGAGAGACAGATCCAGCCACTAATCAGTTTCCTAAGTGTTCTCCACCATCTGGAACACACAAAGAGATTCACAGAGTTGGGTAGAGAAGAGAAGGGGGAGGAAGGCAATAGAGGTGACCTGGTGGAGAAAAAAAGGAGAGTCCAAAGTGGGAGAGAGCAGTCAAGCCAGTAATCTTGCTCCCAGTTAAAAATGGGTACTGAAGACTGGGTTCTTAAAGGTACAAAATTGATAACAAATACCAAAAAAGCAATGGACAGGGAGGCTTGGCATGCTGTGATTCATGGGGTCACAAAGAGTCACACAAGTGAGAGACTGAACTGAAACAAAACAAAAAGCAAAGATTAAATATCTGGAGTAGAGGTTGGATTTTCAAAATACAATATTAAAAAAAAACAAAGTCACAAAAATTATACTATATATATATATGAAGTTTGCTTTAAAAATTAGGGTCTCTCTTTTTTTTGCAAAAAAAAATTGTTGGTTATGAAAATGAAAATTAAAGGAGTAATAGAGGACTTAAAAATAAGGGAAAAAATCTTTTTTAATTAAAGAATGATAGTGAATATAGTAAAAATATATCTATGACTTTCTCTGGTGGTGTTGTGGGCAGTGTGGGGTCAGTTCATTTTCAGATAGTTCCTTGATCCGGCTTATATTTCTCAAGATCGATAGGCCCCTTTCTATGTAGTTGGCACTAACGACAGGGTTTTTATCTATTGCTCCCGTCATTTCCATGGAGGTTCTGTCTGGTTTAGCTTCTTCTGTTTGCTGGTCTCTTCAGTGTCTAATTTCCGCCCTGACACAAGGGGGTTGTGGCGGACACTTTTTTAGGCTCACTTGTTCAGTCATGCTGTGGGGAGGGAGGGATGCTGCAAACAAATAACACTGGCATGTGCTTGCAGTGTCTCGCCACACAGGGTTTGCCCCCACACATGGCGTGTGTGCTTTCCTTGTCTACACTGCTTAGGCTCTAGGTTGCTCTGCCAGGAACTGTCTGAGGCCAGCCCTAGGTTGTATGCACTTCCCAGCTCTAAGCCGCTCAGGTTCAGGTACTCGGGTAGTCCTCAGTGGTGCAGACTCGGTTGGGCCTGTGTTTTGTGCCCTTCCCAGGTCCAAGCAGCCCAGGTGACCAGGTGTTTGGCAAGCACAGTTGCTGCAACTTATCACCTCCCCTGTCCCTGCCACTTGGTTTTCTGGGTGTACAACTGGTGCACCTTCTCAGGCAGATGTTGACAGTCCAGAATTTCAATAAGTCTTGGTTAGCAATGAAGTCTGCTTGCAATTTGATAGATAATGCTTCTCTGGGACTGCAATTTCCCCCTTCTGGCTCTGGCTGCCCTCGCCTGCCTGTCAAGGGGGAGGAGGGTATTGGGGGGAGTGGGGTGGTCTGCACCCAGCTAGCTCTGCTCAGTCCTTTGTTCTGTGAGGGGTCCTGAAGGTGTCTTAGGTTAGGGCTTTTCGCATAGTTCTAGTCAGTCCTTTGTTCTGTGAGTGGGCCTGCCGGTGTCTTAAGTTAGTGCTTTTCACGTGGTAGCTATCCCACAGTCTGGTTTGCTCTCCCAAGTTAGTTCCCTCAGATTGCCCTCGGGGCATTCAGGCTCGGTCCTTACTCTAAGCAATGCAGCCCACACCTCCCTGCCCAACCCCCGCTTGCTAGTGGCGGATGCAGGTGTCTGTGCTGCTTCTCCACTGGGGGAGTTACCGTTGGGGACGTAATCTGTGGGGTTTAATTATTTATTTATTTTTCCTCCCGGTTTTGTTGCCCTCTGTGGTTCCAAGGCTCACCACAGACTTGGCAGTGAGATTGCTTCCTGGTGTTTGGAAACTTCTCTCTTTTTTAATACTCCCTTCCCGGGACAGAGCTCTGTCCCTGCCTCTTTTGTCTCTCTTTTTGTCTTTTATATTTTTTCCTACCTCCTTTCAAAGACAATGGGCTGCTTTTCTGGGTGCCTGATGACCTCTGCCAGCATTCAGAAGTTGTTTTGTGGAATTTACTCAGGATTCAAATGCTCTCTTGTTGAATTTGTGGGGAAGAAAGTGGTCTCCCCATCCTATTCCTCCACCCTCTTGGGACCGCTTCTGAAGACTAACTTTAGTGTAGTATTTGCATTCCTTTTTCTCTTTTGTTTGTGTATCAATTGTAGATTTTTGGTTTATGATTACCATGATAATTTTATATAGCAGTCTATACATAAGCAAAACTATTTTAAGTTACTGGTGTTTTAATTTCAAGTGGAATCCTTATTTCCTGCATTTGTATTCTCCTCTTCTCATGGTTGCTGGTTTTCATATCATATTTGTGTGTGGATGATTTCTTAATCTTACTATATGCTTACCTTTATCTGTGAGCTCTTCAATTTGTTATATTCTTGTTTCTAATAATGGCCTTTTCTTTGTTGCTTGGGCTTCCCTGGTGGCTCAGAGGTTAAAGTGTCTGCCTGCAATGCGGGAGACCCTGGTTCAATCCCTGGATTGGGAAGATTCCCTAGAGAAGGAAATGACAACCCGCTCCAGTATTCTCGCCTGGAGAATCTCATGGATGGAGGAGCCTGGTAGGCTACAGTCCACGGGATCGCAAAGAGTCGGACACGACTGAGTGACTTCACTTTTTTTGTTGCTTAGAGAAATTCCTTTAGCATTCATTGCAAAGCTGGTCTAGTGATTAGCTTTTGCTTGTGCATAACATTTTTGTTTCTCCATTACATCTGAAGGAGAGCTTTACTGGGTGAAGCATTCCTGGTTATAGGTTCTTTCCTGTCATCATTTTAAATATATTTTGCACTGCCTCCTAATAAGAAATGAGCTGATAATTTTATGGTAGTTCCTTTGTATGTTATTTGTTGCTTTTCCCTTGTTCTTTCCAATATTGTTTCTTTGTCTTTAATTTTTATCAATTCAATCACTATGTGTTTCATAGTGTTTCTCCTTGGGTTTATCCTGTCTGGGACTCTCTGCATTTCCTAGACTTAGGTGATTGTTTTCTTTCCCATGTTATGGAAGTTTTCAACTATTAATTCTTTCACTATTTCCTCAGGTATTTTCTCTATATATTCTCCTTTGGGACCTCTATAATGTAAATGTTGGTGCATTTGACATTGTACCAGAGATCTCTCATTCTTTCCTCATATCTTTTCCTTCTTTTTTCTTTATTCTATTCCATGGCAGTGATTTCCACCAGTCTGTCTTCCAATTCACTTCTGTATTCTTATGCTTCAGCAATTCTGCTATTGATTCCTTCTAGTATATTTTTCATTTCAGTTATTACACGGTTCATTTCTGTTTGTTTGTTCTTTAGCACTTCTGGAAAAGTGAAAGTGTTAGTCGCTCAGTCGTGTCTGACTCTCTGTGACCCCATAGACTGTAGCCTGCCAGGCTCCTATGTCCATTGAATTACCCAGGGAAGAATACTGAAGTGGGTAGACATTCCCTTCTCCAGGGTATGTTCCCAATCCAGAGGTTGAACCTGGGTCTCCCACATTTGCAGGTTGATTTTTTTATTGTCTGAGCCACCAGGGAAACCATTAGTTCTTGCAAGTCTTTGTTAAACATTTCTTGTATCTTCTCAGTCTGTGCCTCTATTATTTTTTTGAGAACTTGGATCATCTTCACTACCATTACTCTGAATTCCTTTTCCAGTAGGTTGCTTATCTTCACTTCATTTAGTTTTTCTTCTGAGGTTTATCCTTGATCTTCTCTCCAGGACATACTTCTCTGCCATCTCATCTAACTTTCTGTGATAGCAGTTTCTTTTCTGCAGGATGCAGGGTTATACTTCTTCTTGCTTCTTCTGTCTGTCCTCTGCTGGATGAAGCTGGTAAGAGGCTTGTGTAGGCTTCCTGTGGGAGGACCTGGTTTCTGCCCAATGATGAGTGCAGCTGGGTCTTGTCCCTTTGTTGAGCAGAGCTGTGCTCAGGAAGACTTTAAGTGGCCTGTCTGCTGATGGGTGGGGCTGTGTTCCTGTTCTATTGGTTGTTTGGCCTGAAACATCCCAGCACTAAAGCCTACTGGCTATTGGGTAGGGCTAGTTCTTGAGGGAGAATGGAGGCCTCCAGGAGGCCTCATGACAATGAGTGCTCACCAGAGCTGCTGCTGCCAGTGTCATTTTCCCTGCAGTGGGTCACAGCCACTCCCTACCTCCAAAGAAGACCCTCGAGTACTAGCAGGTAGGTCTTTCCCAGTCTCTTATGAGGTCACTGCTTTTTTCCCTGAGTCTTGGTGCACACTAGACCTTGAGGGTGCCCTCCAAGAATGGAGTTTTTGTTTCTCCAGTCCTGTGGAATTCCTGCAATCAAACCCTTCAGTTCAGTTCAGTTCAGTAACTCAGTCGTGTCTGACTCTTTGCGACCCCATGAATCACAGCACACCAGGCCTCCCTGTCTATCACCAACTCCCGGAGTTCACTCAGACTCACATTCATCGAGTCAGTGATGCCATCCAGCCATCTCATCCTCGGTCGTCCCCTTCTTCTCCTGCCCCCAATCCCTCCCAGCATCAAAGTCTTTTCCAATGAGTCAACTCTTCATATGAGGTGGCTGCTGGCCTTCAAAATCAGAATCTCTGGGGGCTCCTCCTCCCATTGACAGGCCCCAAGTCTGTGAAGCCTGACATGGAGATCAGGACTTTCACTCCTATGGGAGAACTTCTGTGGTATTATTATTTTCCAGTTTGTGAGTCACCCACCTAGCAGGTGTGGGATTTTATTTTATCATGATCACACCTCTCCTACTGTCTTATTGTGGCTTCTTCTTTGTCTTGGATATAGGAAATCGTTTTTGTCAGGTACCAACAGTTTTTTGTCAATCGTTGTTCAGCAGTTAGTTGTCATTTTGGTGTTTTTATAAGAAAAGGCGAGCTCCCATCCTACTCTGTCATCTTGCTGGCAAGTCCTAACTTCCTATGTTTTGGAAAACAAAATAGACTCATTATACATTTCCACCTATCTCTTTAGTCCTTATAGAAAGCATATCTATCCCCTAATGCAGACTATTTTGATTCCTTGGATCCTTAACAACCCAAATAAGTGAGTTCTTCTTCACAATTAAAATGATTTGCAATTTCTTTACTCTAACAAAATGCTATCAGTAATGTGAAGTCCCCAAATTTAGATTAACATAGATGCTCTTCTTTGTATATCTTCAAAAATGTTCTCACACTCTTCTGGGAAACAAATTCCAGAATTAAGTTCATCTCCTAAGATGATTTTAGTTCCAAATGCCATAAAGTAAACAAACTCTCACTTCTCACCCAGCTGATCAAAGCTGGCCCTGGCATCTCCTTTGATTAAAATTGTTAGAAATATTAAGTATACCTGACTACCCCCAAGATATTACTTATAAAAATGTTTGTGATTTGTTCAGATAGGATAAATAACAAAGTCAAAATAAATGTTTCATTTCTCAAGAGATTATCCAAGTGGAGTACAGCTGGAGGTGGGCCCAACAGGGAAAAGGTTTGGTGGAAATGATGAATACTTGTAAATGATGACTGGATAACCTAAAAAGAAGCTAAATTTTAGCAAGTTATTGACCTATTTTGGTGATTCACTATAATATACAAAATTGATATTTCTGTCAAGATCAGAATTTTAAACTGGCATATCAAGATAGCCTTTTCTTTGAACCTAATTTTCCCAAGAGTCACTTTTTCAATAATTAAGCTGTCATTTTAATTCTACAGCATATCTTAGTTTGATATAACTGCATATCCAAAAATATGCCACAGGTTGTTTCAAGGCTCTCTTTCTAAGATCCCTAAGCTCTCCTTAGTACTTACTAGTGGCTTTATTCTTTCTCCAGATTCTTTCTTTGGCCTCTGCCATTATTACCTTTCTCTGTGAAAGAGAAGTTTCACTGGATAGGAGGCTAGTGCTAGATTGTGGATGGGATTGCCTGGAATTTAGGGTGGGGTTTTGATTACAGTTACTTACAGACTCTTGAGAAATCAAACAACAAGGTCTAAAATGACTAGTTCAATACAGATCACCAACAGGCACATGAAAAGATACTCAACATCATTCATTATTACAGAAATGAAAATCAAAACTACAAGGAGGTAAAACCTTGCCCCAGTCAGAATGGCCATCATCAAAAAATCTATAAACAATAAATGCTGGAGAGGATGTAGAGAAAAGGGAACACTCCTACACTGTTAATGGGAATTTAAATTGATACAGCCACTATGGAGAACAGTATGAAGGTTCCTTAAAAAACTAAAAATAGAGTTACCATATGTATGACCTAGAAATCCCAATCCTCAGCATACATCCAGAAAAAACACTAATTTCAAAAACATATATGCACCCCAATGTCATAGCAGCACTATTTACAATAACCAAGAAGCACAGAAGCAGCCTAAATGCCCATCAACAGATGATGGATAAAGAAAATCTGGGGTATGCATGTACACACACACATAGACACACAATGGAATATTACTCAGTCATAAAAAATATTGAAATAATGCCATTTTCAGCAACATGGACGGACATAGAGATTATCATACTAAGTGAAGTCAGAGAAAGACAAATATCATATGTTATCACTTATATGTGGGATCTTTAAAAAATGATACAAGTGAACTTATTTACAAAACAGAAATAGACTCACAGATGTAGAAAACAAACTTATGGTTATCAAATAGGAAAGGAGGAGAGGAATAAATTAGGAGTTTGGGATTAACAGATACCCACTACTATATACAAATAGATAAACAATAAGGACCTATTGTATAGCACAGGGAATTATACTCTCTGTCTATAATAACTATAATGGGAAAGAATCTGAAAATAAATACATATTATATTCACTTTTATACATATGTATATATGTATATATATATAACAATCACTGTGTTATACATCTGAAATTAGCATAACATTGTAAGTCAACTGTATTTCAATTTAAAAAATGACTGGTCTGGCAGTGGTGTATAAGATGATGTTGAAAAGAAAGAGCCAGAAATTAAGGACACATGAAAGACATCTCCAGGAATTACAAACAGTTCAGCATGGTTGAAATACAAGGTATATGTGAAAGGTAGGAGATTATTATAAGTCATCTACATCTGAGTTAATGAGAGTCAGGATAGAAAAAGCAGCAATAGTAAAGAAAAGGTATTGAGTAGAAAAAGACCAAGACGTGATGTCAGATTGTATAAATGTTAGCTGGAACTGGAGCAAAATTGCAAAGAGTCACATCCTTTCTCTCTTCACCCCCAGCTTCCCACATCTGTGCTGTTTTCCCTATATTTAATTTTAACTTCAGTGTCATCAGATCTCAGATTTCTATTACCTTCCTCTCTTTTTCTCTTTCCCCATGAGTTTTAGCAAAACCCTCCCAGACTCCTACCATCTAACTAGATGACACGGTCTGATAAATTTGTCATTTTAACAGAAATCTGACGAATTCTGAAGAGTAGATTCTGGCCCTCAGCTAAGATATTGACAGATGAATTGTTGGTCCTGGAACTCTAAAGCCATATGATCAAGCTGGGTGAGCATCTCATATGAGATGATTTTTTTTAAAGGGACCAACAGGAGGAGATCCTAAGATGGTGGAGGGATAGGATGGGGAGACCACCTTCTCCCCCACAAATTCATCAAAAGAACATTTGAATGCTGAGTAAATTCCACAAAACAACTTCTGAATGCCAGCAGAGGACACAGGCACCCAGAAAAGCAGCCCATTGTCTTCAAAAGGAGGTAGGAAAATATATAAAAGATAAAAAGAGAGACAACAGAGGTAGGGATGGAGCTCCATCCCAGAAAAGGAGTTTTTAAAAAGAGAGAAGTTTCCAAACACCAGGAAACACTCTCACTGCTGAGTCTGTGGCAAACCATGGAACCACAGAGAGCAACAAAACCAGGAGGAAAAATAAATAATTAAAATGCACAGATTACATGCCCAACGGTAAATCCCTCAGCAGAGAAGCAGCGCAGATGCCTACATCCGCCCCTAGCAAGTGGGGGTTGGGAAGGGAGGCGCGGGGTGCATTGCTTAGAGTAAGGACCAGGCCTGAATGTCCTAAGGGCAATCTGAGGGAACTACCTTGGATAGCAAACCAGACTGTGGGAGAGCTACCACATGAAAAGCCCTAACCTAAGACACCACCAGGCCCACTCACAAAACAAAGGACTGACTAGAGCTACACAAAAAGCCCTAACCTAAGACACCTTCAGGACTGCTCACAGAACAAACAACTGAGCAGAGCCAGCCCGGCCCATCCCCCTGCCTGGTAACATGCAGGCGAGGGCAGCCAGAGCCGCAAAGGGGCAATCGCAGCCCCAGAGAGGCATTATCTACCAAACTGCAAGCAGGCTTCATTGCTAACCAAGACTTCTTGTGATTCTAGACGGTCAACATCTGCCTGAGAAGATGCGCCGGTTGTACACCCAGAAAACCAAGTGGCAGGGATGGGGAGGTGATAAGTCACAGCAACTGTGCTCGCCAAACACCTGGTCACCTGAGCTGCTTGGACCGGGGAAGGGCACAAAACGCAAGCCCAACTGAGTCTGTGCCACTGAGGACTACCCGAGTACCTGAACCTGAGCGGCTTAGAGCTGGGAAGTGCATACAACCTAGGGCTGGCCTCAGACAGTTCCTGGCAGAGCAACCTAGAGCCTAAGCAGTGTAAACAGGGAAAGCACACACACTGAGCAGGGGGCAAACCCTGTGTGGCCAAAACACTGCAAGCATGCACCAGTGTTATTCCTTTGCAGTGTCCCTCCCTCCCCACAGCAGACTGAACAAGTGAGCCTAAAAAAGTGTCCACCACCGCCCCCTTGTGTCAGGGCAGAAATTAGACACTGAAGAGACCAGCAAACAGAAGAAGCTAAAACAGAGGGCACTTACTTGGAAGTGACAGGTGCAATAGATTAAAACCCTGTAGTTAGTACCGACTACGGAGGAAGGGGCCTATAGATCTTGAGAAATATAAGCTGGATCAAGGAACTATCTGAAAATGAACTGACCCCACACTGCCCACAACACCACCAGAGAAATTCCTAGATATATTTTTGCTATTTTTACTATCGTTCTTTAATTTTTTAATTTTAAGTCCTCTATTACTCCTTTAATTTTCATTTTTATAACCTACTATTACTTTGCAAAAAAAGAGACCCTATTTTTTAAAGCAAACTTCATATATATATATATATTTTATAATTCTTATGACTTTTTTTTCTTTAATATTGTATTTTTGAAAATCTAACCTCTACTCTAGATTTTTAACCTTTGCTTTTTCGTATTTGTATCAATTTTGTACCTTTAAGAACTCAATCTTCATTACTCATTTTTACTTGGGAGCGAGATCATTGGCCTGATTACTCTCTCCCGCTTTGGACACTCCTTTCTCTCCACCAGCTCACCTCTATCTCCTTACTCACCCTTCTCTTCTCTACCCAACTCCGTGAATCTCTTTGTGTGTTCCAGACTGTGGAGAACACTTAGGGAACTGATTACTGACTGTATCTGTCTCTCTCCTTTTGATTCCCCACTTTTATCTTCCTGGCCACCTGTCTCCTTCCTCCCTCTTCTCTTCTCTGTATAACTCCATGAACATCTCTTAGCAGTCCAAACTGTGGAGAGCACATAGGGAAGTGATTACTGGCTAGCTTGCTCTCTCCTCTTTTTTTAATATAAATTTATTTATTTTAATTGGAGGTTAATTACTTTACAATATTGTATTGGTTTTGCCATACATCAACATGAATCTGCCACAGGTATACACGTGTTCCCCATCCTGAATCCCCCTCCCTCCTCCCTCCCCATATCACCTCACCTCATCCTGGTCACTTCTATCTCCCTCTTCCCTCTTCTCTTCTCCATGTAACTCTGTGTACCTCTCTGGGTGTCCTTCATTGTGGAGAAACTTTTCATCTTTAACCTAGATGTTTTATCATCGGTGCTGTAAAGACGGAGAAGTCTTGAGGCTAATGTAAAAATAAGACTGAAAACCAGAGTCAGGTGGCTTAAGTCCAAATCCAGAGAACATCACAGAACTCCGGACTCCAGGGAACATTAATCGACAGGAGGTCATCAAACACCTCCATACCTACACTAAAACCAAGCACCACCCAAGGGCCAACAAGTTCTAGAGCAAGACATACCACACAAATTCTCTAGCAACACAGGAACATAGCCCTGAGCTTCAATATACAAGCTGCCCAAAGTTACTCCAAACCCATTGACATCTCATAACTAATTACTGGACACTTCATTGCACTCCACAGAGAAGAAATCCAGCCCCACTCACCAGAACACCCACACAAGCTTCCCTAACCAAGAAACCTTGACAAGCCACCTGTACAACCCCACCCACAGTGAGGAAACTCCACAATAAAGAGAACTCCACAAACTGCCAGAATACAGAAAAGCCACCCCAAACACACCAATATAAACAAGATGAAGAGACAGGGGAATACCCAGCAGGTAAAGGAACAGGATAAATGCCCGCCAAACCAAACAAAAGAGGAAGAGATGGGGAGTCTACTTGATAAAGAATTCCAAATAAAGATCGTGAAAATGATCCAAAATCTTGAAAACAAAATGGAATCACAGATAAATAGCCTGGAGACAAGGATTGAGAAGAAAGGTTTAACAAGGACCTAGAAGAAATAAAAAAAGAGTCAATATATAATGAATAATGCAATAAATGAGATCAAAAACACTCTGGAGGGAATCAACAGAGGAATAATGGAGGTAGAAGATAGGATTAGTGAGGTAGAAGACAGAATGGTAGAAATAAATGAACCAGAGAGGAAAAAAGAGAAAGGAATTAAAAGAAATGAGGACAATCTCAGATACCTCCAGGACAATGTTAAATGCCCCAACATTGAAATCATAGGTGTCCCAGGAGAAGAAGACAAAAAGAAAGACCATGAGAAAATACTTGAGGAGATAATAGTTGAAAACTTCCCTAAAATGGGGAAGGAAATAATCACCCAAGTCCAAGAAACCCAGAGAGTCCTAAACAGGATGAAACCAAGGAAAAACACCCAAAGACACATATTAATCAAGTTAATGAACACCAAACACACAGAACAAATATTAAAAGCAGCAAAGGAAGAACAACAAATAACACCCAAGGGGATTCCCTTAAGGATAGCAGCTGATCTTTCCATAGAAACTCTTCAGGCCAGGAGGGAATGGCAGGACATACTTAAAGTGATGAAAGAAAATAACCTACAGCCCAGATTACTGTACCCAGCAAGGATCTCATTCAAATATGAAGGAAAAATCAAAAGCTTTACAGACAAGCAAAAGCTGAGAGAATTCAGCACCACCAAACCAGCTCTCCAACAAATGCTAAAGAATCTTCTCTAGACAGGAAACACAGAAAGGGTGTGTAAACTCGAACCCAAAACAATAAAGTAAATGGCAAGGGGATCATACTTATCAATAATTACCTTAAACGTAAATGGGTTAAATGCCCCAACCAAAAGGCAAAGGTTGGCTAAATGGATACAAAAACAAGATCCCTATATATGTTGTCTACAAGAGACCCACCTCAAAACAAGGGACACATACAGACTGAAAGTGAAGGGCTGGAAAAAGATATTCCACGCAAATACAGACCAAAAGAAAGCAGGAGTAGCAATACTCATATCAGATAAAATAGACTTTAAAACAAAGGCTGTGAAAAGAGACAAAGATGGACACTACATAATGATCAAAGGATCGATCCAAGAAGAAGATATAACAATTATAAATATATATGCACCCTACATAGGAACACTGCAATATGGAAGAAAACTGCTAACATGTATGAAAGGGGAAATTAACAATAACACAATAATAGTGGGAGACTTTAATACCTCACTCACACCTATGGATTGATCAACAACACAGAAAATTAACAAAGAAACACAAACTTTAAATGATACAATAGACCAGTTAGACCTAATTGATATCTACAGGATATTTGACCCCAAAACAATGAATATCATCTTTTTCTCAAGTTCTCACAGAACCTTCTCCAGGATAGATCACATCCTGGGCCATAAATCTAGCCTTGATAAATTCAGAACAATTGATATCATTCCAAACATCTTTTCTGACCACAATGCATCAAGATTAGATCTGAATTACAGGAGAAAAACTATTTAAAATTCCAACATATGGAATCTGAACAACACGCTGCTGAATAACCAACAAATCACAGAAGAAATCAAAAATGAAATCAAAATGTGCATAGAAACGAATGAAAATCAAAACACAACAACCCAAAACCTGTGGGACACTGTAAAAGCAGTGATAAGGGGAAACTTCATGGCAATACAGGCATACCTCAATAAACAAGAAAAAAGTCAAAAAAATAACCTAACTCGACACCTAAAGCAACTAGAAAAGGAAGAAATGAAGAACCCCAGGGTTAGTAGAAGTAAAGAAATCTTAAAAATTAGGGCAGAAATTAATGCAAAAGAAACAAAAGACACCATAGCAAAAATCAACAAAGCCAAAAGCTGGTTCTTTGAAAGGATAAATAAAATTGAGAAAACATTAGCCAGACTCATCAAGAAACAAAGGGAGAAAAATCAATCAATAAAATTATAAACGAAAATGGAGAGATCACAACAGACAACAGACAAAGGATCATAAGAGACTACTATCAACAATTATATGCCAATAAAATGGACAATGAGGAAGAAGCAGACAAATTATTTGAAAAGTTATATTTTCCAAAACTGAACCAGGAAGAAATAGAAAATCTTTCTATCACAAGCACAGAAATTGAAACTGTAATCAGAAATCTTCCAGCAAACAAAAGCCCAGGTCCAAACGGCTTTACAGCTGAATTCTACCAAAAATTTAGAGAAGAGCTAACACCTATTCTATTCAAACTCTTCCAGAAAATTTCAGAGGAAGGTAAATTTCCAGACTCATTCTATGAGGCCTCCATCACCCTAATAACAAAACCTGACAAAGATGCCACAAAAAAAGAAAACTACAGGTCAATATCACTGATGTACATAGATGAAAAAATCCTTAAGAAAATTCTAAGAAGCAGAATTCAACAACATATTAAAAAGATCTCACACCATGACCAAGTGGGCTTTATCCCAGGGATGCAAGGATTCTTCAATATCCACAAATCAATCAATGTAATTCACCATATTAACAAATTGAAAAATAAAAGCCATATGATTATCTCAATAGATGCAGAGAAAGCCTTTGACAGAATTCAACATTCATTTATGATGAAAACTCTCCAGAAATCAGGAATAGAAGGAACATAGCTCAACATAATAAAAGCTATATATGACAAACCCACAGCAAACATGATACTCAGTGGTGAAAAATTGAAAGCATTCCCCCTAAAGTCAGGAACAAGACAAGGGTGCCCACTTTCACCATTACTATTCAACATTGTTTTGGAAGTTATGGCCACAGCAAACAGAGCAGAAAAAATAAAATAAAATAAAAGGAATCCAAATTGGAAAAGAAGTAAAACTCTCACTGCTTGCAGATGACATGATCCTCTACATAGAAAACCCTGAAGAGTCCACCAGAAAATTACTAGCGCTAATCAATGAATATAGTAAAGTGGCAGGACATAAAATCAACACACAGAAATCCATTGCATTCCTATACACTAATAATGAGAAACTAGAAAGAGAAATTTGAAACAGCTCAACTGGAATTCCATCACCTCCACTAGCTTTGTTCATAGCAATGCTTTCTAAGGCCCACTTGACTTCACATTCCAAAATGTCTGGCTCTAGATTAGTGATCACATCATCATGATTATCTTGGTCGTGAAGATCTTTTTTGTACAATTCTTCTGTGTATTCTTGCCACTTCTTCTTAATATCTTCTGCTTCTGTTAGGTCCATACCATTTCTGTCCTTTATCGAGCCCATCTTTGCATGAAATGTTCCCTTGGTATGTCTCATTTTCTTGAAGAGATATCTAGTCTTTCCCATTCTGTTCTTTTCCTCTATTTCTTTGCATTGATCGCTGAAGAAGGCTTTCTTATCTCTTCTTGCTATTCTTTGGAACTCTACATTCAGATGCTTATATCTTTCCTTTTCTCCTTTGCTTTTCACTTCTCTTCTTTTCACAGCTATTTGTACGGCCTCCCCAGACAGCCATTTTGCTGCATTTCTTTTCCATGGGGATGGTCTTGATCGCTGTCTCCTGTACAATGTCAAGAACCTCATTCCATAGTTCATCAGGCACTCTATCTATCAGATCTAGGCCCTTAAATCTGTTTCTCACTTCCACTGTATAATCATAAGGGATTTGATTTAGGTCATACCTGAATGGTCTAGCGGTTTTCCCTACTTTCTTCAATTTGAGTCTGAATTTGGCAATAAGGAGTTCATGATCTGAGCCACAGTCAGCTCCTGGTCTTGTTTTTGTTGACTGTATACAGCTTCTCCATCTTTGGCTGAAAAGAGTATAATCAATCTGATTTCGGTGTTGACCATCTAGTGATGTCCATGTATAGAGTCTTCTCTTGTGTTGTTGGAAGAGGGTGTTTACTATGACCAGTGCATTTTCTTGGCAAAACTCTATTAGTCTTTGCCATGCTTCATTCTGCATTCCATGGCCAAATTTGCTTGTTACTCCATGTGTTTCTTGACTTCCTACTTTTGCATTCCAGTCCCCTACAATGAAAAGGATATCTTTTGGGGGTGTTACTTCTAAAAGATCATGTAGGTCTTCATAAAACCGTTCAACTTCAGTTTCTTCAGCGTTACTGGTTGGGGCATAGACTTGGATAACTGTGATACTGAACGGTTTGCCTTGGAGATGAACAGAGATCATTCTGTCGTTTTTCGGACTCTTTTGTTGACCATGATGGCTACTCCATTTCTTCTGAGGGATTCCTGCCCGCAGTAGTAGATATAATGGTCATCTGAGTTAAATTCACCCTTTCCAGTCCATTTTAGTTCACTGATTCCTAGAATGTCAACGTTCACCCTTGGCATCTCCTGTTTGACCACTTCCAATTTGCCTTGATTCATGGACCTGACATTCCAGGTTCCTATGCAATATTGCTCTTTACAGCATCAGATCCTGCTTCTCTCACCAGTCACATCCACAGCTGGGTATTGTTTTTGCTTTGGCTCCATCCCTTCATTCTTTCTGGAGTTATTTCTCCACTGATCTCCAGTAACATATTTGGCACCTACTGACCTGGGGAGTTCCTCTTTCAGTATCCTATCATTTTGCCTTTTCATACTGTTCATGGGGTTCACAAGGCAAGAATACTGAAGTGGATTGCCATTCCCTTCTCCAGTGGACCACATTCTGTCAGACCTCTCCACCATGACCCGCCCATCTTGGGTTGCCCCGCAGGCATGACTTAGTTTTATTGAGTTAGAGAAGGCTGTGGTCCTAGTGTGATTAGATTGACTAGTTTTCTGTGAGTATGGTTTCAGTGTATTTGCCTTCTGATACCCTCTTGCAACACCTACCACCTTACTTGGGTTTCTCTTACCTTGAGCGTGAGGTAACTCTTCACGGCTGCTCCAGCAAAGCACAGCTGATGCTCCTTACCTTGGACGAGGGGTATCTCCTTACCACCACCGTTCCTGACCCTCAAGGTGGAATAGCTCCTCTAGGCTCTCCTGTGCCTGCGCAGCCACCACTCCTTGGGTTGCTCTTCCCAGCCGCCGGCCCTGGCCTCGGGCTCGGGATGGCTCCTCAAGGTCACCGCCCCTGGCCTCGGGCATGAGGTGACTTCTCCCAGCCGCCCCTGACCTAGGACATGGGATGTCTCCTCCCGGCTGCCATTGACCTCGGATGTGGGGAAGCTCCTCTCGGTCGCGCTTAGTGAGCCGGCTTGCAGCCGCCTGCGCTTAGTGAGCTGGCTCACAGCTGCCTGTGCTTAAATTTGGAAAACTCAGCAGTGGCCACAGGACTGGAAAAGGTCAGTTTTCATTCCAATCCCAAAGAAAGGCAATGCAAAAGAATGCTCAAACTACCGCACAATTGCACTCATCTCACATGCTAGTAAAGTAATGCTCAAAATTCTCCAAGCCAGTCTTCAGCAATACGTGAACCAAGAACTCCCTGATGTTCAAGCTGGTTTCAGAAAAGGCAGAAGAACCAGAGATCAAATTGCCAACATCCACTGGATCATGGAAAAAGCAAGACAGTTCTAGAAAAACATCTATTTCTGCTTTATTGACTATGCCAAAGCCTTTGACTGTGTGGATCACAATCAACTGGAAAATTCTGAAAGAGATGGGAATACCAGACCACCTGACCTGCCTCTTGAGAAATCTGTATGCAGGTCAGGAAGCAACAGTTAGAACTGGACATGGAACAACAGACTGGTTCCAAATAGGAAAAGGAGTACGTCAAGGCTGTATATTGTCACCTTGCTTATTTAACTTATATGCAGAGCACATCATGAGAAATGTGGGTTGGAAGAAACACAAGCTGGAATCTTGATTGCTGGGAGAAATATCAATCACCTCAGATATGCAGATGACACCACCCTTTTGGCAGAAAGTGAAGAGGAGCTAAAAATCCTCTTGATGAAAGTGAAAGAGGAGAGTGAAAAAGTTGGCTTAAAGCTCAACATTCAGAAAACGAAGATCATGGCCTCTGGTCCCATCACTTCTTGGGAAGTAGATGGGGAAACAGTAGAAACAGTGTCAGACTTTATTTTGGGGGGCTCCAAAATCACTGCAGATGGTGACTGCAGCCATGAAATTAAAACACTCTTACTCCTTGGAAGAAAAGTTATGACCAATCTAGATAGTATATTCAAAAGCTGAGACATTACTTTGCCGACTAAGGTCCGTCTAGTCAAGGCTATGGTTTTTCCTGTGGTCATGTATGGATGTGAGAGTTGGACTGTGAAGAAGGCTGAGCGCCGAAGAAATGATGCTTTTGAACTGTGGTGTTGGAGAAGACTCGAGAGTCCCTTGGACTGCAAGGAGATCCAAGCAGTCCATTCTGAAGGAGATCAACCCTGGGATTTCTTTGGAAGGAATGATGCTAAAGCTGAAGCTCCAGTACTTTGGCCACCTCATGT
The DNA here is from genome assembly GCF_014754425.2 of Oryx dammah. Classification (NCBI taxonomy): domain Eukaryota; kingdom Metazoa; phylum Chordata; class Mammalia; order Artiodactyla; family Bovidae; genus Oryx; species Oryx dammah. The sequence goes on from NW_024070207.1 coordinate 66,925,511, forward strand.
GAAAAATTGACTCATTGGAAAAGACTTTGATGCTGGGAGGGATTGGGGGCAGGAGGAGAAGGGGACAACCAAGGATGAGATGGCTGGATGGCATCACAGACTCAATGGACGTGAGTCTGGGTGAACTCCGGGAGATGGTGATGGACAGGGAGGCCTGGCATGCTGCAATTCATGAGGTCGCAAAGAGTCAGACACGATTGAGTGACTGAACTGAACTGAACTGATAGAAAACTATAAAACACTGGTGAAAGAAATCAAAGAGGACACAAATAGATGGAGAAATATACCATGTTCATGGATCGGAAGACTCAATATAGTGAAAATGAGTATACTACCCAAAAAACTACAGATTCAATGCAATCCCTATCAAGCTATCAGCGGTATTTTTCACAGAGCTAGAACAAATAATTTCACAATTTGTATGGAAATACAAAAAACCTCGAATAGCAAAAGCAGTCTCGAGAAAGAAGAATAGAACTGGCGGAATAAACCTGCCTGACCTCAGGCTATACTACAAAGCCACAGTCATCAAGACAGTATGGTACTGGCACAAAGACAGAAATATAGATCAATGGAAAAAAATAGAAAGCCCAGAGATAAATCCACACACATATGAACACCTTATCTTCAACAAAGGAGGCAAGAATATACAATGGTGGAAAGACAATCTCTTTAACAAGTGGTGCTGGGAAAACTGGTCAACCACTTGTAAAAAAATAAAACTAGAACACTTTCTAACACCATACACAAAAATAAACTCAAAATGGATTAAAGATCTAAACAAAAGACCAGAAACTATAAAACTCCTAGAGGAGAACATAGGCAAAACACTCTCGGACATAAATCATAGCAGGATCCTCTAGACCCACCTTCCATAATACTGGAAATAAAACCAAAAATGAACAAATTGGATCTAATTAAACTTAAAAGGTTCTGCACAACAATGGAAACTATAAGCAAGGCGAAAAGACAGCCTTCAGAATGGGAGAAAATAATAGCAAATGAAGCAACTGACAAACAACTAATCTCAAAAATATACAAGCAACTCATGCAGCTCAATTCCAGAAAAATAATCGACCCAATCATTAAATGGGCCAAAGAACTAAATAGACATTTCTCCAAAGAAGACCTATAGATGGCTAACAAACACATGAAAAGATGCTCAACATCACTCATTATCAGAGAAATGCAAATCAAGACCACAATGAGATAGCATTTCACATCAGTCAGAATGGCTGTGATCCAAAAGTCTACAAGCAGTAAATGCTGGAGAGGGTGTGGAGAAAAGGGAACCCTCTTACACTGTTGGTGGGAATGCAAACTCGTACAGCCACTATGGAGAACAGTGTGGAGATTCCTTAAAAAACTGAAAAGAGAACTGCCTTATGACCCAGCAATCCCAAGCAATAAATGCTGGAGAGGGTGTGGACAAAAGGGAACCCTCTTACACTGTTGGTGGGAATGCAAACTAGTACAGCCACTATGGAGAACAGTGTGGAGATTCCTTAAAAAAACTGGAAATAGAATTGCCTTATGACACAGCAATCCCACTGCTGGGCATACACACCGAGGAAACCAGAATTGAAAGAGACACATGTACCCCAATGTTCATCACAGTACTGTTTATAATAGCCAGGACATGGAAGCAACCTAGATGTCCATCAGCAGATGAATGGATAAGAAAGCTGTGGTACATATACACAATGGAGTATTACTCAGCCATTAAAAAGAATACATTTGAATCAGTTCTAATGAGGTGGATGAAACTGGAGCCTACTATACAGAGTGAAGTAAGCCAAAAGAAAAACACCAATATAGTATACTAATGCATATATATGGAATTTAGAAAGATGATAATGATAACCCTGTATGCGAGACAGCAAAAGAGACACAGATGTATAGAACAGACTTTTGGACTCTGGGAGAGGGCGAGGGTGGGATGATTTGGGAGAATGGCATTGAAACATGTATAATATCATGTAAGAAACGAATCACCAGTCTAGGTTCAATGCAGGATACAGGATGTTTCATGCTGGTGCACTGGTATGGGGAGGGAGGTGGGAGGGGGGTTCAGGATTGAAAACTCATGTACACCTGTGGGGGATTCAAGTAGATGTATGGCAAAATCAATACAGTATTGTAAAGTAAAGTAAAGTAAAAAAAAAAAAAGAGAGAGAGAGACACGTGTACCCCAATGTTCATTGCAGCACTGTTTATAATAGCCAGGGCATGGAAGAAACCTAGATGTCCATCAGCAGATGAATAGATAAAAAAGCGGTGGTACATATACACAATGGTACATATACACTCAGCCATTAAAAAGAATACATTTGATTCTGTTCTAATGAAGTGGATGAAACTGGAACCTACTATACAGAGTGAAGTAAGCCAGAAAGAAAAACACCAATACAGCATACTAATGCATATATATGGAATTTAGAAAGATGGTAACAATAACCCTGTTCAAGACAGTAAAAGAGACACAGATGTATAGAACAGTCTTTTGGACTCTGTGGGACAGGGAGAGGGTGAGATTATTTGGGAGAATGGCATTGAAACATGTATAGTATCATATGTGGAATGAATCGCCAGTCCAGGTTCGATGCATGATACAGGATGCTCGGGGCTGGTGCACTGGGATGACCCAGAGGGATGGTATGTGGAGGGAGGTGGGAGGGAGGTTCAGGATGGGGAACACATGTACACCTGTGGTGGATTCATGTTGATGTATGGCAAAAGCAATACAATATTGTAAAGTAATTAGCCTCCAATTAAAATAAATAAATTTATATTTTAAAAAATAAATAAAATAAAAGGGACCAACAAAGAAGACTTAAGCAGTTTCTCCCTTGCAGGTTATGAAGAATGGTGACCATACTGCCAGAATCAGATATGTTGTTATTTGTTGTAAAACAAAGAGGGTAAGGCCAAGGCGTGGGGGGGAGGGGAAGACCTTTGAGCCCTAGAAAGTCCAGTAACTTTACACTGCAAGATTAGCACCTAGTTTAGAAACCACTGTCAAAGTTAAAACTGTTGTGCTACCTTTAGAGGGCCTGAAAAAACCTGTATCCTGAGCACAGCTGATACATTCAAAGAGGAATGAAATGATACTTTCTCTCAGATGTTCGCCTAAGAGAAACTCTAGGAACATCTAGAAGTCTTAAATCAAGTTCACAAACAACTTCTGTCTGGTTCCTCTTTATTGAAACTGTAAATCTCTTAACTTATTTGCTCTTTTTTTCTAAGATGAAAAATAAAGAATACTTGGGTTTTGCTCTTTAAGTCTGGTGGGACTGCCCAATAGGAAGAACAGTGAAGTTTAAATTGAATAACCACAGAGATGAGTATGACATGAAACAATCAGTGAAAATTACAAGGAAAGTACAAACAAAATAATGTAGGACTTCAAAGGAAAGAAATATTAAATTGGATCATGAATGGCTTTTTGTTTGAATATAAGCGAAAAAGAGGCACAGTTACTATGCTCATTTAATAGAAGATACTAGCCTGGGGACTACCTGAAGATGCTATGGATCACTAGCTCTACCTGGGCCACACTTAGAAGGCACAACAGTATATAAGTCATCCTCATTCATAGATAGTTTTTTTGCAGCAAAAATGAAAGGTTTCATATATGAATTGGGACCTTATATTCTCAGGTTATCTTTGGGAACTCCTACTTACTTGTTCACTGAAGCTTGACCAGGCTACAGATCAATGGAGGCTAAGGGCTGATGCAAAGAGAGTAGATAGATGATGATGATAATGAAGATAGATAGATAATAGATAGACTGATAGATAGATAGATATACATGGACTAGATGAGCCAAATAAAAATTTAAGTACCTCCTGAAATAAATAATTAAACCCAAAAGTTATATATCCACACATTTACTTTATTGCCTCATCTTCCCTCACTCAACCACCCAGACAAGAATGGTAGAATCCAATTATGGCAGAAGCTGATGTCAGAGACAAGAGTTCTCAAGTAAACAAAAAAGAAAAGAAGGGAAAAAAGTAAGAGTATTGAACGCCTACCATATGCAAACTCAGAATTTGTAAAGGAAATTTCTAAAGGAACCATGGAAGACACTTCAAAATCCCAAACTTGGGGAAACATTACATTGTTGCCCAGGCAATGTGACTTTTACTCACTTGTGCATGTACAGAGAGAAAGCTAAATTGTAGTTGTACAGCTACCATAAATTTGGACAATTAGTGCATTCGCCTGGTAAAACTACACTTCTCATAGATGGGTCTTAGAAATTCATAAACTTTCTCTTTCCACACTGGGGAGAAATATAAACTTTGTCTAAACATAAAACTGTGACAGAGCCAAAGTTAATTTTCACCTAGAGAAAATGACTGGAATCATATAATTCCTGGCTTAGAAAGGTTATTTTTATTAAATATTCAGTCAATATATCTTTATTGATTAAAGAGCCCCAGGAGAAGCTAAATCCCCAAAGAAGTTTTAATGCCTGAGTAACAAAATATAAAAGCCAACTCTGTTTGAGTAATTTCCCACCTGCAATGCTTACTTCCTCCAGACTGCTAGTAGAAGCTTACTTATGTCAACTCCTTGCCTGGGAATGAATGGAAAATTCTGATAGAGAGAGAAGAAATTGGAGAATATTTGAAAAATGATTATCTGAATATGTGGTGGACTCAAACATCAATATCATAGCTGTGGGTTCAGATTCCTACTTTTTAAGCTGTTTCATATTTTCGCATTTTCTTTATTTTCATTTTGATTTTTCCTTTTTTTCAGTAGAGTTCCTTTGAAAAGTTCCAAACTATTTTAAACTTGCTAAGGTCCATCTAGTCAAAGCTGTGGTGTTTCCAGTAGTCACGTATGAATGGGAGAGTTGGACTATAAAGAAAGCTGAGAGCCAAAGAATTGATACTTTTGAACTGTGACTCTTGAGAGTCCTTCGGACTGTAAGGAGATCCAACCAGTAAATTCTAACGGGAATCAGTCTTGAATATTCATTGGAAGGACTGATGCTGTAGCCAGTACTTTGGCCACCTGATGCAAAGAACTGACTCACTGGAAAAGACCCTGACGCTGGGAAAGATTGAAGGCGGGAGGAGAAGGAGATGACAGAGAATGAGATAGTTGGATGGCATCACCAACATGATGGACATGAGTTTCAGTAGGCTCCAGGAGTTGGTGATGGACAGGGAGGCCTGGCATGCTGCAGTTCATGGGGTCGCAGAGAGTCAGACACGACTGAGCAACTGAACTGAACTGAAGGATAAATTGGAGAAACATGTTTATTTTGTTGACACTTAGACCACAAATAGAAGAAAAATGGCCGGTCTCTGGGGTCCTTGCATATAAGGATGAAAGTTGCCATAAGGCAACACAAATTTAGGAAACAAGTATTCAGAGAGCTACTGTTTTAAGAAAGCCCTTCTTTGTTCATTTCTTGGAGATTTTTTATACTTTCTTAGATTTTCTGATAGTTTAGTTGAAGATACATACACTCATGAAAAGTTAACTATACAAACTATAAAACAGTTGATATCCAAAGGTATACAATATATGCCAAATTGATGATTAAGTCCATAACTATTATTATGAAATTTTAGGGAAAAGAGCCCAAAGTCTTCTAAATCATCATTCGTCCCAGGAAAACTGTCCCTAAACCATCACAGGCAGATATACTTGATATTTTTCAAGTCCTAATTCCTCTTCCTAGCAAACTAGATCCTTGGATATGAAGTTCCAAGTTATTTCTCCTTTGAACTTTATAAAGAGCTATTTAGAAGAGAAAATAGGGAAAATATCATGGCTTCATAAAAGAATTTTTATAATACTATGTTCATCTCTAGATACAGAAACTATTAATAGAGCAGCAGACATGTGTAATCAGCCATGGTCTTTATTTTAAATTTTCCCCTGAGGATGTAAAAATGAGTGGAGTGGAAACAAGGATACATGGAATCCAGTAACTAGCTCTAAATCTGTCAGTAAAGCTATGATGTCCCATCACACACCCTGGATCTGTGCTTAAGGCTGCTAAACTCCCATGACCCTCTGGACTGCTTCTAAAGTCATTAACTTCCTTTTCAATCTTATGATTTCAGCTTAGGCTTCATCTGATATTACATCATAAGTGCTGACCACTAACCAAGAATATTCGTGACGGGTACTGCAGTGCCAGAAAGAGGTATGGCTCTATTTTCTAAATAAATCTTGTTTTTCAACTCACTAGTTATCTTAACAAAGTAACTTCCTTCATCATCTGCACTAAATCTTAATTTCATTTATGTTTATTGCCTGTATATGTTTGCATACATGCTCAGTCATGTCTGACTCTTTGCAACCCCATGAACTGTAGCCTACCAGGCTCCTCTGTCCATGGATTTTCCAGGCAAGAATACTAGAGTGGGTTACCATTTTCTCCTCTAGGAGATCATCCCAATCCAGGGATCAAACCTACATCTCTGGTATTGGCAGGCAGATTCTTTATCACTGAGCACTTGGGAAGTCCCTATTGTTTGTATATATGAATCAACTAATAGCCAATTCATTTTGCACTAGGATAGTTCTTACCATACTGTACTATAACTTCTTCATACTTCTGAGCTATCACTCCTCTCCCCCACCATTCTATGAGCTGTTTAAAGGCAGAGATGCGTCCTTAAGCATCTCTGTTTCCATATAGTGTAGATATCATTATTAGGAGATCACAGTAAATTCTATAAAAATGAATTAAATGCTGTTTAAGATATCATCTGCAAAATGAGTAGCTTGAACTAAATGATCTCTAAACTTCTAGTATTCATTACTTGTTTGAAAGTTTTAAATTTTTCTTTTTTTTGACCTAATATAAGTCAATTGCTTGACTTAGTTATAAATAAGCAGTCAAATCTAAATATCAAAAGTACAAGGAAAGCTTTTTTAGTAACGACCAATAAATTTATTAATGGTACTAAAGAAACCTATTTCTTTTTAAATTAATTTATCCATTTTATTTGGCATCTTTCATTCAAACACCTGAGAATTTCAAAGTTATTTATAATATTTAACAGACAAGTAAAACAAACAATTAATCTCTGTCAAGATATAACTGTTTTAATATTATAATTAACCTTATGATTTAGTGCCTTTCTTAGTACTTTAGGAAGCAACTTAACAGATCCACTTTAGGTTCTGAGGTTGGGAAAGTTTTAAATAATATTGGAGTGAAAAGATAACTTTCAGTGGTTTAGAATGATAAACAATACTTTCAAATGATAAACTTGCTCTGTCGTTTATTTACTCATTCATTCTATTAATATTTATGAGCATTTATGAGCAAAATACATATGTGTTGGCCCTGTGTGAGCCCTTTATATATCAATCAGAAAGACTATGAGGGAAGATAACAAACACATACACACCACTGATCTGAAAGACAGATTTAAAGTTCCCTAGAAGGGGAAAGATAGAAATTACCTTGGAAGGAGGCTAAGGGAAGGCTTTGTCAAGAAAGTGTCAAGAAGAGCTGAAAGATGTGTAGCTTTTGCACACACATAGATGGAGAAAATGTCATTTCATGAAGAAGAAATACCATGAAAATAGACAGATAGGTGGGAAAACATATAGCTCATGTCCCTGATATAGTAAAGTAGTTGTTTATTGAAATATAGGGTGTACAAAAAGGGAGAAGTGAGAGAGAGGCTAGGAAAGTTCAGTTGCAACCAGACTCTGTGTGTGTGTGTGTGTGTGTGTGTGTGTGTGTGCACTAAGTCACTTCAGTCGTATCTGACTCTGCAACCCTATGGACTGTAGCCTGCCAGGCTCCTCAGTCTGTCAGATTCTACAGGCAAGAATACTGGAGTGGACTGCCATGCCCTCCTCCAAGGGCTCTTCCAAGAGGCTTAAATATCAGGCCAAGAAGTCTGGATTTTATTTTGAAGACACTAAAGGACCACTGAAGATTTTTAGAGAAGTAATGTGAGATAATTGGAAGCTATAATGTATAGAGAATTATTTTGGAAAGAGTTTGTAGCAGAATATAGTGAGTGTTGGTGGTGGTAGAAAGGACAGATGGTAATTATTTGATAGCTTTCAAATGTGGTTATTTTTTAAAAAGGCATTTCTCCAAAGAAGACATACAGATGGCTAACAAACACATGAAAAGATGCTCAACATCACTCATTATCAGAGAAATGTAAATCAAAACCACAATGAGGTACCATTTCACACATTTCAGAATGGCTGTGATCCAAAAGTCTACAAGCAATAAATGCTGGAGAGGGTGTGGAGAAAAGGGAACCCTCTTACACTGTTGGTGGGAATGCAAACTAGTACAGCCACTATGGAGAACAGTGTGTAGATTCTTTAAAAAACTGGAAATAGAACTGTCTTATGACACAGCAATCCCACTGCTGGGCATACATACCAAGGAAACCAGAATTGAAAGAGACACATGTACCCCAATGTTCATTGCAGCACTGTTTATAATAGCCAGGACATGGAAGCAACCTAGATGTCCATCAGCAGATGAATGGATAAGAAAGCTGTGGTACATATACACAATGGAGTATTACTCAGCCATTAAAAAGTATACATTTGAATCAGTTCTAATGAGGTGGATGAAACTGGAGCCTATTATACAGAGTGAAGTAAGCCAGAAAGAAAAACACCAATATAGTATACTAACACATATATATGGAATTCAGAAACATGGTAATCATAATCCTGTATGAGAGACAGCAAAAGAGACACAGATGTATAGAACAGACTTTTGGACTCTGTGGGAGAGGAAGAGGGTGAGATGATTTGGGAGAATGGCATTGAAACATGTATACTATCATGTAAGAAACGAATCGCCAGTCTAGGTTCGATATAGGATACAGGATGCTTGGGGGCTGGTGCACTGGGATGACCCAGAGAGATGATATGGGGAGAGAGGTGCGAGGGGGTTCAGGATTGGGAACTCATGTACACCCGTGGCGGATTCATGTCAATGTATGGCAAAACCAATACAGTACTGTAAAGTAAAATATAAATAAATAAATAATGAAAAAAATAAAATTAAATTAATAAAAAATAAAAGGCTATATCAAAAATCTCAACAGCACCACCTAGTGCCTCACAGGCTAACACTGCCTGATTTGGAGAAAACCCAATACAGGGCTAGCTAGAATACGTTTACAGAGATTCTGTTTCTTCCACAATTGCACCTGAATTCAGAAAAGTGATGGTGAAAGAGGCAGGTTAAGTGGAAAGCAAACTGAGAAATAATGCATAGGTTGAGAATAATGAACTAATTTTTCTCTGTGATCTTAGTTATATACCCTCAGAATGATTCACCTTCAAATTTTTTACTGTATATCAACATTGCTTGGTGGAAAATAATGACTTTTTTTGGCCACACTGCAAAGCTTGTGGGATGTCAGTTCTCCATCCAGGGATTGGACCCAGGCCACCTCAGTGAAAGCCTGGAATACTAACCACTAGGCCACCAGGGAACTCCCAAAAATGACATTTTTAATGAAAGGAAAAAATAGATGGACAAATGAATAGATGACATACCCTCACAGCAAATATAATTGTTAGCAGTAGTAAACCTGGAAAGTTATATCCCATCTACAACCACAACCATAGCTCCCTGAATATGTATCCTTGACACAGAGACTAATTCAGTCTCTTTCATTGCCGGCAGTTCTTGCATGCTGAAGCAATCTTCCCACTTTACAAACCCTAACCCCTCTCTTACCAGGGAGAAAGAGCTGTGTAACAGACCAACAAATCATATTTCAACCAAAGATTATCTACCATATTATAAATTGATGAGTTGTTTCCACCTCCTTAAAGAATAAAAGAGAAAAATGTGGAGGAACATAGGAAATCACTACTTCTGCACTCTCTCATCTCTATATCTTTCTGATTAGAGCTTATTTATTGCCCTGATAAAGCTGGGCAGATAAAGCTGCCCTGATAAAGATAGGCCAGACCAAGCAACAATCTCTTGCTATAAGAGACATGACCATGTGTTGTTGAACAGTAAGACTTTGAATGTGATTCTGGGAATAGAACAAGGATGAGCAAGTACAACAATTTCCTCACCCAGAAAGGGAAAGGGAAGTCGCTCAGTTGTGTCCGACTCTGCAACCCTATGGACTGTAGCCCACCAGGCTCCTCCAACCATGGTATTTTCCAGGCAAGAGTACTGGAGTAGGTTGCCATTTCCTTCTCCAGAAGATCTTCCCCACCTAGGAATCAAACCAGGGTCTCCTGCATCATAGGCAGACGCTTTACCGTCTGAGCCACCAAGGAAGTATATGCTGCAGTTCTCCTCAGAGCCTTAACTTAGGTGCAGATTTTGGAAATGTATTTCACCCTTTTTCCTCATTAAAATAACTAGATAGCTTCTAAAGTTTCCCCAGCCTTGGTGTTCTGTGGTTCTAAATAGAGTCCACCATGTTCTAGATTAAGATTCTCCTCCAAGGAGTGAGTTCCACTGATAATAAATTTAATTATTTTCCTTAGGTACAAGCATCACCCAGCAGCTGTTACTTAGGAAGACTTCTTTGTGGGGGAACTAAGCATTTTCCTCCAGATTTTATTCTCAGAAAGAGCTCTTCTAATAGAGAAAGAGATGATAGATAGATAGATAGATAGATAGATAGATAGATAGATAGATAGAAGCCAATATAATATTGTAAAGTAAAAAATAAATAAATAATAATAAAAATGAATTAAAGAAAAAAAAGAAGATAGATACTCATGAAACTACTATCTTTAAAACTTTTCTCTAAAAACAAACCCATTTAAAAGGAAGATTTATAGGATAGTACTGGAGTAATAAGGCCTAAAATAAGGCATAGCTCTTTTAGCTAGGTCTTAAAGATTAAGAAGTCCATCAGGCAAACATGCATAGGAAATGGGGGGAAAGAGTTCTCTGGGTGCGTATAGGACACAAACCCTTCTCCTGGGGGCAAAGTCTAGAAGAATATCTTTTTATTCACCCACCACTCTTGCTTCCTGCTGTTTTCAAAAAATATATACATAGCAACACTATAAAATGAAACGTTAGTACGCCCTATAATTTATGGAAGAGCAAAAATTGACAAGATTTTTTATATATATTGCAGGCACCGAGAAGACTCTCCTAGAGAAACATGGATGGAGTTGGAAATCTGACAGTATCTTCTTCCAGTAGTAATGCATGCAATGATACTATTGATGATTTCCGAAATCAAGTGTATTCCACCTTGTACTCTATGATCTCCGTTGTGGGCTTCTTTGGCAATGGCTTTGTGCTCTATATCCTCATAAAAACATATCATGAGAAGTCAGCCTACCAAGTATACATGATTAATTTAGCAGTAGCTGATCTACTGTGTGTGTGCACACTACCTCTCCGTGTGGTCTATTATGTTCACAAAGGCATTTGGCTCTTTGGTGACTTTTTGTGTCGCCTCAGCACCTATGCCTTGTATGTCAACCTCTATTGTAGCATCTTCTTTATGACAGCCATGAGCTTTTTCCGGTGCATTGCAATTGTTTTCCCAGTCCAAAATATTAATTTGGTTACACAGAAAAAAGCCAGGTTTGTGTGTGTTGGTATTTGGATTTTTGTGATTTTGACTAGTTCTCCATTTTTAATGTCCAAATCTTACAAAGATGAGAAAAACAATACCAAGTGCTTTGAGCCTCCACAGGACAATCAAGCTAAATATTATATCTTGGTCTTGCATTATGTGTCATTATTTTTTGGATTTATCATTCCTTTCATTATTATAATTGTCTGTTACACAATGATCATTTTGACCTTACTAAAAAATTCAATGAAGAAAAATCTATCAAGTCGTAAAAAAGCTATAGGAATGATCATAGTTGTGACAGCTGCCTTTTTGATCAGCTTCATGCCATATCATATTCAACGTACCATTCACCTTCATTTTTTACACAATGAAACAAAACCCTGTGATTCTGTCCTTAGAATGCAAAAGTCAGTGGTCATAACCTTGTCTCTGGCTGCATCAAATTGTTGCTTTGACCCTCTACTATATTTCTTTTCAGGGGGGAACTTTAGGAGAAGGCTGTCTACATTTAGAAAGCATTCTTTGTCCAGCATGACTTATGTACCCAAGAAGAAGACCTCCTTGCCAGAAAAAGGAGAAGAAATATATAATGAATAGTTTAAGCCTATTTTTGATGATTCTCAAATCACTATTTTCTCAAATCATTCACAATAAAAATAAGAACTTCCATTAATAATTTGCACTTATTTGACTTAATCTGTACCTATAAATCTATCTCATTTATGAATTCACATTATTAGAGGTCCTAAGGACATTTTTAGTGTTAAAATTCAGTTCAAGTCTATGAACTAAATTATAAATGGTTTTCTGAGCTTTCACTTAAAGATGGACAAAATTTGTATCTTGGCACTGTAAAAAATAGGTCTGAGATTAAAGTTTTCCCTCTCAAATAAAAGCTTTACCAAGGGTAAGAACTAGCTTTTTAAGATATAAATTTAGCTAATAGTTCTCAGTGATCCTAACATATTTCTTTGCATGCATGCATGCCAACAGATGAGAACTGGAGTGAGCCAGGAGCCACATAAAATGTACTATCACCCTCTTTCTTTGTAGCACTGATTGGCTAGGAAAGTATGGCCATTTCTTTCCCTCAAGAAAATGATCATGTGTTAGAACAGCCTAGTCTTCAGCCAAATGGCCCTAAAGTCTCCATTCAATGTACAATCTGGAAACTGAGGAAGGTAAACCTGATCAAAAGCTAGTTTGTCTCCAATTTTCTTCTGCTTCTGCCTTAGGCTCCCAAAAGAGAATAGTAGGGTTTTTGTTGCTCATTGAGATTCTTTTAGGGTACTCTCTCCCTAAACAAGATGCAATCCTTCCTTAATAAAGCAGATGACTGGCACTACCATATAATAACAGAAATATTTTAAAATTTATCTAAAGAAGAGGAAAGGGAATCTACTTTTCTACACACTTATTATTGGAACCACAATGAACTGCAATGAGTCTCTGAATAAAAATTTGAATGTTGATATTGCAAATTTTAAGAAGTACTTACAGTTATGCATATTGTATAAACTATATGTAAGAAATTTTGATGTATGCATTTATGAGTGGAAGTTTGTTATAAGCTTTGTTATATTTTGTGCTTTTTACTTTTATTAGCATGTTGACAGGAATACCAAAGATATACTTACAGTGGTTTTTATGTTATAGTGGAAGCTTTCTTCTTAAAATAGCAACAGTTTGATTATGGCTGAAATATAATATTCATGAGCAAGTTTTTGTCAAAGTGTAGTCTGTTCCTTAATTCTGTGTTTCAAAAAGTGCATTATCTCAGAAGAAATGAAAATGTTGAAAAAAAGAAAAGCTAGGATACAAGTTCTATCTGAATCTGCCACATGCATGTAATTTCTATTTCACTTCTAATGTTGCAATCCCTTTGAAAACCTGAAAGATTTATGCATGCATAATTCTCTTCAGTCATGTCCAACTCTTTACAACCCTATGGACTATATCTGTCCATGGAATTCTCCAGGCAAGAATACTGGAGTGGATTGCAATGCCCTCCTCCAGGGGATCTTCCCGACCCATGAATCGAACCTGCATCTCACATGTCTCCTGCATTGGCAGGCAGGCTCTTTACCACTAGCACCACATGGGAAGCCCATAGGATCTCAAAGATATAGTAATAACTGATGCCCATTTATTTTTAACACACCTGAGGTTTGTACAAGTAAAAGTACCTGCACTTTTACCCCATATTTTTTTTCTTGCTTGACAAAGATCAAATGTAATATGTGTCATAAAATCAGTCCTTATTTCTCATTCACTAAGCTTTTTGTTATTCAATGAGTATATTGTAGTAGAACAACACTACATTGAAAGCCAGAAGACCTGGATGCTAATCTGATCTCTATCACTTACTAGCAGTGAAACTTGAAGCAAGTAACATAAACTCTGATTCTTAGCTTCCTCACTTGTAAAGTGGGAATAATAATACTTGTCCTGCCTTTCTTACAAGGCACATTTGAAACTCAAATGTAATCATAGTATACAAACATATTTTGACACACATATGTTAAAATTTTATCTTAAAACATACAGTGTGGTACAATTTATCACACTAAATATAAGGTATTTAGAGATGATTTTGTTACTTAAGCATACTGAATCATATTTACTATTGGGTTAGCCAAAAAGTTCATTCAGGTTTCCTGCAACCACATATGCAAAATCCAAATGAACTTTTTGGCCAACCCAATACAGAGATTCTCAATTCTGAAAGAATTAGAACAAAATATGGCCATAGTTAAAATGTATTACACATAAAATAATCTTATTTTTTCCTACCTCCAGGTTTTTGCTTGTGTTCTCATTTCCAGCCACAGTCCCACTTCCTCCCACTCAGAAACATACCATGCTTCAATCACCTACAAACTCACCATGGATTTATTCTTCTCTAATGCTGTACGTATTATAACCTGCACCACACTGTTTTGCACTCAATGTTTTTGCTAATTTTTCCAAATATATTAGTATTTTCTCCCAAAGTGAAATAATTGCTTTGTGTAATTATCAGTTCCTTGAAAATTATGCCTTTAAATCATGGTGCCTAATATTTAATGAGCATTTGCTCTGTTTTAATTACTTTATCTGTATCAGTTCATTTAATGTTTACAGCTGCCCTGTGAGGTGGGTACCATTATTATCCTTGTTTTACTGATTTAAAAACAGAGGCACAAAGAGGTTAAGTAATTTATCTAACGTCAGATAGCTTGTAAGCATCAGAATCAGAGTTCAAATCTAGCCTGGTGCCCTGTGATGACCTAGAGGGGTGCCCCTAGACCTAGTGGGATGGGAGGATGGGAGGAAGGCTCAAGAAGGAAGGTATGTATATATATGGTTGATTCCTGTTTTTGTATAGCAGAAACCAACACAATATTGTAAAGCAATTATTCTCCAATTTAAAAAATTAATTCCTGACTCACAAAATAATTAAATAAACAAATAAAGGCCTTCTGAGATAATTAAATATATTTCTCAATAGCTACCTCCTATTAACACTTTAGTGATTCCAACCACTCAGAAGCTTGAAAGTTGAGATTAGATCTCAAAGCAATGTAAATTTGTAGACCCTTTCCAGTAGCAACATTACATTGGAGGTGGGAAAAAAAACTCACTTTTTCTATTCTACTTTATGTGCACAAGCTAGGTTAGATTGTATTTCCTTAACTCTAAAATAGCACAATATTTCTGAGAGGCCAAATCCAGAACATTTTCTTTGACCCATCCTAGATCTCTGTTATCCTAGATAAAACACAAGACAAATTCTAACTCCTCATTCATTTGTTCATTGCTTCATTTTTCTTTGAACTGTATAGAATCCCTTTATATAATTCCCTCTGTAATAATTCTACAAAAATCACAAGAATATATTTCTATCCTAAATTACAAAAACATAGCTTAAATTATATCAAACAGTTTTTTATAGAACACCTGCTCAATTGACATTTAAATTTTTATCCTCAAGCACCTGAGCTTTACAGTTTGTCTTGATAGCTAGTCATTTGATTTAGGAAACATTTTCTATGTCACAAGAACTCTTCCCTGGTGGCTCAGAGGTTAAAGCGTCTGCCTGGAATGTGGGAGACCTGGGTTCGATCCCTGGGTTGGGAAGATCCCCTGGAGAAGAAAATGGCAACCCACTCCAGTATTCTTGCCTGGAGAATCCCATGGAGGGAGGAGCCTGGTATGCTACAGTCCATGCGGTCACAAAGAGTCAGACACGACTGAGCGACTTCACTTCAAATAAGCCTTATAGGGGAGAAGGCAATGGCAACCCACTCCAGTACTCTTGCCTGGAAAATTCCATGGATGGAGGAGCCTGGTGGGCTGCAGTCCATGGGGTCAAGAAGAGTCGGACACGACTGAGCGACTTCACTTTCACTTTTCACTTTCATGCATTGGAGAAGGAAATGGCAACCCACTCCAGTGTTCTTGCCTGGAGAATCCCAGGGACGGCGGAGCCTGGTAGGCTGCTGTCTATGGGGTCGCACAGAGTCGGACACGACTGAAGCGACTTAGCAGCGGCAGCAAGCCTTATAGGAAATTACCTTTTTGGCAAAGAAAGTTATATTAATCAAAGGGAAAAACAAAAGTTTCTATGACCAAAAATAAAAGTTTTTATGCAGTCTAAGTAGACAAAAATGACCATTTTCGTTCTTACTAAAGACTCATAACTACTTTATTTTGGTGTGGTGGTTTTCTATGACCTTGCTAACTTAAAAGATTAATGGTCACTTGAAGACACAGAGACACATGAAAATTAAAATTTTAAAGATAATGTCTACCTGCTTATAAAAATCAGGTTCTTCTTTCCATACCTTTAGCAAAGAGTAATTCAAATTACTACCTTTTATTAGTCTCCTTTAAAAAAAATAATCAAACAACTGACAAAGAAAACCAAGAAAGTTTATTCCCTTTCACTCTTCCACATGGTTTTCATTTTTACTAGATGATGAATACCATAAGATTTGGTTCTTTTATCCATCCATAAGAAAAAAATTAATTGCTTAAACTTAACATAACAACTTTTCGTGTATACCATTTTTATTTCACTTCAGTTCAGTTTAGTTCAGTGGCTCAGTCGTGTCCGACTCTTTGCGACCCCATGAATCGCAGCACACCAGGCCTCCCTGTCCATCACCAACTCCCAGAGTTCACTCAGACTCACGTCCATCCAGTCAGTGATGCCATCCAGCCATCTCATCCTCTGCTGTCCCCTTTTCCTCTTGCCCCCAATCCCTCCCAGCATCAGAGTCTTTTCCAATGAGTCAACTCTTCACATGAGGTGGCCAAAGTACTGGAGTTTCAGCTTTAGCATCATTCCTTCCAAAGAAATCCCAGGAAAGCATAACTAGTAAATATAATATATTTAAATCTAATTATAAGAGCATTCCAAAGCAGATCCTATAGCTCTGTGGGACTTAATTTCTGTCTCTATTCCCACTATGCCACAATAAGTACTCACATAACTAAGATCTTGACAATCTAAGCTTTCTTCCTCTGGCTTAGAAGGAACCTATCAACAATATATATTCAAATTTTGCCAGAATATTGGAAGAAGCCTGAAACTCTTTGATTCAACAAAATTAGAAACTAGCTTATCAACAGAAAAAAAATGGGCTTTCCTCGGGGGTGAAATAATTTGGGACATTTAAAGTGGGTATTCATATCATTAGAACACCTCAAGAAGCAACTTGGAATGCTTGAGAAAAGCACCTGGAGGTGATACTGGGACAGCATGTACCCAGGAACACTAAAGGGAGGCTTCAGATGTATGACAGGAGATTCTGGATAGCTTGTGCAGTCTCCTCCTTAGTCAGCTGTATTCTTCATCAATCCATCTTAAGGTACTCATATGTTTCCTGGCTTACTCGTCAAATAAAAAGGTATTGACTGGCCAATAAGAATATCCATCTGTTTGGCTATTCTAGTTACACTGTAAAGTATTCAATTGACTTTCTAGCAAAAATTCTTTTCTGGTGAGTTTTGGCAATATGAGCCAGCTTTCCTGGGGTCTTATCTCCATACCCTCTCCTCTCAACCTCAACTCAGCTTTGAACAAAATAAGTTGAACAATGATGGATGTTTCTAGATCTAAAGTTTTGGAAGTCCCAACTCTGGAAAAGGGAAAAACTATAACCACAAAGTCTTGCTTATCAAGCTATTCCTCAAAGCTACAAGTGGCACTTTGGAAGCAGAAACCTATTATAATCACCTTGACTGTGTCTACAAATAAATTTTTCAATATTTGAACTAACAGCCTTAAAATCTGTGATTCTCTGTATTCATTTGTCTCTCAAATTTTGGGCATAGCAGCTTGCCCTGTGACCTCTATTCTCTGAGGGATCTAAGAAGCATTGTTGATTTTTAGTTTGTTCAGTTTTTTTTTTCTTTTCAATTGTGGTGATGGGCTTGTCAACTTTCAAGTTCGTTACACCAGAAAAGCAAACTCTCGGAGTCAGTGAAGTACAGGAAAGCCTGGCATGCTGCAGCAGTGGCTGAACAACGAGAGACTTCAGGGACAATGTCAAATGCAGCAACACCCTAGGGGTCTGGAAGGAGAAGAGAGAGAGAAAGTACCTGAGAAAATGTTGGAATAGATAATTAGATGAAGACTTCCTTAACATGGGAAAGTAGACAGTCACCCAAGTCCAGAAAGTGCAGAGAGTCCCAGGCAGGATAAACCCAAGGAGGAACATGCCAAGACACATAGTAATCAAAATGACATAAGTTAAAGACAAAGAAACAGTATATGTAACATCAAAGGAAAAGAGACAAAAAAACAAACAAAAGCCCATAAGTTTATCAGATCTCTCAGCAGAAACTCTGCAGGTCAGAGGAGAGTGGCATGACATATTTAGAGCAATGAAAGAGAAGAACCTAAAACCAAGACTATTCTACCCAGCAAGACTCTCTTTCAGATTCAAAAGTTTTACAGAAAAAAAGAGCTGAGAGAATTACCACCAATAGACTAGCTTTGCAACAAATGCTAAAGGAACTTTCCTAGACAGGAAAGAAAAGACCAAAACCAGAAACAAGAAAATTTCTATTGGAAAAGCTCACCAGTAAAGACAAACACACAGTAAAGGTAGAAAATCACCTGCACACATTTATAATATCAAAAACAGCAATTATGAGGAGAGTACAAATGCAGGATATTGGAAATGCATTTAAAATGAAAAACCAGCAACTTGAAATAATCTTGTTTATGTATAAACTGTTATATTAAATCTTCATGGTAACTGCAATCCAAAAATCTACAATAGATACAGACACAAAAAGGGAAACCAAACACAACACTAAAGTTAGTAATCAAATCACAAGAGAAAACAACAAAAGAGACCCAGAAAACAAATTCAACACAAATTTTTAAAATGACAATAAGAACATACATATCAATAGTTACCTTAAATGTAAATGGATTAAATGTTCAAACCAAAAGACAGACTGGCTGAATAGATTTTTAAAAACTCCAGATCTATGGACACATACAAACTGAAAGTGAAGGGGATGAAAAAAGGTAATCCATGCAAATAGATTAATATTCAAGAAATCTGGAAAACACAGCAGTGGCCACAGGACTGGAAAAGGTCACTTTTTATTTCAATCCTAAAGAAGGACAATGTAGAGAATATTCAAACTACCACACAATTGCACTCGTTTCACATGCTAGCAAGGTAATTCTCAAAATCCTTCAAGCTAAGCTTCAATAGTACATGAAACTTGAACTTCCAGATGTACAGGCTGGGTTTAGTAAAAGCAGAGGAAACAGAGATCAAATTGCCAATATCTGCTGGATCATAGAAAAAGCAAGAGAATTCCAGAAAAACATTTGCTTCTGCTCCATTGACTTCATATGCTAAATTCTTTGATTGTGTGAATCATAACAAACTATGGAAAATTCTTAAACATATGAGAATACCAGACCACCTTACCTGCCTCCTGTGAAACCTGTATGCAGGTCAAGAAGCAACAATTAGAACCGGGCATGAAACAATGGACTGCTTCCAAATTGGGAAAGCAGTACGTCAAGGCTGTATATTTTCACCCTGTTTATTTAAATTATATGCAGATTACATCATGCGAAATACTGGGCTGGATGAAGCACAAGCTGGAATCAAGATTGCAGCAGAATATCAATAACCTCAAAAATGCCGATGACACCACTCGTATGGCAGAAAGCAAAGAGGAACTAAAGAGCCTCTTGATGAAGGTGAAAGAAGAGAGTGAAAAAGCTGGCTTAAAACTCAACATTCAACAAATGAAGATCATGGCATTCAGTCCCATCACTTCATGACAAACAGAGAGAGAAAATATGGAAACAGTAACAGACTTTGTTTTCTTGGACTCCAAAATCACTGCAGATGGTGACTGCAGCCATGAAATTAAAAGATGCTTGCTCCTTGGAAGAAAAGCGGTGACAAACCTAGACAGCATATTAAAAAGCAGAGACATTTCTTTGCCTACAAAGGTCTGTATAGTCAAAGCTATGGTTTTTCCATTAGCCACATATGGATGTGAGAGCTGGACAATAAAGAAGGTTGAGCATCAAAGAATGGATGCTTTTGAACTGTGGTGTTGGAGAAGACTCTTGAGAGTCCCTTGGACGGCAAGAAGATCCAACCAGTCCATTCTGAAGAAGATCAGCCATGGGATTTCTTTGGAGGGAGTGATGCTAAAGCTGAAACTCCAGTACTTTGGCCACCTCATGAGAAGCAGAAATAGATATTTTTCTGGAACTCTTTTGCGTTTTCGATGTTCCAGCAGATGTTGGCAATTTGATCTCTGGTTCCTCTGCCTTTTCTAAAACCAGCTTGGCCATTCAGGTATGACCTAAATCAAATCCCTTATGACTATACAGTGGAAGTGAGAAATAGATTTAAGCGGCTAGATCTAATAGACAGAGTGCCTGATGAACTATGGGTGAAGGATCATGGCATTGTACAGGAGACAGGAATCAAGACAACCCCCAAGAAAAAGAAATGCAAAAAATCAAAATGGCTGTCTGAGGAGGCCTTACGAATAGCTGTGAAAAGAAGGGAAGTGAAAAGCAAAGAAGAAAAGGAAAGATACACCCATTTGAATTCAGTGTTCCAAAAAATAGCAAGGAGAGATAAGAAAGCCTTCCTCAGCAATCAATGCAAAGAAATAGAGGAAAACAATAGAATGGGAAAGACTAGAAATCTCTTCAAGAAAATGAGAGATACCAAGGAAACATTTTAGGCAAAGATGAGTTCAATAAAGGACAGAAATGGTAAGGACCTGACAGAAGCAGAAGATATTAAGAAGTGACCAGAATAAACAGAAGAAATGTACAAGAAAGATCTTCACGACCTAGATAATCACAATGGGTGATCACTCACCTAGAGCCAGACATCCTGGAATGTGAAGTCAAGTGGGCCTTAGGAAGCATCACTACGAACAAAGCTAGTGGAGGTGATGAAATTCCAGTTGAGCGATTGCAAATCCTGAAACATGATGCTGTGAAAGTGCTCCACTCAATATGCCAACAAATTTGGAAAACTCAGCAGTGGCCACAGGACTGGAAAAGGTCAGTTTTCATTCTAATCCCAAAGAAAGACAATGCCAAAAATGCTCAAATTACCATACAATTGCATTCATCTCACATGCTAGTAATGCTTAAAATTCTCCAAGCCAGGCTTCAGCAATGCATGAACCACGAACTTCCAGACGTTCAAGCTGGTTTTAGAAAAGGCAGAGGAACCAGAGATCAAATTGCCAGCATCTGCTGGATCATGGAAAAAGCAAGAGAGTTCCAGAAAAACATCTATTTCTGCTTTATTGACTATGCCAAACCCTTTGGCTGTGTGAATCACAACAAACTGTGGAAAATTCTGAAAGAGATGGAAACACCAGACCATGTTACCTACCTCTTGAGAAATCTATATGCAGGTCAGGAAGCAACAGTTAGAACTGGACATGGGACAACAAACTGGTTCCAAAGAGGAAAAGAAGTACATCAACGCTGTATATTGTCACCCTGCTTATTTAACGTATATGCAGAGTACATCATGAGAAATACTGGGCTGGAGGAAGCACAAGCTGGAATCAAGATTGTGGGGAGAAATATCAATAACCTAAGATATGTGGATGACACCACCCTTATGGCAGAAAGTGAAGAAGAACTGAAGAGCCTCTTGATGAAAGTGAAAGAGGAGAGTGAAAAAGTTCGCTTAAGTTTAGTATTCAGAAAACTAAGATCATGGCATCCAGTCCCATCATTTCATGGCAAATAGATGGGGAAATAGTGGAAGAAGTGGCTGACTTTATTTTGGGGGTTCCAAAATCACTGCAGATGGTGACTGCAGCCATGAAATTAAAAGTAGCTTACTCCTTGGAAGGAAAGTTATGACCAACCTAGATAGTATATTCAAAAGCAGAGACATTACTTTGCCAACAAAGGTCCGTCTAGTCAAGGCTATTGTTTTTCCAGTAGTCACGTATGGATGTGAGAGTTGGACTGTGAAGGAAGCTGAATGCCAAAGATTTGATGCTTTTGAACTGTGGTGTTGGAGAAGACTAAGACTCTTGAGCATCCCTTGGACTGCGAGGAAATCCAACCAGTCCATCCTAAAGGAGATCATCATGGGTGTTCATTGGAAGGACTGATGTTGAAGCCGAAACTCCAATACTTTGGCCACCTGATGTGAAGAGCTGACTCTTTGGAAAAGACCCTGATACTGGGAAAGATTGAGGGCAGGAGGAGAAGGGGATGACAGAGGATGAGATGGTTGGATGGCATCACCAACTCAATGGACATGGGTTTGGGTGGACTCCAGAGTTGGTGATGGACAGGGAGGCCTGGCGTGCTGCAGTTCACGGGGTCACAAAGAGTCAGACACGACTGAACTGAACTGAACTTGCACTGTTGGTGGGGATGTAAATTGATACAGCCACTATGGAAGATGGTATGGAAATTCCTTAAAATAACTGGGAATAAAACCACCTTATGACCCAGCAATCCCACTCCTAGGCATATACCCTGAGGAAGCCAAAATTGAAAGAGACACATGTATCCCATTGATCATTGCTGCCCTGTTTACAATAGCTAGAACATGAAAGCAACCTAAATGTCCATCGACAGATGAATGGATAAAGAAGTTGTGGTACATGTGCACAGTGGAATGCTGCTGCTGCTGCTGCTGCTGCTGCTGCTGCTGCTGCTAAGTCACTTCAGTCGTGTCTGACTCTGTGTGACCCCATAGATGGCAACTCACTATGCTCTTCTTTCCCTGGGATTCTCCAGACAAGAATACTGGAGTGGGTTGCCATTTCCTTCTCCAATGCATGAAAGTAAAAAGTGAAAGTGAAGTCGCTCAGTCGTGTCCGACTCTTAGCGACCCCATGGACTGCAGCCTACCAGGCTCCTCGGTCCATGGGATTTTCCAGGCAAGAGTACTGGAGTGGGTTTCCATTGCCTTCTCCGAATGGAATGTTACTCGGACATAAAAATGAATGCATTTGAGTTAGTTCTGATGAGGTGGATGAACCTAGAATCTATAATACAGAGTAAAGCAAATCAGAAAGAGAAAGATAAATATTGTATTCTAATGCATATATACAGAATCTAGAAAAATGGTACTGAAGAATTTATTTACAGGACAGCAATGGAGAAACAGACATAGAGAATAGACTTATGGACATGGGAGATGGGAGGAGAGGGTGATATATATGAAAAGAGTAACATGGAAACTCACATTACCATATGTAAATAAATAGCCAATGGGAATTTGCTCTGTGGCTCAGGAAACTAAAACAAGAGCTCTGTATCAATCTAGAGGGATGGGATGGGGTGGGAGATGGGAGGGAGTTTCAGAAAGGAGGGAATATATGTATACCTATGGCTGATTCATGTTGAGGTTTGACAGAAAAATAACAAAATTTCGTAAAGCAATTATCCTTCAATAAAAAATAAAATAAAAATAAATAAGGAATACCATATGATCCAACAATCCCACTCCTGGGCATATAACCAGCTGCTGGTGCTGCTGCTGCTAAGTCGCTTCAGTCGTGTCCGACTCTGTGCGACCCCATAGATGGCAGCCCACCAGGCTGCCCCATCCCTGGGATTCTCCAGGCAAGAACACTGGAGTGGGTTGCCATTTCCTTCTCCAATGCATGAAAGTGAAAAGTGAAAGTGAAGTCGCTCAGTCGTGTTTGACTCTTAGCGACTCCATGGACTGCAGCCCACCAGGCTCCTCCATCCATGGGATTTACCAGGCAAGAGTACTGGAGTGGGGTGCCATTGCCTTCTCCGGGGCATGTAACCAGAGAAAACCATAATTCAAAAAGATACATGCACCCCAATGTTCACTGCGAAACTATTTACAATAGCCAAGAAAAGGGGGAGGTCTTAAGATGGGAGAGGAATACGCCAGGGAGAACACTTTCTCCCCCATAAACTCGTTGAAAGATCATTCGAACTCAAAAAATTCCACAGAACAACTTCTGAATACTGGCAGAGGACACCCATTGTCTTCGAAAGGCAGCCCATTGTCTTCAAAAGGTGGGACAAATTATAAAAGATAAAAAGGGAGACACAAGAGTTAGGGGCAGAGACCCATCCTGGGGAGGGAGTCATGAAACAGGAGAAGTTTCTAAACACCAGAAAACCCTCTCACCCGCGGGTCTTTGGGGAGTTTTGGAATCTCAGAGGGCAACATAACCGGGAGGAAAAAATAAATAACACCCACAGATTACACACCTAACGGCAACTCCCAGCAGAGAAGTAGCCCAGACACTCGCATTCACCACCAGCAAGTGGGGGCTGAACAGGGAAGTGCGGGCTGTATTGCTTAGGGTAAGGACTGGGCCTGAATGCCCTGAGGGCAATCTGAGGGAGCTAACATGAGATAGCAACCCAAACTGTGGGATAGCCAGAGAGAGAGAGAGAAGGAAAGAGAGAGAGAGAGAGAGAGAACTTTCCCGTGAAAAGCTCTAACCTAAGGCACTGCCAGCCCACTCAGAGAACAAAGGACTGAGCGAATACCAGAGGAGAGGAAGCCAGCTACCCACTCCCTGCCTGAGGCAGAGAGGCAGGCAGGCAAAGGCCAGAACTGGAAGGTGAGGGGCAATCTCAACAACAGAGATGGCATCCTCCACCAAACCATCCTCCACCATGAGCAGCCTCCCAGTTGCTAATGAAGTCTTCCTGGGATCCTAGACAGTTGACATCCACCAGGAAGGTCACAGCCAGAGACCAGCTCCTCAGAGAGGCACACGGCACACGTGAGACAGTGCTCCCACTGCACGCCCAGGAAACCGAGCAGCTGGGACTGGGGAGGGGATAAGACGCATGGCCTACCTGGGGTGAGTGCACTTACCAAGCACCTGGTCACCTGAGTTGCTTGGACCTGGGAAGGGCACAAAATGCAGACCCAACGGAGTATGTGCCTTTGTGGACTACCCAAGACCCTGAACTTGAATGGTTTAGACCTGGAAATTGCACGCAACCCAGGGCCCACTTTAGACAGTTTCCCTGCAGAGCAACCTGGAGCCTAAACAGAGTAGACCGGGAAAGTACACACACTGTGAGCAGGGGCAAACCCAGTGTGGCCCAGACACTGAGAGCACTCCCCATATGTGCCAGTGATATTTGTCTGAAATGTTTCTCTCTCCCCACAGCACAACTGAACAAGTGAGCGTAAATAAGTGACCACCTTGGCCCCCTTGTGTCAGGGCAGAAACTAGACACTGAAGAGACTTGTAAACAGAAGAAGCCAAAATAAACAGAGGGAACTACTTTGGAAGTGACAGGTGCAACAGAATAAACCCTGTAGTTAACACCGACTACATTGGAAGGGGCCTATAGACCTCGAGAAGAACTATAAGCTGGATCAAGGAATTATCTGAAATTGAACTGACCCCACACTGCCCTCAACAACTCCAGAGAAATTCCTAGATATATTTTACTATTATCATTTCTCTAATTTTTAATTTTTTTATTTTGTCATTTATTACCCCCTTTAATTTTCATTTTTATAACCTACATTGCAAAAAATCCTATTTTCAAAGCAAATTTCATATATATTTCTTATAATTTTTGTGATTTTTGTTTAGTTTTTTTAATATTGTATTTTTGATAGTCTAACCTCTACTACAGATTCTCAATCTTAGCCTTTTGATATTCATTACCAATTTTGTACCTATAAGAATCCAATCTTCAGTACCCATTTTTACTTAAGAGTGTGATTAATGGCTTGATTGCCTCCCACCCTTTTTGGCTCTCCGTTTTCTCCCTCAGGTCACCTCTATCTCCTCCATCCCCCTTCTCTTCTCTACCCAGCTCTGTGAATCTCTTTTGGTATTCCGGGCTGTGAAGAACACTTAGGCAACTGATTATTGGCTAGATCTGTCTCTCTCCTTTTGACTTCCCTCTTCTCTTCTTGGTCACCTCTATCTCCTTCCTCCCTCTTCTGTTCTCTGAAACTCTGAACTCTATGTGTGTTCCATGCTGTGGAGAGCCAATAGGTAATTGATTACTGGCTAGATTGCTCTCCCCCCCTTTTGATTTCCCCTCTTCTCTTCCTGGTCACCTCTATCTCCCTCCTACCTCTTCTCTTCTCCATGTAACTCTGTGAACCTCTCTGGGTGTCCCTCACTGTGGAAAACCTTTACACCATCAACCTAGATGTTTTATCATCAGTGCTATATGGATGGAGAAGTCTTGAGGCTACTGTAAGAAAAAGACTGAAAGCCAAAGGCAAGAGGCTAAAATCCAAAACTTGAGAAGACCAGAGAACTCCTAACTCCAGGGAACATTAATTGACAAGAGCTCATCCAAAGGCCTCCATACCTACACTGAAACCAACCTCCAGCCAAGAGCCAACAAGTTCCAGAGCAAGACATACCACGCTAATTCTCCAACAACACAGGAACATATCCCTCAGCATTAATATACAGGTTGTCCAAAGTCACACTGAACCCACAGATGCCTCAAAACTCACTACTGGACACTTCATTGCACTCCAGAGAGAAGAGACCCAGCTCCACTAACCAGAACACCGACTCAAGCCTCCCTAACCAGGAAACCTTGACAAGCCACTCATTCAACACCATCCACAAGGAGGAACCTCCAAAATAAAGAGGAACCACAAATTTCCAGCATACAGAAAGGCTACCCCAAACACAGCAATCTAAACAATATTAAAGACAGAGAAATACTCAGCAGGTAAAGGAACATGATAAATGCCCACCAAACCAAACAAAAGAGGACATAGGGAGTCTATCTGAAAAACAATTCAGAATACTGATAGTAAAAATGATCCAAAATCTTGAAAACAAAATGCAGTTACAGATAAACAGTCTGGAGACAAGGACTGAGAAGATGCAAGAAAGGTTTAACCAGGACCTACAAGAATAAAAAAGAGTCAATCAATAATGAATAATGCAATAACTGAGATCAAAAACATTCTGCAGGGAAACAACAGTAGAATAACTGAGGCAGAATAGGATAAGTGAAGTGGAAGATAGAATGGTGGAAACAAATGAAGCAGAGAGGAAAAACGAAAAAAAAAAATAAAAGAAATGAGGACAACTTCAGAGACCTCTCAAACAATGTGAAACACCCCAACTTTCGAATCATAAGAGTCCCAGAAGAAGAAGACAAAGTGAAACGCCATGAGAAAATACTTGAGGATATAATAGTTGAAAACTTCCCTAATATGGGGGAGGAAATATGCACCCAAGTCCAAGAAACCCAGAGAGTCCCAAACAGGATAAACCCAAGGTGAAACACCCCGAGACACATATTAATAAAATTAACAAAAATCAAACACAAAGAACAAATATTAAAAGCAGCAAGGGAAAAACGAGAAATAGCACAAAGAAGATTCCCATAAGGATAACAGCTGATCTTTCCATAGAAACTCTTCAAGTCAGAAGGGAATGGCAAGGCATACTTAAAGTGATGAAAGAGAAAAACCTACAACCCAGATTACTGTACCCAACAAGGATCTCATTCAAATATAAAGAAGAAATCAAAAGATTTACAGACAAGAAAAAGCTCAAACAATTCAGCACCACCGAACCAGCTCTCCAACAAATGCTAAAGGATCTTCTCTAGACAGGAAACACAAAAAGAGTATACAAAGTCAAACCCAAAACAATAAAGTAAATGACAATGGGATCATCAGTTCAGTTCAGTTAAGTTCAGTTGCTCAGTCGTGTCCGACTGTTTGCGACCCCATGAATCACAGCACACCAGGCCTCCCTGTCAATCACCAGCTCCCGGAGTTCACTCAAACTCATGTCCATCGAGTCGGTGATGCCATCCAGCCATCTCATCCTCTGTCGTCCCCTTCTCCTCCTGCCCCCAATTCCTCCCAACAACAGAGTCTTTTCCAATGAATCAACTCTTCGCATGAGGTGGCCAAAGTACTGGAGTTTCAGCTTCAGCATCATTCCTTCCAAAGAACACCCAGGGCTGATCTCCTTTAGAATGGACTGGTTGGATCTCCTTGCAGTCCAAGGGACTCTCAAGAGGCTTCTCCAACACCACAGTTCAAAAGCATCAGTTCTTTGGTGTTCAGCTTTCTTCACAGTCCAACTCTCACATCCATACATGACTACTGGAAAAACCATAGCCTTGACTAGACGGACCTTTGTTGGCAAAGTAATGTCTCTGCTTTTGAATATGCTATCGAGGTTGGTCATAACTTTCCTTCCAAGGAGGAAGCGTCTTTTAATTTCATGGCTGCAATCACCATCTGCAGTGATGTTGGAGCCCAGAAAAATAAACCTCTTACACTGTTGGTGGGAATGTAAACTAGTACAGCCACTATGGAGAACAGTGTGGAGATTCCTTTAAAAACTGGAAATAGAACTGCCATAGGACCCAGCAATCCCACTGCTGGGCATACACACCGAGGAAACCAGAATTGAAAGAGACACATGCACCCCAATCTTCAGCGCAACACTGTTTATAATAGCCAGGACATGGAAGCAACCTAGATGTCCATCAGCAGACGAATGGATAAGAAAGCTGTGGTACATATACACAATGGAGTATTACTCAGCCATTCAAAAGAATACATTTGAAACAGTTCTAATGAAGTGGATGAAACTGGAGCCTATTATACAGAGTGAAGTAAGCCAGAAAGAAAAACAGAAATACAGTATACTAACACATATATATGGAATTTAGAAAGATGGTAATGATAACCCTGTATGCAAGACAGCAAAAGAGAAACGATGTATAGAACAGTCTTTTGGACACTGTGGAAGAGGGCAAGGGAAGGATGATATGGGAGAATGATACTGAAACATGTAAATTACCACATATGAAGTGAATCACCAGTCCAGGTTCAATACATGATACAGGGTACTTGGGGCTGGTGCACTGGGATGTCCCAGAGTGATAGGATGGGGAGGGAGGTGCGAGGGGGTTTCAGGAAGGGGAACACATGTACATCCATGGCAGATTCATGTCAATGTATGGCAAAACCAATACAATATTGTAAAGTAAAAAAAAAAGAAAAAGACTATTTCCCCAAAATGTATTATTGAGTTCAACAAAAAGTAAAAAGCCACAACATCCAAAGAGAAACCATAGGCTTTTTTGAGAACTAAACGTAATTTTTAAACTATGATAATTGTAGTAATAACTTTTCTTGAGTCCTTAATTTAAAAAAAAAAACCTTTTTACATAAGTATTTCTTTATGAATATACTTTTGGGTTAGAAATGCCATACTACTTCAGCTGATGACCATGCATTCTTGTATTCCATGATTTGTGGTGATACCAAGACACTTGATAAAGTGACATCATCCTCAGAAGAATGGATATTAGGCCTTAGCTTTCATTAATAACCCAGTATTAATTGATCATCTTGAAATTTTCTATAGTTCCTTCTCAAATCTATTTATAGACTATATATTCACATTCTCTATCACAAATTGTATATATTATCTTGACTAATAGGACTACTTGTGGATATTTCCTGTAGGTTTCTTTGTCTTTAAACCATTTATTTGGCCATCATGTGGGCAAAAGGAGGATCTTGATTCTGGTATTCCAGTATTTCTTTACAGATGCCAATTTGTCCTAGACTTCCCCTCTCATTTCCTCTTTTTATGAAATAATGTGCTTTATTTCAAAGATTAATACAGTAATTTCAGAAAAAATTTCAAAATAGAGAAAAGTTACCTTTAAAACTACAAGTCACTTTGTAATCCCACCCAATCAGAGACAGCCACAGGTAAAATCCTAGTATATTTCCATCCAGTCTATCATTTATGCATATATGTAATCTTCTTCTTCAGTCACTACGTCGTGTCCAAATCTTTGCAAGCCATGGACTGAAATACACTAGGCTCCCTTCCTTCAATCTCTCTCGGAGTTTGATACTATCTAACCATCTCATCCCTTTATGCATATATGTATATATGTAATAAGCTTAGTCATAGTTGGATGCATACTATATATAATTTTATATTCAGCCACAGGACTGGAAAAGGTCAGTTTTCATTCCAATTCCAAAGAAAGGCAATGCCAAAGAATGCTCAAACTACCACACAATTGCACTCATCTCACATGCTAGTAAAGTAATGCTCAAAATTCTCCAAGCTAAGCTTCAGCAATACGTGAACGGTGAACTCCCTGATGTTCAAGCTGGTTTTAGAAAAGCCAGAAGAACCAGAGATCAAATTGCCAACATCCGCTGGATCATGGAAAAAGCAAGAGAGTTCCAGAAAAACATCTATTTCTGCTTTATTGACTATGCCAAAGCCTTTGACTGTGTGGATCACAATCAACTGGAAAATTCTGAAAGAGATGGGAATACCAGACCACCTGACCTGCCTCTTGAGAAATCTGTATGCAGGTCAGGAAGCAACAGTTAGAACTGGACATGGAACAACAGACTGGTTCCAAATAGGAAAAGGAGTACGTCAAGGCTGTATATTGTCACCCTGCTTATTTAACTTATATGCAGAGTACATCATGAGAAACGCTGGACTGGAAGAAACACAAGCTGGAATCAAGATTGCCGGGAGAAATATCAGTAACCTCAGATATGCAGATGACACCACCCTTATGGCAGAAAGTGAAGAGGAACTAAAAAGCCTCTTGATGAATGTGAAAGAGGACAGTGAAAAAGTTGGCTTAAAGCTCAACATTCAGAAAACGAAGATCATGGCATCCAATCCCATCACTTCATGGGAAATAGATGGGGAAACAGTGGAAACAGTGTCAGACTTTATTTTGGGGGGCTCCAAAATCACTGCAGATGGTGACTGCAGCCATGAAATTAAAAGACGCTTACTCCTTGGAAGAAGAGTTATGACCAGCCTAGATAGTATATTCAAAAGCAGAGACATTACTTTGCTGACTAAGGTCCGTCTAGTCAAGGCTATGGTTTTTCCAGTAGTCACTATGGATGTGAGGGTTGGACTGTGAAGAAGGCTGAGCGCCAAAGAATTGATGCTTTTGAACTGTGGTGTTGGAGAAGACTCTTGAGAGTCCCTTGGACTGCAAGGAGATCCAACCAGTCCATTCTGAAGGAGATCAACCCTGGGATTTCTTTGGAAGGAATGATGCTGAAGCTGAAGCTCCAGTACTTTGGCCACCTCATGCGAAGAGTTGACTCACTGGAAAGGGGTTTGATGCTGGGAGGGATTGGGGGCAGGAGGCGAAGGGGACGACCGAGGATGAGATGGCTGCATGGCATCACTGACTCGTTGGACGTGAATCTTTGTGAACTCCGGGAGATGGTGATGGACAGAGAGGCCTGGCGTGCTGCGATTCATGGGGTCGCAAAGAGTTGGACATGACTGAACGACTGAACTGAACTGAACTGAACTGAATAGCCACTATGGAGAACAGTGTGGAGATTCCTTAAAAAACTGGAAATGCAACTGCCTTATGACCCAGCAATCCCACTGCTGGGCATACACACTGAGGAAACCAAAATTGAAAGAGACACATGTACCCCAATATTTATCGCAGCACTGTTTATAATAGCCAGGACATGGAAGCCACCTGGATGTCCATCAGCAGATGAATGGATAAGAAAGCTGTGGTACATATACACAATGGAGTATTACTCAGCCATTAAAAAGGATACATTTGAATCAGTTCTAATGAGGTGGATGAAACTGGAGCCTGTTTTACAGAGTGAAGTAAGCCAGAAAGAAATACACCAATACAGTATGCTGCTGCTAAGTTGCTTCAGTCGTGTCCGACTCTGTGTCACCCGATAGATGGCAGCCCACCAGGCTCCGCCGTCCCTGGGATTCTCCAGGCAAGAACACTGGAGTGGGTTGCCATTTCCTTCTCCATGCATGAAAGCGAAAAGTGAAAGTGAAGTCACTGAGTCGTGTCCAACTCTCAGCGACCCCATGGACTGCAGCACACCAGGCTCCTCCGTCCATGGGATTTTCCAGGCAAGAGTACTGGAGTGGGGTGCCATTGCCTTCTCCTCCAATACAGTATACTAAGGCATATATATGGAATTTAGAAAGATGGTAATGATAACCCTGTATGCAAGACAGCAAAAGCAACACAGATGTATAGAACAGTCTTATGGACTCTGTGGGAGAGGGCGAGCGTGGGATGATTTGGGAGAATGGCATTGAAACATGTGTAATATAATATATGAAATGAATCGCCAGTCTAGGTTTGATGCATGATACAGGATGCTCAGGGCTGGTGCACTGGGATGACACAGAGGGGTGGTATCGGGAGGGAGGTAGGAGGCGTGTTCAAGATGGGGAACATGTGTACCCCCGTGGCAGATTCAAGTTGATGTATGGCAAAACCAATACAATATTGTAAAGTAATTAGCCTCCAATTAAAATAAATAAACTTAAATTTTAAAAAATCCTTTCTCTTTGAAAATTTAATACTCGTACTTGAGGAAGGAAAGAGACTAAATTAAAAGACTGTGAAAACATAATAGGTAAAGATATGGGAATTCTTAAGAAACTTCTGGGCAAGCAAGTGGATTGTATTTGTTGGTCATATATAATTTCACTTTTAAACTTAACACTTTGCTTTAGATTTATTACCAGCTCTATTCTTTATTGATGGACTGTGAAAAGCTTTTTTTCCTCCTTAGGCTCACAAATTACAGAGGAATTTTCTGTGGGAATTGTGCAAGAGTTAAAAGACCAAGGAAATAAGACATGTGAGGAAAATATTGTCTGTAGTAGAATTAACTAAGTAGGGAAACTATAGGCTATAGACATTAGTCAGTGTTAAAGTGCAAGGAAAATGATCTTAGGTCAGTTATCTATTTTGGCTACCAGATTATGATCAGGCCCGAGTTAGGTTGAAGGGGTGTGGGCAGTCCAGGAGACAGACAGGACTCAGAAAATGACTACACTGAATTGTCTGTTTTATTTCTGAACACCCTTCCACAAAAGGAGAACTTACCTTGAGGTCAGGAAGCATATAGTGTCTTTCTTTTGTGTTCCACACAAAAGAATATACCAGCCAATACATAACAGATGATAAACATGCAGTAACATTATTTCATATCCGTATTATGGCGATTAAAAGAGTTAATGCATGTATAATGCTTAGAAGAGTGCCTGGCACATGGTAAAACAACGTGTGTTTACTACTGTCTTTACTATTAGTAACTACTATTATTAACTTTCTTTCATTCAACCTCTTACACACATCCCTGAGAGTTACAAAGATGATGAAATTTGGCTGGCCAATCCCATTAGAAGTTACCGTACAATAGGAGTAGACTCCAGCCTTGACCTCAGAATTAAACTGGTGTTTTGAAAGAGGGACTGAAATTGGGCTGAAAGAAGCATAGAGGTAAGTTCAGACTACATTGTCTAAGGTTGACTGACCTCTCTGTGCCCTCTTATTTAGTGAAAAGCAAGGAAGATTGAAAAACTTTGGTTGCATGGTTGCATCTCTCACAACCCATTTCTATGACCCCAATCCAATCATTTACTCATGAAAAATTTTACCTGGAGTGTGCCTCTAGTAGACAATAGTAGACAACTTTACTTTTTAATGTTTTCATTTAAATAAAATAGATTTATCTGAAATAAGCCATTTATCAATTTTAAAATGCACATTAAATACACTGGATGGTTTTTATACAACTACTCAGCTCCAAAATTATAATATTTCATTCTTAGCTTAGAAAAACACACATCCATTAATCTTAGACACCAATAAATTGGGTATTTTAGAAACAATGACTCCTTTAGATAGTAAGGTATTTTTATTTTTAGTGTTCTCCCTTCCTTGAAAATTGAATATTGGATTTTGAATAGTTTGTAAGTAGGAATATTATTTAATGATTGCCTACTGGAGTGTGATGTTTTCAGGTAAAATGTTTGTCATTTATTCAAAATTTATTCTTTCCAGGTTTACTGAGATATAACTGTCACATACATTGTGACACCAACATGGTGGACTTAGAGTTTTTTACTATCTTTTCCCTATCCCTGGTGGCTCAGAAGGTAAAGTGTCTGCCTGCAATGCGGGAGACCTGGGTTTGATCCCTGGCTCAGAAAGATCCAGTTTAAAGTGTACAACATAATTGATACATGTATATATTGAGAAATGATTACCACAATAAGGCTAATTAACATATTCATCGCCTCACATAATTACCTTTTTTTAGTGGTAAGAACATTTAAGAGTTAATCTCATAGAAACTTTTCTGTATATAATACAGTATTGTTAACTGTAGTGACCATGCAGTTCATTAGATTCCCAGAATTCACGCATTTTATAGCTGGAAGGTTGTAACCTTTGATCAATATTTCCCCAGTTTCTTGCCACCAATTTACTCCTTGTTTCTATTAATTTGACTTTTTTTAGATTCCATGTAAGTGAGATCATAAATTTTTGTCTTTCTCTTTCTGGCTTATTTGACATAGCATAATGACCTCAAGATCCATCCATGTTGCCATGAATGACAGAATTTCTTTTGTTTTTATGGCTAAATAATATTCCATTCTGTGTGTATGTGTGTATGTTCCCTTTTCTCCATATCCTCACCAAAACTTTTTTTTCAGTGTCATCCAAAACTTTTTAAATCTCGTCTTTTCAATAATAACCATGCTAACAAGTGTGAAGTGATGCCTCACAGACTTCCATAATGGCACACTTGACTGTGAGTGATTGTCAAAATGGGTGCTCTTTGGGTCAGGGGAAGTGAAATAGTGAAGTGTCTCAGTCGTGTCTGACTCTGCAACCCCATGGACTATAGCCTACCAGGCTTCTCCATCCATGGAATTTTCCAGGCCAGAGTACTGTAGTGTTTTGCCATTTCCTTCTCCAGGGGATCTTCCCAACCCAGGAATCAAACCCAGGTCTCCCACATTGCAGGCAGATGCTTTACCTTCTGAACCACCAGGGGCAGGGGAAGGATAGTAAAAAAACTCTAAGTCTGCCATGTTAGTGGCATCACCCCATCTAACATTTCTAAAGTGCCTACTATATGCTCACCAATGCAGAACACAAAAACAGGAAGACTTGCATAATCAGGGGTTAAGCAGGACTTTGACCTCAGTTCCTTAGACTCAGACTTATTGCTATGAAACAATGTAATTTTACATTATTTAGAAAACTAAAATATTCAGTTTGCCTTATTGGTGGTTTACCCAATTAATATTTATTTCAAAGGAATAAAGAATATACCCTTATCAAGGTAGAAGTTAATTTTAAAAAGCAGCTCTTGGCAAGAGTATATTGTAGAAGACTTTTAATAACTTATTTCCAGTTTTAAAAATATTTGTGACTTTGGAATTGAACTTTTAAAAGGCTGTAGTTTTTCAGTTGCTCAGCCATGTCTGACTCTATGTGGTCCCATGGACTGCAGCATGCCAGGCTTCCCTATCCTTCACTATCTCCTGGAATTTGCTCAAATTCATGTCCATTGAGTCAGTGATGCCATCTAACCATTGCATCCTCTATCAACCCCATCTCTTCCTGTCTTCAATCTTTCCCAGTATTAATGTCTTTTCCAAAGAGTTGGCCCTTCATATTGAAAGGTTGTTGTTGAACCATGAAAAGACGCTGGGATTCTTGGCCTCTGGAGGAGAGGAATTCAATCTGGGGCCAGAGACGAGGCTTGATCGCTCAGAGCTTTTGTGTAATAAAGTTTTATTAAAGTATAAAGGAGATGGAGAAAGCTTCTGACATAGGTATCAGAAGGGGACAGAAAGAGTACTCCCCTGCTAGTCTTCAGCTGGATGTTATATAGTCACTAGCAGTTTGTTAATGAAAGAAAGGAATGTCTTAAAACTCAGAATGGCACCAGGCCCTTCATCCATAAGATGTATTTGAAGATAATCTTGGCACCAGACAAGTCATCCCGGGCCATAAAATGATTGACTTGAATCTTGTAGAAGGGCAGATTAACATACAACTAGTTTCGTTTACATAGATTAGGAGAACAATGTCTGAGTATAACATAATGGTTTTTCAAGTAGGTTCTGAGCCATTAGGCAGAACTGACTTGAAGACAGAGTCTGGGGTAAATACACAGTACATTAACATAGCTTAAGACAAACATTTCCATAAGAAAAATTCATTGGTTAACTCAAGGTTTGAGAATAGTTAACTTCAGATAGAATCAGGTGTCATTATGGCAACATAGTATTTTAAGAGAAACCTCCTTTTAAATTTAAGAGAGAGAAAAATGTCTGACACTTGCAGCCTATTTCCTCTGTTTGGAGACCCCTGGCCTTCCTGCCTATTACCCTCTCATTCCCCCCTTTTCTTTTAGGAGAAATTATTGCCTAGGGAAAAGGGGCATTGTTCTCGTTCCATAACTATTTCCGAGCTGACAAGGGGCATTGTCCCTAAATTGGTGAGGCAACATCTTCTCCTAACCCTCATACTGAGGATACCGAGGATTACTGATCCAGGGGCCCCAAGTAGTAGTTGGAAGAAGCTGTAGCAGTAGCAGGAGTCTGAGCAACCATTTGTAACTTAAAAGCTTTAGTGTGACTAGAAACAAATCAGTTACACAGTTACAGATGCACGGAGCAAACAGCAAAAACAAAACAGTCAGAATTATTGTTATTAAGATGGTTTTCCACCATGGGTAACTAGTTAATGTCTCTCAAAGTGAGGCAAATGAGGCTTTAAAAGTATCCATAGCCCCAATCATTTTGTTCATGTTTTTAGTAAAATGAGTAACATTAGTGCTCATATCAGGTATATATGTACAGCATCGGGTATGAATAATGGCACAAGTTCCTCCTTGTGCAGCTGTCAGAATATCTAAATCCAATCTGTTTTGTAAAACCACCTTTCTAATTTGTGCTTGTTCAGCATTAGAGCTGAAATAGCTTTTTGAAAATCATGTAATGCCTGTTGAGTAAAATTAGTCAAAGCATCCACTCATAGCATAACATCTGTAGTTCCCAAAGAGGGAACAAACACTGCAGCCAAATAATCATACCAGTGAAATACCGACCTTGCCCACTGTATTTTAAGGTGGGGTAAATTAGCAGGCTTTTCTGGAAGCTCTGAAAATATAAAGCCATGAGTAAAGGCTAGACCCAGGGTGCATCTCCCTATCCAACCAGGGAGAAGCCATGTTCATAGGTAAGAGCCACATATCCAATAAGTCCCTTTTGGACCGAGCCAGTGTGACTGAGATATCCAGTCCCAATTAGTGCCTGGCCAGACAAAAGGAGGACCTGAACTGGGGTTGGAAAATAGGGGAATGATTATGTTGCATATTTCCTGAGGCAAAAATCCCAATTGTTTCCAATCATTGTAATTAAGTTGTTGGCTAACTTTTGGGGATGGCTCTGTTCCCAGCATATAGGGGCAGTAGATATTAGACGTCCTTTTTCAGGAGTTAGCCATATAACCTCATCCCATATTTGATAAACGTCAGGTAAAAAGCCATTAAACCTAGACATATTTGCCGTATGTGTAGCAAAACAGTCATTAAACCAAGACAATGTATTATCAAAATTAAAAGTCACATTATGTCCATCGTTAAAGTACAAAGTGTTGCACCAGTCCATTTTAGGGTGGTTAGATGTCATCAGATGAAGAAGAGGCATCACATATGATTGTTGTCAAAGGTATTCGCAGACTTGGAGAAAGTCTTTTCCTTGAAGTGGAGATGTCCACCATGGGAAGCCTTCCACTGATGAAGAGGGGAGTGTTCCGCAGACCCAGCAGTTAGACTGATTGTGGAATGTAGCGTAGGAGTGAGCCCAGGACAGGAAGGCATTGTCTTGAGGATCAAACGGTAGATTCAGAATTTTGGAGTCAGCAGAAGTAGGCTCACATAGATTATCAGGCCCATCTGAAAAGTACAAAATCAAAGCAGAGAAAGTAAAGACATAAATGACGTCACTTAGTTCTGGTCAGGGTGCCACCTCTTAACTCGAGTGTGATGTACCCACAAATCAATTCCTGGCACTTTGACAACTGTGGGAGAAGAAAGAATAACCTGGTAAGGGCCTTCCCAGAGGGGCTCGAGGGATGGGCCCCCAGACCCCAAGGTTTTTATGAGGACCTTGGTTCCTGGCTCTAATAGAGGCTTGCTTTACTCAGGCTGGGTCAGGAGTCGTCTCCCAGAGTTCTGTTAATGCCTGTTGAAAAGCTGAGAGCTGAGTTACATAACTAATTAATTTCAAGGCTTCAGGGTCTCTAACAATGTCTGTGCATAAGAAAGGCCTTCCATAAATACATTCAAAGGGGGACAGTCCCTCCTTTTGGGGGTGCAGTTCGAGCCCTCATTAAAGCTCGGGTCAGAGCTCGGGTAAGACTTTAATCCAATTGTCCTGCATCTCTTGAGTTAATTGGTGCAGATGTCTTTTGAAAATGTCACTAGCTTTTTCAACCTTCCCTGAGGATTGGGGTCCCCAAGAACAGTGTAAGTGGTATTCTATTCCTAGAGCTTTAGACACACCCTGAGTTACATCAGCTTTAATGGTGGAGCCATTGTCACACTGAAGGCTCTGTGGAAGCCCAAACCTGGGGATAATTTCATGGATTAAAATCTTTATAACCTCCTTAGCCTGTTGACTACGATAAGGAAAAGCCTCAACCCATCCAGTAAAAGTATCTACCCAAACATGTAAGCAAGAATATCCATTAGCTTTTGGCATATGAGTAAAATCAATTTCCCAGTCCTTTCCAGGATACTTCCCACTTCGTTGTAATCCAGATTTTGCTAGCTTTTGTCTTTGGGTTATTTTTCTAACAAACCTCACACCTTTTGATAATGTTCTTTAAAGTATTTATTACATTTTTACCTTCAAACAAATGAGAAGCCATCTGATAAGTACTCTCTGCACCCAAATGAAAACTCTGATGTAAACCCTTAAGAATTTTCCACTGAGAATTTTCAGGAATTATTAATTGTCCATCCTTGGACTGTAACCATCCTTTATCAGTAATCTTTGCTCTTCTTTTCTCATATCTTTCTAATTCTTCCTCAGTATATTGTGGTTTTTCCTGTTACACAGGACCTGTCCAAATCAAAGGCATCTGTAGTGAAGGGGTTTCATAAAGTGCCGCTTTTCTGGCTTGACAGTCAGCCAACTGATTACCTTTGGCTACTCTACTCCTATCCCTGCTGTGTCCTTTGCAATGCATAACAGCTATTTCTTTGGGACAATATATAGCAGTTAAAAGTCTCTCATCTCTCTGAAATGCTTAATAGGTTCTCCTGTTGCTGTTTTAAACTATCTTTCTTTCCATATTGCAGCATGAGCATGTGAAGTCAAATAATCATACTTAGAATCAGTGTAGATATTTACTCGCTGCCCTTTGCTTAACTCTAGAGCTCGGGTCAGAGCCACAGGCTCCGCTAACTGAGAGCACTGGTTCCCTGGGGGAGAGATTTTGCTTCTAAAACCTGTTCAGCAGTCACCACGGTGTAAACTGCTTTACGCTTTCCATCCCGAACAAAAGAACTGCCATCTGTAAATATTTCCATGTCAGGATTGTCTAGTGGGGTATCCATTAGATCTTCCCAAGCTGCATAGTTTAAAGTTAGAAATTGGGAACAATCGTGATTGGATGTTTCATTTTCCTTTCTCAGGAAGGAAAGTGGCAGGATTTAAATTTCCACAAACTTTAAGATTAGTTATTGGTCTTTCTAACAACAATGACTGATATAAGAAGCCTACTGTCTGTCATCCAAATATTAACCTTAGAATTTAAGATTCTACTCACATCATGAGAAGTCAGTACAGTGAGGTTTCATCCATTAATTATTTTTAATGCTTCAGGTGCTAATAAAGCCACTGCCCCAATTACTCTTAGGCAGTGGGGCCACCCATGTGAAATTACATTTAATTTTTTGCTTAGATAAGCAATAGGTTGATGGTGAGGCCCTCAGGGTTGTGTCAAAACTCCCAAGGCCATACCTTTCCTTTCAGTGACAAATTAAATTTTGACCCTGTGGGCAAGCTCAAAGTGGGAGCTTATAGGAGAACAGTCTGAAGAACCTTAAAAGCCTTTTGAGTATCTGGAGACCAAACCAGTTTGTTGGTTTGGGTCTGCAGAGTCTCAGCTATAAGTTTATACAAAGGCTGGGCAAGTTCCCCATAACCCGGAATCCAAATGTGACAGCAGTCTGATTTCCAAAAATCTTCTCAGTTGTCTTAATGTTATAAGTGAAGTGAAGTGAAGTCTCTCAGTCGTGTCCGACTCTTTGCGACCCCATGGACGGTAGCCTATCAGGCACCTCTGTCCATGGGATTCTCCAGGCAAGAGTGCTGGAGTGGATTGCCATTTCCTTCTCCAGGGGATCTTCCCGACCCAGGAATCGAACCCAGGTCTCCCACATTGCAGGCAGACGCTTTTACCATCTGAGCCACCAGGGAAGCCAAAGTTATAAGTAGGGAGTGATTTAGTTTAGGTTTAATTTTCTCAGAGCCTATGGCCCTAGTCTCTTTTGATATGATTAGGCCCAAATATCTAACAGATTGTTGACAAAGCTAAGCCTTTTCTCTTGATGTCTTGTAACTGCAGCCCGTCAGAAAGTTTAAGAAATCTTTTGAGGCTCGTGAACAAGCTTTTTTCTGTCTCAGCAGAGTGCAGAATATCATCTACATATTGTAACACTACTATTTCACAATTATTAAAGTTTTGTAGATCTCATGACAAACTTTGTCCAAATAAATGAGGACTGTCATGAAATCTCTGGGGCAAAACTGTCCAGGTTAACTGAGAAGCTGGCTGTTTAGGGTCTTTAAAGGCAAATAGAAATTGACTTTTTTCAGCCAAAGGCACTGAATAAAAAACATCTTTCAAATCAATAACTGAGAAATATTTGACTCGTTCAGGAATTTTAGACAATAGAGTATAAGGATTAGACCAGGTGTAAAGGAAGTACAGCCTCATTTATTATTTGTAAATCTTGAACTAGTCTCTTTATCATTTGATTTTTTTATATCTAAAATAGGAGTGTTGCATGGACTGTTAAAGGAAATTAATAGTCTCTGTTCCTTTAAATTTTTGATGATGGGTTTTAACTCTTTTTTAATCTCAGGTTTTAGTGGGTATTGTTTCTTATGTGGAAATAAGTGTGAGTCTTTGAGCTTGACAACTACAGGAATAGCATTTTGTGTTTGACCCACAGATTTTTGATCAGCCCACACCCTAGGATTTACATTTTGTTCAATTAAAGGGAGAGAAAGGGAGGGCCCCATATTCATGAAAACAGAGGCATGGACCTTGTTCAGTATATCCCTCCCCAAAAGGGATGAGGGAGACTCTAGCACAATCAGAAACTCGTGTGAAAATAGCACAGAATCTCAGTTACAAATTAAAGAATAACTGAAATAATATCTTTTGGCTCACCTAGACAGTCTCATTACAGAAGCAGATCAGGAAGAAAGTGGGCCAGGGGCTTCAGTAAGCACAGAGTAAGTTGTCCCAGTATCTAAAAAGAAATCGAAGGATTGGCTCCTCACAGTTATTAATACCCGGGGTTCTTCAGGTGTAATTAGGATGGGAGCTTGTGTGGGGACCCCCAGGCACCTTCATTCCTGATTGTCTTGAGATTCTGACCCCTGAAACCTACGTGTCTGGGGGCAGTCTCTCCTTCAGTGTGGTCCCTTGTACACCAGACATAAAGCCAGGGGCGGCTTGGATGCCTGAGGACAATCCCACTTGAGGTGTCCCCTGCTTTCTACAGTAATAGCAAGCCCATCTCTTTTTACCTGGGTCCCACTGGGCATTTTTTTTCAGGCTGTTTAAGAACGGTTTTCACAGCCATTGTGAAGGCTTCCACCTGTTTCTTTTTCTTTTTTTTTCTTTTTTTTTTTTTTGTCGTTTTTTCTTTTTTTCATATCCCCTACCATAAGAGACTGTCTGAGCCAGTTGTAACAGAGTATCTAAAGGCTGATTTGGTCCACACGCCTGTTTTAATAGCTTACAGTGGATATCTGGAGCAGACTAAGTGAGAAATCTATCTTTTAAGATCACTTTTTTCTCTTCACTTTCGGGATCAAATTCAGGGAATCTGCGAAGGGCTTCTCTCAGTTTATCTAGGAATTTACCAGGAGCTTCCTTTTCCTCCTGCTCTATGTTTGTCAATTTGCCATAGTAGAATGTGAAGTCAAGTGGGCCTTAGAAAGTATCACTGCAAACAAAGCTAGTGAACGTGATGGAATTCCAGTTGAGCTATTTCAAATCTTAAAAGATGATGCTGTGAAAGTGCTGCACTTAATATGCCAACAAATTTGGAAAACTCAGCAGTGGCCATAGGACTGGAAAAGGTCAGTATTCATTCCAATCCCAAAGAAAGACAATGCCAAAGAATGCTCAAACTACCACACAATTGCACTCCTCTCACACACTAGTAAAGTAATGCTCAAAATTCTCCAAGCCAGGCTTCAGCAATATGTGAACCATGAACTTCCAGATGTTCAAGTTGGTTTTAGAAAAGGCAGAGGAACCAGAGGTCAAATTGCCAACATCCGCTGGATCATTGAAAAAGCAAGAGAGTTCCAGAAAAACATCTATTTCTGCTTTATTGCTTAAGCCAAAGCCTTTGACTGTGTGGATCGCAAAAAACTGTGGGAAATTCGGAAAGAGATGGGAATACCAGACCACCTGACCTGCCTCTTGAGAAACCTATATGCAGGTCAGGAAGCAACAGTTAGAACTGGACATGGAACAACAGACTGGTTCGAAATAGGAAAAGGAGTACATCAAGGCTGTATATTGTCACCCTGCTTATTTAACTTATATGCAGAGTACATCATGAGAAACGCTGGACTGGAAGAAACACAAGCTGGAATCAAGATTGCCAGGAGAAATATCAATAACCTCAGATATGCAGAGGACACACCCTTATGGCAGAAAGTGAAGAGGAACTAAAAAGCCTCTTGAAAGTGAAAGAGGAGAGTGAAAAAGTTGGCTTAAAGCCCAACATTCAGAAAACGAAGATCATGGCATCTGGTCCCATCACTTCATGGGAAATAGATGGGGAAACAGTGGAAACAGTGTCAGACTTTATTTTTGGGGGCTCCAAAATCACTGCAGATGGTGACTGCAGCCATGAAATTAAAAGACACTTACTCCTTGGAAGAAAAGTTATGACCAACCTAGATAGCATATTGAAAAGCAGAGACATTACTTTCTCAACAAAGGTCCGTCTAGTCAAGGCTATGGCTTTTCTAGTGGTCATGTGTGGATGTGAGAGTTGAACTGTGAAGAAGGCTGAGCGCCGAAGAATTGATGCTTTTGAACTGTGGTGTTGGAGAGACTCTTGAGAGTCCCTTGGACTGCAAGGAGATCCAACCAGTCCATTCTGAAGGAGATCAGTCCTGGGTGTTCTTTGGAAGAAATGATGCTAAAGCTGAAACTCCAGTACTTTGGCCACCTCGTGTGAAGAGTTGACTCATTGGAAAAGATCTAATGCTGGGAGAGATGGAGGGCAGGAAGAGAAGGGGACGACAGAGGATGAGATGGCTGGATGGCATCACCAACTCGATGGACATTAGTTTGTGTGAACTCTGGGAGTTGGTGATGGACAGGGAGGCCTGGCCTGCTGCGATTCATGGGGGCACAAAGAGTCAGAGACAACTGAGCTACTGAACTGAACTGAAAGGCTTAGCACGCACCTGCCTGAGTCCTTCAAGAATACATCTGACACAATGACTCTGATCTTATCTTCCTTTAGCTGTGTTGTTGTCCCAATCTGGTTCTGTAATTTGGACCGCCTGATTTCCAGTGGGAGGGTGGTTATCTCATCCTCCCTCTTTCTTCCTGATTCATTACTAAGCCATTTATCTCCGTAGGCAACCGCTTTTCCCAAAACTCGACTTTTTGTGTCAGGAGCCAGCGTTTGTGCCAATATATACATCACATCTTTCTAAGTAAGGTCATAAAGCAGAGTAACACCTTTAAAAGCTCTAATATATTTTGGGGGATCTTCTAAATAGTCTCCCAGATCTTCCTTGATTCTTTGTATTTTTTGATAAGAAAAATGTTTATTAACTCTCATAGACTGATTATTTCTCTTAGTGGGTGCTTCATGAAGAAGCAACAGCCTGTGTGGCTGTTCCTCAGTCTCTCTGGCTGCTCTGCACATATGATCTCGGGGATAGATTGGAGAAATCTGTTTGTTTGTTTGTTTGTTTGTTTATCTCTTTGTCTCCTGTCCTCCATCTCATCTCTTACTTTAATGGTCTGGGTCTCTATTGAAACCAGAGTAGTCTGAGGTCGTACTGAGACAGGAGTTGTTTGGACCCCTACTTGGGCAGTTTGAATCTCAGTTTGGGTTTCCACTGAGACCAAGGCAATCCTTTTTTTTTTTTTTTTTGGTGGGGGGGGTGGTTCTGGCTTTTAGTTTGTTCAGTTGGGAGCCCCGGGTACAAGGGCAAAGTAGGACAGGAGGGAGCTGAAGGTGTCACACCCAAATCTGTACCCTTAGAACATAAGTCTGGCATATTTCACAGAGAGAAAAAGAGCAACACATATGTTACTTTTACCCATTTCCTAT
Source organism: Oryx dammah (assembly GCF_014754425.2). Classification (NCBI taxonomy): domain Eukaryota; kingdom Metazoa; phylum Chordata; class Mammalia; order Artiodactyla; family Bovidae; genus Oryx; species Oryx dammah. The sequence goes on from NW_024070207.1 coordinate 66,970,000, forward strand.
GTTTTCTACACAACCGGTCCAATTGTAAAACAGTATTATACTTAAGAGACCCCCCAACTGGCCACCATTCGCCATCTTCCAGTGGCTACCACGGCCATGTAGTATTACATAGGAAAACCAGGTGAGTCTTCTTTAAGCCCTGGGGATCAAATTTATCCCAGCTTTTCAGGATACAGTTCAAAGGAGTGAGGCTGAAATTGTTAGCTACCATCTGTAAGAGAGAAAAAAAAGCGACAAGCGCCATTTGTTTACCAGAGGTGTCCCTCCCTGTTTTAGATAGGGGTGTAGACAGACTTTACACCAAAGCTTTTCTTTTCTGGTCAGACTTAGTCTGTCTCTTACCGATGCAGGCATCATACTCATCCCTCCTGGTTTTATCACCAAGACAGGGTGGGGATGCACCAGGGGTAGACCTGATGGCATCCCTGACTGACGTCCAGCTCCTTACCATTAAAACCTTGTTTGTCTCTGATGCCACCCGGGGTGCAATCAGAGTAACCTTCCAGAATGCCTCTCATGGTAAGACCACTGAGGGAAACATTTGTCACCTGAGCGCCTGTGCATGACCCTGAGTATATTCTTGACCACAATAATACTGATACAAACATAAATCTGAGATGTTTCTTTCAAGCATCATCACATCAGTATAAGAGCCTCCTGTGGTCCACTAAGAGCCAGTGTTACCAAAGGAAAAAAAGAAACATTGTAGTTCCAATCTGAGTAACCTTTAACCTCAGAGATGCTCTTGGAGCTAGAGCTCCATCTAGCTTCTGAACTTTTGATTCCTAGCAAAGCTAGGCACTTCCTAACTACCAATCTAAGTTTGGGACCTAAGTCACAGTACACAGTAACACATAGATCACAAGTCCCTTGAAAGTCTATGATCTGATAGATTAGGTTAGTACTTCTAATTCCCAAGGAGTTATGAAATGGTCAAAGAGACCAAAAAGTTTGACTGAGAAAGGAGAGTTCTGTCCACACGCTTTGTCCATTTCTGGTCTGTCCCTGAAGGAGACGTTGGGTGCCTCTTGGCATTGCCAGGTTGGTATAAACCCCCGACAAGTTTTTGCCATAAGCCGTATGAGATCACTGTGGAACCGCAGAGCAGGGCTCCTCACTTGCTTTGCGCAGAGCATGTCATTCATTCACACAACCACACCATAGAGTTGGTAAAGTACAGCAGAAAACGTGTTCGCTAGGAGAACAAAGAACTAGAGCTCCAAGCATCCTTACCTTGTCCTGAAGGATCCTGGATGAGCCCCCAAGATGAAAGGTTGTTGCTGAACCACGAAATGATGCTGGGATTCTTGGCCTCTGGAGGACAGGAATTCAATCTGGGGCCAGAGACGAGGCTTAATAACTCAGAGCTTTTGTGTAATAAAGTTTTATTAAAGTATAAAGGAGATAGAGAAAGCTTCTGACATAGGCATCAGAAGGGGGCAGAAAGAGTACCCCCCTGTTAGTCTTCAGCTGGATGTTATATAGTCACTAGCAGTTTGTTAATGAAAGAAAGGGATGTCTTATAACTCAGAATGGCACCAGGCCCCTCATCCATAAGATGTATTTGGGGATAATCTTGGCACCAGACGAGTCATCCTGGGCCATAAAATGATTGACTTGAATCTTGTAGAAAGGCAGATTACTATACAAATAGTTTCGTTTACATAGATTAGGGGAACAATGTCTGACATACTGGTTTGTCAAGTAATTTCTGAGCCATTAGGTGCAAGTGACTTGAAGACATCAGTAAATACATAGTACACTAACATAGCTTAAGACAAACATTTCCATAAGAAAAATTCATTGGTTAACTCAAGGTTTGAGAATAGTTAACTTCAGATAGAATCAGGTGTCATTATGGCAACACAGTATTTTAAGAGAAACCTCCTTTTAAATTTAAGAGAGAGAAAAATGTCTGACGCTTGCAGCCTATTTCCTCTGTTTGGAGACCCCTGACCTTCCTGCCTGTTACCCTCTTAATATCAGGTGGCCAAAGTATTGGAGCATCAGCTTCAGCATCAGTCTTTCCAGTTAATATTCAGGGTTGATTTCCTTTAGGATTGACTGGGTAGATCTTGCAGTCCAAGGGACTCTCAAGAGCTTCCCCCAGCACCACAGTTGGAAAGCATCAATTCTTTGGCTTTCAGACTTCTTTATGGTCCAACTCTCACATCTGTACATGACTACTGGAAAAACCGTATCTTTGAATATGAATCTTTGTCTGTAAAGTGATGTTTCTGCTTTTTAATATGCTGTCAAGCTTTCTCATAGCTTTTCTTCCAAGGAGCAAGTGTCTTTTAATTTCATGGCTGTAGTCAATCTGCAGTGATTTTGGAGCCCAAGAAAATAAAGTCTCTCACTGTTTGCATTGTTTCCCCAACCATTTGTGATGGAGTGATGGGACCAGATGTCATGATCTTAGTTTTTTGAATGTTGAGTTTTAAGCCAGCTTTTTCACTCTCCTCTTTCACCTTCATCAAGAGGCTCTTTAGTTCCTCTTCACTTTCTGCCATAAGGGTGGTGTTATCTGCATATCTGAGGTTATTGATATTTCTCCCAGCAATCTTGATTCCAGCTTGTGCTTCTTCCAGCCCAGCATTTTGCATGATGTACTCTGCATATAAGTTAAATAAGCAGGGTGACGATATACAGCCTTGATGTATTCCTTTCCCAATTTTGAACCAGTCCATTGTAACATGTAGGGTTCTAACTGTTGCTTTGTGACCTGCATATGGGTTTCACAGGAGGCAGGTAAGGCCATCTGATATTCTCATCTCTTTAAGAATCTTCCACCATTTGGCATGATCCACACAGTCAAAGGCTTTAGCATAGTCAATGAAGCAGAAGTAGATGTTTTTCTGGAATTCCCTTGTTTTGTCTATGATCCAATGGATGTTGGCAACTTGATCTCTGGCTCTTCGGCTTTTTCTAAATCCACCCTGTACATCTGGAAGCTCTTGGTTCATATACTGTTGAAGCCTGGCTTGAAGGATTTTGAGCATTACCTTGATAGTGTGTGATAAGAGCACAATTGTGTGGTACTTTTAACAATCTTTGGCATTGCCTTCTTTGGGATTAAAATGAAAACTGACCTTGTCTAGTCTTGTGGCACTGCTAAATTTTCCAAATTCGCTTGCATAATGAGTGCAGCATTTTCACAGTTTCATTTTTAAGGATTTGAAAGAGGTCAGCTGCAATTCCATCACCTCAACTAGCTTTGTCCATAGTAATGCTTCCTAAGGCCCACTTGACTTCACACTCCAGAGTGTCTGGCTCTAAGTGAGGGACCACAACATTGTGTTTTCCTCAGTCATTAAGATCTTTTTTGTACAGTTCTTCTGTGTATTCTTGACACCTCTTTTCAATATCTTCTGCTTCTGTTAGGTCTATACCATTTCTGCCCTTTATTGTGTCCATCTTTGCATGAAATGGTCCCTTGGTACCTCTAATCTTGAAGAGCTCTCTAGTCTTTCCCATTCTATTGCATTCCTCTATTTCTTTGCATTGTTCACTGAAGAAGGCTTTCTTATCTCTCCTTGCTAGTCTTTGGAACTCTGCATTCAGAAGAATATATCTTTCCTTTTCTCCTTTGCCTTTTCCTTCTCTTCTTTTCTCAGTAGGCCTTTTTGTAAGGCCTCCTCAGATAACCATTTTGCCTTTTTGCATTTCTTTTTCTTGGGGATTGTTTTGCTAACCACCTCCTGTACAATGTTTTGAACCTCCATCATAGTTCTCTAGCACTCTGTCTTCCAGATCTAATCCTTTTCATCTATTTATCACTTCCACTGTATAATCATATGGGATTTTGTTTAGGTCATATCTGAATGGCCTCTATTTTCTTCAATTTAAGTCTGAATTTTTCAGTAAGTAGCTCATGAACTGAGCCAGTCAGCTCTAGGTCTTATTTTTGCTGACTGTTAGAGCATCTCAGCTGCAAAGAATATAATCAGTCTGACTTCCATATTGACCATCTGGTGATGTCCATTGTAGAGTCATCTCTTGTGTTATTAGAAGAGAGTGTTTGGTATGACCAGTGTGTTCTCTTGGCAAAACTCTGTTAGCCTTCACCCTGCTTCATTTTGTACTCTAAGGCCAAACTTGCCTGTTTCTCCAGGTATCTCTTGATTTCCTTGAATTTGCCAAGGCTAGATTTATGGCCCAGGATGTGGTCTATCCTGGAGACGGTTCTGCGTGCACTTGAGAAAAAGGTAAAATTCATTGTTTTGGGGTAAAATTCATTGTTTTGGGGTGAAATGTCCTACAGATATCAATTAGATCTAGCTGGCCTATTGTATCATTTAAAGTTTGTGTTTCCTTCTTGATTTCCTGTTTAGTTGATCTATCCATAGGTGTGAGTGGGGTATTAAAGTCTCCCAGTATTATTGTGTTATTGTTAATTTCCCCTTTCATACTTGTTAGCATTTGTCTTACATATTGCAGTGCTCCTATGTTGGGTGCATATATATTTATAATTGTTATATCTTCTTCTTGGATTGATCCTTTGATCATTATGTAGTGTCCTTCTTTATCTCTTTTCACAGCCTTTGTTTTAAAGTCTATTTTATCTGGTATGAGTATTACTACTCCTGCTTTCTTTTGGCCTCTATTTGCATGGAATATGTTTTCCCAGCCCTTCACTTTCAGTCTATAAGTGTCCCTTGTTTCGAGGTGGGTCTCCTGTAGGTAACATATATAGAGGTAGAGGTCTTTTTTTTTTTTTTTTTATCCATTCAGCCAGTCTGTGTCTTTTGGTTGGGGCATTGGGTACAGTAATCTGGGCTGTAGGTTATTTTCTTTCATCACTTTAAGTATATCTTGCCATTCCCTCCTGGCCTGAAGAGTTTCTATTTAAAGATCAGCTCTTATCCTTATGGGAATCCGCTTGTGTGTTATTTGTTGCTTTTCCCTTGCAGCTTTTAATATTTGTTCTTTGTGTTGATCTTTGTTAATTTGATTAATATGTGTCTTGGGGTGTTTTGCCTTGAGTTGGGATCTGCCCTGGTGGCTCAGAGATTAAACCCTCTGCCTGCAATGTGGGAGACCTGGGTTCGATCCCTGGATCTGAAAGATCCCCTGGAGAAGGAAATGGCAGCCCACTCCAGTATCTTGCCTGGAGAAGCCCATGGACGGCGGAGCCTGGTGGGCTACAGTCCATGCAGTCACAAAGAGTCAGAAACGACTGAGTGACTTGATTTCCTTTCTTTCTTTCTTTATCTTGTTTGGGACTCTCTGGGTTTCTTGGATTTGGGTGATTATTTCCTTCCCCGTTTTAGGGAAGTTTTCAACTATTATCTCCTCAAGTATTTTCTCATGTTCTTTCTTTTTGTCTTCTTCTGGGATTCCTATGATTCGAATGTTGGGGTGTTTAATATTGTCAGAGGTCTCTGAGATTGTCTTCATTTCTTTTAATTTGTTTTTCTATTTTCTTCTCTGTTTCATTTATTTTTACCATTCTATCTTCTACCTCACTTATCCTATCTTCTACCTCCATTATTCTACTGTTGATTCCCTCAAGTGCTTTTTATCTCATTTATTGCATTATTCATTATATATTGACTCTTTTTTATTTCTTCTAGGTCCTTGTTAAACCTTTCTTGCATCTTCTCAATCCTTGTCTCCAGGCTCTTTATCTGTAACTCCAGTTTGTTTTCAAGATTTTGGATCATTTTCACTGTCTTTAGTCAGAATTCTTTATCAGGTAGATTCCCTATCTCTTCCTCTTTTGTTTGGTTTGGTGGGCATTTATCTTGTTCTTTTACCTGATGGGTATTTCTCTGCCTTTCATCGTGTTTATATTGGTGTGTTTGGGGGTGGCCTTTCTGTATTCTGGCAGTTTGTGGAGTTCTCTTTATTGTGGAGTTTCCTCGCTGTGGGTGGGGTTGGATGGGTGGCTTGTCAAGATTTTCTGGTTAGGGAAGCTTGTGTCTGTGTTCTGGTGAGTGGAGCTGGATTTCTTCTTTCTGGACTGTAATGAAGTGTCCAGTAATGAATTATGAGATGTCAGTGGGTTTGGTGTGACTTTGGGCAGCCTGAATATTGAAGTTCAAGGCTAAATTCCTGTGTTGCTGGAGAATTTGCATGGTATGTCTTGCTCTGAAACTTGTTGGCTCTTTGGTGGTGCTTGGTTTCAGTGTAGGTATGTAGGCGTTTGATTAGCTCCTGTCAATTAATATTCCCTGGAGTCAGGAGTTCTCTGGTGTTCTCAGGTTTTGGACGTAAGCCTCCTTACTCTGGTTTTCAGTCTTATTCTTACAGTAGCCTCAAGACTTCTCCATCTATACAGCACTGTTGATAAAACATCTAGGTTAAAGATGAAAAGTTTCTCCACAGTAAGGGACACCCAGAGAGGTACACAGAATTACATGGAGAAGAGAAGAGGGAGGAGGGAGATAAAGGTGACCAGGATGAGGTGAGGTGGAATCAAAAAAGGAGAGAGCAAGCTAGCCAGTAATCAATTCCCAATGTACTCTCTACAGTCAGGAACACTCAGAGAGGTTCACAGAGTTACATAGAGAAGAGAAGAGGGAGGAAGGAGACAAAGGTGGCCAGGAGGATAAAGGGGGGAATCAAAAGGAGAGAGATCCAGCCAGTAATCAGTTTCCTAAGTGTTCTCCACCATCCAGAACACACACAGAGATTCACAGAGTTGGGTAAAGAAGAGAAGGGGGAGGGAGGAGATAGAGGCAACCTGGTGGAGGAAAAGGAGAGTCCAAAGTGGGAGGGAGCAGTCAAGCCAGTAATCTCACTCTCAAGTTGAAATAGGTACTGAAGATTGGATTCTTAAAGGTACAAAATTGATAACAAATATGAGAAAACAAAGATTAAAAATCTAGAGTAGAGGTTATAAAATATATATATGAATTTTCTTTAAAAAAATAGTCTTTTTTGCACAGTAATAGTACGTAATAAAAATGAAAATCAAAGGAGTAATAGAGGACTTAAAAATAGGTTTTTTAATTTAAAAAATGATAATAGTAAAAATATATCTAGGACTTCCTCTGGTGTTGTTGTGGAGAGTGTGGGGTCAGTTCATTTTAAGATAGTTCCTTGATCCAGCTTATACTTCTCAAGATCTATAGGCCCCTTCCTATGCAGTTGGTGCTAACTACAGGGTTTTAGTCTATTGCACCTGTCACTTCCAAGGAGGTTTCCTCTGTTTGTTTTAGCTTCTTCTGTTTGCTGATCTCTTCAGTGTCTAATTTCTGCCCTGATACAAGAGGGCGGTGGTGGATATTTCTTTAGGCTCACTTGTTCAGTCGTGTTGTGGGGAGGGAGGAACACTGCAAATAAATAACACTGGTGTATGCACGCAGTGTCTTCAACACACTGGGTTTGCCCCCACTCACGGCATGTGTGCTTTCCCTGTCTACACTGCTTAGGCTCTAGGTTGCTTTGCCAGGAACTGTCTGAGGCCAGTTCTGGGTTGTATGCACTTCCCAGGTCTATGCTGCTCAGAGTCAGGTACTCAGGTACTCCACAAAGGTGCAGACTCGGTTGGGCCTGTGTTTTGTGTCCTTCCCAGGTCCAAGCAGCTCAGGTGACCAGGAGTTTGGCGAGTGCAGTCACTGCGACTTATCGCTTCCCCCGTCCCTGCTGCTCAGTTTTCTGGGTGTACAACTGGCGCGCCTTCTCAGGTGTGCTGTGTGTCTCTTCTGGGGAGCTGATCTCTGTCTGAGACCCTCCCGGCAGATGTCAACCATCCATAATCCCAAGTCTTGGTTAGCAACAAAGCCTGCTTGCAGTTTGGTAGATGATGCCTCTCTGTGGCAGTGATTGCTCCCTTCTGGCTCTGGCTGCCCTCGCCTGCCTGTCTCAGGCAGGGGATGGGCCAGTCCACAGCCAGCTAGCTCTGCTCAGTCCTTTGCTCTGTGAGCAGGCCTGGTGGTGTCTTAGGTTGGGGCTTTTCATGGGATAGCTATCCCACAGTCTGGTTTGCTATCTCAAGTTAGTTCCCTCAGATTGCCCTTGGGGCATTCAGGCCCAGTTCTTACCCTAAGCAAGGCAGCCTGAGCCTTCCTGCCCAGTCCCCACTTGCTAGTGGCAGATACTGGTGTCTGCACTGTTTCTCTGCTGGGAGTTATTGTTGGGCACGTAATCTGTGGGTTTTAATTATTTATTTATTTTTCTTCCCGGTTATGTTGGTTTTAGAAAAGGCAGAGGAACCAGAGATCAAATTGCCAACATCCGCTGGATCATGGAAAAAGCAAGAGAGTTCCAGAAACATCTATTTCTACTTTATTGATTATGCCAAAGCCTTTGACTGTGTGGATCACAATAAACTGTGGAAAATTCTGAAAGAGATGGGAATACCAGACCACCTGACCTGCCTCTTGAGAAACCTATATGCAGGTCAGGAAGCAACAGTTAGAACTGGACATGGAACAACAGACTGGTTCCAAATAGGAAAAGGAGTACGTCAAGGCTGTATATTGTCACCCTGCTTATTTAACTTATATGCAGAGTACATCATGAGAAACGCTGGACTGGAAGAAACACAAGCTGGAATCAAGATTGCCGGGAGAAATATCAATCACCTCAGATATGCAGATGACACCACTCTTATGGCACAAAGTGAAGAGGAACTAAAAAGCCTCTTGATGAAAGTGAAAGAGGAGAGTGAAAAAGTTGGCTTAAAGCTCAACATTCAGAAAACGAAGATCATGGCATCTGATCCCATCACTCCATGGGAAATAGATGGGGAAACAGTGGAAACAGTGTCAGACTTTATTTTTGGGGGCTCCAAAATCATTGCAGATGGTGACTGCAGCCATGAAATTAAAAGACGCTTAATCCTTGGAAGAAAAGTTATGACCAACCTAGATAGCATATTGAAAAGCAGAGACATTACTTTCTCAACAAAGGTCTGTCTAGTCAAGGCTATGGTTTTTCCAGTGATCATGTATGGATGTAAGAGTTGGACTGTGAAGAAAGCTGAACGCCGAAGAATTGATGCTTTTGAACTCTGGTGTTGGAGGAGACTCTTGAGAGTCCCTTGGACTGCAAGGAGATCCAACCAGTCCATTCTGAAGGAGACCAGCCCTGGGATTTCTTTGGAAGGAATGATGCTGAAGCTGAAACTCCAGTACTTTGGCCACCTCATGCGAAGAGTTGACTCATTGGAAAAGACTCTGATGCTGGGAGGGATTGGAGGCAGGAGAAGAAAGGGACGACAGAGGATGAGATGGCTGGATGGCATCACTGACTCAATGGACGTGAATCTGAGTGAACTCCGGGAGTTGGTGATGGACAGGCAGGCCCGGCATGCTGCGATTCATGGGATCGCAAAGAGTCAGACACAACTGAGCAACTGAACTGAACTGATGTTGCTCTTTGAGATTCCAAGGCTCGCCACAGACTCGCCAGTGAGAGTGTTTCCTGGTGTTTGGAAACTTCTCTCTTTTTTAAGACTCCCTTCCTGGGACAAATCTCCATCCCTATCTCCTTGTCTCTCTTTTAATCTTTTATATTTTTTCCTACCTCCTTTTGAAGACAATGCACTGATTTTTGGGTGCCTGATGTCCTCTGCCAGCATTCAGAAGTTGTTTTGTGGAATTTACTCAGCGTTCATATGTTCTTTTGATGAATTTATGGGGGAGAAAATGGTCTCCCCGTCCTATTCCTCTGCAATCTTAGGACCGCCCCCACATTTAACTTTAAAATGAAACGATAATGACCAAAACATGAGGGGAAAGAACAAGAAGTTCTCCAAATGCTAAAAGTAAATGGATTCTTTATATATTAGAAATCATTTAACCTGTAAAACTGAAATACTTGAAACAATCTATCTAAATGGGGCATTTAATCATCTGTAACATTGACTTATTAACAAATAAGAATATTTAAAACATTTATACTTTAGGGAATCTAATTCCAATTAATTTTAGTTTCAAAGCAATTAAAACTCCCTTCTCAATTTTTACTGAGAGATAGTTATCTGTCTGCTTAGAATCTGTTAATGTATGGATGTTACCCAAGATTGACTCAATGGTTAAATTAATCCTAGGTCTAAGTTGGTGCACAGCTATAGCAAAGATAAAGAAGTGAATAACAAACTCTATTAATTTGACATACCATGGGCACCAATAATTGTAAGCTCTAGTGGAAATGAACAGTAAGGAATGGGAGGATATATATATATATATATATATATGTATATGTATATATATACATACATACACACACACATACACACACACATACACACACAAACACACACATAAATAGTTTGTTGCCAGTCTCCATTTTGTAAATGTCATTGTAGGTTGTTTTAAATCTTGATCAATCCCATCATTAAAATGGCCTAAAAAACAATTACTAGTCATGAATGAAACAAATTTTTGGCTATACATGTTGATGTATGGCAGAAACCAACACAATATTGTAAAAAAAAAATACCCTTCAATTAAAAATAAATAAATTGTTTTAAAAAGTCAAACCGATCCAGATTTTGACATGTTACATGAATACAATGATATCATAGCTAACATGAAAAAAAAAAACCAATAAATTAGTCTAAGGTGCTTTTCACAGTTGAGTAGTATTTAAAACATTAAGTTTGTAACTATTTCTTATAATCCTAAGCTAAGAGAATATATGCATTTTCCTGCTAGATGCATTCCATACTTCTTTAAATCTTTCATTTTTGAAAAGCTATATTCACAAGTAAAAAGTCTCCAAAGACTGCATTAAAAAAAAAAAAAAACTTGGTAGGAAATGATGTAAGCAGTGACTAGAATTATGACATAGTGAAAATTCTTTTGCATCAGTAGTTGCCACGGAGATGTAGAACCACAACAACACACTTCATTTGGAGACCTGCCTAGCTCCAAGAGGTTTCTTCTTGAGTATCCTCTTTCTCCACCTTCAAAAACATCATATTTTTCTTTCTGATTTTTGTCCAGGTGTATATGGACCCAAGGATCTGGACTGTTACACCATATTTTATCACTTGGTTCCATCTACACATGCAGTATTAGAACCTGGAAAGTATTCTAAGTTTAAAGGTTTGGATTTAAAGCTTTGAGCTATGTTTAAGATACTTGATTTTAGTATCTCAAACAGTTAAGATAAATATCTGTGGTCCTATCATTTTAAAAGGGATCTAGTTAATTTTTAAAGCCTTCTAAGCAATATGAAGTCTTATTTGGCAGTTATCATAGATTGGAAATTAACTGAACTTGATCTGAGTGAATCAAATGACCAATAACTTGTTTAAATCATTCTTCACACTGTAAAATGAAGCTATCTTGATTTAATGAGTGAAGAGTTAACACTCAAAGCTCTACTCTTAACTTTCTATTTTTTCATTTATGAAAACAAATGATTATTTTGAAACGTAGCCATAAAACAATTTCAGTTAAGTAAACATTTCTAGAGAGAAAAATTATTTGATGGATTTTCCTAGGAATATTTCATCAGGTTTTGTCATTTAAAATCACTCAGCCATTAGAAAGAATACATTTGAATCAGTTCTAACGAGGTGGATGAAACTGGAGCCTATTATACAGAGTGAAGTAAGCCAGAAAGAAAAACACCAATACAGTATATTAAGGAATATATATGGAATTTAGAAAGATGGTAATGATAACCCTATATGCGAGACAGCACAAGAGACAGATGTATAGAACAATCTTTTGGACTCTGTGGGAGAGGGAGAGGGTGGGGTGAATTGGAAGAATGGCATTGAAACATGTATAATATCATATATGAAATGAATCACCAGTCCAGGTTCGATGCATGATACTGGATGCTTGGGGCTGGTGTACTGAGATAACCCAGAGGGATGGTACAGGGAGGAAGGAGGGAGGGAGGTTCAGGATGGGGAACACGTGTATACCTGTGGTGGATTCATGTTGATGTATGGCAAAACCAATACAATATTGTAAAGTAATTAACCTCCAATTAAAATAAATAAATTTATATTAAAAAATAAAATCACTGTGATTTAATTTGATTAATCTAAGTTTTCACTCCCTTTTTAGAAACATCATTTTTGTGAAAGCCAAACTTTTTAGACATGACTGAACATGGGCTTGCATCTACTCTTACTGAAATGCCTCTTTTAACTCCACTGATCAACAGAGATCCTATACATCAGGTAAGGGTAGTTTTGCTTTTTTTTTTTTTCATTAAAACTGTTCAAATTTTTATTGAATTCAGTATTAGCTTTTATTTAGAAAAACTGTGTCACTTTTAATGATTGGTCACTTACTTTGTAAGTTTTTAGTCTTTTTATCAACATCTACTTATCTTCTTCTTAAAACTGCTTGAGTGACATTTAACCTCCTTTTGGGTGGATTTAGATTCTTTTGTAGCCTCCACTGGCAGGCTCAGAAGTCCTGGCAGTGTGTCTCAAAATTATACGGCCCAGAGTTTATTCTGTTGAATGATTTTAAATGACTCTAAAGTAGATTCAACTTCCTTCATACTCATTCATAGCTGTAAGTTCAACTTGCTAATATTTAACAGTATCATTTTGAGCAACAATGACATCTACCCACAGACTTGGTCTCTAGAAAGAAAGAGGGTGTGATTTAGATTTAGCATTTACCCATTTAAGATAATCTATTGAAGAAAAGTGTTATCTACATATGTAATCTAATTTCAGACTTAAATTTAAGAAAGTAAGGAAAACCACTACACCATTCAGGTATGACCTAAATCAAATCCCTCATGATTATACAGTGGAAGTGAGAAATAGATTTAAGGGACTAGATCTGATAGACAGAGTGCCTGATGAACTATGGACAGAGGTTCGTGACATTGTACAGGAGACAAGGATCAAGACCATCCCCAAGAAGAAGAAATGCAAAAAAAGCAAAATGGCTGTCTGAGGAGGCCTTACAAGTAGCTGTGAAAAGCAGAGAAGTGAAAAGCAAAGGGGAAAAGGAAAGATATATCCATTCGAATGCAGAGTTCCAAAGAATAGCAAGGAGAGATAAGAAAGCCCTCCTCAGTGACCAGTGCAAAGAAATAAAGGAAAACAATAGAATGGGAAAGACTAGAGATCTCTTCAAGAAAATTAGAGATACCAAGGGAACATTTCATGCAAAGATGGGCTCAGTAAAAGAGAGAAATGGTAGGGACCTAACAGAAGCAGAAGATATTGAGAAGAGATGGCAAGAATATACAGAAGAACTGTACAAGAAAGATCTTCACGACCTAGATAATCACAATGGTGTGATCACTCACCTAGAACCAGGCATCCTGGAATGTGAAGTCAAGTGGGCCTTAGGAAGCATCACTATGAACAAAGCTAGTGGAGGTGATGGAATTCTAGTTGAGCTATTTCAAATCCTAAAAGATGATGCTGTGAAAGTGCTGACTCAATATGTCAGCAAATTTGGAAAACTCAGCCGTGGCCACAAGACTGGAAAAGGTCAGTTTTCATTCCAATGCCAAAGAAGGGCAATGCCAAAGAATGCTCAAACTACCGCACAAATTCACTCATCTCACACACTAGCAAAGTAATGCTCAAAATTCTCCAATCCAGGCTTCAGAAATATGTGAACTGTGAACTTTCAGATGTTCAAGCTGATTTTAGAAAAGCCAGAGGAACCAGAGATCAAATTGCCAACATGCACTGGATCAAAAAAGCAAGAGAGCTCCAGAAAATTTTCTATTTCTGCTTTATTGACTATGCCAAAGCCTTTGTGTGGATCACAATAAATAGTGGAAAATTCTTCAAGAGATGGGAATACCAGACCACCTGACTTTGGCCACGTGATGGGAAGAACTGACTCACTGGAAAAGACCCTGATGCAGGGAAAGATTAAAGGCGGGAGGAGGAGGGGACGACAGAGGATAAGATGGTTGGATCACTGACCCAATGAACATGAGTTTGAGTAAACTCTGGGAGTTGGTGATGGACAGGGCAGCCTGGCGTGCTGTAGTCCATGGTGTCACAGAGATTCAGACATGACTGAGCGACTGAACTGAATGTGAAAAGGTCTCTGTTTTTCTTCAGAGTTTAAAAAAAAATGAGCAAATATTGTACTTCTAGCTTATCATTTTGACATCACCATGTCAAAAGCAGCCAGTATAAAAATGACCTTATTAAAATTAAAATTACTTTTTACTAGATGGAGAGTTATCTGGATACCACTGTTGGAACACAGTGTACTACTAATTATTCACAAATGATGACTCATCCCAAGAGATATACCAGATGGCCTTCTTGTCCTCAATACTGGGTACAACAAGTATGTCTGAATTTTTCCTTCAGATAAGTTTAGTTTTCTGTTTTTTATTTTTTTGCAGATTTTTTTTGAGGGGTGGAATTTGGTTCCTCCATCTCAATATACCTATTTCCTATTATCCTATTATATTAAGTTTTACTTGGGTGAGGGAGGACTTGCTCTTACTTAGTGCCTAGTTGTACTCTACTCCTTGAGCATTTTCGACCCCAATTAGTGATTTTGAATGTTTTTTCAAAAAGATAATGATGAATTTTTCATAGATTAATAGAAAATATGCCATTAAAGAATGGTTTATTTCTAGATTATATTGGTGCATGTTAACCCTGGGGAGATCCTCACCATCAAGTCCAATGATGGGAGCATTCAAAATATTCAAGGTCAGTAAAAGTATGTATGTTGTTTGATATCAAATAGAGGTGAATTTAAATATTGGTGTGAGATGATTTTACTAGTAATCTAATTCCCTAATATCCTTTTTTGCTTGAGCCATATTGAGTGATCTTAAGTTTATATACTCCTCATCAGTTCAGTTCAGTTCAGTTCAGTCGCTCAGACGTGTCCGACTCTTTGCAACCCCATGAATCACAGCACAGCGGGCCTCCCTGTCCATCACCAACTCCCAGAGTTCACTAAGACTCACGTCCATTGAGTCAGTGATGCCATCCAGCCATCTCATCTTCTGTCATCCCCTTCTCCTCCTGCCCCCAATCCCTCCCAGCATCAGAGTCTTTTCCAATGAGTCAACTCTTCGCATGAGGTGGCCAAAGTACTGGAGTTTCAGCTTTAGCATCATTCCCTCCAAAGAAATCCCAGGGCTAATCTCCTTCAGAATGGACTGGTTGGATCTCCTCATAGGAGCATAATATCAACAGAACAACCAGGATTCATCTTGCTAGTGTTACTACAAACCTTCATGTAAAGTATTTATAAAAATTAACAATTAATTGAAGAATTCCATTTGAAAAAGTCCAGATTTTGGAACTATTCAAAGCCTTTGACTGTGTGAACCACAATAAACTGTAGAAAATTCTGAAAGAGATGGGAATACCTGACCCCCCTGACCTGCCTCTTGAGAAACCTGTATGCAGGTCAGGAAGCAACAGTTATAACTGGACATGGAACAACAGACTGGTTCCAAATAGGAAAAGGAGTACATCAAGGTTGTATATTGTTACAAGTTGGAATCAAGATTGCCGGGAGAAATATCAATAACCTCAGATATGCAGATGACACCACTCTTATGGCACAAAGTGAAGAGGAACTAAAAAGCCTCTTGATGAAAAAGTTGGCTAAAGCTCAACATTCAGAAAACTAAGATCATGGCATCTGGCCCCATCACTTCATGGGAAATAGATGGGGAAACTGTGGAAACAGTGTCAGACTTTATTTTGGGGGGCTCCAAAATCACTGAGATCAGCCCTGGGATTTCTTTGGAAGGAATGATGCTAAAGCTGAAACTCCAGTACTTTGGCCACCTCATGTGAAGAGTTGACTCATTGGAAAAGACTCTGATGCTGGGAGGGATTGGGGGCAGGAGAAGAAAGGGATGACAGAGGATGAGATGGATGGATGGCATCACTGACTCGATGGACGTGAGTCTGAGTGAACTCCGGGAGTTGGTGATGGACAGAGAGGCCTGGCGTGCTGTGATTCGTGGGGTCACAAAGAGTCGGACACAACTGAGCAACTGAACTGAACTGAAAATCACTGCAGATGGTGATTGCAGCCATGAAATTAAAAGACACTTACTCCTTGGAAGGAAAGTTATGACCAACCTAGATAGCATATTGAAAAGCAGAGATATTACTTTGCCAACAAAGGTCCGTCTAGTCAAGGCTATGGTTTTTCCAGTGGTCATGTATGGATGTGAGAGTTGGACTATGAAGAAAGCTGAGCACCAAAGAATTGATGCTTTTGAACTGTGGTGTTGGAGAAGACTCTTGAGAGTCCCTTGGACTGCAAGGAGATCCAACCAGTCCATCTTAAAGGAGATCAGTCCTGGGTGTTCATTGGGAGGACTGATGCTGAAGCTGAAACTGCAATACTTTGGCCACCTCATGTGAAGAGTTGACTCATTGGAAAAGACTCTGATGCTGGGAGGGATTGGGGACAGGAGGAGAAGCGGACGACAGAGGATGAGAATGCTGGATGGCATCACCGACTCGATGGACATGAGTTTGAGTGAACTCAGGGAGTTGGTGATGGACAGGGAGGCCTGGCGTGCTGTGATTCATGGGGTCGCAAAGAGTCGGACATGACTGAGTGACTGAACTGAATTGAACAACCACTGATAGTTTTAGACTATCCTCTGATAGGAGACTCGTGAGTGCTTCAGACAACTCATTCATTCATACATTCAACACGTATTTCATTAATGCCTAGCTTATTCCAGCACTAAGCTAAGTCACTTCAGTCATGTCCCACTCTTTGTGACCTTATGGATTGTAGCCCACCAGGCTCCTCTGTCCATGAGATTCTCCAGGCAAAAGTACTGGAGTGGGTTGCCATACCCTCTTCCAGGGGATCTTTCCTAACCAGGGATCGAACTTGTTTCTGCGACTCCTGCATTACAGGCAGATTGTTCACCACTGAGCCACCTAGGAAGCCCATTCCAGCACTACACTAAACATTTAAGATAGAAAAATGTATAAGAATGGGGAAATTATTTATATATAACTATTAAAAGTTTGATATCTATATACATGTGTATATAGCAAATGTGCAGCATACAGAATTATTTCAGTAGTAGTACAAAGTTAATAAATATTTACTTCATTTAAGATTTATTACTGGGGATTCCCTGGTGGCTCAGTGGTAATAAGTCTGCCTGCCAATGCTGGAGACAGGTTCGATCCCTGGCCCCAGAGGATCCCACATGCCACAGAGCAACTAAGCGCATGCACCACAACTACTGAACCTGTGCTCTAGAGCTCGTTGCTGCAACTACTGAAGTCTGCACACCCTAGACCTTGTGCTCAAGAGAAGCAACCACAATGAGAAGCCCACACACCTCAATTAGAGAGTAGTCCTTGCTTGCTACAACTAGAGAAAAGCCTGCACAGCAACAAAGACCCAGCACAGATAAAATAAATAAATAATAATAATAACTTTTTAAAAAGATTTACTATTAATTATTTCAAAGTGCAGTGATTGTTTCTGTTTTTATGCCAATTATTTTGCATCTGAAGGTGATTTAGATCTGTCTCAAAATGCTTTGAAACATCATTTAGCATTGGGTTCCATATGGCTGCTATATACAGTTTACCATAAACTCATCTTTATTATTTTCCCCCTTATTAACAGCAAATTACCATTCTAGGCCTTGAAAAAAGGCCACATATACTTTTACAACTAAGCACTAATTATAATAATTTCAGATAAACAAAAGAATGATGACATATAAATGCCTCTATTCTGTGTTGTATTTTTATTTCCTATGCAGTGTGTCTTTAAGATAGTAAGAATACCTAGTATAAATATAAGGCATCACATGAGTAGCATTGGGTCCTTTATGTTATGTTGTTCCTCCCAAATTATTTCACTTTGCTAATATTAGTTAAAAGCCTTCATGTTAAAATTGATTTAAGTTTTTTATATAATATCACTATAAAATATATTTTATGATACAGAGTAAAACTTCTATTATTCAAATACAACTATGATAGGTGAGTAAAATGGATAAGTAGAAGACAATTATGTCTATGTGCTAAGTCACTTCAGTCATGTCCGACTCTTTGCAACCTTATGGACTGTAACCCACCAGGCTCTTCTGTCCATGGGTTTCTCCAGGCAAGAATACTGGAATGGATTGCCATGCCCTCCTCCATGGGATCTTCCCAACCCAGGGATCAAACCCGTGTCTCCTATGTCTCCTACATTGGCAGGCAGATTCTTTACCACTGGAGCCACCTGAAAAGTGCAAAAACAATTATACTGGAAGTAAATACACTAGCTGTGTATTTGGCCAAAATTTTTATGATATAAATTTCACCCAATCCCCATTATGTGCCTTGGTTATTTTTCATCATTGTAATGAATTTGTATTGACTTATCTACATTCCTACCTAGTCTCCTATGTAAGTAAACAAAATACACTTTCAAAATGGCTGACTTGTTAACACTTGAAACTAGTTTTCACTGTGCAAAGTTAAATGGATTTTTTTTAATGTATTTAAAATTTTATTAATAATAATTCTCTTTTAGGACCTGCTGATGTACCTTTGATGTCACCAAGTGGTACTTTGCCACCAATATATCTTCCTGCTGGTTACATGTCTCAGGTATACTACTGTAGCTTTCTTTGGTATTTAGCACTAGGCCATCATTTAACAGTTCTTTGTACATTACTGTATGATAAGAGAAATTCTAGAATACCATTTATTTATTCAATTTATTGTTACCATGAATGCTAAAAAAGCAATTGCAGTGATGTTTAACCAAACCTCCCTAGCTCAGTTCACTTCAGTTGCTCAGTCATGTCTGACTCTTTGTGACCCCATGAACCGCAGCACTCCAGGCCTCCCTATCCATCACCAACTCCCGGAGTTTACCCAAACTCATGTCCTGTGAGCCAGAGATGCCATCCAAACATCTCATCCTCTTTCATCCCCTTCTACTTCAGCCCTCAATCTTTCCCAGCATCGGGGTCTTTTCAAGTGAGTCAGCTCTTCGCATCAGGTGGCCAAAGTATTGGAGTTTCAGCTTCAAAATCAGTCCTTCCAATGAACACCAGGGACTGATCTCCTTTAGGATGGACAGATTGGACCTACTTGCAGTCCAAGGGACTCTCAAGAGTCTTCTCCAACACCACAGTTCAAAAGTATCAATTATTCTGCACTAAGCTTTCTTTATAGTCCAACACTCACATCCATACATGACCACTGGAAAAACCATAGCCTTGATTAGACAGACCGTTCTTGGTAAAGAAATGTCTCTGCTTTTTAATATGTTGTTTAGGTTGATCATAACCTACCTTCCAAGGAGTAAGCATTTATGGATGCAACCACCATCTGCAGTGATTTTGGAGCCCCCCAAAATAAAGTCTGACACTGTTTCCATTGTTTCCCCATCTATTTCCCATGAAGTGATGGGACTAGATGCCATGATCTTCGTTTTCTGAATATTGAGCTTTAAGCCAACTTTTTCACTCTCCTCTTTCACTTTCATCAAGAGGCTCTTTAGTTCTTCTTCACTTTCTGCCATAAGGGTTGTGTCATCTGCATATCTAAGGTTATTGATATTTCTCCCAGCAATCTTGATTCCAGCTTGCGCTTCCTCCAGCCCAGCATTTCACATGATGTACTCTACATATAAGTTAAATAAGCAGGGTGACCATATACAGCCTTGACGTACTCCTTTTCCTATTTGGAACCAGTCTGTTGTTCCATATCCAGTTCTAACTGTTGCTTCCTGACCTGCATACAGGTTTCTCAGCAGGCAGGTCAGGGGGTCTGGTATTCCCATCTCTTCCAGAATTTTCCACAGTTTATTAGGATCCATACAATCAAAGGCTTTGGCATAGTCAATAAAGCAGAAATAGATGTTTTTCTGGAACTCTCTTGCTTTTTCCATGATCCAGCAGATGTTGGCAATTTGACCTCTGGTTCCTCTGCCTTTTCTAAAACCAACTTGAAAATCTGGAAGTTCACGGTTCATGTATTTCTGAAGCCTGGCTTGGAGAATTTTGAGCATTACTTTGCTAGCATGTGAGATGAATGCAATTGTGTGGTAGTTTGAGCATTCTTTGGCATTGCCCTTCTTTGGCATTAGAATGAAAACTGACCTTTTCCAGTCCTGTGGCCACTGCTGAGTTTTCCAAATTTGCTGACAGTTTGAGTGCAGAACTTTCATAGCATCATCTTTTAGGATTTGAAATAGCTCAACTGGAATTCCATCACCTCCACTAGCTTTGTTCGTAGTGATGCTTCCTAAGGCCCACTTGACTTCATATTCCAGGATGTCTGGCTCTAGGTGAGTGATCACACCATCGTGATTATCTGGGCCATGAAGATCTTTCTTGTACAGTTTTCTGTGTATTCTTGCCATCTCTTCTCAATATCTTCTGCTTCTGTTAGGTCCCTACCATTTCTGTCCTTTACTGAGCCCATTTTTGCATGAAATGTTCCCTTGGTATCTCTAATTTTCTTGAAGAGATCTCTAGCCTTTCCCATTCTATTTCTTTCCACTGGTCACTGAGGAGGGCTTTCTTATCTCTTCTTGCTATTCTTTGGAACTCTGGATTCAAATGGATATAGCTTTCCCTTTCTCCTTTGCTTTGCACTTTTCTTCTCACAGCTATTAGTAAGGCCTCCTCATACAGCCATTTTGCTTTTTTGCATTTCTTCTTCTTGGGGATGGTCTTGATCCCGGTCTCCTGTACAATGTCATGAACCTCTGTCCATAGTTCATCAGGCATTCTGTCTATCAGATCTAGTCCCTTAAATCTATTTCTCACTTCCACTGTATAATCAAAAGGCATTTGATTTAGGTCATACCTGAATGGTATAGTGGTTTTCCCAACTTTCTTCAATTTATGTCTGAATTTGGTAATAAGGAGTTCATGATCTGAGCCACTGGAGAAGGCAATGGCACCCCACTCCAGTACTCTTGCCTGGCAAATCCCATGGATGGAGGAGCCTGGTGGGCTGCTGTCCATGGGGTCGCTAAGAGTCGGACATGACTGAGCAACTTCCCTTTCACTTTTCACTTTCGTGCATTGGACAAGGAAATGGCAACCCACTCCAGTGTTCTTGCCTGGAGAATCCCAGGGACGGGGGAGCCTGCTGGGGTTGCCATCTATGGGGTCACACAGAGTCGGAAGTGACTTAGCAGCAGCAGCAGATCTGAGTCACAGTCAGTTCCCAGTCTTGTTTTTGCTGACTGTATAGAGCATCTCCATCTTTGGCTGCAAAGAATATAATCAATCTGATTTCGGTGTTGGCCATCTGGTGATGTCCATGTGTAGAGTCTTCTCTTGTGTTTTTGGAAGAGGGTGTTTGCTATGACCAGTGTGTTCTCTTGGCAGAACTCTATTAACCTTTGCCCTGCTTCATTCTGTACTCCAAGGCCAAATTTGCCTTTTACTCCAGGTGTTTCTTGACTTCCTACTTTTGCATTCCAGTCCCCTATAATGAAAAAGATATCTTTTTTGGGTGTTAGTTCTAAAAGGTCTTGTAGGTCTTCACAGAACCGTTCAACTTCAGCTTCTTCAGCGTTACTGGTCAGAGCATAGACTTGGATTACTGTGATATTGAATGGTTTGCCTTGGAAACGAACAGAGATCATTCTGTCGTTTTTGAGATTGCATCCAAGTACTGCATTTCAGACTCTTTTGTTGACTATGATGGCTACTTCATTTCTTCTAAGGGATTCTTGCACACTGTAGTAGATACAATGGTCATCTGAGTTAAATTCACCCATTCCAGTCCATCTTAGTTTGCTGATTCTTAGGATGCCGATGTTCATTCTTGCCATCTCCTGTTTGACCACTGCCAATTCGCCTTGATTCATGGACGTAACATTCAAGTTCCTATGCAATATTGCTCTTTACAGCATCGGACCTTGCTTCTATCACCAGTCACATCCACAGCTGGGTGTGGTTTTTGCTTTGGCTCCATCCCTGCATTCTTTCTAGAGTTATTTCTCCACTGGTCTGCAGTAGCATACTGTGCACCTACCGACCTGGGGAGTTCATCTTTCAGTGCCCTATCTTTTTGCCTTTTCATACTGTTTATGGGATTCTCAAGGCAAGAATACTGAAGTGGTTTGCCATTCCCTTCTCCAGTGGACCACATGCTGTCAGACCTCTCCACCATGACCCGTCTGTCTTGGGTGGCCCCACACAGCGTGGCTTAGTTTCATTGAGTTAGACAAGGCTGTGGTCCGTGTGATCAGATTGGCTAGTTGTCTGTGACTGTGGTTTCAGTCTATCTGCCCTCTGATGCCCTCTCTCAGAGCCTACAGTCTTACTTGGGTTTCTCTTACCTTGGACATGGGGACGTTGGATATCTCCTCACGGCTGCCGCTCCTGACCCTGGACGTGTGGTAGCTCCTCTCAGCCACCACTCCTGACCATGACCGCTCTCTAGACTGTCTTGTAAATAATGCCTTATTCATCTAATAAATTTGAATCTCTTCATATTCATTAATACTTCATTGTTTTTGTTTGTTTCTATATATTTTAACCAGTCTTAATTATCTATTACAATTGCTACTGTAAAGGCTTCTGACAGTTGTGGGCATTATTCCCTAAAATTACTTAGTATTTTTAGTTCAGTAATATTTCATTGTCAGTTGTCAGACTACAAGGGCACTTTTTTAAAAATTCATTTATTTATTTTATATGGAGGCTAATTACAATATTGTGGTGGGTTTTGCCATACATTGACATGAATCAACCATGGGTGTACATGTCATGTGTCCCACCATCCTGAACCACCCTCCCTCCTCCCTCCCCACCCCATTCCTCTGGGTTGTCCCAGAGCACCAGCTTTGTGTGCCCTGCTTCATGCATTGAACTTGCACTGGTCATCTATTTTACATATGGTAATATACCTTTCAATTCCATTCTCTCATATCATCCCACCCTTGCCTTTTCCCACAGAGTCCAAAAGTCTGTTCTTTACATCTATGTCTCTTTTGCTGTCTTGCATATAGGGTTGTCATTGCCATCTGTCTAAATTCCACATATATGCTTTAATATACTGTATTGGTGTTTTTCTTTCTGACTTATTTCACTCTGTATAATAGGCTCCAGTTTCATCCACCTTATTAGAACTGACTCAAATGCATTCTTTTTTATAACTGAGTAATAGTCCATTGTGTATATGTACCACAACTTGCTTATCCATTAGTCTGCCAATGAACATCTAAGTTGCTTCCATATCCTAGCTATTGTAAACAGTGCTTCAATGAACATTGGGGTACATGTGTCTCTTTCAGTTCTGGTTTCCTCGGTGTGTATGCCCAGCAGTGGGATTGCTGGGTCGTACGGCAGTTCTATTTCCAGTTTTGTTTTGTTTTTTAAGAAATCTCCACACTATTCTCCATAGTGGCTGTACTAGTTTTCATTCCCACCAACAGTGTAAGAGGGTTCCCTTTTCTCCACACCCTCTCCAGCAGTTATTGTTTGTAAACTTTTTGATGGCAGCCTACAATGGGCACTTTTTAAAACTTCCTCAAATGTTTATCAAGTACCTAAAATGGGCAGAGGGCTTTGGCTCCTATAGAGATTAATAAGATATTACATGGCCTCAGAAATTTTATAATTGAGAATATGTCTTTTTCTATTGCTTGGCTGTAGAGATCAAGAACATAGTAAAGTCAATATGTGTATGTGTGTTTAGTCACTCAGTCATGTCCGACTCTTTGCAACCCCATGGACTATAGCTCTGCAGGCTCCTCTGTCCATGGGGATTCTCCAGGCAGGAATACTGGAGTGGGTTGTCATGCCCTCCTCCAGGGGATCCTCCCAACCCAGGGATCGAACGCAGGTTTCCCACATTGCAGGTGGATTCTTTACCATCTGAGCCACCAGGGAAGCCCAAGAATACTGACTGGAGTGGTTAACCTATCCCTTCTCCAGGGGAACTTCCTTACCCAGGAATTGAACTGGGGGTCTCCTGCATTGCAGGCAGATTCTTTACCAGCTGAGCTAACAGGGAAGCCCAAAAGTCAATATAATATGGTTTAATTCTAAATGGAATTATCTATTTAGGCAATGTCTAACAAAAATATAAATGTATGTACCCTTTCATCCAGCAGTTCTACATTGTGGAATTTATCCAAAGATGTATTTTTATAAATGTGGAATAATAAATGTAACAAATAAAATGTAAAATGTAACAAATAAATAACTAATAAAAGAATTATTTGTTATAATACTGTTTGTAATCACAAAAGGCTGGAAACAACCCACAAGCCTGTCATTGGAGGACTGTTGAAGTATATCCATTTAACGAGATAATGGAGCACTAAGCAAATAAGCAGCAATGCAAAAAAAGGGGGGGGAGGGGGAAGCCCTATGTATGATATAGAAAGATCTTCAAGTTATATTTCTATGTGTAAAAAGCAAACTACAGAATGTGCAAATAATGCTACTTGTATGTAATTTAAGGAAGAAAAGCAAGAATCTGTATTCTTATTTGCTTGCAAGGCATAAAGAAATTCTGGAAGTTTTCATAAGAAACCAAGAACAGTAGTAATCTACTGGAGGGAAATAAGGTTTAGGAGGGAAACTTTTCATGTAGTTTTTATACATTATGGTTTTGAACCATGACAATATATTATCTATTGGCAAAAGTTACATTTTTAAAAAATGTACAGAAAAGGAAGAAATATCTTGCCTACCACTTGACATGGTTTTACTTCATTATTGGTGTTTGATCCTTTATGGTTTTAGAGCACAGAATAAAAATCTAAAACATAGTAGGAAAATTCTGATTTTTATGGATTCTAATATGTTTATGACTCTGTTTTCCATCTTAGGTGGTGGAAGAAAATGGGATTCGAAAAATTATCATTGTGCCTCAGACAATCGACTATGACACGACCATGTCTGCTCCTATAGAAGTATCACACCTCATAGCACCAACTTCTATGTATCCACAAGCCACTCAACTGATATATCCCACATCTCAAGGGGAATTTCTGCCACCTTACATTCAAGATCCTGTGCCACAGCAGCTGCCACCACCACCGCTGCTGCCACCACCACCATTGCCACCACCACCACCACTGCCACCACCACCAGCAGCATTTATATATCATGAGCAGCACGGTAGTATATAATATTCTTAAACAGGAGATTTTTTAGTTTGTTAAAATTAACAGCTGTGGGCAACTATTAAAATTTAAAAAGTGGAAGATATATTTCAATAAATTGCATTTCATGCATATATATTATGATGGATAATAAGAGGCATTGGTTTATGTCTTATGCAAAATGCCCATAAAAAGAATTTTCTATAAATTTTTTGTAGTTAGACATAGCATGTAATTTATGATATTTATTTTACTGACTGGATCTATAGAATCATATTGACAAATCATAAAGGAATGTTTTCATTATTAATGGCATACAGTGGTATTATAAAAGACACATTATAATCATCTTAAAACCTTAAAATTTGGAAGTAGAGTTACTCCCTAGGAAAATACTATCTGTATTTGCTCATGTTTTTCTTTCTGTATATTTCAGTACATAATAAATACACACATTAACATCTGTATTAAAGCAAAGTAGACTTTTTTAAGTAAAGCATGGTTTATGAGTGCTTTTGGTGGTTTGAAAAAGATTTAAAAGATTTTGAGATATGTAATTATTGTAATTATTAAGCAGTATTCATTATTCTTTTAGAAACCTATTCCCATGGGAGAGCAAATTATATCCAACTTGATGAAAGGGCTGGTGAAATGGAAGAACATATGAAGAAAGAAATGCAAGAAAGCCAGATTGATGGACACAAAAATAGCTGTATGATTACCAACACCTCACTGCTTTTGAACCAAGCTAATGATTTTTCCAATATTCCTGGTACTCTGAGCACTTACACTGTGGACTATGCTCCAAGCACCTTCACTGTTGACAATACTTCAAGCACCTACACTGTGGACAATAGTTCAAGCACCTGCACCTTCACTGTGGACAATACTTCCAGCACTTACACTGTACACAATGTTCCATGCACTTATACTACCAAAGACACCTTGAGTACCTGCACTGTGAACAATGCTCTGAACATTTACACTGCTGACAATACTCCCAGTACTGACACTGTTGACCACCCTCCAAGCACTTATATTACTGACAATACTCCCTTCAGTTCTTCCATTGACCATGCTTCTAATATTTCCACCACAGACACTGATCTGCACCCTTCCACCAGTGAAAATAGTGTTCAGAGCCCTTCCAGCACTAATTATGCCTCCAAGACTTCCACCTCTGACAGCACTCCCACACCACCACCTATTGACAGTACTCCAAGCTCTTCCATTCCTGACAGTGCTCCCAACCCTCCCATCTCTGAAAGTGCTCCAAGTACTTCTGCCACTGATGTTGCTCTCAATACAGCCAATGCGACCAGCACTTCCAACATTGGTAGTGCTCATGTTGAAATTAGTCATGGAAACAAATGCATCAACCCAGGAAGTGAAGACATCAAGCAGAAACCAGGTGGAAAACAAAGCAAGAGTCCATCATCAAATACTGCAGAAAAAGGTAAGGTGAGGATTTTGGTTTTGTCGCCAGTGAACAGACATCCTAATGTTAGGAGTCTCAGGGCATTTTAAATATCTAGGTGCCATTTTCTGCTTCCATTTCCGGCTGCCTTTTTTGTACCCTTACTTCCCAATTCTTAATAAAACCACAATTAGGCTGCCTTTTTAAATTATGGAGAAATGACCATCTTCATGCAAAACATGTCAGGTATCTTATATACATATCACATAATTGTTTCTAGTTATCTGCCAGTAAAACATTGAAAATTACTCTATCATCCTAAAAAGTTCACATGATTTTATTTAAATTGAGAACTTTAGTTCACCTTTTGTTAGAGTTTATTTAATGGCATACGTTTTAGACTGCTTTCTTTTTTTTTTAAACTTTTAATGTAGATTGCTAATAGGTGTTAGTAGATCTCTTGGTGATGATATATTTGTAGTTGGGTAATGGGCATCTACCTTTATCTTGTTTTTGCCAATGTAATATTTGGGGGGGGGGTTGCTTTTCTACTTTTAGAATGCAGAACAGAACATGGAAAGTCTTGCTGTTTCAGCATTGAGAAACCTGTAGTAAGTAACTAAAGAGAATATTTAAGTATTTATTTTCATTTGCTTTGTCACTGTAAAACATGAAAATTCACTGATATTCTTCCCTAGCACAATTTTAATTAGAAGCCTTTACCTGGATATAATTTCATAATCTTCTTTAGCTGTTAAGTACATAAAAATCCAGAGTGGCATTGTTAAAGATAATATTAATAGTTCATTGTTTAGTCACAGTATTTAAGCAACTAATATGAAAAGAATGATATACTTAGCATCAAACAAGGTTTATGGAAAGATTACACCATAAATTACAAATTATAATTTTTAAGTATCCTACTTGAATTCTTGTTATTTGTTTTAGGTTTCTGATATTCAGACAAGTTCTGCTGTTATTTCATGGAAGACACATGGTTCTGAGAAATGCAATCATACTAAATCTCCTGTAACATTTGAATTAGCAATATCTAACAGTGGTAAAAATGGAAAATATATAAATGTATATACGTAAGTCTCTTTTTAATCATCTCTCGTTTCTCATAATTCAATTCAAATATGCTCTCTAAACCTTAGCTTATACCTAAGCTAAGTACTAAAGATTTTTCTGCAGGTTTTTTTTTCAAGCTTTGGGTGTAATTTTCTACAGAAATAGTTTTATAAGTGGTGGTAGGCTGCCGGGTCAGTTCACAAAATTCATTGAATCATAGGTATTTTAGAGCTGAAGGGAACCTTAGATATCAACTGCTCCATTCTCTTCAGTTTACAGATGTCTTATATGACAAGTTTAGACTTGGGGAAGAAAAGATTTCCTCTAATTCTCCCTTCTCTTTTTTCACTTAAGGAAGCATGATGGTAGGCCTTTGTGTACACAAGGGAAGAATTTGCATTGCAATGGAAATATAAGACTCGAGCTTTCCAGGGAATTTCATTACAGGAGCTCATTATAATGCAGAACTATGGTAGCATAAGGAGAAGGAAATGGCAACCCACTCCAGTCTTCTCACCTGGAAAATCCCTTAGACAGAGGAGTCTGATGGGCTACAGTTCATGGGCTCGCAAAGAGTCAGATATGACTGAGCAACTGAGCACTCAGCACATGATAGCAGGAGAATGAGTTTAGGAAAGTGCTTAGAAGATAGAACCAGGACTAGAGAGAATACAATGGAGGACACAGTAAGAGCATTGCTAGAATTTGTCATCTTAATTCAGAGACTCAAAGTGAAAATTTAAATGTAATTATGTAAAGTTTTATTTCTTTTATAATTAACAACTAGAAATTTTAATTTAAAAATTATAATACACAATCTTCTATATTTAGTAGAGTGATGAAAAGATGTAAAATGTGATGAAAAGCTATGTATAAAATTAAGTTTTGCATGAATTTACATAAGAGTCTTTTTCTGATATTATGTATTCCACAAAAGTCATTGTTTTCTATAAAAATATACTTTGTCTATTCCTCTTATCACCCTACAACCTTGAGAGACCTTCACTTAGAAGCATAGGTCTTTGCTTAGAAGTAATAATCTTTTAGCTCTTTTCAGGGGCTATTTCAGGGTTTAGAAGCTCAGGAAGCTCCTTGAGGTGGTAGAGTACACCAAAGTACTTATGAGTATTTGCTTAGGAAGATGTAGCTATAGGAGCACAGCCACTCTATCCACTGTAGCAGATAGGTGGCCACCCCCAAAAGACTGCTCTGTGTGAACAAATAAATTGCATGATGCATGGTGTCTTTGAGGCTTTTCATATGAACATTATTTAAAATAAGCTAAAGACAAATCTGTATTATTACAGTGTGAAGAAGCTGTAGCAATAAAATAAAATTCCACTTCCTAAGGGTATATTAACTTGGCATGCAAATAAAGAATTTTGAATTATTAATATCACATATTTTGCATTCTTATGAAATCTGTTAAAATTATCTAAACTTCAAGGGGAATTGTGCTTCGTTATCAGTTGAATATATAAGATTAAGATTGTTACTTAGCTTTTAAATGTGTGTGAGATCTGTTATAATCAAAGGTTATCTCCACAGCGGTGATGAATTTACATTTACTCTACTTGATCTACAGCTATTCAAGGTGTATTTTGTAAGGTAAGTACTCCACCCTACACAATCTCCCTCCATCATATAGCCAGTCCCACTCCTGAGTCTGTATCAGTTCACTACCTATGATTCCTATAGTCAGCCTTGCTACTTGCTAACAGAGTGGTCTTTCGTTCAAGTTTCAAAACAAGCCCCTACAAATCCAGCATTAGTTCACAGTCTTTCATTTAAAACAGGTAAGAGGGTGGTTTATTTGCAAGGATACAGCTTTGTTCAATTGGAAATTTTTTTATAATTAGCTCCTAAGAAATGTATCTGGAAACTCAAGTATGCAATTTAGTACATATGTTAGGATAAATATTTGAATGCTTACAACAATTGTCATTACATTTTTAGAATTACAGCTGTAAGAGGCTCAGCACACAGAACTGTGTCTAAAGTGGTTAGCTTCATAACTCCAGGTTGCAAACCAGACCCTCCACTTGCACCCAAACTGATTAACCGATCCAAGAGCAGCCTGAATTTACAGTGGAAAGTAAGGATTTTATTGCCAAAAGTACCTCAAAATGTTTTTTAATTTAAAAACATTCTTTCTACTTTGTCTTGAATGTTAAATATGAAATTTTGCATGCTTCATCTGACCTATTTCCCTAGCACTTTTCCATCTCCATAATCATCTTTCTCTTTCTGTCTATATAGAGCATCAAGTAAATGATAAATGTCAATCAGAATTTCAATAACTAATGAAAGTTGAAATGTCAATTTCTATAACCTAAATACATTTGTAATTGTGGCTACCAATAAGTCTTCCTCTCAATTTACTTTGAGTACTAACTTTCTTCCTTGCATAAAATTTAGGAAGCACAACAAAACATAAAATTTGGCATGTCCTATAGACTGTAAAAAGTACATTTTAACTTTAATATCCGAATTACTTCAAAAATAAAATGCAAACAGATTACTTTTACAGTGATTTCTTTTACTTTAGTCGTGTATACGTGTGTGGGGGTGGGTGGGTATACTGTGTGAAAATAGCTCATCATAATTTTATCTTTCTGATATTTTTAGGGTTCCAATAGTAATGGTTCCAAAATAAACAGCTTCCTTTTGGAATGGGATGAGGTAAGCAGTTTTACTTTTTTAAAGCACTTATTTGTAAATTATTAATATTATGATTTTTATTTGAAATATTTTATAATGTTCTAATATTTTATGTATATTATTAAGGGCAAAGGTGAAGACTTCAAAAGTTGCTATATAGGTACCATGAAACAGCACAAGATCCTTAAACTGAATGCTTCTACAAAATATTCATTCAGATTAGCTGCAAAAAATAAGTTCGGCTTGAGGTACATTGAACTACTACAATATTTAAAAGTCTATACTTCAATAAAAGCTTGAAACTAATCTTTCCATCTTCATTTATTTTTCAGTGATTTCAGTGAAATAGCAGTCTTCCACACATCAGGAACTATGCCTCCAACACCTTCACCCCCTAAGCTGAAAGAAGCGGGAATCTGTAATTTGTCACTAGAATGGTGTGCCCCAACTAACACAAATCCAAATGACAGTCTTACTTATGTACTAGAAATGGAGGAAGCAAGATTGGTAAGTTTTTCTTTCATATCCTTTAATCTTCAACTTCAATCTTAGGTATATTTTATATGCATTTTACTCTGAAAAAAAATAAGATTTTATTAATTTAATTAACTTACTTTGAGCAAAGTACATGATTCCTGAGTCTCAGTGTTCTGGATGGGAGCAGTGTAGAGCCAAGGTTAAGCAAGCCTATACAGGAAGATCTTAAGGTACTCAAGTTCCTACAAATAAGTTAGAAGCAGCAACAGCCATAACAACAAAACAGCAACTCAGAGAAGTGTGTTAGTTCTTCAACTTTGCGCCTATCCTGGACAAACTTGCATGGTCACACAGCTCTGCTACATACTTCACCAGGGCAAGCCATTTCCTCATCTCCCTGAATCTTTGATGTGGGTGGAAGGCAAATTGTTTCATTCCGTTCGGAACTTTCAAGTCTATACTGAATAGACTAGTCAACTTAAAAAGCAACTGTAACTTTTATGTTATGTATATTTTACCACATTTTAAATAAAATAACTAATTAGATTTTTGTGTAAGTAATATGTTAAGTGCCTTCATATGCATTATCTCGTTACATCCTGAAAAAAGGAGCCCTTTAAAGTAGAAATTATCTCTATTTTTTTAATACAGAGAAACTGAATTTCAGAGTCTAAGGGGCTTTCTCAGGACCACCCAGATGGAAAATAAGTTGAAGTTGGAACTTGAACCCAGGCCTGTCTCATTCCTAAATCCATTGTCTTTCATTTCCAGGGGTTGGGTTTTAAACCTCAATACAATGGAGAAGATCTTTCATGCACTGTAAGAAACCTTCAGAGAAGTACTACATACAAGTTCAGGGTATGTGGATATAATTTATAACTTGTATCATATTTTAATATAAAAGTATACACTTCACTAAAGATAAAAAATGAGTGTCTTTGGGGGTTGAAATGAAACCTTTTTGTATTTAGTTCTCAGAAATTTTCAAGTAACTTGCTTTACAGTGTTATTTGCAAACTGCACATTTTCAAATCACACATTTATTTCCAATGGTCAACCAAAGTATTCTCTTTTACTCAAGCAGATCTTTGCGTGCAATACAGAAGGAATAAGCAACCCTAGTAGAGAAGTAAAATATGCTACCTGTCCAGATAAGCCTGGATCCCCTAAAAAACCATATATAAAGGGAAAGATCCATGCACACAGAGTAAAAATTGGATGGGGTAAGTAATGTTTTTCTATTTTAAATATTAACTATTGAGAAAAAAATCTTCCTCTAATTGCCCTCAACTTTACAAAGTAGTCTCTTAATCATTTGTATGTTAAATATTTTACCATATAAATGTTCCATTATAAACTATGTTCTTTTTTCTAGTTCTCTATTGCTATCTCATTCATTCATATATGAACAAATTACTGAACTTTATATGGGCCTTTAAAATTATGGTTATTACAAGTAAGATATATCTAATATAGACACTGTAATTAGGACACGCTGATGATAAATATCAACTTGACAGGATATTATACAAATTATTTTGCCTCTAAACTGGAAAAATCCACTTTAAGATACATAAGAGCATTTCAGTCTCTTCCAAAGAACTTTAAAATGTTACTAAAGTAACATTCTAACAATGTAATTTGATTATGTTCTTATGATCTTTATTAATATCTGAATATTAATATCCTGTTAAGTTTCATGTTTGTATTTTTCTTCCATGAAAAATCTTAATTTATGAGATAACATTACAATGAAAGACTTTTAAGTTTACTTAAGAATAATTTTAATTTTATTTCTCTTTTTCAGAACCACCCGAAGATAATGGTGGGACAAACATTTCAAGTTACAGTTTAGAAGTTAGGGAGAATTTGGATGGTAAGGCATCATGATTTTTTAACGTTTCATTCTGAAATAATTTTCGACTTTCCTAGAAGCTGCAAAAAATAGTATAGAGAATTCCCATGTGCAACCTTCACTTAGCTTCTTCTAATATTAATATCTTAGTGCAATATCATAGAGCAATTATCAAATCCAGAAAATTGCCACTGGTATAATACTATTAACTAAACCCCAGAACTTACTTGGATTTCTCCAGTTTTTGATAACAAATCATATTTACTAACTGATCTAGTATGATTTTATGGTTAATTCTATGGGGAATATAATTAATTACTGTAAATAGGTGATTGGATAGTAGTTAACTTCCAAAATGGTATATACATGAGATAAGATTTATAAGCTACCTATAATAATTGGACAAATTTACTTCTATCCCTTCAGTGAATTTCTGGAACATAATCTACAATGGAACCACAAGGGAATTTCTATACAATCACCTGCAACCTGGTACTACATATAATTTAAGAGTCTTTTGCACTTCACCTATAGGCCATAGCCAGGTGAGAAAAGAGAGAAAGAAAAGTTTTTAAATTGAGTATTGAAATGAATTGTATAATATTACTAAACGTTTTACAAAACTAAACTTGAATTCAGTAGCCATAAGGTGCTTTGTATTTTTCTTAGCCTTCAGATATATTGACTGTTCAGACACCTAATCTTTCTCCTGCATCTTGCCGTCCTCCACCCTTGAATGGTAAAGTGCAGTCCAAAGAAACCAACATCCAACGCAGTAAGGCTTCTTCTGTGATTTGAATTACTGACTTAAATTTCCTGTTTTGTAACTTCTGATTTTTATATTGATATATTCAGTTGGCCAAAAAGTTTCTTTGGTTTTAAGTAAAAATTAAAGACACATTTTTCATTTTTACCAATAACTTAATTGAACAAGAGGTTCACCGTTTTCTTCCACTGCCTTCTGCCATTTTTCAGGCCACTTCATAACTCCATCTTCCCAAAACTTTCTTTTTGAGCAAAAGACTGTTCCAGGTGCCTTTTACAGTATTCCAGGGAATTGAAAATTTTTTCCATTAAGAGAATTTTATAAACACTGAAATAAATGGAAATCTGAAGGTGAAATATCTGGTAAATATAGCAGATGAATTAGGACTTCCCAGACAAGCTGTAACTGTTTTTGCCTGGTCATCAAAAAACATGCAGTCTTGTGTCATACTGATGGAAGATTATATGTTTTCTGTTGATTAATTCCGGTGCTTTTCATCAAGTGTGGGTTTTAGTTGGTCTAATTGGGAGCAGTACTTATAGGAATTAATCGTTTGGCTTGCCAGAGGAGCTCATAATACAGGACTCCCTTCCAATCCCACCATGTACACAACATCACCTTCTTTGGATGAAGACGCCTTTGGTGTGGTTGATGGTGGTTCATTTCACTTACCTCATGATCTCTTCCATTCCACGTTATTGTACAGTATCCACTTTTCATCACCCATCACAATCTGTTTTTAAAACAGAGTGTTTTCATTATGTTTAAATACAGAATCACGTGAGGAATTATGATCAAGGTTTTTTTCACTTAACTTTTGTGGACCCCAAACATCAAAGTGATTAACATAACCAAGCTGGTGTGAATGATTTTCAAAACTTGATTTGGATATTTGGAGTATGTCAGCTATCTACCACAAAGTATAACATTGATTGTTCTCAATTAATATTTCAATTTGATCCTTATCAACTCCAGCTGATCTACCAACTATGGAGCATCATTGAGGAAGAAATCTCAAACAAGAAACTTCACAAACCACTTTTGATATGTTCAATCAGCCACAGCATCTTCTCCATATACTTCACAAATCTTTTTTGGTGTTTTTACCTTTTTTGAAATAATAAATCATAATGTGCTGAAATGTTGCTTTTTTCTTCCATCTTCACATTAAAATAGCTACAAAAACTCACCAATTTCATTAAGTCTTTTTAAATGCATGCTGATATGATAGCTGTTACAATACAAGCTTACAAAATTGTTTTCAATGAAGTTAAAAGCAACTAAGCTCTTGTTGAAGCTGGTTTTAGAAAAGGCAGAGGAACCAGAGATCAAATTGCCAACATCCGATGGATCATCGAAAAAGCAAGAGAGTTCCAGAAAACATCTATTTCTGCTTTATTGACTATGCCAAAGCCTTTGACTATGTGGATCACAATAAAATGTGCAAAATTCTGAAAGAAATGGGAATACCAGACCACCTGACCTGCCTGCTGAGAAACCTGTATGCAGGTCAGGAAGCAACAGTTAGAACTGGATATGGAACAACAGACTGGTTCCAAATAGGAAAAGGAGTACGTCAAGGCTGTATATTGTCACCCTGCTTATTTAACTTATATGCAGAGTACATCATGAGAAACGCTGGGCTGGAAGAAGCACAAGCTGGAATCAAGATTGCCAGGAGAAATATCAATCACCTCAGATATGCAGATGACACCACCCTTATGGCAGAAAGTGAAGAGGAACAAAAAAGCCTCTTGATGAAAGTGAAAGAGGAGAGTGATAAAGTTGGCTTAAAGCTCAACATTCAGAAAACGAAGATCATGGCATCTGGTCCCATCACTTCATGGGAAATAAATGGGGAAACAGTGGAAACAGTGTCAGACTTTATTTTGGGGGGCTCCAAAATCACTACAGATGGTGATTGCAGTGATGAAATTAAAAGACGCTTACTCTTTGGAAGGAAAGTTATGACCAACCTAGATAGCATATTCAAAAGCAGAGACATTACTTTGCCAACAAAGGTCCGTCTAGTCAAGGTTATGGTTTTTCCTGTGGTCATGTATGGATGTGAGAGTTGGACTGTGAAGAAAGCTGAGTGCCGAGGAATTTGCTTTTGAACTGTGGTGTTGGAGAAGACTCTTGAGAGTCCCTTGGACTGCAAGGAGATCCAACCAGTCCATCTTAAAGGAGATCAGTCCTGGGTGTTCTTTGGAAGGAATGATGCTAAAGCTGAAACTCCAGTACTTTGGTCACCTCATGCAAAGAGTTGACTCATTTGAAAAGATTCTGATGCTGGGAGGGATTGGGGGCAGGAGGAGAAGGGGACGACAGAGGATGAGATGGCTGGATGGAATCACCGACTCGATGGACATGAGTTTGAGTGAACTCCGGGAGTTGGTGATGGACAGGGAGGCCTGGCGTACTGCGATTCATGGGGTCACAAAGAGTCAGACACAACTGAGCGATTGAACTGAACTGAACTGAACTGAAGCCCTACTAGAGCCATCTTACAGAAAATAAATGAGCATTTTGGCCAACTCAATATTAAATCTATTAAAACAGAATAAATGGTTTTATATTGGTGTAAAATCAAATAATGTCTAGAAAGTTATTTCTTGGTAATTAAGATCAGAAAATATTTAAATGTCTGGGAATTTAAAAGTTAACTAACACAAATTGGTATAATTTGAACTTTTTGTTACTTTAGCATAAAGTATCTGTTATATGTTTAACATATCTTCTTAAATTATATTGTGTTTTTAAGTAACATCCTTAAAATTTGCAATTTTTAAGTTAATTTTGTATATTTTTCAGATAGTAGGAAGTTGCTAAATAACACAGGGAGCCTAGTCTGGCACTCTGTGATGACCCAGAGAGATGGAATGAGGGGAAAGGAGAGAGGGGAGAGAGCGGAAAGGCATACATATGGGTGTATATATATACATATATGTACATGCATAATTATGCTGAAGCCTGTCATGCTGCAGTCCATGGGGTCGTAAAGAGTTGGACATGACTTGGCAACTGAAAAACACATAATTATGACTGATTTGCATTGTTGTGTGGCAGAAATCAAGACAAAATTGTAGTTTTTCATCCATTAAAAAAGAAAAAATTTTTTTTAAATTGCATATTTTTACAGACAATTCTCCTACAAAAGGAAACTCTGAAGCACTTACAAATGTCAAAAAGGCAAATGGTAACCAAGATGATGCACAAGAGCACTCTGGCTCAGAAGTGAGAGGCACAGTGAGTAAATTCATTCCTAGAGAATTCAGTTT
Organism: Oryx dammah; assembly: GCF_014754425.2. NCBI lineage: Eukaryota > Metazoa > Chordata > Mammalia > Artiodactyla > Bovidae > Oryx > Oryx dammah. The sequence goes on from NW_024070207.1 coordinate 67,006,487, forward strand.
CTGGTTAAAAGCAACAAATAAATCTGGGGAAACTAAATTGTTCAGCTAACCATTTGTAGTTCATTTCACTTTGGATGAATACATGCTTCTGCTTCTTATCAAGGTGGGGAGTAAACATACCTGCACAATCATTTATATGTCTGCTTCTTTGTTTGTTTGTGTTTATTTGTAGTCTGGATCTCATTCGGTGACATGTGAAACTGCTCCAGTCCCAAGCCCTCCTACTCAATGTGGTATACCTGTGCTAACCTGCAAGAGTCCAACCTGTGTTGTTGTTAGTTGGGAAGTACGTTATCAGTTTATTAATTTTGGTGATATAAAAGCACAATAATTGGTTTAGAAATTGCTTTTAAAGTCTATAACTTCCTAAGGATTCAGAGTCTAGATTAGGGTTCCATAAATCTTGGACCATGGTTTTAGAACACACCTAAGACCTGTTGCTAGTGCTATTAGAAAGGCTAAGGCTATGGTAATCCTGCTTTCCAAATCTTATATTTTTGAAGGAAAATAAATTTAGAAAACCAAAGAGACGATCAATATGCAACCAATTGAATTTTTAAAACTAAAATAAGAGATAGTAAAATTAAATATATTTATAGTTTTTTTAAAGTTTCATTGGGAAACCTCTGGTAGTTTTTTTGCATATACCCACAGTATGACACATAAGAAATGTGACTGTGAAGTAATGAAGTTTTTTTTTTTAATGTACATCCATTTGAATATCTTCCCCTTCAAACTAATCAACCTCAAAAAGAATTGGCCTAGTTATCAAGCCCTCTAGGTATCTTTGATTTTTTTCTTCCCTTTTTCCCAAATTCTAGCAGAGAATTTTTAGCATTAACAAAAAATCTTTAGTCTGATAATAATAAATGATGACTTATAATGAAAGAGAATGTAAAAATATAAAGAGAGAGATATGAATCACTTTACTGTATACCTGAAATGACACATTATAAATCAACTATATTACAATAAATTTTTTTTTAAATAATAATAAGTGATTGATCTGTTCACACCCCTGTATAAAAGCCAGACAGTACTGGGCTTTGTGTTTGATCCCACTAGTATGTTGGATTATCCAATCATTTCTCTTAATTTTATTTGAGCCATTTAATGTTAATTATAGTGTTCAACATTATGTTTATTTATGTACTTGTCTATATTTCATTCCATTTAATAGATTATAGGCTTTGACACTGAAAGGATCATATTGTTACTTTCCATAGTATTGAGTATAGTGACTCTTTATAGAAAGAGCTAAATTTTTTGTTTTTGTTGCATTTTTCAGATTCCTGTATGTAATGTTGCTGAAATCACTGATTACAGACTAGAGTGGGGACAAACTGAAGATTCAATGCACTTGATTTACACTGGCCCTTGTTTGAGCTATGAAGTTAAAGGTCTCATTCCTGCCACTATGTATTTTTGCAGAGTTCAGGTAATCCTAACAGTTTTTCCAATGTAAGCAAAGTATTAAGCTATGCTATTCACATTCATAATATACCATTTCCAGTGTAAAGACCAGAAGGGTAGCACAGACTTCCAAATCTTAAATATTCATCATATCCAGCAACAACATTCTGGGTTCCTTTACCTTGCTTTTAAAGCCTCACATAATCTGGTACCTACTTTCTCTTTTTAAATTTATTTATTTTTTAATTGAAGGATAATTGCTTTACATAATTTTGTTGTTTTCTTTCAAACATTAACATGATGGCACCTACTTTCTATTCCAACTTGATCTGACATTATTTTCTCTTCAGTTCTATATTTCCCAAATTTCCCTGAACTCACTTGAAATGCTTTTATAAAACACTGAATTCTGAACCTCCACTCAGACCTACTGAATCAAATTTTTTAATCCAGAGATCTACTAATCTGTATGTTATAGTAGCACCCAAAGTGATAATTATCGTTAATTAGGAAAAACTGCACAAACCATACCAAACAAGTCTACTGCCACCCCAAGTATGTTTTGTACATTTGTTCATATTGGTTGTTTGCCTATCTTGTTCCATAAAGCCAAGCTTTTGCATGAATGCTTCCCTGAATATCTTAGGTAGAAGTGATCCCTTCATCTTCTACTAGAATTAGAAAATTTATAAGTTTGGGGAAACAGCCTACATTTAGAATTACCTGATATGTTGTCCATATAGTGTTAAGCCATCAAATCCTAGGAACCCTAATACTGGTACCTGAGCTGCATGTTCCAGATGGCCTTGCATAACTGGAAGTTGGGGGGGGGGGTTTAACTATTTTTTTAGAAAAGAATCCTTTGTAATATTTTTGGATACTCTTATTTTTGTATTATAAAAATGCTCTCACAATATATATTTATTAGACAGCCACCACAATAGTTCAAAGAATAGGGGAGTTTATGAACATTAAGGTTGCTGTAGTGGGTCAGACATTAATTGTGAGATGTTAATTAATTTAAAAGATATTAGAGAGGTAAAAATCAATGGACTAGCTTCTAGCTAAGACAGAGTACCCCCATAATTCCCAGGTCTTCCCTCTTACAACCAAAAAATCCTGAGCATAATACAACAAGCAGACATAGGAAAACTCTGAATGGTGGAAAGAAAGAAAAATGTGGAAGGAAAAAAATCCTGGGGAACTCACAACTTGAATAACACAGTGGTGAGCCCCTGGACTTCCTTATCATCTATCATATAGCCCAAAAAGGGTGTGAGAGAAGTCTCCAACTCAAAATTTCCAAAAGGGACAGACAGAACAAAAACTCCAAGAAAAGCCTGTTCCACCTCAGCCCCAGCATAATGACTGGCAATAGGGTGGCCTAACAAAAGAAAATATTGTTCATAATACCCACTTTACTCCACCCAAACATCAACAGAAAAATTACACATATCCTTATCCTTCCCCACCCCTGAAATTTCAACAGGCCAAGTAGGAAGCTGACTATCCAATTTACCCCAGAAGCAAGCAACATACTCTAATTTCCCTAGCCAGAGGTATCAGTTTTGGCAGGACCAAGCAGGTAATTAACTTCCATCCTCTGCCTGACAGAAGCAGGCAGTACTCTGCTTCCATTCCCCTGCTAACTGGTGTCAGTATGGCCAAGCAGGGAGTTTCCAGTCTTCCACACCTCTCTCATGGAAGCAGGCAGCAGCTCTCTAATTCCCCTGTAAGGGTAGTGTTGGCAAGTTCAGCCTCCACCCCCACCCAGCAGCAATGTACTGAACAAAGTGGTATGATTCAGGCTAGTTAGCTCTCTACTTTCCTCCTGCCCCTGTGTCAGTGAGACCCAGAGTGAAGCTCAACTTACATGTGCACCTACTGGCCCTGAGACTGAAAGACAATATGGGAAGCAGAGCTAGTCAGCACTCAGGCCCACCCGCCTTCACCTGCTGTCAGTAGGTTCCAGTGGAGAGCTCAGTCTCCATATCTTCTCAGCCATTAGAGAGGGATCTAGGTGTTGAGAAAGTTATGCTATTTGGTGCCTCATTCTCCCCATTCTCTTCCCTTGGTGTCATTAAGACCCAGCTTGTAGCCAAGTTTACACTTCCACCCTTAATAAATAGAGGTGTTAGTCCTGCACTTCCCTTCTCCATGGTATCGGCACAACCCGGTGAGGAGTTGAGTTTATACCCACACTCAGAGACAGTGATGCATTATAAATAGTTGCCCTATTTTTGCTGGAAAGAAATCAAAGGAGCCTAGACAAGAACTGAACTTCCACCCTACCCAACTTTTACACTATACCTCTGGAGGGAAAAAGTCTACTAAATTCAGTTCAATTCAGTTGCTCAGTCATGTCTGACTCTTTGCAACCCCATGGACTGCAACATGCCAGGCTTCCCTGTCCATCACCAACTCCCAGAGCCTACTCAAACTAATGTCCATTGGGTTGGTGATGTTATCCAACCATCTCATCCTTTGTTGTCCACTTCTCCTCCTGCCTTCAATCTTTCTGAGCATCAGGGTCTTTTCCAGTGAGTCAGTTCTTCGCATCAGGTGGCTAAAGTATTGGAGTTACAGCTTCAACATCAGTCCTTACAATGAATATTCAGGGCTGATTTCCTTTAGGATGGACTGATTGGATATCCTTGCAGTCCAAGGGACTCTCAAGAGTCTTCTTCAACACCACAATTCAAAAGCATCAATTGTTCAGCACTCAGCTTTCTTTCTAATCCAACTCTCACATTCATACTTGACACTGGAAAAACCATAGCTTTTGACTAGATGGACCTTTGTTGGTAATGTTTTTGCTTTTTAATATGCTATCTAGGTTGGTCATAGCTTTTCTTCTTTTAATTTCATGGCTGCAGTCACCATCTGTTTTTTGTTGTTGTTGTTGTTGTTTTAAAAAAAAAAGTCTAATAAAATATGATTAAATGAGATCCAGGTCTCAAAGTATAATATTCAAAATGTCCAGAATAAGTAATCATTTGTCATAACAAGAACCAGGAAAATCTCAACTTCAATGACAAAAAAAACAACAGACTCTGTGAAGTCAGAGGTTTGAGTTATCTGAAAAGGGCTTAAGCAGCCATCAGAAAAATATTCTGACCAGTAATTGTGAGTTATCCTGAAACAAATGAAAAAATATTAAAAATCTAAACAAAGAAATAGAAGTTGTAGAAGAAAACCAAATGGAAATTACAGAACTTAACAATACAATAACAAAATAAAAGCTTGACTGGATGGGCTTAATAGTAAACTTGAGATGACAAAAGATATAGTCAGTGAACTTGAGGACAGATAGTAGAATTTACCCATTCTGAACACCAGGAAGGATTTAGAAAAAAAAATGAATGATTTCAGAGATATATGAAATAGCAAAATACCTAATGTCCATATCATTAAACCCCAGCAGGAGAGAAGAGAAAGAGTAGGAATTTCAAAAAACAATAAAAAGCATTCCAATTTGGGGAAAAACATAATCCAAAAGTTTTTAAAAGCTGGATAAATCCAAAATAAACCTGAATAAACCCACACAACTAAGCCACATCTTAACTAAATTCTGGAAACAAAAAGAAAGAAAAATATCTTAAAAGTACCTAGAGAAAAATGGTACACTACTTATAGGTGAACATCAATCCAGATGACAAAGGATACCTCACCTGAAACCATGAAGACCAGCAAGAAATGGCACAACATTTTTCAAGTAGATAGGAATTGGCAACTGCAAGCTATATCCAGTCAAAAATATTCTTCAGGAATGCAAAGTAAATAAAGACATTCTCAGATGAAGGAAAACTAAGAATTTGTTGCCAGCAAAACTACCCTAAAAAATATCTACAGAAAGTACTCTAAATAAAAAGGAAAAGATGACAGAATAAGGTTTAGAACTTCAGGAAATAAATAACATTGGGATTTTGACTCAAGATGGTGACATATGAGTCCTGAGCTCACCTCCTCCCACAGGCACACCAAAACTATAGCTATACAATAACAACTCCCCCTGAAAGAAGTCCAGGAATATTTTACCCAGCAAAGTTATCCTTCAGAACTGAAAGCAAGATCAAGAGTTTTCCATGGGGAAAAAAAAAACAACAACAACAACTCACAGGATGGGAGAAAATATTTGTAAATCAAGGGACTGACAAGGGATTAATCTCAAAAATATACAAACAGCTCATGCAGCTCAGTATCAAAAAAGCAAACACAATCAAAAAAATGGGCAGAAGATCTCAATAGACATTTCTCCAAAGAATACATACAGATAACCAACAAGCCCTTGAAAAGGTGTTCAATGTGGCTCATTCTTAGAGACATGCAAATCAAAACCACAATGAGGTATTAGCTCACACCGGTTAGAATGGCCATCGTCAAAAAGTCTACAAACAATAAATGCTGGAGAGAGTGTGAAGAAGAGGGAATCCCCCTACACTGTTGGTGGGAATGCAAACTGATACAACCACTATGGAGAACAGTATGGAAGTTCCCTTAAAAACTAAAAACAGAGCTACCATATGATAGAGCAATCCCATTTCTGGACATATATCCAGAGAAAACCATAATTCAAAAGGATATATGGATACCAATGTTCACTGCAATAGCCAAGACATGGAAACAACCTAACTGTCTGTCAACAGATGAATAAGATAAACAAGATGTGGTAGATAGATAGATATAGATATAGATATAGATAAAATGGAGTATTATTAACACTGAGTCATCAAAACAAATGGAGGAATGACATTTGTACAACATGGATGGACCTAGAAGTTATCATACAGTAAAGTAAGTCAGACAAAGACAAATATCATATGATAACAGCTACATGTGCCATCTAAAAAAATGATACAAATGACCTTATTTACAAAACAGAAACAGACAGACTCACAAATTCTGAAAACAAACCTATGTGTACCAAAGGGGAAAGGAAGCAGAGAAGGATAAATTGGGAGGTTGGCATTAACATATACATACTACTATATATAAAATAGATAACCAACAAGTACCTACTATATAACATAGGGAACTCTACTCAATATTCTGTAATAACCTATATGGATAAAGAATCTGGAAAACAATGAATATAAGTATATGCATAATTGCATCACTCTGCTGTACACCTGAAACTAACACACAACATTGTAAATCAGTTATACTCCAATAATTTATTTTGTTTTTCTTTTATTTTTATTCGGAGAATAATTGCTATACAGTGTTATGTTGGTTTCTGCCACACAGCAACATGAATCAGTCATAAGTATACATATATCCTCACCCTCTTGAACTTCCCTCCAACCCCCTCATCCCACTCCTCTAGGTCATCAAAGATCACCTGGCTGAGCTTCCTGTGTTACACAGCAACTTCCCACTAGTTATCTATTTTATGCATCATAACATATATGTTTCAATGATACTCTCTCAATTCATCCCACTCTCCCCCTTCCCCACAGTGTCTATGTCCACTCTCTACATCTGTGTCTCTATTCCTGCCCTGCAAATATGTTCATCAGTAGCGCTTTCTGGATTCCATATACATGTGTTAATATACAATATTTGTTTTTCTCTTTCTGACTTACTTCACTCTGTATAACAGTCTCTAGGTTCAGAAGCCTCAGTTCAACTGACTCAAATTCATTCCTTTTATGGCTAATATTTCATTCTATATATGTACCACATCTTCTTTATCTGTTCATCTGTCAATAGACATATGGGTAGCTTCCATGTCCTGGCTATTGTAAATAGTGCTGCAGTGAACGTTGGTGTCCATATGTCTTTTTGAATTATCGTTTTCTCAGGGTATATGCTGAGGAGTGGGATTGCTGGGTCATATGATAGCTTTATTGCTAGTTATTTAAGGAATCTCTATACTGTTTTCCATAGTGACTATATCAATTTACATACCTACCAACAGTGCAAGAGGGTCCCCTTTTCTCCAAATCCTCTCCAGCATTTATTGTTTGTAGATTTTTTTATGATGGCCATTCTGACTGGTGTGACGTGACTGTAGTTTTAATTTGCATCTCTCTAAAGCTCAACATTCAGAAAACTAAGGTCATGGCATCCGGTCCCATCACTTCATGGCAAATAGATGGGGAAACAGTGGAAACAGTGGCTGACTTTATTTTGGGGGGCTCAAAAATCACTTCAGATGGTGACTGCAGCCATGAAATTAAAAGACGTTTACTCCTTGGAAGAAAAGTTATGACCAACCTAGACAGCATATTAAAAAGCAGAGACATTTCTTTACCAACAAAGGTCCATCTAGTCAAGATTATGGTTTTTCCAGTAGTCATGTATGGATGTGAGAGTTGGACTATAAAGAAAGCTGAGCACAGAAGAATTGATGCTTTTGAACTGTGATGTTGGAGAAAACCCTTGAGAGTCCAAGGGACTCTGCAAGGAGATCCAACCAGTCTATCCTAAAGAAAATCAGTCCTGGGTGTTCATTAGAAGGACTGATGTTGAAGCTGAAACTCCAATATTTTGGCCACCTGATACGAAGAGCTGACTCACTTGAAAAGACCCTGATGTTGGAAAAGATTGAAGGCAAGAGGAGAAGGGGACGACAGAGAATGAGATGGTTGGGTGGCATCACTGACTCAATGGACATGAGTTTGGGTAAACTCCAGGAGTTGGTGATGAACAGGGTAGCCTGGCATGCTGCAGTTCATGGGGTTGCAAGAGTCGGACATGACTGAGCGACTGAACTGATTCTGACTGAATTGAACTGAATGTAAATGAAATGACTATATTTGATAACACTATCATATAATTGAAATTTGCCAAAAGAGTGTAATTTAAATGTCTTTTCCAGAAAAGAATAAAAAAGTGTGAGGTGGCAGGTGTAGGAATCCTCACATAATGTATATTTATATCAAATCACCACAATGTACCATCTAAATACTGTAATAATTTTGTTTGTCATTTATATCTCAATAAACCTGAAAAGTAAAATTGTAATTGGTTAAAAACAGGGATAAATATAGTAGAATACCCTTCCTCTCACAGGTTCTTAAAATATATTTGATGTTTGAAGCAAAAATTATAACATCATCTATTGTGGTGCTCAATAAACAGGGAGGAAATACTTGAGAAAATCATATTTTTTAAATGAGGAAGGTAAAGGTACATAAGTTGAAGTAACGTTTCTGGGCCTCACTCAAAGTGGTAAAACATTAATACCCACAGACTTTAATAACTTACATATGTATATTTTAATACCTGGGAAACTCCTAAGAAAACTTCATAGAGTAACATACACAAAAATAGTGTAAATAAGTGAAATGAAATTAGTTTTCCAAAAAGTATTCAAGTTATCCCATAGAAAGGTAAGAAATTGGCCAAGGAACTTGTGACTTGAACTCCAGAAATGTTCAGGGAAGAGGGAAGTGGTCTGTTAACCAGGCTTCAGTTACACAAGTCCTTATCCCCACTCCTTGCCATTAAAAAATCTGCTGAGGCCAGAGACAGTGAGCTGAAATACCCCCAGTCTAGGGGGAGGTGTCCCTTTTGAGGAATTAGGTCACCACCTGCCAAGTAAGAAATAGAGGAAAGAGAAACAGAAGTAACAAACAGGAAAATTAAAGGCAGACTTAAGCTCTAGCATACTAATTATTAACTTCAATGTAAAACAGCCTAATTATACTTATTAAAAGCAGAAATGGCATAATGGCTCAAAAAAATCACAGACCAATATTCTGTCTATAAGAAACTTACTTCATAAGAAAGTTGGAAGTAAAAGGGAAAAAGATATATCATGTAAATATTAATAAAACAAAAAAAAGCAGGAGTGATTACATGTACATAGATAATGAAGACTTCAAAACAAAGGAATTACTGGAGACCAAAAGATACATTAGTAATGCTAAAAGGATCAATGCACCAAAACACATAAGCATCCTAAACTTGTATATATCAAGCAACAGAGCCTTAAAATATATGAAGTGATAACCAGAAAGGAGAAATTAGGCAAATACACACTTACAATAGGGAACTTCAACACCTCTCTCAGCAACTGATAAAACTACTAAGTAGAAAATGATCAAGGATAGTGAACAACTGAACAACAATCAACCAACAGGATCTAATAGACATATTTAGCACACCACTCAACATCAGATTACATACTCTTTTCAAGTATCCATAGCACATTCCCCAAAATAGGCCATATCCTGAGCCATAACAATGTAAAATAATTGAAATCACACAAAGTGTGTGTTCTGACCATAATCAAATCAAACTAGAACTCAGCAACAGAAAAATAACAGGAATGTCACCGAAAAGAGGCAGAAGTTAAACAATACACTTCTAAATAATCCATTTACCAAAGAGGAAATGTCAGAAGAAAAAAAATTAATACATAGAATTGAATGAAAGTGAAAATACAGCATACCAAAATAGATGGGATGTACCTAAAGCAGTGCCAACAGAGAAATTTATAGCATTATACACTTATCTTGCAAAAGAAAAAAAGAGACTCAAATCAATAATCTAAATTCCTACCTTAATTAGTAGACAGAAGAGTAAAATGAACCAAAAGCAAGCAGAAAGAAGGAAATGATCAGAAGTCAATGAAATAAAAAACAGGAGAACAATAGAGAAAAGTCAGTGAAACAAGAAGTTGGTTTCTGAAAAAAAAAATCAATAAAATTGATAAACCACTTGCAAGACAAAGATAAAAAGAGCAGATACAAATCACTAAAAAAAAACAAAACATCAGATGTCACTACAGATTTGTCAGTCATTAAAAGTGTAATTAGGGATGACTGAGCAACTTTACACTCATAAGTGCAACAATAAAAACCACAATCTGCTAAAACTGAGCCAAGATGAAATGGACCATGTGAATACCCCTATAGGTTTTCATCAAAGAAATATTCATAAATAAAGAAGCCCTGGAAAAAAAATCTCCATGCCCAGATGGTTCCACTGGAGAATTCCACAAAGCATTTAAAGAAAAAATTAACATTAATTTTAAATCTCTTACAGAAAGTGGAAAATGAGAGGGCTCCCACTTCATTTTATGAGGACAGTATTACCCCAAAACCAAAATCAAAGATAATATATAAAAAAAAAGAAATCTGCAGACAGATTATTAATAGATTGTTAATTTAGAAACACATTTTTTTAAGTCCTTTGACAAAATGTTGGCATTTCAAATCTGACATTGTATAAAAAGAATTATATACCTTGACCAAGTGGAATTTATTCCAGGTATGCAAGCCTGGTTCAAAATTGGTAAATCAACCAACATGATGTACTATACAAACAAGTTGAAGAAGAAAAAAATCGTATGATCACATCAATTGACCAAAAATATGTTTGACAAAATCCAACAATCATACCCAACATAAAACCAGAAATTTTCAGACACTGAAATAAGGTGAGTAAAGAAAATAAAAGGCATACATGCTATAAAGGAATAAATAAAACCATCACATTCTGCAAATAACATGTTTATCTACACAGATCATACCAAGGAAAGTACCAAAAAAACCTCGTAGAACCAATATGTGAAGTAAGCAAGATCTTCATGACGCAAGATCAACACCCCCAAATCAATCATATTTCTATATACTAACAACAAATATGTAAAAACAGAAATTTAAAGCACAATAATGTTTACAATAACTCTAGAGAAAATGAAACATGTAGGTATAATTCCAACAAAACATGTACTGTACATATGTGCTGAACTTTACAAAATGCTGATTAATCAAAGACCCAAATAACTAGAGAGACATACTGTGTTAAAAAATAGGAATACATGACATTGTAAAGATGTTTAATGTTTAATTTCCCCAAAATGATTTGTAGGTTTAATACAAATCTTATCAAAATCTAAGCAAAATTACTGATAGATACATACAATCTCATTCTAAAATTTATGTGGAAATTCACAGCATCTAAAATAGATCACTCAATCTTGAAAAACAAAACTAAGGTGGAAGAAACCACTCTATCTACTGTTAAAAACTTACTGTATGGATATAGTAATGAAGACAGTGTAGTATTAGTGAAGGGACACATAAGTCAATGGAACAGAATAGAGAACCAAGAAATCAACCTACACAAATATGCCCAACTGATTTTTGGCAAGATGCAAATAAATTAAGGATTCCCTTTTCAAAAAATTATGCTGGAAAAATTGAATATATAGCCAAAAAAACATAAATCTCTCACCTTATATTTATAAAAACTAACTCAAAATGGACCATAGAAAACTGAAAATTAAAACACAAAACTTTTAGAAAAAAATCACAGGAGGAAACCTTCAGGATTTCCTGAAGCTAGGAAAAGAGTTCTCAAACTTGATATCAAAAGCACAAGCAATAAAATGAAAATTTGATAAATTTGAGCTCCTTAAACTTAAAAATTTACTCTGCATAATCCCCTGTGGAGAAGATAATAAAGCTATGCTACAGGCTGGGAGAGAATCTTTACAAAACACATATCCGGCAAAGGAGTAATATCTAGAATATATAAAGAACTCTCAAACCTCAACAGTTTTAAACCCAAACAACCTAGTTAGAAAATACAATTCACAGAAAAGAATATTCAGATGGTAAATAAGCACATGAAAAGATTTTCTACATCGTTAGCCATTAGGGAAATGCATGATGAGATATCATGACCCACCTATCAGAATGGCTAAAATAAAAAATAGTAAAATAAATAAATAAATAAATATAGTGATAACACTACATGCTGGCAAAGACATGGAGAAACTGGATTACTCATGTATTTCTGATGGGAATTACATCCACTCTGTAAAAGAGTAAGGCAGTTTCTTACAAAACTAAACATACACTTAACTATATTCCAACATTCTTGGGCATTTAGACAAATAAAAATATATATCCATAATAAAAACCTGTATGTGGATGTTCATAGCACTTTTATTTGTAAGGACAAACAATTAGAAACAGATCAGATGTCCTTCAACAGGTAAATGATTAAAGTAACTGTACTACATCCATACCATGGCTAACTATTTGAAAATAAAAGGAATCAAACCATTGAGGCACACAACAGCTTTAATGGATCACAGAATTATGCTGACTAAAAAGTACCTATCTGAAAAATTCACATACTGCTTTATTCTATTTACATTTTTCTAAATAATGTTTTTGAAAAAAACATAATTATAGTTATGAAGAACAAATTACTGGTTGTCAGGGCTTAGAAAAAGGGGGGAGGGAGAAAAGATCACTGAGGCTATAAAAGGGTAAATTGTGATGGAGCTTCTGTCTTAACTGGGTTGATGATTACATGAAGCTACACATGTGATAAAATGTCACAGAACTAAATATACACACAAATGAGCACATGTAAAATTGGTGAAATCTGAGTATCATCGATAGAATGTATTAATGTTAATTTCCTGATTATAATATTGTACTATAGTTATGCAAAATATTACCTTTGGGGAAAGTGGGGAAAGGATACAATACAATCTACAATGATCTCAAAATAAAAAATTTTACAAAGTCAGTGAAACTTGAATAGATGTAGACTTGGGGCTACCACCAACAGAGGTAGAAACTACAAGCTGAAGAATAGGAAGAAAGTTTGATGACACCACCCTTATGGCAGAAAGTGAAGAGGAACTAAAAAGCCTCTTGATGAAAGTGAAAGAGGAGAGTGAAAAAGTTGGCTTAAAGCTCAACATTCAGAAAACAAAGATCATGGCATCTGGTCTCATCACTTCATGGGAAACAGATGGAGAAACAGTGGAAACAGTGTCAGACTTTATTTTGGGGGTCTCCAAAATCAGTGAAGATGGTGATTGGTAGCATATTCAAAAGCAGAGACATTACTTTGCCAACAAAGGTCCGTCTAGTCAAGGTTATGGTTTTTCCTGTGGTCATGTATGGATGTGAGAGTTGGACTGTGAAGAAAGCTGGGAGCGCCGAAGAATTGATGCTGTTGAACTGTGGTGTTGGAGAAGACTCCTGAGAGTCCCTTGGACTGCAAGGAGATCCAGCCAGTCCATTCTAAAGGAGATCAGCCCTGGGTGTTCTTTGGAAGGAATGATGTTAAAGCTGAAACTCCAGTACTTTGGCCACCTCATGCGAAGAGTTGACTCATTGGAAAAGACTCTGATGCTGGGAGGGATTGGGGGCAGGAGGAGAAGGGGACGACAGAGGATGAGATAGCTGGATGGCATCACTGACTCAATGGACGTGAGTTTGAGTGAACTCCGGAAGTTGGTGATGGACAGGGAGGCCTGGTGTGCTGCAGGCCATGGGGTCGCAAAGAGTTGGACACAACTGAGCGACTGAACTGAACTGAACTTGATGGGATAAACGAGTTTGGTTTTGGTATATTTTTCCTGAACTGTCCATATTAGCACTCTTCATTTACCTTCCCAGTTTTAGACTCTTCACCTTCTTAAATATGCAACCTACAGATTTCCATGTATATGTCAGCATTTTAGAACCATATTGTTTCATATTGCAATATATAAATGTATCAAATCAATGCTATACACCTTAAACTTACACAATGTTATGTGTCAATTATATCTAGAATTTTTATTCCATATTGTTAGAACTGGAGTTTAAGAAAGTTTATTTTGTGAATTTGTATATACAAAGAAATGAGAAAACTAATCACCTGTTACTCCCATTCCCAATGTTCTCTCTGCTTCCTCTTAAGAGAGATCCATGAAAATTGTAAAGAAGACAAGATGGCATGCATTCTTGCAAATGTGATGTCACTTAGGCAAGGCCTGGTTTCTTGGGTATGAGAAGATCTCACATGTGAAAATAAAGCCACAAGCAAAATCCAAACCACATACACATGCAAAAAAAGAAAATTTGTTTCTATGCAACAAAATGGTTTATGTACAAAAACAAAGTAATAATGAATCTCTAACAGAATATACTTTTTCAGGCTGTAAATATAGTTGGAGTTGGAATGTTTGGAGAAACTGGCATAGTAACCACACCAGCAACTGTACCAGCAGTAGTAACAGTGTTACAAGAATTTGAAAACAAAGTTCCTGCCAAATTGGCATCATCTTGCATCGCTATTCAATGGGAGGAACCAGATTGCCATGGTTCTGCAATCACTGGCTATAACATTGAATATGGAGACAGAAAAATTTTGACTGTTAGTAGAGTAACAGAATGTCTTCTGAAAAATCTACAGCCTGATACCACATACAGGTAAGTCACTTATATCCTACTTAGGTAGATGGAAAGCTTTTAGAGACTTTTGAGCAGTTCTACATTTGTAGGTTTATACAATCTACATAGCATTTTCTTTGAAACAGATTTCTATTGTTTTAGAAAAATTGGGCATTACTAAGAGTCAGTTTCTCCTCCTCATTAATAATTGTCAATAGTGACTATGCAAATTCAAGATTTTTGTTTCAGAAATTTGTCTCTAATAATTAGTATAATAGAACTGAACTGAACTGAACTGAATAGTTAATATCCTACATAGAGTTACTAGGGGGTTAACTTAAATGTAGAAATGTATTTTCTTTTCTAAATCTAAATTAATACAGTTTATTTTTTTTCTCACCACTAGAATCAGAATTCAAGCTATCAATCATTATGGACTAAGCCCTTTTAGCCAATCAATAAGAACCAAAACCAAGCCACTGCCACCTGAGCCTCCACGACTTGACTGTGTGGTCTATGGGCACCAGAGCCTCAAACTGAAATGGGGTAACTCTTCAAGCAAAAGATTACTTTCTAACCTTACAAGCTATAATTTATTAATGGGAGATCGATCTGACAGGTAAACTATTTTTTACTATTTAGCATGTATTATAATAAAGATATTTAAATTTTTCCTATTTTAATTCATAATCCAAAGTGGTTTCAATGAACTAATAAAGCAGCCCATTAACATGCTAGCAATACTTTCTTACTTTCTTAAATTCTTACTGATAATTCAGCTCTCTATTTTTGTCTCTTTCAAAACATTTCTTCCCTTATACAACAGGAATATAGAGTTACCAAAGAAATATGAAAGCCTGCACTTTCACATTGTGATATTTACAATTTGATTTTTTTTTCTTTTGTGTTTTACCTTTATGGCTTCAAGTTTATTTATTTAAGGCTTATTGTAGTTTTAAAAACAGTTTTAAGTCAGTCATATAGAGTTATTTGTACCTGTAGGCCAGTTGATTAATAATATTGCTTCCTTCCATCTTGATTCCCACTTCCAGATTTTCTATTATTTATCATGGACCTCGTCAAAGTCACAAAGTACAAAGATTGAGTGAACATACGCAATATAAATTTAAAATCCAAGCATGTAATGAAGCTGGTGAAGGGCCACTGTCTGGTATCTATACTTTCACTACAACCAAAACCCCACCAGCCACACTTAAAGGTAAGCATTATAAGCCGTGATAATGAAGACTATGTTAATTTGAGTTCCAGTAACTCATATATAAAATTTCACAGTAGGGTTTATTTTAAATATTCAAAAATAGAACACCAAAATTACTTAATTACAGATTAAAAGGGCAAGATAAAATTTAATGATGTCCCAGAATCATGATTTTTTATATGTTAATTTTATTGGCATATAGTTGATTTTTAAAATGTTGTGTTAGTTTCAGGTGTAAAGCAAAGTGATTCAGCTATACATATACATATATCCACTCTTTTTTTAGATTCTTTTCTCATATAGGTTATCCCAGAAAACTGAGTAGAGTTCCCTGTGCTATTCAGCAGATCCTTGTTGGGTATCTATCTTATAATTAGTAGTGTCTGTGTATTCATCTCAAGTTCCTGATTTATCCCTTCCCCCCATGTTTTCCCTTTGGTAGCCATAAGCCTGCTTTCCATATCTGTAAGTCTGTTTCTGTTTTTGAAATAAATTCATTTGTGTCTTTTATAGATTAAATGCACATATGAGTGATATTATAAAATATTTGTCTTTCTGACTTCACTTAGCATGACAGTCTCTAGGTCCATCCATGTTGCTGCAAATGGCATTATTTTATTCTTTTTATGACTGAATGAGCTTCCTTGGTGGCTCAGTGTCAAAAAACACACCCACCAGTGCAGGAGATTCAGGTTCAATCCCTGGGTCAGGAAGATCCCCTGGAGAAGGAAGAGAAGGAAATGGCAACCCACTCCAGTATTCTTGCCTGGGAAATTCCATGGACAGAGAAGCCTGGCAGGCCACACTCCATGGGGTCACAAAAGAGTTGGACACAACTCTTAGTGACTAAACAACAACAAACAATACTCCATCGTATATGTACTACATCTTTATCCATTCCTCTGTTGATGGGCTTTTACGTTGTTTCCATGCCCTGGCCACTGTAAATAGCACTGATATGAACATTGGGGTGCATGTATCTTTTCAAATTATGGTTTCCTCCAGATATACGCCCAGGAGTGAGATTGCTGGCACATATGGTAGCTGTATTTTTAGTTTTTAAAGGAATCTCCATACTGTTCTCCATAGTGGATGTACCGATTTACATCCCCACCAACAGTGTAGGAGGGTTCCCTCTTCTCCACACTCTCTCCAACATTTGTTTGTACACTTTTTGATGATGGCCATTCTGACTGGTGTGACATGATACCTCATTGTAATTTTGATTTGCATTTCTCTAACAAATAGTGATGTTGAGCATCTTTTCATGTGCTTTTTGATCATCTGTATGCCTTCTTTAGAGAAATGTGTATTTAGATATTGTGCCCATTTTTTTATTGGGTTGTTTGTTTTTTTGGAAATTGAGCTGCATGAGCTGCTTGTATATTTTGGATATTAGTTCCTTGTTGGATGCTGTTTGCAAATATTTTCTCCCATTCTGTGGGTAGTCTTTTCATATTGTTTATGGTTTCCTTTTCTATGCAAAATCTTTTAAGTTTAGTGAGGTCCCATTTGCTTATTTTTTTTATTTTCATTATTATAGGAGATGGATTGAAAAAGATATTGCTACCATTTGCATCCAAGAGGTTCTGCCTATATTTTCTTCTAAGAGTTTTATAATATCTAGTCTTACATTTAGATCTTTAATCCATTTTGAGTTTATTTTTGTGTATAGTATTAGAGAATTTCTAATTTCATTCTTTTACATGCAACTGTTCAGTTTTCCCAACACCACCTATTGAAGAGACTGTCTTTTCTCCATTATATATTCTTGTCTCCTTTGTCATAGATTAGGTGACCACAGGAGTATGGGTTTATCTTTAGATTTTCTATCCTGTTCCATTGATCTATATTTGTTTTTGTGCCTGTACCATACTATTTTGATTACTGTTGCTTTGTAGCATAATCTGAAGTCAGGGACCCTGATTCTTCCAGCTCTATTTTTCTCTCTCAAGCTTGCTTTGGCTATTCGGGGTCTTTAGTATTTCCATACAAATTGTAAATTTTTTTCTTCTAATTCTGTGGAAAATGCTATTTTAATTTGATCGAGGCTGCATTGAATTTGTAAATTACTTTGGGTAGTATAGTCATTTTCATAATATTGATTCTTCAAATCCAAGAATGTAGTATATTTCTCCATCTGTCTGTGTAATCTTTGATTTTTTTCAAATCAAAATTTGATTTTTTGATTTTACAGTTTTCAGAGTACAGGTTTTTTGTCTCCTTAAGTGGATATTTTATTCTTTTTGTTACAAGAGTGAATGGGATTGCTTCCTTAATTTCTCTTTCTGATTTTTCATTGTTAGTGTATAGAAATACAAGAGATTTCTGTGTATTAAGTTTGGAGTGTTTTTTTTTTTTTCAGTCTTTGGGAATTTTTTTACTCAGCATAATTCTTTGGAAATTCATTCAGCTGGGTGTGTATATAGCAGTAGTTCGTTTCTTTTTGCAGCTGAGCAGTATTCCATGATATAGAATAGCCACAATTTTTTTAAACACTCAACCAAAGAAAGATACCTGGTTGTTTCCAGTTATTAGCTATTATGAATAAACCTTCTATAAGTATTCATTTATAGGTTTTTGTCTGAGCACAAGTTTTCATTTCTCTGGGATAAATGCCTAGGAATGCAATTGCTGGAAGTTGCATATGTAATTTTTTAAGAAACTGCCAAATTGTTTTCAAGGAGGCTGGGCCAATTTATTATACATTCCCACCAGTGATGTATGAGCAAGCCAGTCTCTACACTTTCTCGTCAGCATTTGGGAATGTCGTTATTTTTTATTTGGTCATCCTGATAAGTGTGTATTGGTATTCAATTTTGATTTTAATTTGCCATTCCCTCATGGCTAATGATGTTGAACATCTTTTCATGTGCCTCTTTACCATCTGGGTATCTTCTTGGGTGATATGTCTTCATAATTTCTCCCATTTTCCAATTGGATTTTTTGTTTACTATTGAGTTTTGAGAGCACTTACATTCTAGATATTAGTCCTTTTTGGATATGTGGCTTGATAATATCTTCTCTCACTTTGTAGTTTTTCATTTTCTTCACAGGGTCTTTTGCTGAGCAAAAGACTTTAATTTTGATGAAGTTATTTTTCTTTATTGTGTTTTTGGTGTCAAGTCTAAATTCTTTGCCAAACTCTAAATCCTGAAGAATTTTTCCCACAGTGTTTTGTTTTGTTTTGTTTTTTTCTCCCAAAGGTTTCATAGGTTTAGGTTATACATTTAAATCCATGAGCTGTTTTGAGTTAATTTTCTTTTTTTTTTCAATTTTTTTAAAATTTATTTATTTTAATTGGAGACTAATTACTTTACAATATTGTAGTGGTTTTTGCCATACATTGACATGAATCAGCCATGGGTGTACATGTGTTCCCCATCCTGAACCCCCTTCCCACCTCCCTCCCCATCCCATCCCTCTGGGTCATCCCAGTGCACCAGCCCTGAGCACCCTGTCTCATGCATCAAACCTGGACTAGCGAACTGTTTCACATATGATATGTATGTTTCTTTTTTTTAATTGTTTTTTTTTTTTTTTACTTTATTTTACTTTACAATACTGTATTGGTTTTGCCATACATCAACATGAATCCACCATGGGTGTACACATGTTCCCAACCCTGAACCCCCCTCCCACCTCCCTCCCCATACCATCCCTCTGGGTCATCAGTGCACCAGCCCCAAGCATCCTGTATCCTGCATCGAACCTAGACTGGCGATTCATTTCTTGTATGATATTATACATGTTTCAATGCCATTCTCCCAAATCATCCCACCCTCTCCCTCTCCCACAGAGTCCAAAAGACTGTTCTATACATCTCTGTCTCTTTTGCTGTCTCGCATACAGGGTTATTGTTACTATCTTACTAAATTCCATATATATGCATTAGTATACTGTATTGGTGTTTTTCTTTCTGGCTTACTTCACTCTGTATAATCGGCTCCAGTTTCATCCACCTCATTAGAACTGATTCAAATGTATTCTTTTTAATGGCTGAGTAATACTCCATTGTGTATATGTACCACAGCTTTCTTATCCATTCATCTGCTGATGGACATCTAGGTTGCTTCCATGTCCTGGCTATTATAAACAGTGCTGCGATGAACATTGGGGTACACGTGTCTCTTTCAATTCTGGTTTCCTCGGTGTTTATGCCCAGCAGGGGGATTGCTGGGTCATATGGCAGTTCTATTTCGTTTTTTTAAGGAATCTCCACACTGTTCTCCATAGTGGCTGTACTAGTTTGCATTCCCACCAACAGTGTGAGAGGGTCCCCTTTTGTCCACACTTTCTCCAGCATTTATTGTTTGTAGATTTTTGGATAGTAGCCCTTATGACCAGCGTGAGATGGTACCTCATTGTGGTTTTGATTGGCATTTTTCTGATAATGATGTGATGTTGAGCATCTTTTCATGTATTTGTTAGCCATCCGTATGTCTTCTTTGTAGAAATGTCTGTTTAGTTCTTTGGCCCATTTTTTTATTGAGTCGTTTATATTTCTGGAGTTGAGCTGCAAGAGTTGCTTGTATATTTTTGAGATTAATCCTTTGTCAGTTGCTTTGTTTGCTATTATTTTCTCCCATTCTGAACGCTGTCTTTTCACTTAGCTTAGAGTTTCCTTTGTTGTGCAGAAGCTTTTAAGTTTAATTAGGTCCCATGTGTTTATTTTTGCTTTTATTTCCATCACTCTGGGAGGTGGGGCATAGAGGATCCTGCTGTGATTTATGTCTGAGAGTGTTTTGCCTATGTTCTCCTATAGGAGTTTTATAGTTTCTGGTCTTTTGTTTAGATCTTTAATCCATTTTGAGTTATTTTTGTGTATGGTGTTAGAAAGTGTTCTAGTTTCATTCTTTTACAAGTGGTTGACCAGTTTTCCCAGCACCACTTGTTAAAGAGATTGTCTTTTCTCCATTGTATATTTTTGCCTCCTTTGTCAAAGATAAGGTGACAATGGGTGCATGGATTTATCTCTGGGCTTTCTATTTTGTTCCATTGATCTATATTTCTGTCTTTGTGCCAATACCATACTGTCTTGATGACTGTGGCTTTGTAGTATAGCCTGAAGTCAGGCAACTTGATTCCTCCAGTTCCATTCTTCTTTCTCAAGATTGTTTTGGCTATTCGAGGTTTTTTATACTTCCATGAAATTGCAAAATTATTTGTTCTAGTTCTGTGAAAACTACCATTGGTAGCTTGATAGGGATTGCATTGAATCTATAGATTGCTTTTCACTATATTCATTCTTCCAATTCATGAACATGGTATATTTCTCCATCTATTTGTGTCATCTTTGTCTCTATTGTGTCATCAGTGTTTTACAGTTTTCTATATATAGGTCTTTTATTTCTTAAGGTAGATTTATTCCTAAGTATTTTATTCTTTTCATTGCAATTGTGAATGGAATTGTTTCCTTAATTTCTATTTCTGTTTCCTCATTGTTAGTGTATAGGAATGCAAGGGATTTCTGTGTGTTGATTTTATATCCTGCAACTTTACTGTATTCATTGATTAGCTCTAGTAATTTTCTGGTGGAGTCTTCAGGGTTTTCTATGTAGAGGATCATGTCATCTGCAAACAGTGAGAGTTTTACTTCTTCTTTTCCAATCTGGATCCCTTTAATTTCTTTTTCTGCTCTGATTTCTGTGGCTAAAACCTTCAAAACTATGTTGAATAATAGTGGTGAGAGTGGGCACCCTTGTCTTGTTCCTGACTTTAGGAGAAATGCTTTCAATTTTTCACTATTGTGAATAATGTTTGCTGTGGGTTTGTAATCTGTAGCTTTTATTATGTTGAGGTATGTTCCTTCTATTCCTGCTTTCTGGAGGGTTTTTGTCATAAATGGATTTTGAATTTTGTCAAAGGCTTTCTCTGCACCTATTGAGATAATTATACTGTTTTTATCTTTCAATTTGTTAATGTGGTGTATTACATTGATTGTTTTGCAAATATTAAAGAATCCTTGGCAGAAGGCAATGGCACCCCACTCCAGTACTCTTGCCTGGAAAATCCCATGGATGGAGGAGCCTGGTAGGCTGCAGTCCATGGGGTCGCTAAGAGTCAGACACGACTGAGCGACTTCACTTTCACTTTTCACTTTCATGCATTGGAGAAGGAAATGGCAACCCACTCCAGTGTTCTTGCCTGGAGAATCCCAGGGATGGGGGAGCCTGGTAGGCTGCCGTCTATGGGGTTGCACAGAGTCGGACACGACTGAAGCAACTTAGCAGCAGCAGCAAAAAATCCTTCCATTCCTGGGATAAAGCCCACTTGGTCATGATGTATGATCTTTTTAATGTGTTGTTGGATTCTGTTTGCTAGAATTTTGTTAACGATTTTTGCGTCTATGTCCATCAGTGATATTCGCCTGTAGTTTTCTTTTTTTGTGGCATCTTTGACTGGTTTTGGTATTAGGGTAATGATGGCCTCATAGAAGTTTTGGAAAGTTGTACTTTTCTATTAATTTGTCCATTTCTTCCAAGTTGTCCATTTTATTGGCATACAATTGCTGATAATAGTCTCTTATGATCCTTTGTATTTCCATGTTGTCTGTTGTGATTTCTCCATTTTCATTTCTAATTTTACTGATTTGATTCTTCTCCCTTTGTTCCTTGATGAGTTTGGCTAATGGTTTGTCAATTTTATTTATCCTCTCAGAGAACCAGCTTTTGGCTTTGTTGGTTTTTGCTATGGTCTCTTTTGTTTCTTTTGCATTTATTTCTGCCCTAATTTTTAAGAGTTCTTTCCTTCTACTAACTCTGGGGTTCTTTAATTCTTCCTTTTCTATTTGCTTTAGATGTAGAGTTAGGTTATTTATATTTTGTTGTTGTTGTTTCTTGAGGTAAGCCTGTATTGCTATGAACCTTCCCCTTAGCACTGCTTTTACAATGTCCCATAGGTTTGGGGTTGTTGTGTTTTCATTTTCATTCGTTTCTATGCATATTTTGATTTCTTTTTTTAATTCTTCCATGACTTGTTTGTTATTCAGAAGCGTGTTGTTTAGCCTCCATAGTTGGAAGTTTTAATAGTTTTTTTTTCCTGTTCAGTTCAGTTCAGTTCAGTCGCTCAGTTGTGTCCGACTCTTCGTGACCCCATGAATCACAGCACACCAGGCCTCCCTGTCCATCACCAACTCCCGGAGTTCACTCAGACTCACATCCATCAAGTCAGTGATGCCATCCAGCTTGCACTTCCCAGGTCTAAGCCACTCCCAGGTTCAGGTTATCGAGTACTCCACAAAGGTGCAGACTCTGTTGGGCCTGCGTTTTGTGCCCTTCCCTGGTCCGAGCAGCTCAGGCAACCAGGTGCTTGGCAAACGCAGGCAATGAGTGCGTCTTATTATCTTATTATCTCCCTAGTCCCAGTCGCTCGGATTCCTGGGTTGCAGCAGGCGCACCCATCTCTGGTGTGCTGTGTGTGTCTCTTCCTGGAAACTGATCTCTGACTGTGACCCTCCCAGCGGATGTCAACCATCCAGAATCCCAGGAAGTCTTGGTTAGAAACTGCAAGCCCATTCGGTTTGGTAGGGGATGCCGTCTCTGGGGCTGAATTTTTCCCTTTCCGGCTCTGGCTGGCACCCCCTGCCCCCTGCCTCTGGCAGGGGATGGGCCGGTTGCAGCCTTCTAGCTCTCCTTTGGTATTTGCTCAGTCCTTTGTTCTGTGAGCTGGCCAACAGTACCTTAGGTTAGGGCTTTTCGCAGGATAGTTCTCCCTTTCTCTCTCTCTCTCTCTCTCTCTCTGGCTATCCACAGTTTAGGTTGCTATCTCATGTTAGCTCCTTCAGATTGCCCTCAGGGAATTCAGGTCTGGTCCTTACCCTAAGCAGCGCAGCCCACTCCTCCCCATTCAGCCTCCGCTTGCTGGTGGCAGATGCGAGCCTCTGGGGTACTTCTCTGCTGGGAGTTGCCGTTAGGCATGTAATCTGTGAGTTTTATTTTATTTTTTCCTCTCTGTTATGTTGCCCTCCAAGATTCCAAAACTCCCCACAGACCTGCCGGTGAGAGGGTTTCCTGGTGTTTGTAAACCTCCTCTTTGAAGATTCCCTTCCCAGGATGGATCTCCGACCTTAACTCTTTTGTCTCTCTTTTTATCTTTTATATTTTTCTTACCTCCTTTCAAAGACAATGGGCTGATTTTATGGGTGCCTGATGTACTCTGCCAGCATTAAAAAATTGTTTTGTGGATTTTGCTCAGCGTTCAAATGTTCTTTCGATGAATTTGTGGGGGAGAAAGTCGTCTCCCAGTCCTATTCCTCTGCCATCTTAGGACCGCACCCTGTGTATTAATTTTGTATCCTACAACTTTACTGAGTACATTGATGAGCTCTAGTAGTTTTCTAGCAGCATTTTTTATGTATAGTATCATGTCATCTGTGAACAGTGACAGTTTTACTTCTTCAGAATCACATTTTTTTTTAATATTTTGAGATAAACTAATCCAGCCAATCACACTATAACTAGTGCCATTTTGAGAGGAAGAAGCTGAGTCCCCAAAATGGTAACTTAGCTAAAGAACACTATGAACCAGTGGCAGAGGCAAGATTAGTACTGTAGGCTACTGATTCCCATCATAGTTTCCTTTCCATTTTATCTATATTTTCTCAAATGGATTAGTACACAAAGTTCATCAACTAATAGGCATGGTTATACTGATTACAGCTGAGAAAAGCCCACATAAATTTAGTATTAGGTACATATTTGTACATATTTATTACAAAGTTTTTAGCTTCATATTTGGTAATTAGTACATATTTGATAGGGCTTCCTTGGTGGATCAGTGGCAAAGAATCTGCCCTCCACTGTAGGAGACCTGGGTTTGATCCCTGGATCAGGAGGATCCCCTGGAGAAAGAAATGGCAACCCACTCTAGTATTCTGGCCTGGAGAATCCCATGGACAGAGAAGTCTGGTGTTCTATGATCCTCGAGGTTGCAAAAGAGTCAGACACAACTTAATGACTAAACAAACACAACAACATGTTTGATAATTTCTCAAACTCTGAATTTAGTTCTCCTTATAGGAGTAAAATAAAGTGTTGTCAGTAATACATAACGAGGCTGAGTAGTCATGAAAGCTCAAGCTTTGAGGATTTTTTCCTTTCCAGTTGTGAAGTTCAGTTGCTTTAATCCATCCACACATGAGTCCAAGCACTGTTATGAAATGGTTTTCACTGTAAAACTAACTGGAACATATTGCAATTAAACATGATTTAGATAACAATACCTTGCTGTCTTTCTATATATTTAAGCCCCATTTTCCTCAAATATAGAAAGATTAAGAACATGGAATAAAGATGCTACATTCCTACTAAGTTTCTGTTTTTCTTTCCTAAGTCAGTTTCCATCCTACTTTCCTCACACACTTTCTGTGATCTTAAAATTATTAATGACTGTGAGGATTCTTCCAAATGTATGATACATCATATAAATACAGTGCAAGAGATTATATCAGTAGGGATTCAACCAGAGTAATAAAAGTTGTAAACTTCAGTTCAGTTGCTCAGTCATGTCCAACTCTTTCTGACCCCATGGACTGCAGCACGCCAGGGTTCCCTTTCCATCACCAACTCACAGAGCTTATTCAAACTCATGAGTCAGTGAAGCCATCCAACCATTTCATCCTCTGTTGCCCCCTTCTCTTGCCTTCAATCTTTCCCAGCATCAAGGTCTTTTCCAAGAGTCAGTTCTTCACATCAGGTGGTGAAACTATTGGAGCTTCAGCTTCAGAATCAGTCCTTCTAATGAATACTCAGGATTGACTTCCTTTAGGATTGACAGGCTGGATCTCCTTGCAGTCCAAGGGACTCTCAAGAGTCTTTGCCAACACCACAGTTCAAAAGCATCAATTCTTCTATTTTCAGCTTTCTTCATAGTTCAACTCTCACATCCATACATGACTACTGGAAAAACCATAGCTTTGACTAGATGGACTTCTGTTGGTAATGTCTCTGCTTTTTAATATGCTGTTTAGGTTGGTCATTGCTTTTCTTCCAAGGAGCAAGTGTCTTTTAATTAATGGCTACAGTCACCATCTGCAGTGATTTTGGAGCCCAAGAAAATAAAATCTGTCACTATTTCCATTGTTTCCCCATCTATTTGACTGAAGTGATGGAACTGGATACCATGATCTTCGTTTTCTGAATGTTGAGCTTTAAGCCAACTTTTACACTCTCCTCTTTCACTTTCATCAAGAGGCTCTTTAGTTCTTTGCTTTCTGTCATAAAGGTGGTATCATCTGCATATCTGAAGCTATTGATATTTCTCCCGGCAATCTTGATTCCAGCTTGTGCTTCTTCCAGCCCAGCATTTCACATGATGTACTCTGCATATAAGTTAAATAAGCAGGGTGACAATATACAGCCTTGACGTACTCCTTTCCTGATTTGGAACCAGTCTGTTGTTCCATGTCCACTTCTAACTGTTGCTTCTTGACCTGCATGGATTTCTCAGGAGACAGGTCAAGTGGTCTGGTATTCCCATCTCTTTAAGAATTTTCCACAGTTTGTTGTGATCCACACAGTCAAAGACTTTGGCATAGTCAATAAAGCATAAGTAGATGTTTTTCTGGAGTTCTCTTGCTTTTTTGGTGATCCAATGGATGTTGCCAATTCGATCTCTGGTTCCTCTGCCTTCTCTAAATCTGGCTTGAACATTTGGAAGCTCATGGTTCACATACTGTTGAAGCCTGGCTTGGGGAATTTTGAGAATTACTCTGCTAGCATGTGAGATGCATGCTCTTATGTGGTAGTTTGAAATTTTCTTTGGCATTGCCTTTCTTTGGGATTGCAATGAAAACTGTTCTTTTTCCAGCCCTGTGGCCACTGCTGAGTTTCCAAATTTGCTGGCATATTGAGTGCAGCACTTTCACAGCATCATCTGTCAGGATTTGAAATAGCTCTACTGGAATTCCATCACCTCCACTAACTTTGTTTGTAGTGATGCTTTCCAAGGTCCACTTGACTTCACATTCCAGGATGTCTGGCTCTAGATGAGTGATCACACCATCATGATTATCTTGGTCATGAAGATCTTTTTTGTACAGTTCTTCTGTGTATTCTTGCCACCTCTTCTTAATATCTTCTGCTTCTGTTAGGTCCAGACCATTTCTGTCCTTTATCGAGCCCATCTTTGCATTAAATATTCCCTTGGTATCTCTCATTTTCTTGAAGAGATCTCTAGTCTTTCCCATTCTGTTCTTTTCCTCTATTTCTTTGCATTGATCACTGAGGGAGGCTTTCTTATCTCTTCTTGCTGTTCTTTGGAACTCTGCATTCAGATGCTTATATCTTTCCTTTTCTCCTTTGCTTTTCACTTCTCTTCTTTTCACAGTTATTTGTAAGGCCTCCCCAGACAGCCATTTTGCTTTTTTGCATTTCTTTTCCATGGGGATGGTCTTGATCTCTGTCTCCTGTACAATGTCATGAACCTCCATCCATAGTTCATCAGGCACTCTATCTATCAGATCTAGTCCCTTAAATCTATTTCTCATTTCCACTGTATAATCATAAGGAATTTGATTTAGGTCATATCTGAATGGTCTAGCAGTTTTCTCTACTTTCTTCAATTTAAGTCTGAATTTGGCAATGAGAAGTTCATGATCTGAGCCACAGTCATCTCCTGGTCTTGTTCTTATTGACTGTATAGAGCTTCTCCATCTTTGGCTGCATAGAATATAATCAATCTGATTTTGGTGTTGACCATCTGGTGATGTCCATGCGTAGAGTCTTCTCTTGTGTTGTTGGAAGAGGGTGTTTGGTATGACAAGTGCATTTTTTTGGCAAAACTCTATTAGTCTTTGCCCTGCTTCATTCCATATTCCAAGGCCAAATTTGCCTGTTACTCCAGGTGTTTCTTGACTTCCTACTTTTGCATTCCAGTCCCCTATAATGAAAAGGACCTCTTTTTTGGGTGTTAGTTCTAAAAGGTCTTGTAGGTCTTCATAGAACCATTCAACTTCAGCTTCTTCAGCATTACTCGTTGGGGCATAGACTTGGATTACCGTGATAAGGAATGGTTTGCCTTGGAAACAAACAGAGATCATTCTGTCGTTCTTGAGATTGCAACCAAGTACTGCATTTCGGACTCTTTTGTTGACCATGATGGCTACTCCATTTCTTCTGAGGGATTCCTGCCCACAGTAGTAGATATAATGGTCATCTGAGTTAAATTCACCCATTCCAGTCCATTTTAGTTCTCTGATTCCTAGAATGTCGACGTTCACCCTTGCCATCTCTTGTTTGACCACTTCCAATTTGCCTTGATTCATGGACCTGACATTCCAGGTTCCTATGCAATATTGCTCTTTATAGCATTGGACCTTGCTTCTATCACCAGTCACATCCACAGCTGGATATTGTTTTTGCTTTGGCTCCATCCCTTTATTCTTTCTAGAGTTATTTCTCCACTGATCTCCAGTAGCATATTGGGCACCTACTGACCTCGGGAGTTCTTCTTTCAGTATCCTATCATTTTGCCTTTTCATACTGTTCATGGGGTTCTCAAGGCAAGAATACTGAAGTGGTTTGCCATTCCCTTCTCCAGTGGACCACATTTTGTCAGACCTCTCCACCATGACCCTCCTGTCTTGGGTGGCCTCATGGGCATGGCTTAGTTTCAGTGAGTTAGACAAGGCCGTGGTCCTAGTGTGATTAGATTGACTATTTTTCTGTGAGTGTGGTTTCAGTGTGTCTGCCCTCTGATGCCCTCTTGCAACACCTACCATCTTACTTGGGTTTCTCTTACCCTGGATATGGGGTATCTCTTCACAGCTGCTCCAGCAAAGCGCAGCCACTGCTCCTTAACTTGGATGAGGGGTATCTCCTCACCGCTACCCCTCCTGACCTTTAACGTGGAATAGCTCCTCTAGGCCCTCCTGCGCCCGTGCAGCCACCGCTCCTTGGACGTGGGGTTGCTCCTCCCAGACGCTGCCCCTGGTGACCATATAAAACTGTATGAGAGATTTCAATGTTTTCAAGACCACCTGGGGAAAGTGGAACCATCTAAGCTGAAATTCTTTTTCTAGCACCTAAACTGCACCAGTTGAATAACAATACTTGTGAGGTCAAATGGGAATCTTTGGAGCCAATAAATGGAGATTCCATAGTTTACAGTCTTCAGCTCATCAGTGGAAGAGGAACTGACCTGGTAAATTCTTATAAATTTTGTCTTTGTAATTTATAGTTTTACATCCTGCTGGGGACTAAGCTTTTGTCAAAGAGTACAATATTCTTTTCTGATGTTGAAAGTAACTAAATCTTATCCAAAAATCCTATCTGGTCCTAAATATTTATGTACATTCTACTTACTTGGGGACAATTTGTTTATGTATTTAACTTAATATTATTGGATGTAGTTATTTTTAGATTCCACTGACCATAAGCCCAAGCCATTTCAAACCAAATGCAATTTAAAGTTTAACAGTTACAAGTCTTTGTTATTTGTTACATTGAAGAAAATTACACCTAAATAGTACTGGATTCTCAAGATATTAGAGACTGTAACAGTAAACTTTTATTTTGTTGTGAACATATTCATGCAATGTTTCCTGTTGTCAAAAACTTTTTGTTTTTGGTAAGAAAATATAATTTTAATTTTGACTCTTTTTCATTTAGATTTACAAAGGACCGGACACGTCGTTCTGCTTTTCCAACTTTCTCACAAATTCACATTACCGCTTCAAAGTCTGCGCTGGACGTCAATATCAGAATTCTGCTGGGATACAAGAGCTCTGGGGACAATGTAGCCCGAGTACTCTTTTCTCAACCTATAAGCAACAGCCAGGGCCTGGTAAAGATGTTAGAGGAAGGCAGAGAAGCAGCCCTAGGGAAGGGAAACATGAAAAGCCTAAGATAGAGATGAGTGATGATACGTTTGTTCTGATCCTTGTGATAGGATTTGCACTAATTGCCATTCAATGTGCTACTATGATTCAGTACCTACTTATCAACTAATCTATTTTTACACATTTTCAACTTTTTAGGAAGTTACATCAAATATAGAAATTGCTAGATGCATCTCAGTTCTTAAAAGTAAATCTTATTGGGTAGAAATCCTTATGAACTTTTATCTAACATCAAAAGAACTGCCTTCAAGAAATTCATTTTTAATTAAAAAAAAAAAGAAATTCATTGTGACAGTAGAAGAGATGTATTTTAGAAAACAAGTATATTTTAAATTTGAGAATTTTAGCAACACTCCACTATTATGTAAAATGACCTAAAACCTCTCTTGAAAACTATTCCCTGTCTTAATTTTTCAAATGAATATTTTGCAAAGTTTTAAGAGTTATGAGAGGATAAAAGCATTTCAGAATTTTATACAGAACCAAGTTGTAAAAATCAATTCTACATGTCAACTTACATTCATATGAAATAATAAAAAGTATCTACCAACTTTATGTACTGTACTGTAATTTTTTCAAGGCAACATACTCAGCTGTTTGGCTTGTGCTCTGATAATTACTTTGATATTAGGAAAGTAGTAATTTACAGCACTTTGGGAGTAGAAGTAGGGAAGTAGGAAGCCATTTTATACCATTCTAAGATCTTTCAAATATACCCAGTGCTGATTATTCTGTAACTGGAATAATTAAATATGATACATATGATTATTCATATTTTACATGGAATATTTACATGATTTATTCTCAAAATTGATGCATTCATATTTATTTCTAGTTATAAATGAAGCATCTCTCTCTATTCTCACAATCTTTCAGGAGCTGTTTTGGCCATCTTGCAAAGGAGATGTCACCCTCTCCAAAGAATATTTCTTACCTTTATTGAAAATGTTTAAACATTATCTCTATTTCAGTTTGCTCTTTGTATTTCAAACATGAAAATCATAAGCTGGCCCATTTTCACATAGGCTAATTTTGGCATACCCATTGCACTGATATGTGGTATGTTACAGAAAATTTATTTAGATGGTTGCTGTTCAATTTAGAGCTTGATGTATTGTTTAAATATGAAAAACATAAAACAGTTTTCTTTAAAAGTAAATTGTGATACAATATTAATCCACATTCTAAAAGAATATTACGTTTATATTTTAACTTTAAAGAATCCTAAAATGAAAATTTTAACGTAATAACTTGTTATATATACCACAGAAATAATATTTAAAGCCTATTTTAAAAACATATCTTATCAGTCTTTCTTTGCCTACAAGCAAACATTTCCTTAAAATTTTACCTAGTGGAAAATATTTTAAAGGTGTATTTAAAATCTTACCTATATAGTAATTTGCTTTTAATGGAAAATGGAAAATTCTCTCAATTTAGAATACCTTGTGAGATTGATTTCTTGAGAAATCTGTATGCAGGTCAGGAAGCAACAGTTAGAACTGGACATGGAACAACAGACTGGTTCCAAATAGGAAAAGGAGTACATCAAGGCTGTATATTGTCACCCTGCTTATTTAACTTATATGCAGAGTACATCATGAGAAACCCTGGACTGGAGGAAACACAAGCTGGAATCAAGATTGCCGGGACAAATATCAATAACTTCAGATATGCAGATGACACCACCCTTATGGCAGAAAGTGAAGAGGAACTTAAAAGCCTCTTGAGGAAAGTGAAAGAGGAGAGTGAAAAAGTTGGCTTAAAGCTCAACATTCAGAAAACAAAGATCATGGCATCCGGTCCCATCACTTCATGGGAAATAGATGGGAAAACAGTGGAAACCGTATCAGACTTTATTTGGGGGGGGCTCCAAAATCACTGCAGATGGTGACTGCAGCCATGAAATTAAAAGACGCTTACTCCTTGGAAGGCAAGCTATGACCAACCTAGATAGCATATTGAAAAGCAGAGACATTACTTTGCTGACTAAGGTCCGTCTAGTCAAGGTTATGGTTTTTCCAGTAGTCATGTATGGATGTGAGAGTTGGACTGTGAAGAAGGCTGAGCGCCGAAGAACTGATGCTTTTGAACTGTGGTGTTGGAGAAGACTCTTGAGAGTCCCTTGGACTGCAAAGAGATCCAACCAGTCCATTCTGAAGATCAGCCCTGGGATTTCTTTGGAAGGAATGATGTTAAAGCTGAAACTCCAGTACTTTGGCCACCTCATGCGAAGAGTTGACTCATTGGAAAAGACTTTGATGTTGAAAGGGATTGGGGGCAGGAGGAGAAGGGGACGACAGAGGATGAGATGGCTGGATGGCGTCACTGACTCGATGGACGTGAATCTGAGTGAACTTCGGGAGTTGGTGATGGACAGGGAGGCCTGGCGTGCTGCAATTCATGGGGTCGCAGAGTCAGACACGACTGAGTGACTGAACTGAACTGAACTGAACTGTGAGATTGATAATTAAACTGAATACACTTTAATTAAACTGAATACACTTTTTACTGCTAAAAGTAAATGTTTTGCAGCTTGTATATTTCATATACCTACATTCATCAAACTAATGTAAAACCTATGATTTACACTTATGAAAGTATTACTGTCATAGGAAAAATTTTAAATACCAATAAAAAATAACAAAATTATTCCCCTGCTATTTTTGAAATGGGACTTGTACAAGTTTATTTATTTGGAACAATTATCCCGTTGATATTACATATTTATCTCCTCCCAAAGAAACTAGAAAAATTAAAACCAATTCAAGATGTCTTTTTTAAAATTTATTTATTTTTATTGAAGGATAATTGCTTTACAATATTCTGTTGGTTTCTGCTATATATCAACATCAATCAGCCATAGGTATACATATGTCCCCTCCCTCTTGAACCTCCTCCCACCTCCCACCCACCTGACCCCTCAAGGTTGTCACAGAGCACTGAACTTGGGCTCCCTGCATCATACCGCAAAATCCCACTGGATATCTAATTTTACATGTGGTAATGTATATTGTTCAATGCTACTCTCTCAAGTCTTCCCACCCTCTCCTTCCCACCTTGCGTCCACAACTCTGTTCTCTTTGTCTGCATCTCCATTGCTGCCCTTCAGATAGGTTGATCAGTACCATCTTTCTAGATTCCATATATATCTAGATGTCTTTAACTGGCTGTTACAACATTGTTTTATAAATCTTGTTTCTGACTTCTTTATAATTCTAGGGCATTGTATATTCTGAATATCAGAAGAATAAGGTTCTAGTCTCATCTCTGCTACTAACAAATTGTATGACCTCAAGAAAACCCACAAAATAAACTCAAATGGATTAAAGACTTAAATGTAAGGCCAGAAACTATAAAACTCTTAGAGGAAAACATAGGCAGAACACTCTTTAACATAAATTGCAGCAAGATCCTCTTTAACCTACCTCCTAGAGTAATGGAAAACAAAAACAAATGAGAACTAATTAAATTTAAAAGTTTTTGCATAGCAAAGGAAACTATAAACAGGGTGAAAAGACAATAATCAAAATAGGATAAAATATTTGGAAATAAAGCAACTGACAATGGATTAATCTGCAAAATACACAAGCAGCTCATGCAGCTTAATATAAAAAAAGAACAACTCAATAAAAAAGAGGGCAGAAGACCTAAACAGACATTTCTCCAAAGAAGACATGCTGATGGCTAATAAACACATGAAAAGGTGCTCAGCATCACTCATTATTAGAGAAACACAAATAAAAACTACAATGAGGTATCACCTAACACAGGTCAGAATGACCATCATCAAAATATCTACAAACCATAAATGCTGGAGAGGATGTGGAGAAAAGGGAACCCTCTTACATTGTTGGTGGGAATGTAAAGTGATAAAACCACTATGGAGATTCCTTTAAAAACTAGGATATTGGCAGAAAACAACACAATATTGTAAAGCAACTCTCCTCCAATTAAAAAAAAAATTTTAATAGGAATAAAGCTACCATATGACCAGCAATCCCACTCCTTGGCATACACCCTGAGAAAACCATAATTCAAAAAGACACATACACCCCAATGTGTCTATTTGACACACTCTAATACTTTGGCCCTGATGCAAACAACTGACTCCTTGGAAAAGACCCTGATGCTGGGAAAGATTGAAGGCAGGAGGAGAAGGGGACAATAGAGGATGAGATGGCTGGATGGCATCACCAAGTAGATGGACATGAGTTTAAGCAAGCTCCGGGAGTTGGTGGTGGACAGAGAAGCATGGTGTGCTGCAGTCCATGGGGTCACAAAGAGTTGCACACGACTAAGTGACTGAACTGAGCTGATCCCAATGTTCACTGCATCACTATTTACAGTAGCCAGGACATGGAAGCAACCTAGATGTCCATCGTCAGATGAATGGATAAAGACGTTATGGTACATATATACAATGGAATATTACTCAGCCATAAAAAGGAATGAATTTCAATCAGTTGAACTGAGGTGGATGAACCTAGAGCCTGTTATAGAGTGAAGTAAGTCAGAAAGAGAAAAACAAATATTGTATATTAATGCATATATATGGACTCTAGAATAATGGTACTGATTAACTTATTTGCATGGCAGGAATAGAATCGCAGACATAGAGAATGGACTTGTGGATACAGTAAGGGAAAGAGAGGGTGGGATAAATTGAGAGAGTAACACTGACATATATACACTACCATGTGTAAAATAGATAACTAGTAAGAAGATTCTGTAT
The DNA here is from genome assembly GCF_014754425.2 of Oryx dammah. NCBI lineage: Eukaryota > Metazoa > Chordata > Mammalia > Artiodactyla > Bovidae > Oryx > Oryx dammah. Next base: position 67,040,836 of record NW_024070207.1, read on the forward strand.
AAAATGGGGAGCTCAGCTTGGTACTCTGTGATGACCTAGAGGGGTGGAATGAGGAGTTGGGAGGAAGGCTTAAGAGGGAGGGGATATATGTATACTTATACCTGATTTGCACTGTTGTATAGCAGAAACCAACATAACATTGTAAAGCAATTATCCTCCAATTAAATTTTTTTAAAGAGTGGAATAACAAGATCCTACTCTATAGCACAGGGAACTATATTCAATATCCTCTGATAAACCATAATGGAAAAGAATATGAAAAAGTATGTATATGTATGTGTATAACTAAGTCACTTTGCTGTACAGCGGTAAATAACACAACAATGTAATTCAACTATGTATGCATGCTAAGTCACTTCAGTCATGTCTGACTCTTTGTGATCCAGTGGAACTATAATCAAAAATTTTTTTAAGTTTTTTGATGTGAGCCATTTTTAAAGTCTTTATTGAATTTGTTACAACACTGCTTCTGTTTTGTGTTTTGGTGTTTTGGCCACAAGGCATGTGGTATCTTAGTTCCTTAACCAAGGGTCGAACCTGCACCCCCTGCATTGGAAGGCAAAGTCTTAACCACTGGACCACCAGGAAAATCCCTATAATTGAATTTTTAAAAGGGAAAAAAGAAAACCCTTTCCCCTCTATAAGCATCAATTGTATAAAATATTAATAAATAAAACTTACAGGTAGATGATCGTTAAAGTTCTTTTCACATCTAAGAGTCTATCCTGATACATCAACTATAATGTTGGTATACTAAACTCAAACAGATTAAGTCAGTAATTCCACATAGAGGTAGACAAATAGCAATTGGGCAGAGTCATGAAGAACAGTAGACACCTAATAGGTATCATCTTGGGTCCAATTCACTTGAGTCCCTATTCTTTAGGGGACCCCAGATTTGCCTTGCCTATTTTTATCTTCTTTCTTCTATACCACTGAAAAACCAAAAATCTCCATAACATTTCAGCTACTTTCTTACCCATGCAGCAAAACTATAACTGCTTCTTGATTGTCTAAGAACTGTTTACTGCTCACTACCTGAGAAAATAGAAGTGTGAAGAGATCCCATCAGTGAATGTCTTTCTTCTTAAAGCACATAATTGCCCAAGATGTGAGCAAAGAAAAGCTCATGAAAAGTAGTTCTTGGTAGAAATCAGATGATGTCAACAACCAACTCAAGCATATGTTCATGCCCCTTGGGGGTTCTCACATTTGTCCCACACATATGCACTGCTTCCCCTTTAATACATGTACCAGATTTAGATTAAAAACCACTTTCTGGGTTAACTATAAACAGGCACAACAGATCTTACTAGGGTGATGGAACTGTTCCAAAATTGTATTAAGGTGATAACTGCATAACTTGGTAAGTTTATTAAAAATTACTGAATTGGATGGGGTAGGGATGGATTGAGAGTTTGAGATTAGCTGATGCAAAGTCTTATATACAGAATGGATAAGCAACAAGGTCTTACTGTATAGCACAGGGAACTAGATTCAATATCCTATGAAAAACCATAATGGAAAAGAATATGAAAAAGAATATATATATATGTTTAACTAAATCACTTTGATGTACATCAGAAACTAACACAACATCGTAAATCAGCTATACTTCAATAAAATAAACCTTAAAAAACATTGAACTGTATGCTTAAAATGAGTTAATTTTATGTTATGTAAATTACACATCAAAATTATATTTACAAACAACCTTACTATATGACCGGGCTTCCCTGGTGGCTCAGACAGTAAAGAATCTGTCTGCATTGCAGATGACATAATCCTCTACATAGAAAACTCTAAAGATACCACCAGAAAATTACTAGAGCTAATCAATAGCTATAGTAAACTTGCAGGACATAAAATTAGTACACAGAAATTTCTTGCATTTCTATATGGCAAAACCACTACCATGTTGTAATTAGCCTCCACTTAAAATAAATAAATTTAAAATTTTTTTAAAAGCTTTTGCACAACGAAGGAAACTATAAGCAAAGTGAAAAGACAGCCTTCAGAATGGGAGAAAATAATAGCAAAGGAAGCAACTGACAAAGAACTAATCTCAAAAATATGCAAGCAGCTCCTGCAGCTCATTTCCAGAAAAATAAATGACCCAATCAAAAAATGGGCCAAAGGACTAAATGGACATTTCTCCAAAGAAGATATACAGATGGCTAACAAACACATGAAAAGATGCTCAACATCACTCATTATCAGAGAAATGCAAATCAAAACCACAATGAGGTACCATCACACGCTGGTCAGAATGGCTGCTATCAAAAAGTCTACAAACATTGAACCTGGACTGGCGATTCATTTCATATATGATATTATACATGTTTTGAGGGAGGGGGGTTCAGGATGGGGAACACGTGTATACCTGTGGCAGATTCATGTTGATGTATGGCAAAAACCAGTACAAGATTGTAAAGTAATTAACCTCCAATTAAAATAAATAAATTTATATTAAAAATGTCTACAAACAATAAATGCTGGAGAGGATGTGGACAAAAGGGAACCCTCTTACACTGTTGGTGGGAATGCGAACTAGTACAGCCACTATGGAGAACAGTGTGGAGATTCCTTAAAAAACTGGAAATAGAACTGTCATATGACCCAGCAATCCCACTGCTGGGCATACACACCGAGGAAACCAGAACTGAAAGAGACACATGTACCCCAATGTTCATTGCAGTACTGTATACAATAGCCAGGACATGGAAGCAACCTAGATGTCCATAGGCAGACGAATGGATACGAAAGTTGTGGTACATATTCACAATATAGAATATTATTCAGCTATTAAAAAGAATGCATTTGAATCAGTTCTAATGAGGTAGATGAAACTGTAGCCTATTACACAGTGTGAAGTAAGTCAGGAAAAAAACACACCAATACAGTATATTAATGCATATATGTGGAATTTAGAAAGATAGCAATGACGACCCTATATGTGAGACAGCAAAAGAGATATAGATGTAAATTAAGAACAGACTTTTGGACTCTGTGGGAAAAGGCGAGGGTGGGATGATTTCAAAGAATACCATTGAAACATGTATATTATCATATGTAGAATAAATGACCAGTGCAAGTTCAATGCATGAAGCAGGGCACTCAAAACCAGTGCTCTGGGACAACCCAGAGAGATGAGGTGGAGAGGGAGGCAGGTTCAGGATGGGGTACATGTGCACCCATGGCTGATTCATGTCGATGTATGGCAAAAACCACCACAAAGTTGTAATTAGCCTCCAATTAAAATAAATTAAATTTTAAAATAAAAAAAATAATAAATGACAGGGCTTTGAGTGTAAGAACAACTGACCAAATGCCTGCTGGGTAGAGAGCAGGCTATAGGTTAGAGTTGCCAGATTTAGCAAATAAAAATAAGGAACACTAGAAATATGAACTCCCAGATGTTCAAGCTGGTTTTAGAAATGGCAGAGGAACCAGAGATCAAATTGCCAACATCTGATGGATCATCGAAAAAGCAAGAGAGCTCCAGAAAAACATCTATTTCTACTTTATTGACTATGCCAAAGCCTTTGACTGTGTGGATCACAATAAACTGTGGAAAATTCTGAAAGAGATGGGAAAACCAGACCACCTGACCTGCCTCTTGAGAAACCTATATGCAGGTTAGGAGGCAACAGTTAGAACTGGACATGGAACAACAGACTGGTTTCAAATAGGAAAAGGAGTACGTCAAGGCTGTATATTGTCACCCTGCTTATTTAACCTATATGCAAAGTACATCATGAGAAATGCTGGGCTGGAGGAAGCATAAGCTGGAATCAAGATTGCCAGGAGAAATATCAATAACCTCAGATATGCAGATGACACCACCCTTATGGCAGAAAGTGAAGAGGAACTAAAAAGCCTCTTCAGTCAGTTCAGTTCAGTCGCTCAGTCATGTCCGACTCTTTGCGACCCCATGAATCACAGCACGCCAGGCCTCCCTGTCCATCACCATCTCCGGGAGTTCATTCAGACTCACGTCCATCGAGTCAGTGATGCCATCCAGCCATCTCATCCTGGGTCGTCCCTTTCTCTTCCTGCCCCCAATCTCTCCCAGCATCAGAGTCTTTTCCAATGAGTCAACTCTTCGCATGAGGTGGCCAAAGTACTGGAGCTTCAGCTTTAGCATTATTCCTTCCAAAGAAATCCCAGGGTTGATCTCCTTCAGAATGGACTGGTTGGATCTCCTTGCAGTCCAAGGGACCCTCAAGAGTCTTCTCCAACACCACAGTTCAAAAGCATCAATTCTTCAGCGCTCAGCCTTCTTCACAGTCCAACTCTCACATCCATACATGACCACAGGAAAAACCATAGCCTTGACTGGACGGACCTTAGTCGGCAAAGTAATGTCTCTGCTTTTGAATATACTATCTAGGTTGGTCATAACTTTTCTTCCAAGGAGTAAGCATCTTTTAATTTCATGGCTGCAGTCACCATCTGCAGTGATTTTGGAGCCCTCCTCCCCCAAAATAAAGTCTGACACTGTTTCTACTGTTTCCCTATCTATTTCCCATGAAGTGATGGGACCAGATGCCATGATCTTGGTTTTCTGAATATTGAGCTTTAAGCCAACTTTTTCACTCTCCTCTTTCACTTTCATCAAGAGGCTTTTTAGCTCCTCTTCACTTTCTGCCATAAGGGTGGTGTCATCTGCATATCTGAGAATATTGATATTTATCCCGGCAATCTTGATTCCAGCTTGTGTTTCTTCAAGTCCAGCGTTTCTCATGATGTACTCTGCATATAAGTTAAATAAGCAAGGTGACAATATACAGCCTTGACGTACTCCTTTTCCTATTTGGAACCAGTCTGTTGTTCCATGTCCAGTTCTAACTGTTGCGTTCTGACTTGCATACAGATTTCTCAAGAGGCAGGTTAGGTGGTTTGGTATTCCCATCTCTTTCAGAATTTTCCACAGTTTATTGTGATCCACACAGTCAAAGCCTCTTGATGAAAGTGAAAGAGGAGAGTGAAAAAGTTGGCTTAAAGCTCAGCATTCAGAAAAGGAAGATCACGGCATCTGGTCCCATCACTTCATGGGAAATAGATAGGGAAACAGTAGAAACAGTGTCAGACTTTATTTTGGGGGAGGAGGGCTCCAAAATCACTGCAGATGGTGACTGCAGCCATGAAATTAAAAGACTCTTACTCCTTGGAAGGCAAGTTATGACCAACCTATATAGCATATTGAAAAGCAGAGACATTACTTTGCCAACAAAGGTCCGTCTGGTCAAGGCTATGGTTTTTCCTGTGGTCATGTATGGATGTGAGAGTTGGACTGTGAAGAAGGCTGAGTGCTGAAGAATTGATGCTTTTGAACTGTGGTGTTGGAGAAGACTCTTGAGAGTCCCTTGGACTGCAAGGAGATCCAACCAGTCCATTCTGAAGCAGATCAGCCCTGGGATTTCTTTGGAGGGAATGATGCTGAAGTTGAAACTCCAGTACTTTGGCCACCTCATGCGAAGAGTTGATTCATTGGAAAAGACTCTGATGCTGGGAGGGATTGGGGGCAGGAGGAGAAGGGGACGACAGAGGATGAGATGGCTGGATGGCATCACTGACTCGATGGACGTGAGTCTGAGTGAACTCCCGGAGATGGTGATGGACAGGGAGGCCTGGCGTGCTGCGATTCATGGGGTCGCAAAGAGTCGGACACGACTGAGCGACTGAACTAACTAAAAATGTGTTCGTCGTTGATTCAAATTTAACTGGGTTTTCTGCATTTGACCAGGCAGCCCTACCAGAGGCAGGTGGAGGCGGGGCGTCTGCAGTCATTTCAGGGAGACTTAAAGGGCCAGGGTGGCGGCAGCGGAGGTGACGAGGGGCCCCAGAAAAGTCAAGGGTGGCCATATTGTGCACTTTTCCGGGGAACAGCTCTGGGAAGGCGAAGTTATCGGCTCGTCCAAGCGTTGGGCAAGGACTCTTCAGGGGAGGCTTCCCCGTCTCTTCAAGCCTCCTGTGCCATGGACTCCCCGCAAGCCCGGCCGCTCTCAGCCTCCGCGGGAGGGGAGGAGGCGAGGGAACGGCCACCCGCGGAGCAAGGGCCCGCGCGGTAACTCCGCCTTCCGCGCCCGCAGGGGAGGGGCCTGAGCGAGGAACCCGAGAGCAGCCTTCTCTCCCCCGGATGACGAGCTGCAGGATAACATGGAGTCGGGGAAGATGGCGCCTCCCAAGAACGCTCCGAGAGATGCCTTGGTGAGTGCGAAGGATGCGCGGCGGGGTGCGAGGCTCCGCGAGGCCATAACCGGGGCCCGAGAGGTGGGCCGGTGCGGAAAACCTGGTGATGGGTTGCAGGCCGAGTTCAGTCCTGCCAGGGACGCCAGGAGTAGTAGACTGGCGTGCCCTGGACCCTGGGGCTCTCTCCCGCCACCCTGGCGGCCCGGCTGGAGGGAGGCTGGAGCCCTCCAAATGCGCGGGCCGGCCGCCCAGCTTTATCTCCTGGACCTTGGGCCCCGGCCGCCTAGCCGTCCCTCCCCGTCTGCGAATCCTGACTCGTACGTCCAGGGTTTTGATGCGAAGTTTCCCCGGTAGCCACATCTGAAAGTGACAACCAGCTGTAGGCACCCCTATCTAGGGAGGGAAAGCCAACTCGGGACTTTTTCTTCTCTTTGCCCCCGTCCCCACCCCCACTCCCACCCCCACCCCCCCCCAAAAAAAAAAGTTTAGAGAAAAGGGGTCCGAGGGCATTTGGTGTGGTCTTTGTGCCCCCTTGCCAATGCATGAGACTTAAGAGACAGGAGTTAAGAGATCACTGGAGGAGGGTATGGCAAACCACTCACGTATTGTTGCCGGAAGAATCCCACAGACCGAGGAGCCTGGCGGGCTACAGTCCATGGGGTCGCAAAGACAGAAGCCACTTAACTTGCATACATGACACTTACTTGAGAGGAAAAGGATGAGTACAAGTTTGGAACCCAGAGAAGGGGGACCTTGTATCACAAATATAATTATTACCTTCGGTCCAGTCTTGATTTCTATACCTCAGTTAAGCATCTGACATTTTTATTTGACTTCACAGGTGATGGCACAGATTCTGAAGGATATGGGAATTACGGAGTACGAACCAAGGGTTATAAATCAAATGTTGGAATTTGCTTTCCGTAAGTTAACATCAAAAATTTGCCTAAATTTTGAATTTGAAAAATCGTTCATTGTAAGAACATTTTCAACAAAATTACTTTTAACAGTTAACGTCATAACATGTCATTATATACACTTCTCCAAACCCACAGAATGTCGAGTTCCAAGAGAGAACCATAATATAAACTACCGATTAAGAGTCGGACATGACTTGGCTACTAAACCACAGACAAGTGATTATGATAGGTCAGGGTAGGCCTATCAGTTGTAACAGACGTGCCACTCTGCAAGGAACATTGATAACAGGGGATGCTATGCTGCATGTATGGCTGCAGGGAATATATGGGAAATCTCTGTATTATCCTAAATTTTGCTGTGAACCTAAAACTACTCAACAAAAATTAAGTTTTAAAGTATGTGAAAAAAATGTCATAAAATTCAGAAAGCAATAAAAAGGAGCTCAGGCTAAGGAACAGTATTTATATTGTGATATCTGTTTAAAGTTGATTGTATAGATAGGACAATTAGACATTAAAACCAAAATTCATAAACTTTCTGGAAATTAGTGAAACTTTTTATTAAGAAAAGTGGCCATAAATATGAAGCTATTTTCATATGTTTAAAAAATAATGTTTTGTTGTTAAAGGATACGTGACTTCAATTCTGGATGATGCAAAAATTTATTCAAGCCATGCTAAGAAACCTAATGTTGATGCAGATGATGTGAGACTGGCAATCCAGTGTCGGGCTGACCAATCTTTTACCTCCCCTCCCCCAAGAGATGTGAGCAAACTTTTATTTGAAGTTCATTTTACTTACAGTTTTTAATTGTTGTTATAATAAGCATTTTTTTTTAGTTCTTACTGGATATTGCAAGGCAGAAAAATCAAACCCCTTTACCGCTGATTAAGCCATATGCAGGACCCAGACTGCCACCCGACAGATACTGCTTGACAGCTCCGAACTATAGGCTAAAGTCCTTAATTAAAAAGGTAAGAATTTTTAGTCTTTTTAGTTTTTTAAAAGGGTAAGATATGTTAGGGGAATTTGTAGAGATCAAATTCCTGTAAATAGTGCAGGAAATTAAAGGCTAATATAAGTTAAATACTAAATTTATAATCTAGAGTGAGGGAGCTGCGGAAAACCATTATTAAAGATGGAAGTTTTAAAATTTTTTTAAAAAGTAAAATGAGTTTTCTAAAGTGTAAGACCTAAGCATATACTCTGTTCAGTTTTAAAGTCTAAACTTCATGCTTACTTAAATGTTAACAATTTCCTTATGTTTCTGGACAAGGAAACATTCACTTGCTGTGAATTTTCCTGACAAAATGAAATATTGCTTCATTATCCATCACCAAAGTCTTTGTGCCACTCCTCAATACATGGGAAAACTTGCCTAGAGATGGAGGTATGTTAGGCTTTTGTTAGATGCATGTTGATTTAGCTTCATGGGCATAATAGACACCTTCTTATACCCAACAAATGACAGAGATTAAAGTGTCATATATGGCACTTTATAAGGTATATAAGAGAAAATATTATAGAAAATAATATAATAGAAAATAAAATACTATATAAGGTAATTAATAGAAAACTTGGGTCATCACTGGGATGACCCAGAGGGATGGGATGGAGAGGGAGGTGGGAGGGGGGTTCAGGATGGGGAGCACATGTATACCCATGGCTGATTCATGTGAGTGTATGCTAAAAACCACTACAATATTGTAAGGTAATTAGCCTCCAATTAAAATAAATAAATTTATATTTAAAAAAATAATAAAAAATAAAAACCTGTATTATATAAATTTCATAACTCTTAAGTTTTAAAAGACAGGAAAATTAAATGTTTGGTACATAATAAATAAATAAATAAATAATTTTTTAAAAAGAAAACTTGGGCCTTTAATTCTGCAATTTATTTAAATGCTCAACTTCACAAATTCTTGTAGCTAAAATTCAGTGCCAAATGCTGTGTGAAGAGTTTTACATGGATTATTCAATTCTCACAAGAATCCTATGAAATAAGTATTGTTATCCCCATTTGACAGATAAGAAAACTGAGGCACAAACAGATTAAATAACTTGCCCAGGGTCACTCAGTGATAAAGCCTGGATTCAAACTCAAGCAGGTAGGCTCCAGAGCCTACATTCTTTACCACTATACTATCCTGAATTTTTAGCATCTAAACTACTGAACTTGTAAACATTTTTGAAGTTACTTTGTGCTTATTCCCAGGTCTCATAACTCCCAATCTTTACACCGTAATAGAGTAAATGATAAACCATCAGGCATTGGACTTGCTTTCTAAAATATGACCTAAGGCTTTCCCACCACTGAGAAAGTTCTCCCCACATTGGGCTACATTTGTACCTCTGAAATTCTACCATAAGGAGTTTCTTTCTTTTTGGATTAAGATATTAACTAGTTAAGATTCAAAAATCATAAGGAAGTTAGCTGTTATACCCAAATAGACTCTACTTCAAACTTTAAAACTATATAGCATTATATATTTTATATATATATATATTCATATCCATGTTGATATAGATATGTATTGTTTCTATTACTTGTGTTTATATGTGAGTGTGTGGGTGTGTATGTGTGTGTGTGTATATGTATTTATGAAACCCCTAGTTTAAATGTTGCATTAGAACACTGAACAAAAAGGCATTCTTGCCATCAGTTATCCATTGATAATTCACATCAAAAATCCTAATTTCATTTCCTGGTAAGTTTAGGTGTCAAGTCTGAACAACGTTAAAACTAATTTGTGTTCTAAATCCCCTAGGGACCTAACCAAGGACGACTAGTTCCACGGTTAAGTGTTGGAGCTGTTAGTAGCAGACCTACCACTCCTAGCATAGGTAAGTGAGACAGAAAAAAATGGCTTTTCTGGCTGGTAAAGAAGTGCCCCAGCACTTGATTTTGAACTATAATCCAAGTCAAAAATAGAGTCAGAAATTCCCATATGTGTTGCCATTAATACATTTACTCATCCTCTAGTATAGCTGTAAACATATATTTTATCAGATTTCAAAATGAGACAGCCACAAGGAATATCTGATCCCAAATGAGAATAGAATTGGATGTTATTCAACATTATTGTATGTACTAACTGCAGTACCAAAAACAAAAGTTTAAGCTGTGTTCTTTCTGGCTTTTATACAAATGAAGTTGCCAAACTCACTCATGGTAGTAGCCTACCTATGATTAGAAATTAAATTTCTGAATAAATTGGGAAGAGATGCAATCAAAAGAAGTTTAAAATACACAAAGCTCAGTCATGTCTGACTCTTTGCAACCCCATGGACTATAAAGTCCATAGAATTCTCCAGGCCAGAATACTGGAGTGGGTAGCCTTTCCCTTCTCCAAGGGATCTTCCCAACCTAGGGATCAAACCCAGGTCTCCCACATTACAGTCTGATTCTTTACCAGCTGAGCCACAAGGGAAGCCCTAAGAATATCAAAGAAAATCATTTTTAGTGTAACCTTTTCAAAAGTAGTACTATTATCCTGTATTGGTCAGTGAGCACCCCTTCAAACTGTCTCCTATGTCAGTTTTAACAGGTCTCCATCATTCTTTGAGCATTTCTTGCTTTCTGACACAAGATGTTCCAAGCTCATCTTATATTTTCTTTACGCCAGCCCCAGAATTATCCTTTCTCCAAAGAACCCTCATTCCTTTTAGTATAGAATGGTATTTAGAAACCATAATGTCATTGTTATTTAGATAATAACACATAAATAATGGATCTAGATTTCCTGGATTTTTTGTTCTATGTTCCTGCTGGATTTCTTTCATAGTCAGTCTTTTCAGAAAAAAAATCCCCTTCTCTTTGACCAGTAGTGATTTCTTGGTTTTTATTGCTTATAACTTGAATCCTATAGATGTTGTATAGCTGTAGGGTAAGCAGCATTTGATTTTTGAGATGTGTAGACAGTCTTTCATATTTTCAAGGTGTGATTTCACATTTTTGCATTTAAAACCAGCCTGGTACAGTATTAATTGTACACTTGTAATTATATGCATGTCCTTTATAGGCAGGAGCTTGCATATATAATTTCTGTAACTTTTTGATCATATACTGTTTATCTGTTGGTTCATATTACTAAAGTGAATATGAACTTTTTAAAAACTCTGGGCTGTGGTAATCAGTTACATGTGTTGGCAAGTTAACCACTTTCAGTTATCAGTTGTGATTTTTATTCCTAGACATTTATTGTACATATTTTAGAGATTTTGTAATCTATAACAGACAAAGAAACATTCACCTGCTGTGAATTTTCCTGACAAAATGAAATATTGCTTCATTATCCATCACCAAAGTCTTTGTGCCACTCCTCAATACATGGGAAAACTTGCCTAGAGATGGAGGTATGTTAGGCTTTTGTTAGATGCATGTTGATTTAGCTTCATGAGCATAATAGACACCTTCTTATACCCAACAAATGACAGAGATTAAAGTGCCATATAAGGTAATTAATAGAAAACTTGGGCCTTTAATTCTGCAGTTTATTTAAATGCTCAACTTCACAAATTCTTGTAGCTAAAATTCAGTGCCAAATGCTGTGTGAAGAGTTTTACATGGATTATTCAATTCTCACAAGAATCCTATGAAATAAGTATTGTTATCGCCATTTGACAGATAAGAAAACTGAAGCACAAACAGATTAAATAACTTGCCCAGGGTCACTCAGTGATAAACCCTGGATTCAAACTCAAGCAGGTAGGCTCCAGAGCCTACATTCTTTACCACTATACTATCCTGAATTTTTAGCATCTAAACTACTGAACTTGTAAACATTTCTGAAGTTAATTTTTGCTTATTTCCAATGATTTTTTTTCACTTTTCATTAACTCCATGTGTTTTGAAGGTAATTTCTAGTAAGTTAAAGGAAAGCAGAAATTGAACCTATATAATAAGTCATCTAACTAACATGGTCTGTTAATTATAACTATAGCAACCCCACAAACAGCATCTGTCCCAAATAAAGTTGTACCTCCAGTGTCAGTGACAAGCCAGAGATTGACGGTGCAGATTCCACCTTCTCAGTCCACACCTGTTAAACCAGGTAACATGATGGGTGGGGCATGGGGGGTTGAAAGTTGTTCTTTTAAGTTTTCCTGAATTTTAAAATTTGTGAGTGATTGTCATTACTGAACAGTTTGTATCCCCATAGCAAAAATTGAATTGTTTTACTATCATAACAGGTAAATCAGGGTTCATCAGAGGAGGTCTATAACCCCATTAAAATTGAAATTTTACATATATAACATTTTGGGGGGGAAAGGGAGAGATTTCAACATGATCCTCAGATTCTCAAACAACATAGTGTTTAATCTCAAGAAAATAATACAACTTAGTGTATATCAAATGAAAACTGTATGTTTATTCAATTCATGGAAGTATAGATAGGAAGTTCGAATATAAGTAGAATTCTAACATAGTTTATTCTTGAATAAGTTTAGATTTCACATCTTCTGAAACTAACCATGTACCATAAACTACTTATATAAAATATTGGTTTGTAAGGGAAGGATGATTCCTGACCTTGAACATATGCCTTTAGTATGTTGCATGATGAATCCAGTCTACTGCTTCCCATGACTAAGTACTAATTGAAATTTTAGGTAATTTAAAAAAAAAACCCTAACAGAACTTCTTTAACCTTATACTAGATATTAAGTACTTTGAAACATTAAAATGTGTAGTTTAACTCTTAATGCAGTATATCACCTCAGTTTCTTCTATGATAGTTTTACTTCATGCTTTTAAAATTATTATTAGAATTACATTCAGCTTTGTGGAATACTTGTTACTCTTTAAAGCATTATACTTAATGTACTCTGTTGCTCTGTGTTTCATTTTTTAATTGAACATTAAGGGAATGTAGTATTTTAATCATAACTCTGCCAATATCTTTATCTAGAGGCCTGTTGCCATTTTTATCTTTTATGAAATTTTTGTCACCAAGAAAAGCAGGATTACATTTTTTCCTTCCAGATTGAGTTGATATAGTATATTCCTGGTTATCAAAATACTCATAGCTTTTGGATGCTGAAATAGTAAATATTCATGATATATGAAGAAACATATACATAATTTTAGTATCTTAATTATATAAAAGTGGATGCTTAATTTTGTAGATACACCAAAGAGACCTAGGACACAAACAGTAAACTGCTTGTGATTATGGATGACTTTGGTTTTTTGTGTCTTGTGTTTTTTTATTTTCTTTTATGCACGTTAACTTTTAAGAAATGTTATTCTTAAAACCTTTTTTAAAAAAGAAATCATTATGAGAATTACATTCAGCTTTGTTGAATACTTTTTACCATATGTTTCTATGTAGTTCATAGTTTGGGTGTGTTTTCTCCTGTTTACAGTTCCTGCAACAACTGCTGTTCAAAATGTTCTGCTTAATACTTCAATGATTGGGCCCAAAAATATTCTTATTACCACCAACATGGTTTCATCACAGAACACGGCGAATGAATCAAACCCACTGAAGAGAAAACATGAAGATGATGATGACAATGATACTATGTAAGAAATACAATGTAGTCTCTGTGCATTTCAAACTTGTAGTTGGTTCTGAATCCATATACCAAACTAGAACATTCTTGATCTCAAGTTTTATCTTAGAGAACTTAAATGTAGCTGCAGTATTTTTCACGTTAGTTTAAACTGTTAGATTTCTTAAGGGTACCAATGTTTTTTCACTAGGCTTAAAGTATAAAAAGCTAAGTACTTGTTTTTTAATGGTTTCATTAATGTCGACTCCTGCCACAGTAATTCTATTTTTGGAAACAGCTTCCTGCAATGTATCTGATGTAGCACTTAAATGTCAGTTTCTAAGCCTCATAATGGACTAATCTTTAACAGCCTAATTTCTAATTATATTTAAATACTTCTTTTGAAGATAAAATAGTCGCTTCTGTCATCACCAGCTTTTTTGACCAAATCTCTTAATTTAGCAAACATTTTTTGGAGGGGATGGATTTAGAGGGATTCTGAATTCATTTTGAATATATTTAAACTGTAACCTCTCACCTCCTCAACCCCATTTCTACATCCTATTCGTTTTCTGCACTACCTCCTCTCCACAGGCTTAGGTTTCTCCCTATTGCTCTTAAATTTAAAAGGCTAAAACTGGACTGTTAGGAATACAATTCCTGATAATATAGTTGTGTCATTTTTAAAACCTGCTTCACATGCCTAATGGTCTGTGGTTTACTTTAACTGGAAGGTTTACATTTGCTGTTTTTCTCTCCGTATCAGAGCAGTTGTTTTATCCCTTGCCTTTTATGCCTGTTGAGCATTCCTCTGCTTTTTTTTTTTTTTCATTCCTCTGCTTTTGACAGGTAGTTTCTGGGTCAGTTATATTCAGTTTCAACCATATATTCCAAGTTGATAACTCCACCGTATTTCACATTTCAAAATTTAACACAGAAGATGGTATATATATTTTTTTAATATAAAATCTGCCTTGATAAGTATATTTACACTGGACCTAGGCAAAACCACTGAAGAGCAAGTGTTTTCTTCCTTTTTACCACTCGCATATATGTTTTTGTTTTTTTTTTTACTTTACAATACTGTACTGTTTTTGATCACTACTGCTTGAACCCTACTATTGGTATCAGTTCAGTTCAGTTCAGTCGCTCAGTTGTGTCCGACTCTTTGCGACCCCATGAATCGCAGCACGCCAGGCCTCCCTGTCCATCACCAACTCCAGGAGTTCACTCACACTCACGTCCATCGAGTCAGTGATGCCATCCAGCCATCTCATCCTCTGTTGTCCCCTTCTCCTCCTGCCCCCAATCCCTCCCAGCATCGGGATCTTTTCCAATGAGTCAACTCTTCACATGAGGTGGCCAAAGTACTGGAGTTTCAGCTTTAGCATCATTCCTTCCAAAGAACACCCAGGACCCATCTCCTTTAGAATGGACTGGTTGGATCTCCTTACAGTCCAAAGGACTCTCAAGAGTCTTCTCCAACACCACAGTTCAACAGCTTCGATTCTTTGGCGCTCAGCTTTCTTCACAGTCCAACTCTCACATCCATACATGACCACTGGAAAAACCATAGCCTTGACTAGACAGAACTTTGTTGGCAAAGTAGTGTTTCTGCTTTTGAATATGCTGTCTAGGTTGGTCATAACTTTCCTTCCAAGGAGTAAGCGTCTTTTAATTCCATGGCTGTAATCACCATCTGCAGTGATTTTGGAGCCCCCCCAAATAAAATCTGACACTGTTTCCACTGTTTCCCCATCTATTTCCCATGAAGTGATGGGACCAGATGCCATGATCTTAATTTTCTGAATGTTGTGTATAATGCAGATCAATTTTCAGCTTGTTGCTGAGAATGTCACACATAAGATGGGATCACACCTGAAAGTTTTCTAATGGTTTTCCTTCCTATAGAAGGCCAAAGCAAACAAATTAGTGTGATATGACTTGCATTCAGGTGTACTCTGTATAGGCTTCCCAATAATATTGCTAAACACCTTTCCCTACTTTCCATTTGTACACATCTAAACACTTTATTGGGAAAAACTACAAAGCTTTCAAAAACATAAACGGGTTTGTGTTGTTTTTTGTTAAGTAAGTTGACATATTCAACATAGGAATACTTTTGTAAAACTTCTACAGTAAGTTTTCATATCACAATTTAGAACTTATAGCCAAAGATCCTCAAAACTTAAGACGCAGGTGAAGTTTCATCTTAGGATGGTGCTTGATACATCAAAGAAAAATAGTCCAATAACACAGAAGATATGTCTCATCAAAACTGTGATTCAGTATTTTTGGATAATAGGAAAAGGTGATATCAAACTTATAAAATTAGATCTGATTATCATAGGAGAAATGTTCATTATGTAGCATAGGATGTCATTACTTGAATGTTCTCAGGGAGGCAGCATGTCAAAGGCCTAGGTTCTAGTCCCGGCTCCATCACTAACCAACTGTGTGACCTTATTTCACCCATGAGCCTTGTTCTCACTAGTAATAGGAAACTGACACCAACCCTGCCTACCTCACAGGGATGTTGTGAAGGTTTAATTGGTATATGTTAAAGTTCTTTCAAAATTGTAAAAATGCTATATAACTCTGAGGAATTGTTAACATATTTGTTCTAAGATTATTAATAAAAAATTGAACTTATTTCTCATATTTTATTTAAGGGATTCAAAGAGGTGAACAAGGCCCATTAATTCTGAAATCCAAAAGACAAGATTTACTTAATGATGAGTTAATTATAAATCAAGGAATAGCTTGCTTTTATTTGGAATCAGCATGTGACTCATCATAATGAAAGCAAAATAAATGTGAAAGAAAATATGGGTTTAAATCTGTTAATAACATAACATGCTCTTTTTAAATTACTTTTATTGAAATATAGTTGCTTTACAATGTTGTGTTTCTGCTGCACAGCAATGAATCAGCTATATATATATATATATCTCCCTTTTTAATCCTTCCCATTTACACATGCTGTCTTTAATGGGAATTTATACATTTAACTGAGCCAGCCAGTGGGTGGTTTGCTCTTTCAGATAAAGACTGCTTTATCTTGCAGATCTCCCTTTCCTAATTATATCCACCCATTCCAGCATCAAGAATGACATCAGACAAGCACTTCTAGGTGGAATTTTTTTAAAGATGAAGATGTACTATAGTAAATTAGGTAACTGTCATCCTAAGTTCTTCCTTCTACAAGTAGGAAACAAGTGTCTTTAACTGGAATAAGAATATAGGGATACAGTCAGAATTCAGGGAATGGAAGATGTAGCCTAAGGGGTCCAGAGTGAAGAGAAGTACTCAAGAGGTAAGGAAAAAAAAACTAGTCAGGAGAGGTGCAAAGCAGTGTGTAACATACCACCATACATAACCCACACACACACATACCTGTTGTATATGCATTAAGTAGCTCTAGATTGAAGGAAACCAGTCTTAATAGTGATTGATTGTTTCTAAGAAGGGAAACTGGCAGCTAGGGTAGGAAGGGGTCTTCTCATTGTGTGCCCCTTTTTGACTTTTGTATCATGTACTAGAAGGAAGTTTTACACATAAAATGGAAAATAAGGGAAGCTGGAAACACTGAACTAAGACTGAACTCATTTATGACATAATTTTTCTATATACCAGCATACATGTTTTCTGGAGGTTAAAAGTGAATTTGCTACACTTAAGCCTAAACCTTTGCAGTGTTTTATCAATAATTCCTAACTCTATATTAAACCAGGAAGCACATCTTTGTTCAGTTCTACCTTATGTACTCATAAGTTATGTACTGCCTTCCTTAACTCAGTTGTAAATTCCTTTAGGACGTAAGTGTTATATTGCCTCCATTATGTCCTAAGTATATAGCAGGTACTCAAATATTTGGCTGTTGGCATTTCCCCATTTTCTGGATTAATGACTGAAATAAATGGGGAAAGATCCTGGAAACAGAGTCTAGTAGAAAGTACTCATACAATTGGGTTGATGGATGGATGAATTGGCAGTTGTAGTCTTAGGTTTATGGGCATTTACAATTCTTTCAGTTCCTCTGTACATTTGAAATAAAATGTTGGGGGAAAGGTAATCAGTAGGGGAAAAAAGTCATCAGTAGGCTGAAGTTCTGGCCCTGTTATGACATTAATTCACTGGATCAATGGGTAGTATCACTAGGCCTCACCAACAAAAAGATTGTACTAGAATTCCTGCTTTTCAAATAAGGTTATAGCATACTATTAGAGGTATATAGAAACATGGTGTTTTTTAAGATTAACTACAGCTATGAGAACAGTATTAATTAAAATACAAATGAACTTTTAGAAGAAAATTCAAGCCTTCAAAATTTGTTTAAAAGCAGCCACCAAAATGTTCTTTTTCAGTTTTCTCCAGAGTTAAGCAAAAGGTAGAATAAATAATATTTATTAATATTAATAAAATAGTCTACAGTAATCATCTCAGAGAGGCACAATGAAAAATCACCAGCCTTTGGAGTCAGACAAACCTGGATTTTAATCCCTGCTGTTACTTACTGGCTCTGTGATTGTGGCCAATATTTTAACTATCTCTTTATCCATAAAGGTGAAATATATACTCTACTATGTAAAACACCCAGTAGAAAAATTCTGGTTAAACACGACCTTCTGAAAATACATGTTTACCTCTGCTCATTCCTGAAACTCCATTAAAATGACAGGAACAAGAAAGGAAGGACAATTACAAGGACAGTAAAAGAATCATGTCATTGGAATTACTTTGATCTTTTCATACAGTGTCATTAGATTTTCAGCAATGACAATGAATCAAAGCCTCTAATTCTGAGAAACTGCTCTGTAGGCTGAAATTCTACATATAACCAAATAGGCAAATATAAGAGTTAAAGATATCTTCAGAGATATAAAAATTTTACCTCCTAGGCACTCAATTTCTCATAAAGCTAGTGGAGTCTTGTGTTTCACAAAAGGAAGAGCAAAAGAAAGGGTGGGGAGGGGAAGAGATCCAGGAAAGGGAAGGCCCAACACAGGAGTTTAAAGGAATCCCCAAGAGTTACCCCAGAGAGATTTCCTCTGGAAAGAAGAAACCCCAGGGCAACAGCTATACAGCCAATCTAGGAGGCATCCAGGACAAACTAGAACAGGAACACAAAGGACTCCAGAAGGGACATCTCTAATAAAAATGAACCAACTGGAACTTTTCTGGCTGCAGGGGGCCCAGGTTTGATCCCTGCTTAGGAAGTTCACATGCCACACAGTGCAGCCAAAAGAAAAAAGAACCAACTGGTACATTTGAGTATGTTGGGAATGAATCAGTGATACACAGAAAAAAAGACACCAATTTTTAAAACTATTTTTTAACTCCAAAGAAAAAAGCTTTATAAGGAAATATAATCATGGCATAGTTCAGCTGTGAATTGTAGTTATAATCACAATGTAGGCTCTTAATTAAATCTCAAATTATGACAAAACTATACTGGGAGAATCAAATAGGGGAAGTTTATATGGAACAGAGGTTATTAGGGAGCTAAATCTCCCCATGTATGAAATTAACAGATACCTTGTTTAGGAAATTGAGATGTTAACAGCTTAAGCATGTTACTTAGAAACATGGACACAGATGACCTGATCCCTTCCTCAAGATGCTGTTCTCATCCTAAATAACAAAATATGACAGGAAAAAAAAATCCAGTTTCAATGGATCTTTTTATTTATTTAATATATCACCAACTTCATCTCCCTCCATACCAGTAATTGGAATTTAATCTTGTTTCCATGCTGAGTGGTGAAACAATGACAAAGCGAATCAGAATAAGCTACTTCAAAAAGAGAACTAAGCTAACACAGCCCACTTTGTTTTAACAGGCATAATATAAATATATGTACTCAAGAATGCATAACGGTTTAGTCTCTAAGAAATTCAAATGGGATCTTGAAGAATGTAGGCAATTTCCAGGTACAGCAAAGATGAGCTGAGATGTTCTGCAACTGTTTGAGGGTTCCTGGCGCTACATCCCTTGGCTACTAGCAGATTCTTGACAAAGGGGAAGACATTAGCTAATGCCAAGCAGAGATGCAGACAGTGCTATGTTGACTTAGGGGCTATGCACAGGAACCAAAAGGCAGAAAAGTACTAAACACTGCTGAGAGCATCCACTCCAGGAAGGACTTTACCTGTTTTTGAGAGAACACACACACACACACATGGTCAGCATTACTATAAAATCCACTAAGCCAGATCTGTTCCCTCCTGTCTTCCTAATAACATAGCAGTTCTTCTCTAGGATATATGGCCAGGAGTTGAGTAACTTCTACATTCTGGGCCCCAGATATACTAGTGTGTAACCTCTTTGAGAACAAAGGTCTTCCCATCTGGCCCTCCCCACATCAAATGGAACCCAGGAGCTTTACTTGACGTTCCTCCATTTGTACTGCCCATGACTTTTAATGACAGCACTACCACCTACTGTCTCCACTCCATTCTACTTAACTCTTACTGCATAAACCCTGTCATTCCTCCAAATGAGCCAAAAACATTAAAGATCCTCACCTTCCAGGAGCTCTAAACTGGCACCACCCCCAGTGCTCACATGACTGACTTTATCCTCCGTGTTCCATTTGGCACAGCAAGTAGCAGTGTCTCCACCACCTGTTGAACGAAAGCCAAATAAAAAGGGGAAAGGAGAGAAGAGAAAAAAGACTGGCACCAAAATTATAAGGCACTGTGCTCTCAAGCCCAAAAGGTAGCTAGCTGATAACCCCCCAACTCCATCTCATTTAGAGGTTTCTCCATGAATCATATACCCACTTAGCTCTCAAGATCCACCCAGCACCAAGGAACCTAGGAAAAGTTAAGTATTTCTCCTCTACTTTCCTCTGATCTTCTGCCAGCTCACAGGGCATTAGCTTTGTACCCTTTACCTATGATGGTGATGCAGCCCCTGGAAGTGGCTTTCACCACCTCATCCATAAGGGCTTTGGTTCCTCGAGCAAAAGCTTCCCATTCAAATACACCCACAGGTCCATTCCACACGATCTGCTTAGCCCGAGCAACAGCCTCAGCATACTTCTTACTGCTCTCAGGACCACAGTCCAACCCCTAAAAGGCATATTTAAAAAGAGAGGATGAGCTACCAAGAAAAGCTACTTAGAGGAACAAATACCACACCTCCACCAAGACCAGAACTCAAGGCTGAATACCAGAGTGTCTTCTAGAACTAAAAGATACAAGATACATTTCATTCTTTAAAATTACAAACTTCTTCATATCCTTTATGGAAGATCAATTCTAAGGGAAAACCTCAAAAGTTATTTGATAAAAACATTTTTAGCCACATTACTTTATGATTTTAACTAGTTCAGTGGTTTTCAACTAGGGTCAATTCCACCTCTCCCTAGGGAACATATGGTAATATCTCAACATTTTTGGCTGTCATGATTTAGAGGAGGTAGGGAGTTGCTACTTGGTATCTAGTGGGCAAACAGCCCTTAAACATTCTACAGTGCAACAATAGCCCTCCATAACTAAAACTACCTGAGATGTCAATAATTCCAAGGTTGAAAAACACTAAACTAGATCAGTGGTTCTCAAACCTTGTGGTGCATCAGAATCACCAGGATGGCTTGTTAAAGCACAAATTTCTGGGCCCTACTCCCAGAGTTTCTGCTTCAGCAGGTTGGGAGAGGGGGCAGGAATTTTCAGTTTTTAACAAGCTTCAAAATGATGCTGCGGTTCTTGGAAGCACACTTAAAGCCACATGCCTAACAAAAGGACAATGACTAAGCAAAGTAGTATGTCAACATTAACAATTTTCTACAAATATTAGAACGATAACAAATGGAGAGTACTACAATCAGCTATTTAAATAAGTCCTTAATATACACATAGATTTTTCCCTGCTTATAATAATTGTACTACCTTAATGTTTTCATATACAAAAAATTTCTTATACAAGTTTCTAGACAGAAATAATAATATTTAATCCAACATAATCCAACAGAACAGCCCAAACTATGAAAGTACATAGCATCATTCACAGCAATCAGTTAAGTACTTAATAAACATTAAATAGATGAAGAAACAAAAAGCAGTTTTGCCCTCACTTTTCAAATGAAAAGTCTTAGCAGCAATCTGATACCACTGCTTTTGCCCCATGGACTCTCCCTGAAGGAAGGGCTCACTGCCATATTTGGAGCACTTCCTTTAATTTTTTATTGGTTGAATCAATGATACCAAAATGTATTTGTTCACTCATACTACCAACCACCCAAGTGACACACCATCCAGCCAGCAGGTATGCCAGATGCCACAGTGGCTTGGCCAGTCTTGGCATTCTCATCAAACTTATCAGCAGTGACAAAGTCAACAGGCAAAGTAATCTTCACGCCATTCTTGTCAGCTTTGGACATCAGGTCTTTGACAATCTTGGATCCCTCTTCATCAAACAGAGAAGTGCCAATCTATATAGGGAAGTCAAGATGATGAAGATCAGCCTATATACTAAGAATATGGTTACCTCACAAAGCAGACAGTATGAAATACAGCACAATATAAAGGAATAATTCTAAGACAAAAGAAAAACAACTTGCAAAATAAATAAAAATGGGAGTTTTTAGGGCTCATGCCATAAGCTAATTTCCTTTTTAAATTTACATAACCTATTTCTCATGGAGAGCTATTTCACATCTATTTGGCATCGGTTTCCTACCTCCATGTTGTTGAGCACCTTAAGGAAGGTAAAGGCCATTCCACCACCAATAATCATTTCATTGACTTTGTCCAGCATATTACTGATCAGCTGGATCTTGTCTGCAACTTTAGCTCTGGAAGGGAAAGCAAGAATCATCACCAAAAGAACAAAGGACTAAAGAACTGGTATTACACAAAGCCTGAGGTTTTATATCAAGGGACAGGAACAGAGAAATGTCCCACAAAGTGACAAAAGTACTGGCTCTCAGCCTGGTGCTCTATGAAGACCTATAGGGGTGGGATGGGGGAGGTGGGAGGAAGTCTCAAGAGGGAGGGGATATATGTATACTTATAGCTGATTCAGGAGAAGGAAATGGCAACACACTCCAGCATTCTTGCCTGGAGAATCCCAGGGACAGAGGAGCCTGGTTGGCTGCCATCTATGGGGTCGCACAGAGTTGGACACGACTGAAGCGACTTAGCAGCAGCAATAGCTGATTCATGTTGTTGTACAACAGAAACCAACACTGTTATGCAATTATCCTCCAATTTTTTTTAAAATATATTTTTTAAAAAGTACTGGCTAGCTTTGCCCTATGTTTCTCCAACACCAAAAAGCCAATCCATTACTAAGGAATATTTTTAAGGTGTGGCTTTTGGCCAGGAAGGGCTTAGAAG
This sequence comes from Oryx dammah, assembly GCF_014754425.2. NCBI lineage: Eukaryota > Metazoa > Chordata > Mammalia > Artiodactyla > Bovidae > Oryx > Oryx dammah. The sequence continues at coordinate 67,063,798 of NW_024070207.1, forward strand.
ACTTGGAATCATCTAAAGAAATCACAAGTTCCAAACAGATCTGTTTTGTCCCTCTTATTTCCCCAAAATCAAAGGTCAAGACTAGTAATTATACTTGAGAAAGGCTGCTAATTGTGGGATCCCTAAGCTCACTGAGAACTGTCCTAACCCTAAAGCAGGTATCAAATTACATACCAAACAAATATATACTGAGCAAAAATAGACAAGATATTCACACTCTTAGGTCCATGTTTAGTTGCTGGAACATTTGCTTTATGGCATTCATTATTCTATTGGACCACTTGATTCAACATATTGGTTGTGGGACTTCCCTGGTAGTCCAGTGCCTAAGACTTTGCCTTCCAATGCAGGGGGTGTGGGTTTGATCCCTGGTCAGGGATCTAATATCCCATATGCCTCATTACCAAAAAAACAGAATGTAAAACAGAAGTAATGGTGTAATAAATTCAATAAAAACTTTAAAAATGGTTCACATCAAAAAAAATCTTAAAAAACACTGAGTACTTATTCTGCGCCAAGCACTGTTCTAGGTCTTCAAGAAACATAAACATCACTGGGCAAAAGCAAAGATCCCTACCCCCTTGGAGCTTATATTCTACAAAAGGGAAATAAGATAATAAACACAGATATACCTCTCACCTCCCTGTGAGAAATATACATATCTAAACAGAAGAATAACAAACTCACTTGAAGCACAACCTTTAAAATCCTTCACATAAGTAATGGCTTGCCTTCCACAAATATTCCTACATATCTAAATCCCACTTAAATAAGCATATCACGTTGGACTTATTTGCCTCTTCATTCAATAAACAAGATGATACCTACTCTGTAAGAGGCCTTATGCTAGGATTTGTGAAATGTAGGTTCAAAACAATATTGATGTGGGAGAATGGTTGGCAAGAGACTACTGATCTCTCACTTGTAAAGACTGATCACCACCAAGAGTAAAAATGGCTTAACTGCTTTATACAAAAACATACACATACACACACACAGAGTGAGAGGGAAAGAGAAAGGATGAAGAGATTCAACATCTAAAGAACATGGGATGTTCTATACATCAAATACCCTGTTTCTTCAACAAATCAATAGAATGAAAATAATAAGAGGGAACTATTATAAAATAAAATATACCAAACAACCAAATACAATGCATAGACTTCATCTGGATCCTTATTCAAACAGACTATAAAAGGCATTTCTGAAATGATGGAGAATTTCTGAATACAGACTGGGTATTAGATGACAGTATTAATAATAAGATTATTAAGTTTTGTTAGGTCTAACAGGTGGTTATTTAAAAGAAATCTCAAGTTATGAGATGTATACAGAAGTATCAGAAATGAAATTATATGATATCTAAGGCCTGCTTTCAAATACTGCTGACAAAAAAAGGATTAGAGGACAGATGAAACTGGATTGGCAAAAATGCCAGTAATTATTAGAACAGGGTAATAGGTACCTGTGAGTTTATTATACTATTCTTTCAACTTCTATAATGTTTGAATGTTTCTACAACAATGTTTTGGGTTTTTTTCTTTTTTTGGCCACATTGCATGGCTTGTGGAATCTTAGTGCCCTTACCAGGGGTAGAATCTGGGCAGTGAAAGCGAGGAGTCCTAACCACTGGATCACCAGGGAATTCCCAACAGAATAATTTTTTTTAATGAAATGTAAATTCTTCCCCTATATTGTTAATGTTCTCAGGGACACTACATTGCAAGAAAGGTGGCCAAAAAAACCCCTCCGTGTAAACTTCTCCCAAATAGCAATTTTAGGCAGAGTCCAAAACCTAATCATAAGCACTAGATAGCACTCACTCCCATATTCCAGGTCTAGGGAAGGACTGAGAACAACACTCAAGTCCTAGTCTCAAGAGAAGCAAAGATCAGAGGCTGACCTTTATAATCCAGTGCACAAGAGTGACAATGCTTCCAGGACACAGATACAAGTACCTACCTTAACTATTTTTAGGACCCTCAAACTGGGCTCATGAAGCCTAGAGAGCAACTGTGCTACTTGAAATTGACACCCAACTCCAGAGTCAGCTTTCATAGGGAAATGCTGAGTGTGTTCAGTCCCATGGGAAAAAAATACCCTGCTCATAAAAGGGTCAGCAGTTCATAAAGAGGCTGCTATCTAGATAGTCATGCCAAGTGACAAGATCTTATCCAAGAAGTCCCAGGTCTCTGTCCCTAATTTATCACCTAAAATGTATCCTCCTAGTCTCTTGACCTTCACTTCTGAAATTTCTACTTTTAACTAAGCCAGTAGCATATCACTATTCAGAGTACTTTTCCCCATAGGAAAAAATATAAAAAGGTATGGGATCTGAAAAAATGAGTTCCAAATAATATATTCAACACATATAAGGAGGTTTTCATATCTGAAAGGCTCAAGTGCTTCAAAAAAATTGTTAGATGAGCAATAGTGGATCTTTCCAATTCTTCCCCCCAGAACCATTTTCTATCCTTTCTGGCCCTGTTCTCCGTCCCAGGAGGCTGACCTGCATAGACTGCATCAAGGAGGTCCTTTGCCCTCTGACGTCCAGCTGGGGTGCAGCCCATTGTGGGTAAGAGGGGATATATCAATAGGACATTAAAATGAGATCAGAGTATCTATTTCCCTGGCTCCTTCCCTGCTAGATGACTATCCTCCATCCTTGACCAAAGGCTATACAGTTCTTATCAGAGGTCCATCACCACACAACTACCCTCTCTGGATTCTGGTAACCATCACTTCCCTTTTGCCCTTCAGGTCTAAGGATGGTGATGATGGTTTCCTCAGATGACTGTACTATCCCTTTTGTGTTTCCCTAAACCCCAACCACACCTTTGCAGATACTCCCTTTATTAAATTTTCCTCAGTCACCCAGTTTGATTGTGCTAATGACAATAAACCACCCAATTTATGGCCTCATGCTTGTGCTCAGTCACTTCAGTTGTGTCTGACACTTTGGACTATAGCCCTCCAGGCTCCTCTGTCCATGGGATTTCCCAAGAAAGAATCCTGGAGTGGTTAAGCCATTCTGTACACCAGGGGATCTTCCTCACCCAGGGATTGAACCCACATCTCCTGCAGCTCCTGCATTGCAGGCAGATTCTTTACCACTGAGCCATCAAGGAAGCCCAAGTTATGGCCTTACTAGCAGGTAGGCTCAGATATTGAAGAAAGTGGGGAAAATGACTAGACCATTCAGGTATGACCTGATTCAAATCCCTTATGATTAAACAGTGGAACTGAGGAATAGATTTAAGGGACTAGATCTGATAGACAGAGTGCCTGATGAACTATGGGTGGAGGTTCGTGTCATTGTTCAGGAGACAGAGAGCAAGACCATTCCCAAGAAAAAGAAATGCAAAAGAGTAAAATGGCTGTCTGAGGAGGCCTTACAAATAGCTGTGAAAAGAAGAGAAGTGAAAAGCGAAGGAGAAAAGGAAAGATATACCCATTTGAATGCAGAGTTCCAAAGAATAGCAAGGAGAGATAAGAAAGCCTTCCTCAGGGATCAGTGCAAAGAAATAGAGGAAAATAATAGAATGGGAAAGACTAGAGATCTCCTCAAGAAAATTAGCGCTACCAAGGGAACATTTCATGCAAAGATGGGCTCAATAAAGGACAGAAATGGTAGGGACCTAACAGAAGCAGAAGATATTAAGAAGAGGTAGCAAGAATACACAGAAGAACTATACAAAAAAGATCTTCACAACCCAGATAATCACAATGGTGTGATCACTCACCTAGAGCTAGACATCCTGGAATATGAAGTCAAGTAGGGCTTAGTAAGCATCACTACAAAAAAAGCTAGTGGAAGTGACGGAATTCCAGTGGAGCTATTTCAAATCCTAAAAGATGATGCTGTGAAACTGCTACACTCAATATGCCAGCAAATTTGGAAAACTCAGCAGTGGCCACAGGACTGGAAAAGGTCAGTTTTCATTCCAATCCCAAAGAACGGCAATGCCAAAGAATGCTCAAACTACCGCAGAATTGCACTCATCTCACAAGCTAGCAAAGTAATGTTCAAAATTCTCCAAGCCAGGCTTCAACAGTACATGAACCATGAACTTCCAGATGTTCAAGCTGGCTTTAGAAAAGGCAGAGGAACCAGAGATCAAATTGCCAACATCCGCTGGATCATCAAAAAAGCAAAAGAGTTCCAGAAAAACATCTATTTCTGCTTTATTGACTATGCCAAAGCCTTTGACTGTGTGGATCACAATAAACTGTGGGAAATTCTGAAAGAGATGGGAATACCAGACCACCTGACCTGCCTCTTGAGAAACCTGTATGCAGGTCAGGAAGCAACAGTTAGAACTGGACATGGAACAACAGACTGGTTCCAAATAGGGAAAGGAGTACATCAAGGCTGTATATTGTCACCTTGCTTATTTAACCTATATGCAGAGTACATCATGAGAAATGCTGGGCTGGAGGAAGCACAAGCTGGAATCAAGATTGCTGAGAGAAACATCAATAACATCAGATATGCAGATGACACCACCCTTATGGCAGAAAGTGAAGAGGAACTAAAAAGCCTCTTGATGAAAGTGAAAGAGGAGAGTGAAAAAGTTGGCTTAAAGCTCAACATTCAGAAAACAAAGATCATGGCATCCAGTCCCATCACTTCATAGCAAATAGATGAGGAAACAGTGGAAACAATGGCTAACTTTATTTTGGGGGGCTCCAAAATCACTGCAGATGGTGACTGCAGCCATGAAATTAAAAGACACTTGCTCTTTGGAAGGCAAGTTATGACCAACCTAGATAGCATTATTAAAAAACTGAGACGTTACTCTACCAACAAAGCTCTGTCTAGTCAAGGCTATGGTCTTTCCAGTAGTCATGTATGGTTTTGAGTGTTGGACTGTAAAGAAAGCTGAGCACTGAAGAATTGATGCTTTTGAACTGTGATGTTGGAGAAGACTCCTGAGAGTCCCTTGGAATGTGAGGAGATCCAACCAGTCCATCCTAAAGGAGATCAGTCCTGGGTGTTCATTGGACGGACTGATATTGAAGCTGAAACTCCAATACTTTGGCCACCTGATGCAAAAAGCTGACTCATTTGAAAAGACCCTGATGCTGGGAAAGACTGAGGGCAGGTGGAGAAGGGGACGACAAAGGATGAGGTGGTTGGTTTCACCACCAACTCAACGGACATGAGTTTGGGTATACTCCGGGAGTTGGTGATGGACAGGGAGGCCTGGCGTGCTGCATTCCATGGGGTTGCAAAGAGTCAGACAAAACTGAGTGACTAAACTGAACTGAATTGAACCAGGTATAAAACACTACTTAAAGCATGATCTTGAAGAGTTCTCTGTACCCGCCCAGGATGGCCAGGAAGGGTCGCTCAGGGCTCTCCAAGGCCTTGGCAAAGTAGTTCAGCTCCTTCTTCATCAAAAAACCTCCAGCCTTCTTTGGCAGATTTACTCCTACCATGGAGCTAGAAAGGAACAGAGACATTCAAATTTTAGTCAATCCTTAGCAATTCTCCCAATTCTAGAGGCCTTCTCCTTATCACTAAAATACTTTCACTTTTGAGACTCCAGGACACCATGGTTTTCATCCCCAAACTAAAACAAAACACTTAAGTACAAGATAAAGTTTTTGGCTAATAATGCAGGATAAAGGAGAACAAGTGAAAAGCAACTACGTTAAGTAGAATTTAAGATACCCAATTAATAGTCTTCAGGCCAAGGTTTTAACGACAATAAATTATCAGCTGGGCAATGACAACAGGGAAGGATTCCTCAGTTTGCTTCCTACTGATAGCCTAAGACTCTGCTCCCACAGCAATCACAAAGGGAGAGCTCTCCATGAAATATCCGAAGTAAGACAGAACAACATCTTCCTAAAGCTTGACAAAAGGTTCCACAATCCTAAACATTTTTTACTTTTATTTCATCTTTAGATCAGGGATACCCAACAAGAACCACGGTTTTATTTGTAGCTCCAATTAGAGATAGAATCGAAAAAGATCACAATACAACACAGAAATTTCCAAAACCATTCCAGAGCTTTGGCTGTTTCAGTAAACAGAGAAATAACGCTCTCAGTTTGACAATGAACAAAAAACTTTTAGTACCTGTGGGCTCGGTGAGCAGTGCCAAAAGCATCGTTGACATAAACATCCCCTAGCTTAGAAAGTGAAGCTCGGAAGGCTTCTATTTTGGTTGGCTCAGCTTTAACCTGAAGAGAAAAACAAAACAGGGAGACACTGATGATTCCAAAGAAACTGTAAAAGCATTTCATACTAAGAGTCCTCTTCAACATATCTAAAGACCCTGAGTTGCCAGGATAGCAATTTTCAAAACTAGCAACAGGATCTGTTCCTTCTTCCAAATATTCCAGATCTTTTGCTCATTTCTGTATGTTTCTGCTCTCCTTTGCCTTCCCTCAAATTGCAAGCCTAAGATTCCTGAATCACAGCTTAACCTCTAATCACATCCCACTGGTCTCTCTCCAGCTCCTAGGACAAAATACAAATTATCCTTCTCTCTCTTTGACTCACTGCTTCATTTTAACACATTCTCCTTGTAAAATTTAGGATTATACTTGAGTCAAGCTGCTAGCTGCCAAGACCTTTCTGCAAACGGAAAAAAGCTCTCATACATATTTCTCATGAAAGCAACAAGGACAAGCTGGGACAGAGAAGGCAGATGGAAACCTGACAACAGAAAAGCACCTCAGAAAAAGGAGGTAATTCATATAGCTTTCCCTGGAAGTTAGGCATCTGAGAAAACAATACACTTCTACAAAAAAGATAGAGGGATAGAAAGTTGATGTCAAACATATGGCTTTGAATGTCAGCTTACTAGCCAGGGACACCACCCTTTTCATAGGGGAAAGAAAGCAGGACAGCAGAATAAACAATGAGTCTCCAGCAGGAAACAAAGCAAAGATGCATAGAAAGCCAGATGAGGGGGATTATGGCAGAGAAGTGTCAAAGCAGATGTTTAGTCACTGTCCACTCTCATTCTCCTATACATTGATGTGAAGGAGGCTGTCACAAAGAATGGGCTTTCCTCTAGTGGCCCAAAGAATACAGGGGCACTAATGCTAAAACTAAAGTGTAGAGCCCCCATAATCTCTTTAGAATGGAATATTATCTGCCAACGGTGACTGCAAGATGTGTAGTCATGAAAACACTGCCCAAATGGCAGGAGACCTGGGTTCTAGGCCCACGTCTGACACTAATTTACTGTGTAACCTTTGTCAAGTTTTTCTCTATCCTTTCCCATCTATTAAAAAAGGAAGATAACTTCTCTATTTAAGAACTGTTCATGGGAAAATGACACAAATTAAAAGCTATCTATGAAAAAGGTATTATAAAAATTAATAATAATCAGAACCTATTTCTCATTTTTATCTGCCAGGAACCAGAAGGAAGAGAATACTCCTAAAAGATAATGCAGGTATCCTGCATAAAGGAAAAATTTCATGCCTCACTTCATTTTTTATTCACTTTGAACTTATGGCTGGTTCCAAAAATTTCAAGCACGAAAAGCCACTGAACACTAAATGTAAAGTAAACTACCCACAAAGACAAAGACTAGCACAGTTGGTTCATCACTTACTGTATATAATGTTTTGCCTCAACTTGCTTCCTGCCATTTCTAAGCCCAAGAGTTGAACAGCTTGAGTTTCAGTCTAAAAGGGCACCAAATTTTAGGTCAGCATTTAACTCCTACTACTGTAGCAAGACCATGCCAAAGGCAAGATATGGCAAGACCTGAGCCTGCAGTGCTAAGAAAAGAAACTGCTTGAAAGCAGGCACTCTGATGACCTTAAGAAATGTCAGAAGCATAACAGGAGATTGAGATGCTTGCCTCAGAGCATCTTGTTCCCCAAGATACTAAAGACATTAAGAGTAGAAAGTATAAAGGGTGATTTCTGATCCCCTTCTTATTTCTTAAGATAAGGAATGACAGGGACCTTCATATTTTAAAAAAAAACCTAGGTCTCAGAATAAGAAATGTCAGAAGCATAACAGGAGATTGAGATGCTTACCTCAGAGCATCTTGTTCCCCAAGATACTAAAGACATTAAGGGTAGAAAGTATAAAGGGTGATTTCTGATCCCCTTCTTATTTCTTAAGATAAGGGATGACAGGTACCTTCATATTTTAAAAAAAGAAAAAAAAACCTAGGTCTCAGAAAGGCAGTTATTTCTAGAGTTATTTCTCCACTGATCTCCAGTAGCATGCATGCCCAGTTGTATCCAATTCTTTGTGACCCTATGGACTGTAGCCCACCAGGCACCTCTGTTCACGGGATTTCCCAGGCAAGAATACTGGAGTAGGTTGCCATGCCCTCCTCCAGGGGGTCTTCCCCACACAGGGATCAAACCCAAGGCTCCTGCATTGGCAGGTGGGTTCTTTACCACTGAGCCATGTGAGAAGCCCAGCTTCCTTTCTATGAATAGGCAAATTCGAAATCATCCTCAAAAGAGCCAGCTCTATCATTTAATATTTAAATCCTGGTTGTCAGGTCACGGTAATCTATTTTGTAGGTATCTATGGTTGCCTTTTAAAATTTTTTTGTTTTTTTCCCCTATGGCTGCTTTTGTACAACAATGGCAAAATTGAATAGTTCCAACAGAGACCATATAAGGTTGTGACTGACCGTCTGACCCACAAAGCCTAAAATATTTGTTGTCTGACCCTTTACATAAAGTTTGCTTATTGATGGACTGAGCTATATATAAAGCCCAGCAACAGTACTACTACTTCTAACTTTAGTCAAGGAACTGCCTTTCTGAGACCTAGGTTTTTTTAAAAAAAATATGAAGGTACCTGTCATTCCTTATCTTAAGAAATTCAAAGAAAGATCCTTTACACTTAAGAAAAGTGCCTTAAACCCAAGGTAATATCATCATGACCATCATCTACCTAACTCAATCAAATGTTCCAAAGAGTCCGTTTCCACTTGACTTACAAAAAGTACTTTGTCTGGTCACATGATTCTTTTATAAGAAAACCCCAATGATATCAAATTTAATTTACTGTCTTAAAAGTACCAAGCTCAAGCTTTAAGTTAATTCCCCTTCTAAAAAGAATACAGATTATTCTTCCATAATACACTAGGGCCTGCTGCTTATAAAAACTGTTCTAGCCTTGACAAAAAAAAATCTAGAACTGGCTCTGCTGGAAGAACACCTGGTGTATCATGGATACTCACTACCCACAACCCCCTGTGAATGTCTGCTCTCAGCACCTGGGAACGACAGCCTACACTCTGATAGAATATTATCATATACTATTAGAAAAATACATCATATATCAAAGGCCAGGTGTGTAACAAAGGGACAATTAGAAGCAGCATGTTCACCAAATACTCTTACACCCAAATGGTGTTCACATCTTTCCAAGGTATTTCAAAAACCACTTGAGCATGATGAGGAGGGCTTCCAGGGCTGGCAATATCTTATTCTCTGACCTTGGTAGTGGTTACACAGGTGTGCTTACTTTGTGATAATTCATCAAGCTGTGCATTTCTATATGTATTTCAATAAAAAGGTGTCAAAATAAACATAAGCTTCTTCTATTCTTCAATTGCAGTCTCATATACTCAGCCCTCCTCACCCCTACTAATGTCAAAATCACAGGTCCTACCTTGTTCCCAGAAGCATCTTTTCCCTTCCCTTCTTCCTCCACATGAAAACGAAGGTTCTCCAGCAGGATGACAGACCCAGCAGCTGGGTCAGCACAAGCCTTCTCCACTTCTGGGCCCACACAGTCCTTCAAGAACAAAACATCCCTGGAGAGATTATAACACAGAAACACTTGAACAGTCTGAAAGTTAAGAATCAGCAACAACATACTTGACAACATCTCCTGTCACAGAGTTGACAAGAGCCTGAAACATACTTGCCCAGCAGAGATTTGAGTTCTACAGCAACTGGCTGCAAGGAGTACTTATCAGGCATGGGGACACCATCAGGCCGGCCCAGGTGGCTCATAAGAACAACTGACTTGGCTCCACTGTCCAAGCAGTATTTGATGCTTGGAACAGCAGCCTTGATCCTGCAACCAAGAAGAGACAGCAAGTAGAACAAGGCTACTCCTAAGAATTAGTGAGAACTATTTTATTCATGGCCTCATAAAATATAAAGCCTTTCTTCTCCAAATTCCTTCAAATCTGTCAGCAACTCAGTGATGGTCCTCAGGTTCATATGTAAGGGAAGGAGTTAAGAGGATGTCAACCCTCTACCTAGGGTTATACAATCTCATCATGTTTTGCACCTTGTGCAGAAAAAAATTAATATAGCAGGACTGAAACTGCTGTCTTCAGAAGGACCTGCTTGCAAGGTTGGCCCTTGGATGGTGTCTGGGAACTTGGCTTTTGAGCTGGTCCTTCAGTTCTCTGACAAAGGCTGTTCACAGTTCCTAGATCGTCTATACAAATAGGTTTATATTCAACACCTGCTTCCCTCTAGGAGTAAGGAATTTTGGTAGGTGCTGGGCAGAGGGTACCTATGTGATCAGCTCCCAGTAAAAATCTTGGGAGTTGAGTCTCTGAAGGGCTTTTCTGGGCAGAGATATCACACACAATTACTGCATTTTCACTGCTGGAGAAAGGAGCACACTTGGTGTCATGAGAGGGAGAGAACATGGAAACCTAAGCATGGATTTCTCCAGATTCTGCCTGTGTCTCTTCCACTTGCTAATCCTGTCATGCATCCTTTCACTTGAATAAACTTTAGCAGTGAATCCTTTCACTTTAATAAACTTTAGCAGTGAATCCTAGTGAATCAAACATGTGGGTGCTTTTAGGGACCCCTGAAACATCCTAAGTGTTTGACCTTGGAAGAAATATAAAATTCTCAAATCTTGAAACCATTAAAAGAAATTTTGGGAAAACTGAAAAAACATAACTTTTCAGTACCCATTACAAAATCCTAAGTCACTTTTTATGCAGGAGAAAATAAATAAATTATATAAAATGTGGTTTACATAATGCATTGTGTTTACTAAATTGTAGTTTAACCAAAAATTTATTTAACTTTTTTAAACACTTCAATTTTTGTTACAAACCCAATACTAACTTTCCATTCTTGGCAGTATTTAAGAAATTAAACCTGATAACAAAGAAAATATTTATTTATTCAACAAATATTTATTGAATGCTACTTTTGTAGCAGCTACTATATCAGATTCTGAGACTACAACAGTATATAAAATAATTTCTGCTCTCACAGAAGTGATAAGAACTATGGAGAAAATAAAGCAAGGTAAAGTGACAAGAACGACTGGAGAATAGTGGTGGAGGGGATTTTAGAGAGGGTAGCCAGGGAAGGTCTCTCTAATAAGATGACATTTCAACAAAAAATGGAATAATAAAAGCCAAGTTATATTTCTAACTATCTTATGCTATTTGGCAGATATAAAAACTCAATTATACCAAATAAACAAGAAACCTTCATCAGGTACATTTGCCCAATGAAACCAAATTAATCTTCAGCGCTTTCCCTTAACAGCCAAGTTCTATTATTTCTAATGCTTCATTTTATTTACCAACTCCATAGATTTCTGAAAATGAAGATCTACTCAGACTTGTTTCTCTGCTTTCTACTCATAAAATACCTTGATAGGCATATTTCTAATCTTTTATGTATGCTGCAGAAAATAACAAAAAAGCCAAGAAGGGTCAGAGATGGCTTATACCTTCCACTATGGTGCAGGAGGGATGTGCTTGACAGAATGCCAGGCTCTATTCTGGGGCCATTATCTAAAAATGTTCTCGGTCTATACCTGCACTGTCCAACATGGTAGCCATTAGCCACAGGGACCTCCTGAATGCTGGATATGTGGTTAGCCAGATTGGTATGTTGTCTAAGAGTAAAATACGTATTGGATCTCAAATACTTAATACCAAAAAAGTTAAATGTTCCTTTCATCAATTTTTAATTGATTGTATATTAAAATGATTATTTGGGACTTACTGGATTAAATATGTTAAAATTAAGTTAATCTGTTTGTTTACTTTTTAATGGGGCAACTAGAAAATCTTAAATTACATGTGGCTTTTATTATATTTTTATTAGACAGCACAGGCCTAGATCATTAGAACATACCTTTCCAGCTCAAACCCTTCATTTAAAAGAAAAATCTTTTAGAATCTAATCAAAAGCAAGAACAATACTATCACTTAAAATTTCTGCTTCTGAATCTAGGAGCCAAGACATGTGGAGAGCCTAAACAAGACATGTGGAGAGCCTAAACTGACTGAAAGTATTACTTCTGAAGTCTTTTCCCTTAAATCAAAATTCTCAAAAACTGATTTTATGGGGGCCAGCTAGAATAGGGGCCTGTAAAACTACATGCACAGTTCTTCATTTTTCAGGAAAGCTAAGTAACCTTAAACCTTGATAATCTTTTAAAATGTACAACCCCAAATTCTTCAAATTAAAGAGGAGGAAAAAAATCACCTTCTTAAAATGAATTTTTTTCAATTTCTAAATTGTCATAAGAAAGCAAACCAGATGGTGGGTTGGTTGAAAGCCAAGATCATGCAGCTTAAGGTGCCATAATTCTACAATAAGAATGGAAAACCATTTCATTACATATACCCAGATCCATGTACATCTTAAAGCTAGCTCAGGCTATAGCAGGGACATTACCTCTGGTTGTTTGTTATCTGGTTGTTCTTCATAGGAACATTGAAGTCTACTCTGAAAAAGAAACAAAGCATCAAGTTCAGAGAGCCACGATCAAATTATCATTCCCTCAAAGATTATGAGAAGTACTTTTAGTGAACCAGTTAAATAACTGAAAGTTCAAAAGTCACCTTAAAAATAATCAGCAGTATTAGAAGATAGTGATTAGCCATGCGGAAGAGAGCGGGAGTAGTGACTTAGACAGGACACCAGAGGGAGCTTCAGGGGTTCTGATATTGTTCTCTTTCTTGATGTTGGTGACAAATGTGCTCTTTCTGTGATAATTCTTTGAGCTTTTGATTTGTGCCCTTTTAGGTATGTATCTCACACTTTTTAAGACAGAAATTTTAAAAAATAAAAAATCACAGGAACAAGCCCTGAAGACCTGGGAAGCTGAAACTAGTTCCATCTAAAAAGATTTCTATGTGGGCCCAGCATGCTACTATCTAATTATGGTGGCAGCCTGAAGGGTAAGGTTATAAAGAACACATCTGGATTCTGATTTCCCTGGTATTATTTCTGGGTCCAAATGAAGCAAACATTTCTCAAAAGAAAAAAAAAACTGGAAAATAAAACACACCAAGGGGGTATCATTCTTTTTGGAGAAAGTCTGGGACCTCAGGACCAGAAAGAAACCCAGTGTCCAAGACCAAGTTCACACAGTATCCTTCAAGCAAAACACAGTCAATAACCATAAGATAACTTCTTTCTAAAAGCCTGATAAGACATTTTGCTGTACACCTGAAGCTAACACAATATTGTAAATCAACTATACTTCAATTTTAAAAAAAAAACTTAATTAAAAAAAAAAAACCTGAGAGGAGAGGATGGAATATGTGACCCTGCCCACCTAACAAACAGGCAATCAGAAGAGAAGTGATCAAGACAGCACAGGCAGGGAATTCTCTGGCAGTCCAGTGGTTAAGACTCAGCACTTCCACTGCCAAGGGTTCAGGTTCAATCCCTGGTTGGGGATCTAAGATCCCAAAAGCCACAGGGCACGGCCAGGGCAGGGGAAAAGATAGCAATTTACTGCAGTTTCCTTTCTTATGCAACTTCTTGCTGCTTTATCATTTTTAAGAACTTGTCATTCCTTCCCCCTTCTTCCGGACAGACTGGAACCTCAATCCCCTAGAAAGCAATGATGTGTGGTGGCTAGCTATCTGTAAGGTTTCACCTGCCAAGATCCTTTTTAAGTTGATTTCTTTCTCATCTATAGAATGGAGATGATAGTATCTACTTCAGTTATTGTGAGAATTAAATGAGTTAGCGATCTGCAAAGTGCTTAGGAGAATAACTGATAAACAGTGCCATAAAAGTGGTAACTATTATTATTCATGTGAGGACTTCTCCAAAACATGATTCTGTGATCTAAAAGGCACATCAACCATTACTAAAAACAGCTAGCAGCATGCACCAAAGGAAAACAGTGAAGGATGACTGATTCAAAAAGACTTGTTGCTGTGTCTGACCATAAAGCTCTATCACTAGTCCTTCCTCTCTTAGGCTGAGGCTTGGCAGACAATTACAAAATCCTAAACCAACTAAGAAGACCACCAATTTCCTTCTGTCCCCTAGGCCTGTACTCTACTTCACTGAAGAATAACCTTTCCAAAGATGAGTTGAAGGATTAATTCTATATTCAAATATTTTATTTAAAATCTTAAAAAATAAAAGTAGTATGCCTCTGAAAAAAGAAACAGTCTACTTAATTTCAGGCTACTTGATTCTGATTCTAAGCATCTTCTTTAAATATCCTGAGCAAGGCTCAGAGCATTCCAAAGAGGATAGAGTATCTCATTACCATGGATCATTTTCCCCCACCCTCTGCAGCCTCCAAGAAGGCCCACATTCAAAAGGGTTAACAGCAAGTGGCAGAGCACAAGCCACCCCTTCACTGCTGTTCCCTATCCCAGAGCCATGACACAGAAGAAATTCTCTAGAAACACTCAAGAATCTATCTCATCTATCCATGCTGCCATGGCATAGCTTACTGATGAGAAAAGGACTTATACTTTCTTCTCATTGCTTGTGGATTACCTTCCCCCATCATCTCCTAGACTGTTAACAACAACTCTGCTTTTAACATCTCCTCTCTGAGGACTCCACCACAGAAACTGCTCTGGCCTACACATTTCACTTATCCTGTGTAAAATCTGCACCCTTTCCTTTTCTATTTCTCTTAATCCTGAGCTCAGCCTCAGGAACAAAGTCAAATATCACCTCACACCACTCATATAATGGATGAAATAAAAAATGACATCAAACATTAGTGAGGATGCAGGGAAATTGATCACTCATATTGCCCGTAGGAATGTAAAATGATGCAGCCGCTTTGGAAAACAGTCTGGAAATTCCTCAAAAGGTTAAGCATGTGTGCTAAGTCTCTTCAGTCATGTCCAACTCTTTGCGACCCACTGGACTGCAGCCTGCCAGGCTCCTCTGTTCATGGGATTCTCCAGGCAAGAACACTGGAATGGGTTGCCATGCCCTCCTCTAGGGGATCTTCCCAATCCAGGGACTGAACCCAGGTCCCTGGCATTGCAGGCGGATTCTTTACTGTCTGAGCTACCAGGGAAGCCCAAGAATACTGGAGTAGGTAGCCTATCCCTTCTCCAGGGGACCTTCCCAGGAATCGACCTGGGGTCTCTTGCATTGCAGGTGGATTCTTTACCAGCTCAGCTACGCAGAAAGCTCATACCATAGACTACTATTCTGCCATCCAAGGAATGAACAACTGATACATACAACAATATGGATAAACTCAAGGGTATTATGCTGGGTGAAAAAATGCCATGTGTGATCCCACTTATATAACATACTGAAATAAAATTATAGAAATGCAGGACAGATTTGTAGTTACCAGGAGTTTAGGAATGGAGGGAGAGGGGCCAAGATGCTAAAGGATGACACATAGGGAGATCTTGGTGCTGCTCAAAGAAAATTAGTTTTGTATCTTGGATAGTGGTGGGAGTTACACAAATCTACACATGTTATAAAACAGCAAAGAACTATATGCTTTATTCTAATGTCAACTTCCTTCCTACTCTTGATATTGTACTGTAATTATGTAAGATGTATCCAATGAAGGAAAATGGGTGAACACAGGGCCTCTCTATATTATCTTTGCAATGTTCTATGAACATATAACTATTTCAGAATGAATCTTAAAAATATTAATTTAGTTGTAATAAGGATATCAAATCTCTATCACCTGAAATCTCAGAAGTCCAGGCCCAGTTCCATTAAAAGCTCTCCAAGAAACCATTCCCACCCTTACTTCACTGTCCCTGATCAGGAAATAGGGGTATTATGGCTCTCTTAGAGGGCTTCCCTGGTGGTTCAGACAGTAAAGAATCTGCCTGCAATGCAGGAGACCCAGGTTCAATCCCTGGGTCAGGAAGATCCCCAGGAGCAGGAAATGGCAACCCACTCCAGTATTCCTGTCTGGAGAATTCCATGGACAGAGAAGCCTCGTGGGAGACCACATGGTCACAAAGAGTCAGACCTGACTGAGCAACTAATAACTAACTGACTCTCTCAGAGACTTTTTTTCTTCTCTGCTGTTTTCCCTCCCTGTTTCTTCTTCCACTAGACCAACTTGTAGCTGTTGCTTAACATGTTACAACAGGTTAGAGAAAAACTGTGAGGTTTTTAAAAAATGGAGGAGGGAGAGCAAGCAAAAGGGAAGTGCTTCACCAGTCGGCAAAGGAGTATGACTGGCAACCTATGAGAGGAAGAAAGGAAATGACACAGCAAAATTAAACAGGAAATTTACTCAAGGTCTATAAAGTCAAATGGAATCCTAAAAAACTGAGGCACAACCTGGTAATTATCTAGTCAGAGATTTCTGGCTATCAGGAAGTTCCCTCAAGAAATCAGTCAATTTCCCTTGGCAGTTCAAAGCAGGGGCCCTAAACATCACAGCTCCCTTTTTCAAGACAAAGAAAGGAGGCTAGTGAAGCAGCCACTACTCTGGAGGCCCCACTTCCGGAACACTGCCAGCAACCACTACATAAAGGCATTAAAACAAAAAGAAATTTGAGCTGACATGCAAGGCTACCTAGACTCTTGCAAAAAGCAATCCTACAATGTTCAAGAGCTACATTAATAATCTGGGAAAAAAGCAACTTCCTGTCCTCAAATCAGATAAGTAGAATTTATCCAGATTACAGGAGGAAATTATTGACTGCAACCTTCAGCCAACAAAAGGTCTATTTTAACCTGTCCTTGTTCACTACATCCAAGAATTTAGAGGATCTGGTTGGAAGCCAAGGAGACCCAAATTCTAGTTCTGGTTCTGCCACCAACTTGCTAGTTCAGTGACCCTGATTAGGTCATTTTCCACCAGCAAAACAGGACTAGCCAATCATTTCAAGGCTTACAGTTAATCTGCGTTAAATGAAACTTTGAGCCCTGGGGCAGAAACATATTTCAGACTAGGTCCAGAGGGAGAAAAGATAAGCACCTCCTCCAGTCTCACTCTCAGACAGCTCAGATAATTCCTCAAACCTGGGAAAAGAGGAGATAAAGCCCCAGACTGCAATTGTAGGAAGGTTCTCTTAAGATATCGGAGAAGGCAATGGTACCCCACTCCAGTAGTCTTGCCTGGTAAATCCCATGGACGGAGGAGCCTGGTAGGCTGCAGTCCATGGGGTCACAGAGTCGGATTTGACTGAGCAACTTCACTTTCACTTTTCACTTTCATGCATTGGAGAAGGGAATAGCAACCCACTCCAGTGTTCTTGCCTGGAGAATCCCAGGGACGGGGGAGCCTAATGGGCTGCCGTCTATGGGGTCGCACAGAGTCGGACACGACTGAAGCGACTTAGCAGCAGCAGCAGCCAGTGTTCTTGCCTGGAGAATCCCAGGGACAGGGGAGCCTGGTGGGCTGCCGTCTATGGGGTCGCACAGAGTCAGACACGATTGAAGTGACTTAGCAGCGAAGATCTAGCTGCACGCCACTGTCCACTTGTCCTGTTTTTCATAAGGTCTATCCATCTTTCTTAAAAGCATCTGAGGGACAGACAGGGCCACTACCTAATACTAGGATGGCTGTGATTCCTACTCTGTTCAGATTGCAAAGGATTAGGTGATTTAGCAAAAGGGGACACCAGGTGTTTTTCATGGCCATAAGCCATTGGGTTCTTCTGATCATTGCCATAGCAGGGCGGAGGCCACTTGTAAACTAATAGTGGCCATAATGAAATTAGAGGGAAGGGGAGAGCTACATTAACTTTTTAGGGCATCCACAAAGTACACCAATTCACAGCACCTACCTAGTTTAAGCCTTAAGCAAAGGGAGATCCCCCACTGCTTTCTGAATCCGTTAATATAGAAAAGTTGCCTCTCTTGAACCAGCCCAAATTGGGAAAGGATCACATCATTCGCATGCCTGCCCATCAATCAACCACTTCCCTAAAAGGACAAGACTACCCAATGCTGTCAAGCCCTTATGCTGGCAAAAGCACCACCCTTGGATCCTATCAAGGTCAAGTCAGTTACATACCTAACTGAATTCCTGCAATTAGCTCCTGGCATACATGAATGTACACGTTACAAAAAGGAGAAATGTAAATACTCCATGCATCATACTAGTAATTTTGGCAAACAAGGGAGAAGCCATGTGGCCAGGGATCCACATGTTTGGCGTAAGAGACCCCAAGGCAGGTGGCTAGCCTTCCCCACTTCTAATAGTCTAATATCCTGCTTCTCTAGCCACCTCTGGGAGTGAGGTTAGAGAACATCAAGAATGAGCAGCCACACCCTGCTCCACCATTACCCAGTATGTGTCACAATCCTGATGCAAAACCCAAGGCCTGTAGTCTAAAGACACTACAGGGCGGCAGAGGCCTGTTACATAAGCTCTGCAGGCCCTCCTTCGGTGCGCCCCACCCTACCTCACCCTCCTACCCTCAACGCTTTAGTGGATTCTACTCCTGAACAACGAAATCAACATCCTCTGGGAAAGATGTCCCTTTGGGCAGGGACCTTAGAAATGTGGGCCGTTTCTCATTTGTCTGGGTGGTCTAGGGTGGTGGAGGAAGGAAAATTATCCAAAGGACCTTTCAAGGTCCCTTCACTGGAGGCCTAGGGATCTGCAGGCATCAGGTCCCACCTCACCAACTGAGAACTGGAGGCGACGGAACTGCCCTTCAGAAATAAGAGGGCAAAATGGATCCCCGCAATCTGACCCTCCCATGGAGGACCACCCCTGCAAAGAGCAAATTCGGCTCAGTTTCTGGGCTGGGGAAATGAGGTCAGAAACCGTTAAACCCGGGTAAAACCCCAGCCACGATGGTGGCCAGCCTCGCCCTGCTGGACTAGAGCCCTTGGGGCCGAGAGTAGGGCTAAAGGTCACTTGAGGCAGGAGGAAAAGAAGTCGGCCCCGGCCGGAGAGACTGCGGGAGAACCCCAAGGATTACCTCATGACGACCCGCTTCCCCTTCACATCCAGCTTGTCCAGAGTCAGCTTGTTAGAAAGCGACATCTTGGCAATTCAGCTGCAGCGAGAGGCCAGGGGATGAGACAGCGGCAGAGAATGAGACCGACTCAGCGTCCGAACGCGTGGAAAACGCCTAGCACCTCGCGGACCCGGTCGCCACTCCTCCCGCCCCGCCCCTTTCCGGCCGCTGCGCCCGGCTCTCAGCGCCCAGTGGCCGCTCTAGAACCCGGCCCGAAAGCGCCCGCTGGCTGCCATTGCACCGAGGCGCTGTCAGTCAGCGAGCGCGATTGTGGGACGTGCAACTGCCGCCAGTCACGTCCAGCACGCAGCGAGCGGCTGGAAACTTTCGTGACGAGAGGCAAGAGGCGGTGCCGCCGGGCCAGCCAGCGACGGGATCGGAAGCCGGTTGGCGCCGAGGGGCGGACATGGCTCGGGTTCCTGCGGCCCCACCGAGGGCAGCTGCAGAGCCCCGCAAACCCACGGCAGCCTGGGGGAAAACGTCACCCCACACCTCATGGAATTCTCGGCAACCCTATTCAGGATAGATGCAAATGACACCTCCTTGTGGAAAATTTCTGTTTTCCTGGCTCCCCCAAAAGGAATTCTCCATAAGACTGCTAAGTGCCTTTAAGAATTGAGACCTTTCAGAAGTTGGGAAAGGCCCTGCTTCTCCCTTTCTCCCCTGCTTACCTTTTTTTGTAATAAGTGCAATGATCTGATTACAACGCAAAGCTAATGGCAAACACATAGAACATTTTTCACATATTAACTCACATTGCTCACAAACTCTCAATCCTCATTTTACAGATGAATGAACTAATGCACAAAGAGGTTGCTTAGGGTTTCAGGTCTTGTAAATGGTGGATTCAAACCTCGACAGTTAAGACGTAGAGTTCATACACCTAACTATAGTATAGTACAGATACCACTGCTCAGGACCAGGCACTCAGGTCCAACATACTTACTGAGTTGGCTGGAATGAAATACTCTGAGTCAGAAACATAAAAATTTTCCACGTGGCACTCAAGATCTGGGTAAGATGTAGGAAATATTAATTCATAGTGCACTGGTACTGAGACACAAGTTCAAAGTTATATGCATTCATTTCTTTCAATCCTGTCAATGCATATTTGGGAAATCTCCATGGAGTTATTTCTAACTGAGTCTGAAGTTGAGACCCAGATGGGCCTGCTGGCCTCCTGGTTATCAGCTCTGCATACGTTTAGCACTCCACCTGGGTTGCTGTAGTTGCTGTAGTAGTCGGAAGCAATTCCTTTTGCATAAGATAGAATAGCAACCAAGGGTATCAGCAAAGGAACTAAAACAAGCTTATAATCTGACAGGCTGAATTTAATAACAGTTCCCAATTATTGAGTGCTTGCTCTATGCCAGACACTGTACTAAGGATTGAACATACCTGACCCATTTACTCCTCACAATAGCTTTCTGAAGTAGGTACTGTTATTATCTCTGTTTTACAGATAAGAACACAGAAGCTCAAAAAAGATAAGGAAGCTTTTTCCACTACAGATTTGAAGGAGCATCAGATATGCTAAGATCCTAAAATGGGAAAGAGCATGAGACAACATAAAAAGTCCAACGTTGCTGGAAAATAGAGTTGAAGGAAGAGAGGTCTAAAATTATATTCATGAGGCAAGGCAAGGGGAGACCAGATCCTGTGGACTTAACAAACATGATAAAGATGTGATTTTTATCCTAAAGAGCTATGAGAAGCTATTTGTTGCGACCACTGTTACCTTGAATTCGTGGTATATAAAGAACTCTCAAAACTCAATGTTAAGAAAACAAACAATTTTTTTTAACGGTCAAAGGATTTAGTGTGTGCATGCTCAGTTGCTCAGTCTGTCCAACTCTTTGTAGCCCCAGGAACTGTAGCCCACCAGGCTCCTGTGTTCACGGACACTTCCCTAAATACAATATACAGATAACAAATTAGCACATAAGAAAATGTTTAATATCATTTGCTATTAGGGAAATGCAAATTAAAACCACAATGAGATGCAACTTTGTATCTATTAAGGTGGCTATATTAAAAATAATAATACCAAGTATTGACAAGGATGGAGGGCCACTGGAACTCTCCTACATTGCTGGTAGAAATGCAAAAGAGACACAGATGTATAGAACAGTCTTTTGAACTCTGTGGGAGAGGGAGAGGGTGGGATGATTGGGAGAATGGCATTGAAACATGTATAATATCATATAAGAAATGAATCGCCAGTCCAGGTTCGATGCAGGATACAGGATGCTCGGGGCTGGTGCACTGGGATGACCCAGAGGGATGGTACGGGGAGGGAGGTGGGAGGGGGGTTCAGGATGGGGAACACGTGTATACCTGTGGTGGATTCATGTTGATGTATGGCAAAACCAATACGATATTGTAAAATAATAATAATAATAATAAAATGGTACAGCCACTCTAGAAAAGAGTGTGGCAGTTTCTTATCGAATTAAACCTATACTTAGCATATGACCCAGCAATCCCACTCCCAGGGATTCACCCTAGATGTAAGGTATAGTTCGGGCCGAGGCAGAAAGAGGAAAGACAACCTTGTCACGGGAGTGTATGTTCCTCAATTTTTTGTCTCATAACAACAAAGATTTGGAGTGATGGACATTAAAGCCCCCTCAGTGTGCCACAGCTCTCAGGTCTTGGATAGACCGTGTTATAGCTCTCAGGTCTCAAATGGACCATGTTATAGCTCTTAGACAAATCAGTGTTACAGCTCAGTGTTACAGCTCTATTTTATTTAGAAGATAGCAGGAAAATCCATCTTTGAGGCATGAGGGCACGTCGATCTAAAGACACGAGGAGAAGAGCACCCCAGCGCGAGGGAGAGAGAGAGAGCTGGCTCTGGCTCCTCTATATGTTTATGTCTCCCTGGGCCTGTCCTATGTAAATTGGGCCAGCCAGGAGTGTTGTTTGTTTTACCTGAGGTCCTCACTCCGGTCCTCGGACCTTCTTTTGTTTCATTTTCACGGGCTTTTCCCTTCCTTGTCTGTAGCCACCGCCCTGACAACCTCAACAGAAGTATGTTACCTTTATTCAGGCAAGGAGGGGCGACAGTCAGCCTAACGACAAGGCTGAGCACGGAGAGGGATAAGGAAGGCTCCATATTTATAAGGAGGTTTGTGGAAGCGATAAGGGAAATGTTAATCAGGCAGGATGTTTTGGGTATTCTTTAGTTGAGATGGCATTTGTAGTTGGGCAGGGGGTGGATGGGTTCTGGACAGGGGTGATAAGTCTTCTGGGCAGGTGTAGGGGGTGGAAGATTTCTGGACAGGGGGTGATAAGTCCCAGATAGATGCAACCGGCCTGGAGCATCAGGGCGGGACCTATTTGTTTTCTCCGAAGTTAGATGATTCAGCAAGGGCCTTTGAAACTGTTGTTTTCTTTCCTAGGCCCCAAAGACTCCTTTATTCCAGACCCTGAAATCATACAAAAAAATGAGGAGAAGGGCGCCATATCTCTCTGGCTACTTCCTACTAGATAAGGGCAACAATTTTGGATCTGGAATGGAAGATCGTCCTAGGGCCCAGGGTCTCCTTTTCCTGAGACTGGGGTGAGGCTCTCAAGAAGAATGGTCTTGACCTGATCTCGAGAGATGGCCCGAATCCATTCTTGGAGAAACCTTTGAAATTGAAGAGAGAGGGTCCAAATAAGAGGAATAGAATGATAAGTACCAGTGGTCCCAGGAAAGGGAGCAACCAAGGGAGGACCTGTTGGAACAGGTTTTGAGGACTGTAAAGGTTTTCTAACTCTTTTCGGCAGCATTCAGTTCTGTCTCTAAGTTCTTTGACTCTGCCCTGGACTATGCCCATTTCATTAACAAAATAGCAGCAGTCTTCTAGGAAAAGGCAAGTCCCTCCCTTTTCTGAGGTGAAAAGGTCCAGGGCTCACCTATTTTGAAGGGCCACAGAAGCTAATGAGTTAATTTGTCTTTGAATTGAAACAAAGGACTCCACTACCTGCTCCATGTCTTCATTAAGTTCTTGGGACAGCTTGTAGTAGAAATGGGCAGGGGTCAAGGTGCCTCCAATCCCAGTGCCTAGGGCTGCTGTTATGCCAGTCCCAATCAGGAGGGGGGCTATGACAGCTCATCTTTTCCTGTGGGAAATTTCCCCTTAGGGGTACAGTATTTGTTCTACCTCTTCTTCTTTGAGGAATGTTAGGCCTGGGGTCAGGAAGACCAAGGTGCAAGGTCCAGGGGTGTCCAACGGGAGACATGAATATGCATAGGTCCCACAAAGAATAAAGATTCCCGGATTGGTGCAATTATTTGTCCTGTTCCAGAAAACCCAAGTGGAACAGAAGGATGGAGCAGAGTTTGTAAGACCAGTGTAGTTGGGACTAGGGTAGTTAATACAGGTTAGGTTTGAAGAGGCTGAGAGTAGGACATTGTCAGAGACTGGCCCAATGAGTTGTGTAGTTTTTTGTTGGGAAAGGGGGGTATTGTTGCCCTGTAACAGCCAGGTTGAAGGTAAAGGAATTGCTATGTGCAGTAAAGGAGACAGTGACATGCATATCCAACACTGGGATGTGTGTTGTGTGTACTGGAAGAATTAGAAGGAAGAGTTGAGAAGGCGGGTAAGGTGTTGGTTGCCAGAGGGAGGTTTTAGGAGAGCCCGTAATTGGGGAAGAAGGTCTAGGAGTTTATAAAGCTCAGGGGTCGCCTGTAACCAGGAAATTATGTTCTTTATAATTGTTTCTTTTTTCTAGGGCTGCTGTTATGCCAGTCCCAATCAGGAGGGGGGCTATGACAGCTCATCTTTTCTTGTTTCTTGTTCTTGTTTCTTTTCCCGATTTTGATCTAGTACCCCGCCCCCATCTGAGTACCCCCAGTGGTTAATGGATAGAAACATATGTTTCTTCCATTTGGCTTATGGCAGGTACTCTGGAAACTCCCTCTCTTTTGTACTTTAACAGTGATAGGGATTTGGACTTCCCACCCCCGAGGTTCATGGTGCATGGTTTTGGAGCTGTATTATAACATGAGGAATGTACATAGGAATAAATGTCAGAGCAGGGGCAGGGAGTAGCCAGAAGGCTGGGGAGTGCAGCAAAGATAAAGAACAGAGGAGTCATGGGGCTGTTAGTTAGGCAGTGCAGAAGAAATAGCACCCTAGGAATGGAACCCAGCTAGCAACGTAGGCAATACCCATGGAAAGATAAAGGATAGGTGGCCAGTCCTGAGGGGATACAGTTACTAGGCCTATAGCAAGGATTAAGATTAAGAGTGCTATTATAGTTAGAGAGACAGGGAGAGGCCAATTAGGGCAAGGGGGAAAAGGCCCCAAGTTGGTGGTTGTTTGAATCTGAGGAGGAACAGTGTTCGTTAGGATGTAGAATGATGTAGAGAATGAGAGTAAAGAAATCAGTTTCGTCTGGAGTCAGGTTGTAGAAGATTCCCTGGAGCCACAGTTGAGACACCAGTGTGGTCAGGTCTTTGAAGGAGGTTCCTGTCGGGGCGCTGGTCCAGAGGTCTTGTAGTAGTTGGGTCAGGAACAGTCGTAGGTTGAAGAGAGTCCAGGTCATTCAGTGTCTTCTTGGATGGTTGACAGAGGTTGTCGCCAGGTGAATTTTAAGGAGGTGAGCCCTGTGAGGGAGACCTGGTAGGTGTCAGTTAAGGAGAGCAGCGCAGGATCAGAGGTGACCCGTTTTAGGTGAGAGAGGTGTACCCAGGAGGTGACCTTCTCAAGTTTAGCTGCAGTTGGGGTAAAGAGGATGATTTTGAATGGTCCCTCCCACTTTGGGGTTAGGTCACCCTGGAGATTATCAGACAGATAGACCATGTCCCCAATTTGTAAAGGGGGCAGGGAGGCTTGGGGGTCAGGGGCAGGCAAGTTGTGGTTGACATATTTCCAGAGGGCATTACGGAGTTCTGCCAGCAGAGGGGAGTATAAGAAGCTTGGTATGGGAGGAGGTTCAAGGGGGAGTCCAGGAGGGAGCATAGGCCTTCCATACATCACCTCAAAGGAGCTTAGCCCCAGAGACTTTCTGGGCAAAGCCCGTATTCTGAGGAGAACAATTAGCAAAAGTTTAGTCCAATCCAGATGTACTTTGAGGGTTAGTTTGGTAAGGGTTTCTTTGATTTTTCTCTTCATCCTTTCTACCTTTCCTGAGGACTGGGGATGGTATGGAATGTGAATTTTCCAGGGTATCTGTAAGAATTGGACAAGTTGTTGGGTGACCTTGGATGTAAATTCTGGGCCATTATCAGATTGTAAGGATGAAGGCAGGCCAAACCTGGGGATAATTTCTGTGAGGAGGATTTGGGCCATGGTGTGGGCTCTTTTGTTTGTAGTGGGAAATGCTTCTACCCATCTCGAAAAGGTGTCCACAAGGACCAGGAGGTATCTGACTCTCCGGACCGGGACCATAGTCTATCTGCCAATCCTGTGCTAGGAGGCTGCCTCGTGTTTGATGGGTTGGAAAGGATGTCGGTTTAAGGTTGGAACTGGGGTTAGTACGTTGACATGTTTGACAGGAGCGGGTAAGGTTATCTAAATATTGTTGGTCAGCATTGGATATGGGGAAGTGGTTATGGAGGGACTGTTGGAGTGTCTTGGATGAGGGATGAAAAAGTGAGTGTAGAAAAGAGAGGATTTCTCTGGTGGTGGAAGGGTCAGGTGGAGTCAGAGCTAAGACGACAGGGGACTGGAGGGAAGGATGGAACAGTGCTATCTCCTTTGCCTCCTGGTCTGCAGCATTGTTGTAGGCTGATATGAGACTTCCCTTTTGATGTCCCCTATAGTGGAGGATGGCAGCTTTGTTTGGTAAGAGTGCTGCCTCTAGAAGTTTGTGGATCAGGTCTGAATTAATAATGGAGGATCCCTTTTGGGTTAGGAAACCTCTTTCTCTCCATATTAGGATGTTTGAGTGAAGTATGTTATAGGCATATTTGCAGTCTGTGTGGATGTTAACCCTTAGATTTTTAGCCAGAGTTAAAGCTCTGGTGAGAGCTATCAGTTCTGCCTGTTGGGAGGTGGTGTGAGGTGGCAGAGGTGAAGCTTCAATTGTCTGGGTTTCATGATTGTGACAAAGGTCCCCTGGATGATGGCATATCCTGTGGCAAAGGGTGGGGATTTTTGAGAGCTGCCATCAACGAACCAGTGTGGGGTGTCTGGGTCTAGGATGGGCTGATCTGTTAAATGTTGGAAGGGGTTTTGGGTAAGATATACTGTTAGGCTGCAGCTATGTAGGAGGGAGTCTGTTGTAGAGGACATGGGTAATAAGCTGGCGGGGTTAAGGGGAGAGCAGGGGGAGAATGAGAACTGAGGGTCGAGGAGAAAGGCATGTAGGACCTGTACTCTGGAAGGGGGAAGGGAGAGGAAAGCCCGATGTGATACTAAGTCTCGGAAGGTGTGTGAACAGACTGTTAAAGGAGCATGTCTAGAGAGTTTATTTGCTTTGGGTACAAGGGCTGCGATAGCACCCATGGCCTGTATACAGGGAGGCCACCCCTTGGTCACCATGTCAAGCTATTTTGATAGATAGGATATGGGAGCCCAGGTGTCTCTGGCCCGCTGACACAGAAGTCCCAGGGCCTGTCCTTGGTTGGAATGTGCAAAGAGAAAGAATGGTCTGGTGTGATCTGGCAGGTGGAGAGTTGGCACTTAGAGGAGGCTCTGGGTGAGCTGGCGAAGAGGATTGGCCAGGGAGGAGGGATTAGAGAGGGGCTCATCCAGACATCCTTTAGTTGCCTCATAGGGCAGCTTTGCAATGAAGAAGTTAGGAATCCAGATATGGAAAAAGTTTAGGAGGCCAAGGATAGACAGGAGTTCCCTTTTCATTTTTGGAAGTGGACAGTTAATTAAGGCTTGGATTCTATCTGGGGGAATAGTTCTTTGTTGATGGGAAATGGAGAGCCCCAGGTAGGTGACGTTTGTCTGGGCTATTTGGGCCTTAGATTGGGATACCCGATAACCCCAGGATCCCAGGGCCCCAAGGAGTTTGGCAGTATGTTGGAGGCAGAGTTTTCAGGTTGGGCTACAAAGGAGGAGGTCATCTACATATTGGAGGAGATGACTCAGGGCTAGGTCAAGTGTCTGTAGGTCCTTTTGTAAAGCCTGTCCAAAAAAGTGAGGACTGTCTCTGAACCCCTGGGGGAGAACTGTCCATGTTAGTTGTTGGGAAACTTGAGTCACGGGATCTTGCCAGGTGAAGGCGAAAAGGGGTTGGGAGAGGGGGTGGAGAGGGATGGCGAAAAAGACATCTTTGAGATCTAATACTGTGAAGTGGGTTGCAGTCGGGCGTATGGTAGACAGAAGGGTGTAAGGGTTAGGGACTACTGGGAATGTTGATGTGATGGCCTCATTGACTTTTCACAGATCCTGGACCAGTCTCCAAGAGTTTGGTCCCTTCCTTACTGCCAGAATAGGGGTGTTTGTGGTGAATGGGTAGGAATTAGGGTAGAGGCTTGAAGAAGACGGTCTATGATAGGCTTAAGTCCCTTGTGGGCCTCCAGGGTGAGAGAGTATTGTTGTTGGGTGATTATAGTCGAAGGGTCTTTTAGGGTAATGTGGACTGGGGGATGATGTTTGGCTATGGATGAGTGATCAGTGTCCCAGACTTGGGGGTCTAAGGCGGGTAGATCCAAGGGAAGATCAGGGGTGAGGGATAGGAACCATCCAGGTGCCATCTACATGCAAAATATAGAGACTGTATTGTGGGGGGGTATGATAATAAAGACCCCCAATTTGGATAACAAATCTCTCCTTAGAAGTGCCATCAGGCTGACAGAGAGTAATGGAGGGCTGATTTTTGGCCTTAGGGGAACTCCAGAGACCCCCTTGATTGTGAGTTCTGAATCTTGAGTTGGGCCAGAGTAGGAAGTTAAGAGAGAGAAAGTGGCTCCAGTGTCTACTATAAAAGAGGTCTTTTTTTCCAGCCACTACCCCGTGTACCCTAAGTTCCGAGCTCGTGTTTGGGACACGGGCCAGGGGCCTGGAACCCGGGCCCCGGAACCCGGGCCCCGTCATTGGAACAACTTTTGTAGGGTTGGGCTGGGGTTCTGGGGAGAAGTGGGGATTTCCCCAGAGGCGCCAGGGCATCCCTGTGGACATTCCACTCTCCAGGTCTGGGAAGTGGGGACCTCCCCAGGGGTGCCAGGGTGTCCCTTGGGACAGTCCATCTTCCAGTGGCCACAGGTTGGGCATGCTTTTGTGGGAGCCACGAGTTTGGGCATGCCTTTGCCCAGTGTCCTGACTGGTTGCATTGGAAGCAGGGTCCGGGGAGGGGGGTGTCCTAAGCCCCGTTCTGGGATGACTTGGGCCAGGCTGATCTCTTCCCTTAATTGCTGCCACCAAAAAGGCATATTTAGCTTTTCTCTCACGTTCTTTTTCTCTCCTAGCCTCCTCCTCCCTATTATTGAACACCTTGAAGGCTATTTCTAGAAGGTCTCTTTGAGGGGTCTCAGGGTCCTTTTCTAGTTGTCAAAGCTTGCATCTGATGTCAGGGGCAGAATGGCTGATGAACGTGAAGGTAGAGTAATCCAGCAAGGGTGTTGATATCTAGGTTGGTATACTTCTGGACTGCCTCTGTGAGGCGTGCCAAGAATAAAGCTGGATTTTCATCTGCCCCTTGGGTGATTTCTCTGACTTTATCATAATTGACATGGATATGAGTATTTTTTTCTGCATTCCTTCTAGAATGCAGGTAATCATATGATTGAGTCTCCTGATACCTGGGTCACCAGGCTGGTAAGTCCAGTGGGGATCTAACAGGCACCGCCTCTTCAGCAACTGGGCTATCCCGGTCTTGGTTATGTAAATGATCAGCATGGGCTTTTGCCGCTTGCCAGATATGGTCTTTTTCGTTAGGGGTGAGAGTGGCATTTAGGATATAATATAAGGCACTCCATGTGAGGTTATAGGCCTGGGAGAGTCTCAGGAATTCTTTTCTGTATCTGGTAGGATTTTCAGAAAATGATCCTAACTTTTCTTCTATCTGGCTCATATCTGACTATGAAAATGGCACATGGACTCGGGTGAGGCCCTCTGGTCTTGCCACCTCTCTCAGGGGAAACATGTGTTGGGTAGTGACCATGTGGCAGGGGGGGAGGTAGGGGGAGGGGGAGTCAGGGAGATGGGGTAGCGGGGTCGAGGGGGAGTCAGGAGAGGTAGAGCCAGTAGGTGAGTTGGATAAAGGGAAAGGAGAGGGTTGGCAGGGTGGCGGGTAGGGAGAGGGCTCGTACACGGAGTCAAACTCTGGGGGTGCGGAAGGTCGCGGTCAGCAGTTAGTTGAGGAAGAAGAGCCCTTTTGTTTGGGAGGCAAGGTGCATAGAAGGACCTTGTGGGTGGAGCAGGCCTTGCATAGGGAGGGCCTGCTCCGAAGGGCCCAAAAGGCTTGTGCATATAGGACCTCCGACCACTTGCCATTCCGTTTAAGGAAGTCAGTGCGATTTTGAAGAATGTTAAAGTCAAATGTGCCGGCTTCAGGCCAGCGGTCTTGATTGTCTAATTGGTATTGAGGCTAAATCTGTGTACAGAGTTGTTTTAAATGGTTAGCTTTGAGTTCAGTGAGTGAGAGTTGTTTGAAATTTTTGAGAACACAGGTCAGAGGGGAATCTTTTGGGACGGATTGGCCAGACCCCATAATTGAAAGGCAAGCATAGGCTCCTACTGAGAGTTCGAGTCATCATCACCCATAGTCGCAACAGGAGTTATGAGAAGAGAGATCTGTGTCGAGGTGGAGCGTCCCCCACCGTTGCCTACAGAGTGGCCCTGGGCCAGGGGTCCCCGGGACCTGGAGAGGACTGAGTTCTAGGGCGCCTCTAGAACACCGTCCGGATCTTACCTTAATCTAGGGGCCGGCTTGAGTGGAGTGCTGCATGGAGAGCAGTCGAATAGCAAGAGTTCTCCATTCCAGAGGTCGTCAGAGAGAGAGAGAGGGAGAGGGGGTAGAGCCGAGGCCTGGGGGGCCGCAAAGCATCAATAAAGCCTTACCCCAAGGCTTGCACCGCTCACGAAGGCACTAGGCGTCCCCAAGGGGAACTTGAGCCCTGGCAGAAAAGTGAGCTCGGCTGGTGTTCACACTCCCAGACTCCAGGAAAAGGGGAAACAATGAGAGGGAGGGAGAGTGAGAGAGAGTGAGACGAATGCCTCGCCCCTTCCCGGGTTTCAGCACCAAGAATGTAAGGCATAGTTTGGGCCGAGGCAGAAAGAGGAAAGACGACCTCAACAGAAGTAGGTTACCTTTATTCAGGCAAGGAGGGGCGACAGTCGGCCTAACGACCAGGCTGAGCGCAGAGAGGGATTAGGGAGGCTCCATATTTATAGGGAGGTTTGTGGAAGCGATAAAGGGAAGATTAATCAGGCGGGATGTTTTGGGTATTCTTTAGTTGAGATGGCATTTGTAGTTGGGCAGGGGGTGATAAGTCTTCTGGGCAGGTGTAGGGGGTGGAAGGTTTCTGGACAGGGGGTGATAAGTCCCAGATAGATGCAACCGGCCTGGAGCATCAGGGCGGGACCTAAATTTCTGTTTTGTTTTCTCCGAAGTTAGATGATTCAGCAAGGGCCTTTGAAACTGTTGTTTTATTTCCTAGGCCCCAAAGACTCCTTCACTAGAGAAATGAAGATTCACGTTCACACACACACACACACACAGAAAAAAACCTGTACACACATGTTTATAGTTGCTTTAGTCATAATTGCTCAGAATTGAAAACAACTCAGAAGTCCTTGGATGGATAAGCAAACAGAAGTATGTGTATACAATGAAATACTGCCCAGCAATACAAAAGAATGAACTACTGATACAAGTAACAACTTGCAAGAACCTCAAGGGTATTATGCTGAATGAAATAAGGCACATTCACCAGTTACCTGGTATGTAAGATTCCAAATGTATGACAGTCAGGAAAAGGCAAAACTAGAGAGATCAGATCATTGGTTGCCAAGGACTAAGAGCCAGTGGAATACGTGGTTACAAAGGAGATGCATGAGGAAGATTTTTGTGATAATTGAACACACTGTATACTGAGTGTGGTAGGGGTTGCATGAATCTATACTTGTATTAAAACTCTTAGCACTGTCCCTCAAATAAAGTACGTGGAGGAAAAGAAAAAGCCAGTATTGCATAACTCAAACAGAACGTCTACCAGCTGGATTCAGCCCATGAGCTATGAGGTTTTAACCTCTGCTCTTTAGTTTGGAGTGCTCATACTAAAATAGAGGACCTCAAAATAATCTATGGTGTTAGAAGTCAGGATAGTTATTTCCTTTGGGGAAAAGGGGTGGGTAGTGACTGACAATCCATATGAGGGCTTCTAGGGTGCTGATAATGTTCTGTTTTTTAATCTGAGTGAACCAACCACCTAATTTGTTCGGAACAGAGGGGTTTCTCAAAATACAAATCTTTCAGTGCTGAAACCAGGACACTTTTAGAGAAATTGGGACATTTGGTCATCCAGTGGGCATGTCCACTTTGTGAAAATTCATTGAGCTGTATTGAGCTGTGATTCATGCATTTTTCTATATGTGTGCTATAAAATACTTTGAACTGAGCACAGATGAGATCTGGTTAACACAAGATACACTAGAACTGTCATTTACAGTAGCATAGACTTAATTCAGCTTAAAGGTTACATTATCATTTTTCTCAGTCATGTCATAGAGATAAAACTGTGGTAAATTAAACTTAGATATTTTTTCACATGAACTGCTTTTTACACATAGCAACATTTTTCTTCATATATACAAGTAATTTCTAAACTTAGACAGGACTTTAGATTTTTCCCCCCTGTTAAACTTCATCCTGCTTCTGCTCTTATTCTATTCTATTTTACTGAAATGTATCTTTGGATTTGGAAATTTAATATCTTAGCCTGGACCTGCATGATATTTTGCATGCTATTAAAAGGTATGAGGACTTCCCTGGTGGTCCAGTAGTAAAGAAACTGCCTGCCAATGCAGGGGACATGGGTTCCATCCCCAGCCTGGGAAGATTCCACACGTTGAGAGGCAACTAAGCCAGTGCACCACACCTACTGAGCCTTCCAGTCACAACCACTGAAGCCCATATGCCCTAGAACCCATGCTCCACAACAAAGAGTAGCCCTCAAAATAAGCCCAGGCACTGCACAGGGGAGTAGCTCCTGCTTGCCCCAACTAGAGAAACCCCACTCACAGCCAAAAATAAATAAATACACCCCAGGTTTAAAAATGGATGTGAGAGTTGGACCATAAAGAAACCTGAACGTGAAGTCGCTCAGTCATGTGTGACTCTTTGCAAACCCGTGGACTGTAGCCTACCAGGCTCCTTCCTCCATGGGATTCTCCAGGCAAGAATACTGGAGTGGGTTGCCATTTCCTTCTCCAGGGGATCTTCCCAACCCAGAGATCGAACCAGGGTCTCCCGCATTGCGGGCAGACGCTTTAACCTCTGAGCCACCAGGGAAGCCCTAAAGAAACCTGAGCACCAAAGAATTGATGCTTTTGAACTGTGATGTTGAGGAAGACTCTTGAGAGTCCCTTGGACTGCAAGGAAATCACATCAGTCAATCCTAAAGGAAATCAGTCCTGCAAATCCACTGGAACGACTGATGCTAAAGCTGAAGCTCCAATACTTTGGCCACCTGATGGGAAGAACTGACTTATTGGAAAAGACCCTGATGCTGGGAAAGATTGAAGGCAGGAGGAGGAAGGGGTGACAGAGGATGAGATGGTTGGATGGCATCACCAACTCGATGGACATGAGGTTGAGCAAATTCCGGGAGTTGGTGATGGACAGGGAAGCCTGCCATGCTGCAGTCCATGGGGTTGCAAAGAGTTGGACACGACTGAGTGACTGAACTGAACTGAGATTTAAAAAATAAAAGGTATGAAAGGGCTTTCATCCACCAAACTCCATCCCCTTCACCCACCCTTGACATCATATATCAAAACCACCACTTTTTTCTGAGTAGCACTTCCCTTGTTGACCCACCTACCAATAGAGTTCTGAAGCCTTAGAATACTTCTGTTGTTATAAATTCAATTAAATCTTATTAAAAGTACTTGGGAAATATATGTACCAATTAAGGAGATTTTATGGTTAAACAAGTGTAACGGCCATGTGACATGCCACTTAGAACTACCACCACCCCCATCCCTCACCTCTTCATCCCCCAATTTAGAAATGAGACACTTATTCCTAGCTGCTGGAAATATTGGTTGCTGACCACTCATGACTGAGTACTTCCTCAGAAATTGTCCTGTGTTGCCCTTTCCTCTGCTGCTGCTTAGGTGCTTGGTCCTTCTGAGGAAGCTAAGGCCATTTTGTGGTGAGAGCCTCACTTCATCTGGGTGACTAGCGCCGCTCCAAGCAGCCCCCATCTAGCACTTGCCTGCACTATGGCCTCCACCTTGGAGCTCACTTGCATCTATTCGGTCCTCATCCTGTGCGGTGATGAGGTGAGGGTCAAGGTCACTGAGGATAAGATCAATGCCCTCATTAAAGCAGCCAATGTAAATGTTGAGCATTTCTGACCATGCTTGTTTGCAAAGGCTTTGGCCAATGTCAACACTGGGAGCCTCATCTGCAACGTGGGGGCTGGTGGACTTGATGCCAGCAGCTGGTGCTGCACCCATAGGAGGTCCTGCCCAATCCACACTGCTGCCCCAGCTGAGGACAAGAAAGTAGAAGCAAAGAAAGAAAAATTTTAAGAGTCTGATGATGACATGAGCTTCGGTCTTTTTGACTAAACTTCTTTAGTAACACATTCAATAAAATCCTGAGCTCTTTGCTGCTAAAAAAGAAAGAAAGAAAGAAATTGTCCTGTGTTGAACCTGCCTTGCTTAAGGTTATGCTCCCTTCTCAGGGGCAGCCCACACGCAGTGGTTGCTCAGTGAAAGTCACAAAGGCCTAGTTCCTTTGCTTCATTTCAGAGCACTTATGAAGGACTATCTTACTCTGTGAGATTGCAACCTCAAATTGCACCTTTTTCCTCTCTATCCAATCTTTTTTTATATATAAAAATTTAAAAAATTTTAGTTGCATATTGTTGATTTACAATGTCAAGTTTCAGTAGTACAGTAAAGTAAGTCAGTTACACATATATACACGTCCACTCTATTTTAGATTCTTTTTCCATATAGGTCATTACTCCTCACTCCTTTACAGTTGTTGTTGCCAAAAGCAGTCCCCAGTAATCCACCTATCCACAAATCTCAAACTCAGAGTGTTTCCCAGGGAAACTTGGGAGGAATTCTAAGATGGCGCTCATGATCTTCACCCTCTGGAATTCACGTCTCTGTATAATCCTATCCCTTTGAGTGAGTAGTGCCTGCAACTTGTTTCTCACCAATGGAATATGCCAAAGTTGATGGAATGTCACTCCTATAATTAGATTACAAGGTAGATATGAGTGCTTCTTGCAGACATACACTAGAGAGATTCTTTTGCTGGCTTTGAAGTAACTGCCATGTTGTGAAAGGGACTATGGAAAGAGCCATATAGCAAGGATCTACAAGTGGCCTCTAGGAGCTGAGAGAAGCTCTTGGTAAATAGCTAGCAAGAAAACAAGAACCTCAGTACTACAATTGTAAGGAAATGAAGTCTGCCACCATTCTGAGAAAAGTGAATCTTTTCCTAGCCGAACCTTTGGTGAGACTGGCCAACACCTAGATGGTAGACTAATGAGACTTTGAGCAGATTATCCAACCAAGATGAGCCCATTCTCCTAACTCACAGAAACTATAAGATAATAAATGGGTGTTGCTTTAAACAGTTAAATTTGTTACACAGCAATAGAAAACTAATACATACACGTTGTAAAAAGGAAGGTATGGAGACTGAAAATCAGTCAAGAAAGACTGGAGACTGACAATCCTTCATGGTGTACAACATTTGATTTTGAAACTGTGTAACTTTTCTTATAGATATCTCAACTTGTAGGGAAGATCTTTTGTTGATGATTCTTTTTTTTTGTAGGAGTGAGTACATATAGACCTCAAATTCCCTAACTATCCCTTCCCCCTACCCTCCCCCCAATAACTATAAGTTTGCTTTCTAAGTCTGTGTCTGTTTCTGTTTTGTAAATAAGTTCATTCGTATAATTTCTTTTTAGATTTTGCACAAAAAGGAGGATTATATTTTTAATTAGGTAAATGGATATCTGCTCCAGAATGAAATGAAATTGAGACATTCTAAAATTTTTCAATATCTAAATTTGTCAAAACAGTCAAAGGAATTAAAAGTAGAAATAACTTATTGGACAAGATTTTATCTTATAAAAACATTAGTCAAGGAAATGTACTCTGAATGGAAGAAAAAGACAGAACCTACGAATATATTTGAGTTAAAATATATATCCATTTCTAATAAAAAATATTAGTATTGAGAATGTCTTCCATTTAGTAAAAATTTTTTTTTCTTCTGTGGAGAGTGTTTTCTCATATAAAAACATTGTGATGAGAAGAGTCAATTGAAGATGTTTGCCATTTCAAATTTATAAAAATTTGCAACTATGAGACAAACTGCAGGCAATTTTATGAAAAATGCAACTGTGAAACAAATTGCAGACAATTTTATAAAATAATTAAATATCACAACCATATGGAAAAATACATTTTCAGAGAAATATTGACAGTGTGATGTTAGAGACAGGTGTGGCTAAGAAACCAATTAAAGTATGTGGATATATACCAAAAATTCTTCTGCTTGTATTACTTTTTAATGTTCAAATAATCAATACAAATAAGTGTTTTTGCTTTAATGTGAAGTGACATATGTTTTTACTTTTAGAAAGAATTTTATTTTTGAAATTAGTTTTTAACAGTACTGTTTTACAGTCTACCAATATAATAAAGCCAATTTGTTGATAAATAGGTAAATATTTCATATATATTGAATTACTTTAGTGCCTCCTTTCACTCTCTAAAGTATCCCAGTCTAGTTAATATGGTCTCTAAGGCTTTAGGATCTTTCCTTTTTGTTTTCATCCCTATCCTTTAGTATAGCAGTTTCTATAACCCAGATCTCATGTCATATGTGAATTTCACCTTCTGCAAATATAAAAGTGTCACTTATTTGGGTCACTTAAGCTACCCATTCT
The DNA here is from genome assembly GCF_014754425.2 of Oryx dammah. Classification (NCBI taxonomy): domain Eukaryota; kingdom Metazoa; phylum Chordata; class Mammalia; order Artiodactyla; family Bovidae; genus Oryx; species Oryx dammah. The sequence continues at coordinate 67,099,960 of NW_024070207.1, forward strand.
TTTTCACATTCAAGTGATGTGGAAAGTTTAGAGATATAAACAGGTTCTTGTTTTTGTTTTCTGGGAGGCCACTTTATGCCAATTAATTCATTAACAAGTCCCATGAGTTGCCCCAGAAAACAATTGTTGTCTCCAAGTACATGTGAGTAAAGCAATAAGAAAATAACAAGAAAAGAAAAAAGCCTACACACATATGAGAACACACACACACACACACACAGATAGCAGCCCTAGCAAATAGTAAATGATTCTGATGGGGAAAAAAGCACCAATGTTGTGAGGGCAGGAAAGTAAAGCCTATAGGAACCCTAGACACCTTTGCACTGGTCCCTGCTAGGGAAGAATTTATGCCATTCTTCAGGTTACAGTGCCTCAATACCTTCAATGTCAGTCCTTAGCATTAGGTCACTATTGTAGAAGAAACCATTTCCCCCTATTTACTAATAGAACTCCTAAATTTTAGCCAGCTAGATGGCTATCCAGCAAGAGACTACACTTCCTCATCTCCCTTGCCACTTGGAGTGGCCAAGTGACCAAGTTCTGAAAAATCAGTATGAGCCATTCCACATATGACACTAAAATGGAAAGTTCATGTTCTCTCTTGGCCCTTTCCCCTATCCTGCTGGCTAGAAGATAACAAAAGATGAAGCAGCCACCTTGGACTCAGACATGGCAGAGCTTCTTTACCAGCCCTGGACCACTTACCTCTACACTGTTAACATGAGAAAAACCAACTTCTATCTTGTTAAACTACCTGTGTTCAGTTTTGGGTCTCTTTGTTACAGTACCTGCACCCTCCTTAATAAAACCATGCTGAGCTGAACTTGCAAAATTTAAAAAGTACACACTGAGTAACTACAATATGAGGAGACAGACCACTGGGACAAAAAGGAAAGTCCAGCATAGAACCAAACACATGGAGAAAATTAGTACAAAATCAAATCAGTGCAGTAAGCATGGACTTTATTTTTTGAATGAATGGTGTTGATACAAGCAGGTAGCTGTTACTACAGAAAAAGATAAAGTTCAATCTCTTCCTTACACTATAAGGTGGGTTAAAACTCTAAGTGGAACAAAGAGTTAATGGATTTACCCTTTGAGCCAACAGCTTTATTTATGCAAATTTATTCACAATAAAGGCACTTCTGTACTTTATGGATAATGTATGTACATTTTCTCATTGTTTATAATAGCAAAAAACAGGAAAAAACTTAACTATCAATAGGGGATTAAATTTTAAAAACTATAGTGTACAATAGAATGCTATACTATATATGAAGTTGTAAGAAAGAATGGGAAAGCTCTGTAAGCACTGATATATCTTCAGGATGTACTTAGGTGAAGAAAGCAAGATGCAGAATAGTATATAGTAATAAGGTACCTTTTGTATAAGTTAGGGGAGAAATTAAAAAATATATTTATTTTTGCTTATATCTGTATGAGAGTGAAAGTGAAAGGAAATGTCACTCAGTTGTGTCCAACTCTTTGCGACCCCATGGACTGTAGCCTGACAGGCTCCTCTGTCCATGGAATTCTCCAGGCCAGAATACTGGAGTGGGTAGTCATTCCCTTCTCCAGGGGATCTTCCTAACCCAGGGATCGAAACCAGGTCTTATGTATTGCAGGTGGATTCTTTACCCTCTGAGCCACTAAAAAACACTAAAAGGACATATCAGAAACTAATAAAATGGTTAGTTGTGAGAGTGGAAAGAGTGGGGTAGATGGGAACAGAAATGGTTATGTGAGTTCTAAATTTGAGTATTATGTAAGTAATAATTCAGCTCACACACTAGCAAAGTGATGCTCAAAATTCTCCAAGCCAGGTTTCAACAGTATGTCAACTGTGAACTTCCAGATGTTCAAGCTGGATTTAGAAAAGGCAGAGGAACCAGAAATCAAATTGCCAGCATCTGCTGGATCATCAAAAAAGCAAGAGAGTTTCACAAAAGCATCTACTTCTGCTTTATTGACTATGCCAAAGCCTTTGACTGTGTGGATCACAATAAACTGTGGAAAATTCTTAAAGAGATGAGAATATCAGACCACTTCCCTGCCTCCTGAGAAATCTGTATGCAGGTCAAGAGGCAACAGAACCAGGCACTGGAACAACAGACTGTTTCCAAATAGGGGAAGGAGTACGTCAAGGCTGTATATTGTCACTCTGCTTATTTAACTTATATGCAGAGTACATCATGAGAAACGCTGGGCTGGATGAAGCACAAACTGCAAACAAGATTGCCAGGAGAAATATCAATAACATCAGATATGCAGATGACACCACCTTTATGGCAGAAACGAAGAAGAACTAAAGAGCCTATTGATGAAAGTGAAAGAGAAGACTGAAAAGGTTGGCTTAAAACTCAGCATTCAGAAAATGAAGATCATGGCATCTGGTCCCATCACTTCATGGGAAATAGATGGAGAAACAGTGGAAACAGTGACAGACTTTATTTTGGGGGGGCTACAAAATCACTGCAGATGGTGACTGCAGCCATGAAATTAAAAGATGCTTGCTCCTTGGAAGAAAAGCTATGACCAACCTAGATAGCATATTGAAAAGCAGAGACGTTACTTTGCCAACTAAGGTCCATCTAGTCAAGGCTATGGTTTTCCCAGTGGTCATGTATGGATGTGAGAGTTGGACTGTGAAGAAAGCTGTGTGCCAAAGAATGGATGCTTTTGAACTGTGGTGGAGAAGACTCTTGAGAGTCCCTTGGACTGCAAGGAGATCCAACCAGTCCATCCTAAAGGAAATCTGTTCTAAATATTCATTGGAAGGACTGATGCTGAAGCTGAAACTCCAATACTTTGGCCACCTGATGGAAAGAACTGACTCATTTGAAAAGACCCTGATGCTGGGAAAGATTGAAGGCAGGAGGAGAAGAGGATGACAGAGGATGAGATGGTTGGATGGCATCACCGACTCAATGACCATGAGTTGGAGTAAACTCCGGAAGTCGGTGATGGACAGGGAGGCCTAGCATGCTGCAGTCCATTGAGTCGCAAAGAGTTGGACATGACTTAGCAACTGAACTGAACTGAACTGAAGTAATAATTATTACTATTATCAAGTATTAATAAGTATTATTATATAAGTAAATGTATTATTTGCATTTTGAACTATGCTGATATATTACCTATTTTAAACAAACAAATATAAATTTCAAAGAAAAAAAATAAGGGTGAGGAAAACAAAATCATCCATCAACTGCATCATGAAATCCCAGGGTTTTCATTTACTCAGATGCCAAAGCCATCACTAAATCCTGCTACATACACATTCAGTGAACACCAGCATGCTACTAGTATACCTATAGAAGACAAAATCAAGAAAACTGGTGTGTCTTTGGGCTGCAAATTGGCTCGAGAATCCAAATACCATGAAACTACAGTAGAAGTCACAGAAAAGGTGATGTGTGCAGAATTCTCTATAGCAGTTAGACTTCTTCCTGTCCTTCTTCTAGTCATCACATATGGTTTCGAGAGCAGTCCCTTTAGGCCACATAGGAAAATGGCAGAGAGGATCAGCAACAATGAGATCACAGCATGCAAGGAATTTTTATTGAATCATTTAGCCATTTGGTCATGTACAAAAATAGCTGTATGAACAGAGAGAATTGATAAGGATCTTCAAATGGCTTCAAGTGGCCACCTTGCTTAGATTTCCGGGTACATTGAAACTAACAAGTACTTAAATCATTTAAGGCAGTGTTGGGTAAAATTTGGAAAACCTTGGCTAACTAGGGAGTTAGAGAGTTGTATTAGGTGATTAACTAATATCTTGCAGAGGAGAAAGAACCATCAGAGAGGGAAGGGGCAAAGATTAAAAGTAAGAGTAGTGATTGTTGGAAAGAGATTTCTAAGAGAATAGGAAGGGAAGAGAGATAAAGCTGGCCAGGAATTCTTGGAAAGATTGAGGTATAGCACTGAGAACTTTATTGAAGCAGGAGACTATAAACTTTTGGGGTGTTATCAGATCAAAATGAGGTGAGTCAAGAATATGGAAAATAGTGGTTGAAGTAATGGATTGTAGGGCCCAGGCCAGTTAGGAAAGAAAATTAGTCTGGAAGAGACTGATAAATTGGGAGGATACAGGAGACCAAAGATTAGAAGTAGTAAGAATAAGGAAATATAATCCCTTAAATGGGAAAAAAAGTAGCCAGAGTTGCAAATACAAATTTAAGATATTAGGAGTGGAACAGTAATGAGTGATTTAAAAGACTCATGTGGCCATGAGTGTGGACAACTGAAGTGCAGGGGAAGTCTCTGAAGTTGAGCCAAGTGGTGCTCTGTATGATTTATCTTCATGGATGTTAAAGTCTCTCCATGATAGTACAAAGACTTGCATCAAATATTCAATTTACATTTGGGAGAAACCAGGAAGTAGGCAGATGCCAGTGATGAGACTCACTGGTAGGAGAAAGCTAGTGTCTCAATTTTCATTTACCTACCCTTTAACTATACCTTTGTCCATATAGTCAAAGCTATGGTTTTTCCAGTAGTCATGTGTGGATGTGAGAGTTGGACTTTTGAACTGTGGTGTTAGAGGAGACTCTTGAGAGTCCCTTGGACTGCAAGGAGATACAACCAGTCCATCCTAAAGGAAATCAGTCCTGAATATTCATTGGAAGGACGGATGCTGAAGCTGAACCTCCAATACTTTTACCACCTGATGTGAAGAACTGACTTATTGGAAAATATCCTGATGCTGGGAAACTGAAGGCAGGAGGAGAAGGGGATGACAGAGGATGAGATGGTTGGATGGCATCACCGACTCAATGGACATGAGTGTGAGCAAGCTCCAGGAATTGGTGATGGACAGGGAAGCCTGGTGTGCTGCAATCTATGAGGTCGCAAAGAGTCGGACACGACTGAGCAACTAAACTGAACCTAGTTATATTTTATTAAGAATTAAACTAGAGTTATGAAAAATGCGAATAAGAAATTATTGTTTTCATTCTGAAAAGAAAGCTAAAAGGAATGATGCAATGAACCCAGAAGAAGGCAGGCTTGGGTGAGTCACAATAATAGGGATTGCGAGGAAAAGATGAAACATGAGAGCTTAGAAAATGGAGTTAGACAGGGAAATGGATGGGCCAGGACAAAAATCAGTCTAGTTCCACACAAATGTCTGAGTTCCACCAAGGTTTACTAGATTATATGGTAGATGAAACTCCATACAATACAAATTGAAAGAGCTATAAAATTTTATCAAGTACCCCAGGTGAATCTAATGCACAATGAAATTTGAGAATTTCAGTTTTCTGGAATCTATTCACTATGGTAGTTGTATCTGTCATTGTGAATAACTAAATTTGGTTTTGGGGGAGGGTTAGACAATTCTACAAGAATTCAACCCTAGGACATGCCTAAGGCCTCAGTGACTTTAGGGGACTCTAATAGTTCATGATCAAAGACTGGAATTAAAGCAAGTGAAAAAAAGAGAGGGAAAAGAAACACTTTAAGAAAAGTTTGAACCAAGGCAAACTTGAGAAGACACTGGCCTTATCGTAAGATGAAGCAACAAACCCACAAATGCCAACAGATTCTATGAAGGAGAAAACAGAAAAGGCTCTATCTTGAAAGCAGGACTCCATCTTGGGCCGGACTGTGGACTTTTAGCTATATCCCTAGTATCTATGGAAATGACATACCAACTGGAAAACCAGGCCCCCGGAAGGAAGAATCCCAGGGCTCTCCATCGCCTAAAAGAATACCTTAATTATCTGTGTAACCGAATAGAATTCTATTCTATTCTATTCATTCTATTATCCTTATTGGGGTATGACCACAGGCCTGTGGATAACTGTCCACTGTTAACTACCTAGGTTTAAGGCACATGAATCACCGGTTAACTTTAATTGTCAGGGGATTTGGGGAGGTGGGTTTGTCCACATACACTGAGGGTATATAAGGTTTTCACAAAAACTGGTCAGGGTCCTTGGCTAAGAGGAGACTCTTCCTTGGGCCTGCCAGTGTAATAAACTGCACTCAACTATCTGCATTGTCCTTCTGAGTGAGTTTGTTTCCCAGAACGTGTGGCTACAACACTACTATTATAGTTACAAACTGAAGGATACTGTTCACACATGCATAGGACTAAAATAATGATTGGTCACACAATGAATCATCCACCACATTTCTCTATTAGCCATACTATCATGAAATATAAAGAACAATACATTATATATATTTAGAGATAATTCAAGCTTTCACATAATTAAAGCTCACCACTCTGTGCCTCAAACAGTGAAGAGTCTGCCTGCAATGCAGAAGACCTTGGTTCGTTCCCTGGGTTGGTAAGATCCCTCTGGAGAAGGAAATGGCAACCCACTCCAGTTTTATTGCCTGGGAAATTCCATGGATAGAGGAGCCTGGAAGGCTACAATCCATGGAGTCACATTGTTGGACACAACTGAAAGATTAACACACACCAGTTTGGCTGTAGAATATATTTTTAAAATGTGCTCAAAAGCAAATATGTATCAAAATTCAGATGATAATGTCACGCGAGTGTATGTTCCTCGATTCTTTGTCTCGTCACAACAAAGATTTGGAGTGACGGACATTAAAGACCCCTCGGTGTGTCACAGCTCTCAGGTCTTGGATAGACCGTGTTATAGCTCTCAGGTCTCAAATGGACCATGTTATAGCTCTTAGACAAATTAACTCTTAGACAGCTCAGTGTTACAGCTCTATTTTATTTAGAAGATAGCAGGAAAATCCATCTTTGAGGCATGAGGGCACGTCGATCTAGACACAAGGAGAAGAGCGCCCCAGCGCACGGGGGAGAGAGAGAGAGAGAGCTGGCTTTGGCTCTTTTATTTATATGTTTATGTCTCCCTGGGCCTGTCCTATGTAAATTGGGCCAGCCAGGAGTGTTGTTTTACCTGAGGTCCTCACTCCGGTCCTCAGACCTTCTTTTGTTTCATTTTTGCGGGGCGTTTCCCTTCCTTGTCTTGTAGCCACCACCATTTGGGACTCCTTTTCCCTGTTCTACCTACCTAACATTCCCCCCTCAAGAGATGGGAGGCCCAGTTCTTTGGGAATAGGGGCGTCGAGGTCTTTTTGGCTACTTCTTGCTGAACTGGGGCAGCGAGGGGTATTGGGCCTCCCCCTCTTGCTAGTCTCAAGCCTCAGAGTCCTTATAGCGGTGTCCATCTAAGGGTGTGTGATATTTTCGTGGTCGGCTGTAGTTTTATGTCTTTGTTGAACTGGCACTGTATGTTGTAGCTTGTTGACCTGGGCAGAGACAAAACAGGTTAGACAATTGCCAGTACATGGAATAATCATAAGAGTCATCAATATAGCATAACAAGGACTAGTAGGGGCATTAGTCAATTTTATTTTTTATTTTTTTTTAATTAATTTTATTTATTTTTTTAATTTATTTATTTTTTATTTTACTTTACAATTCTGTATTGGTTTTGCCATACATTTACATTGCCAGGATGGCTCAAGTCCCTCCTTGTTCAGGGATCAGAAGATCTATCTCCTGTCTGTTTTGGACTATAATCTCTGTCAAGCTGTGCTGGCTCTTTAGAGCTATCTTGAGAAATCTTATCCCCAGAAACTAGATTTTGAGGGTGTTTATTAGAATGGCACTCACTGGTAGTCCTGAATAGGTATCTGAGATCTCCCAGGGGCTCACAGGTGTATTGAGTGTCCTCTTCTGTTTTCTTCCATGGCTTGACTCGTGAGTAGTGGATCCAGGTGTCATGTCCTTGAACCTTGACTGCTGTGGGGGTAGAAAGTATTACAGGGTAGGGGCCCTTCCATGTGGGCTGGAGTTGAACTTTTGGGGACCCATCTTTCCAGACTTTAATTAGGACTTGAGTCCCTGGAGCATATAGTGGTGACTCCTTAGAATCTTTTGGGTCCTGGTTTATACCCCACAAGCATATATCCTGTTGGAATTGCCCAATGGCCATGGTATAAGACTGGAGGGTCTGAACCTCTGGATCTAGGAAGAGGTCATTGACATAAACAAAAGGTCTCCCATATAGCATCTCATAAGGACTAAGACCAAGCTGTTCTTTAGGGGCAATGTGGGTGCGGAGAAGAGCTATCGGTAAAGCCTCCTTCCATCCCAGGGAGGTCTCTTAGGTTATCTTTTCTATTGCTGATTTTAAGAATTGATTGGCTCTTTCTACTTTTCCCAAAGATTGAGGCCTCCAGGCACAATGGAGATAATAAGTAATGCCCAATGCTTTTGAGACCCCTTGGGTGACCTTAGAAGTAAATGATGTCCCATTGTCACTTTGTAATGATATGGGCAGACCAAATCTTGGAATGATTTTGGAGCAGTTTCTTTACCACCTCCTCAGCCTTTTCAGTCCAGGTGGGAAAGCCTTCAATCCATCCTGTGAATGTATCTATCATGACTAATAGGTATTTATACCCTTGAGAAACTGGCATCTGGGTGAAGTCCATCTGCCAGTCCTCTCCTGGGTAAGTCCCACGTCATTGGATGGGCTGGGCCAGCTGGGGTCTTCGAGCTCCTTGGGGGTTGTTTAATTGGCAAGTGGGACAAGAGGAGACCACCTGTCTTATAGTTGTTTGGAAACCTGTTCCTCTGAAGGACCTTTCTAGTAATCTTTGGAGGGCCTTTTCTCCTAAATGAGTAGTGGCATGTAAGGAGTTAACCAACTTCCATTGGAGGTTCCCAGGCAGAAAAAGGAGTCCCTCCTTTTGGAACCACTCCATATGATCTTGAAAGCCCTCGCTCTTAGCTTTAAGAATCTCACCTTCAGTATATGAAGGAATTTCTGGCAAATTAGTCTGTGGAACTAAGGTGGCAATCCCTATTAGGTCATGGTTCTGTAATGCTGCTCTCCTAGCTGCCTGATCAGCTGCTTGGTTCCCTCGTGCCACTTCTGTGCTCCCTTTTTGGTGTCCTTTACAGTGGGAGACTGAAACCTCAGTGGGCAGATGGACTGCCTCCAAGAGTCGAAGAATTTGATCACCATATTTGATTGGGGGCCCTTGGGTGGTCAAGTGGCCCCTTTTTTTCCAAATAGCAGCATGTGCATGTAGCACCAGAAAGGCATACTTGGAATCAGTGTAAATGGCTATTTTTTTTTCCTTTTCCCAGCTCTAAAGCTTGAGTCAGGGCTATGAGCTCAGCTAATTGGGCTGAAGTACCTGGTGGCAGAGGCTTAGCCTCTATGGTCTCAAAATTGGAGACTACTGCATACCCAGCTCTTCTTTTTCTATCCAAGACAAAGCTGTTTCCATCAGTGTACCAGATTTCCTCAGGATTGGTCACAGGATCTTCTGACAATCCTTCTCAGGGTTTTGTCCAGTGGTCTAAGGTTTCTAGACAAGAGTGAAAGGGGAGAGAGCCCTCAGGGGTAGGCAGGAGGGTGGCTGGTTTAAGAACCTCACAAGGGGATATAGTGAGGCCTGGATTTTCCATCAGCATTACTTGATATCTGAGGATTCTTTGATCAGACAGCCATAAATGGCCTCTCCCATTTAGGAGTTGTTTTACTTGATGGCTGGTAAAAATAGTTTGCCCCCAAAGGAGAGTTTTAAAGCATCTTCTATCATGACTGCAATAGCTGCAAGATTTCGAAGGCAGGGGGGCCAGCCTCGGGTAGTTGGATCGAGCTTTTTGGATAAGTAAGCTACAGCTGGGGCTCAGATCCCAACATTTGAGTTAACACTCCCAAGGCTATTCCCTCTCTTTCATGGACATAAAGTTGGAATGCTTTTTCTGGGTCTGGCAACCTCAAAGCAGGTGCCTGAGTTAAGACCTGTTTTACTGTGGCCTCTGCCTTCTTTTGAGGAGTTCCCTATATCAGTGGGATTGAATCATCTCATTCCTTTAAGCTTTCATGTAAGGGCTGGGCAATTAGACCATAGTTGGGTATCCAGATTCTACAATATCCAGTTAGCCCCAGGAAAGCTCGCAATTGTTTTTGAGTCGTGGGGGAGGGCAACTGGAGGATTCCTTGTACCCGATCAGAGGACAGCCTCCTGGACCCATGTGTAATCTGAACTCCCAGGTAAGTGACCTTTGTCTTGACCATCTGTGCCTTAGCACGGGAGACCTTATATCCTCTTTCTGCCAAGAAGTTTAGAACCTGAATTGCATGTTGTTGGGCACTTTTCTCATCTGGAGAGCAGATTAGTAGGTCATCTACGTATTGTAGTATTTTCCCATTAGGTCTCAGGTCCAGATCTAGGAGATCTTGGCTAAGGGCCTGTCCAAACAGGTGGGGGCTATCTCTGAACCCCTGAGGTAATACTGTCCAAGTCATCTGTTGGTGTTTTTCTCCTGGGGCCTCCCACTCCAAAGCAAAAAGATATTGGGATTCTTTAGCCAGCGGTATGCAAAAAAATGCATCTTTGAGATCCAAGACTATAAACCACTTGGCACTTGGTGGGATTTCTCCCAAGATTACATAGGGATTGGGTACTGTGGGATGGAGGGGGACTACAGCTTCATTTATGATCCAGAGATCTTGAACCATTCGCCAGGTCCCGTCTTTTTTCTTTACTGAGAAGATTGGGGTGTTTCGTGGTGAACTGATGGGGACCAATAGCCCACAAGCAAGGAATTTATTTATTAAAGGCTGTAGTTCTTTCCGAGCTTCTCTTTTGAGAGGGTATTGTTTCCAGTTAGGAAACCGAGTGGGATCTCGGAGGACAGCGATGACTGGTTCAGCTTGGTGGGCTCGTCCAGGAATCCCCTGGTCCCACACCTGGGGGTTAATTTTGTCCTCCCATAGTTTTTGGTCCCTCTCTATTGAAGGTGCAATGGGTTTTTCAGTAGTAACCAGGAGCTGCAGGGCTCTAGGAGCTGAAAAACTTCCCATCACAAGGGTGGTCCCCAGTTTAGTGAGTATATCTCTTCCCAATAAGGGAGTAGGGCACTCAGGGACCACCAGAAACTGGTGGGAAAATATTTGTCCATCCCAGCAACAAAGAAGTGCTAGGGTGAATCTTTTAGTAGTTGCTTTTCCTGTAGCACCCAAAATGGTACAGGTTTGGGAGAAGGATCCAGAGTAGGAGATCAAGACAGAGTAGGTAGCCCCTGTGTCAACCAAGAAATTCTCAGACCTACCTGCCACATCCAGTTGCACCCTTGGCTCCAGCCCTGTGATGGTTATCTGTGACAGGTGGGCTGGCTGGAGCAGACCGCTTCAGTCCTCTTGAACCATCGTGAGGGTAGGCTTAGTGCTTGACCTTGAGGCTCTTGGGTCCCCAGGACAGAGTGCTGCCCAATGTCCCAGTTGATGGCATTTGTGGCAAGCCGTTTTAGAAGACTTGTCATGGTTTGGACACTCTTTGGCCCAATGCCCCACCTGTCTACAGATCAGGCATTTGTCTCTTGCCTTGTCCTTCAAGGACTCGGGGTTTGCCATAGGGCTTTTCTGGAGGGCGGCCAGCATCTGGGCATGCCTTGTCTCTCTTTCTCTCCTTCTCCTGGGCCTTGGACTCTTTTCTGTTTTCTGTTATAAAAGGTATTGGTGGCTGTCTGGACCATCTCATCTAAAGAGGCAGCAGAGTCCTGCTGTTGTAACTTGATTCTGATATCTGATGCACATTGGGACAGGAATTTGTCTTTTAAAATCACCTGTCCCTCGTAAGAGTCTAAGTCCAGATTGGTAAACTTTTGGAGTGCCTCTTTTAACCTTTTCAAAAGGCAATGGGTTTCTCATTGGGCTCCTGAGTTATTGCTGAGACTGGGCACAGTCCCACAAGTAATAGGCTTCCTTCTGTTTCCATGGGTGGACTTCCTAAGGGGTGAGTCTTTCTGAAGCTTATCTTACCCAGAACTGTTGCAACCTGAGAACCAGGCATCCCCAGGTCAGGGTGCAGATCCCCAGGCAGGCTCAGGCGTGATAGCCTCCTAGAGATTGAATCCCCGGGAAGGCCGAGACATGATGGCCTCCTGAGAATTGGGTCCCTTGGCAGGTCGAGGCGTGATGAGACCCCTGGGACTGGCGGATCCCCGAGCAGGTTGAGGCGTGACAACCTTTCGAGGACAAGATCCCTAGGCAGGTCAAGGCGTGATGACCTCCTGGGACCCCCGGACTGGAGTTTGGGCATCCCCAAGGTCTCCAGCATGACCAGTGCTGGCTAGAATTAAGTGGTTTGTAACTCATTGCTAGTTTGCCCACTGTGGACGTTAATAGCTATGATGTAAGCTCATCCTACCTAGTACTGTTGCAACCTGAGAGCCAGGCGTCCCCGGGTCAGGGTGCAGATTCCCAGGCAGGCTGAGGCATGACGGCCTCCCAAGAATTGGGTCCCTGGGCAGGTCGAGGTGTGACAACCTCCTGGGACCTCTGGGACTAGCGGATCCCCAAGCAGGTTGAGGCGTGACAACCTTTCGAGGACCAGATCCCTAGGCAGGTCAAGGCGTGATGACCTCCTGGGACCCCCGGACTGGAGTTGGGCATCCCCAAGATCTCCAGTGTGACCAGTACTGGGTAGGATTAGGGGGTTGGATATTATAGTGTATTTCCCTCCCAAGGCCAGCTATTTTCTTGTTGTCTTTCCAGAAGATTGTAGAGGCAACCTTGTGGGTCTGGATGGGGCTCAGGAAAAGAGCATGAAACAGGAGGGAAAGGGGCAGAGCACAACCTTTGAAAGAATGACATAGCACAAAGGTATAATGTAAACCAATTAAAATCAATTGGGTCTAAGATGACAAGTCAAATTCAAGTAAAACATAATCTCCAATCTATAAGCCAACAGACACTCAGAGGTGGCAGGACAGCTCCAAGGCACTGTGGAAGAGATGGAGGAGTGGGTGGTTCCCCAATGGCTGGGATGATCCTCCCACTTATTAGCATATGAATTTACCCCTCTTGCAAAACCGAGCCAGGCCGCATTCAATGGCCAGTACCCTGTAGAGTGCAGCGCTTTTCTCTGAATCTTAACAAATCTACCTCTTATGTATCGCTTTGACTCTCAATGAATTTTTGTAATGAGACCTCAGAGCCTTAACTTTATTAGTTTTGGCCGGGCTTGAGTCCCGGGAGAGAGCTGAAGGACAGGAGGAAAAAGCAGTGCCAGAAAATTTGCTAAATATCTGACTGGTGCTCACCGTTTCTTTGGTCTGATCCTTGGCACAGAGAAGAGAAAGGACAGAAGAACCCCCACCGGCTTGTGTAACAGCTACTGGGGCTCAGCAGATAGTGCCTTTGGGACATGCTGAGGAGTAGCCTCTCCAGAGTCCCTCAATTGTGTCCCCTGCCACCCCCTGTTCGCGGGAGGTTCGAGGAAACAAGGAACCAGAGGTTGGAGGAGTGAGGACCTCTTACCTTAACTGGAGGTCTTCTGGGATCTGAGACTGGGCCGCGTGGGCTTTCCACTGTCCTGATTTCCAGCACGATGGGCCTTCCCCTGTGCTGGATTTTCTTCGCGTTCCGCCTCTACCGAGGGAGCTTCGCTGAGTTGGGCTCCGGCTGTGCTTGGCCTCTTCCACGCGGAGATTGTTTCAGCCAGGTTACATCTGAGTCGCGGCACCATAGATGTCACGCGAGTGTATGTTCCTCAGTTTTTTGTCTCATCACAACAAAGATTTGGAGTGATGGACATTAAAGCCCCCTCAGCAAGTCACAGCTCTCAGGTCTTGGATAGACCGTGTTATAGCTCTCAGGTCTCGAATGGACCATGTTATAGCTTAGACAAATTAGTGCTACAGCTCAGTGTTACAGCTCTATTTTATTTAGAAGATAGCAGGAAAATCCATTTTCGAGGCGTGAGGGCATGTCGATCTAAAGATACAAGGAGAAGAGTGCCCCAGCACGCGGGAGAGAGAGAGAGAGAGAGAGAGCTGGTTTTGGCTCTTCTATTTATGTGTTTATCTCTCTGGGTCCGTCCTATGTAAATTGGACCAACCAGGAGTGTTGTTTGTTTCACCTGAGGTCCTCACTCCGGTCCTCAGACTTTCTTTTGTTTCATTTTTGTGGGCTTTTCCCTTCCTTGTCTTGTAGCCACCACCATTTGGGACTCTTCCCTGTTCTACTACCTAACAATAACATAACAAATGAGTGCCTGTATTTAAAAAGTTATTTGCCTTATAGCAAGTATGGTCAGAGTATGATTCTCTTTACAATAATTCAACTTATAGACAGCACTTTAAATCTGTTGTTTAAATTTGTTTTAATTATTTGTGGGGCAAGAGGTGAGTAGTGACTAAAGAGCAGCTAACAATCTTTTCTTTGCTAATAGGCTGCTCATTATTTGAGTGTGTCTATGAGATTTCATCAGGCTTATGCATTTTATGTATACTTCAATTGAAAGGTTAAAAAATAAAAAGATGAGGGAAAGTATGACAGGAAAACAAACAAAATACACAATGAGAAATAAATAATGCTAGAGCAGATACTGTCATTTTCCTGTAAGTTTGAACAGAACCATACAATTTTGGTCACTCTCATCAATCTATAGATAACTGTAAACTACACGTGGGGTAAGATTTAGATGTGGGTATGAATAGCTTAACAAGTGTGAATTAAATTTTTGTGATTGCTTTACCAAAAACAATAACAATAAAATAAAGATTTTTGACTGTATACATTCTCTCAGATTTTCTAGAAGAAAATCATATTGTCTACAAACAATGACAGCTAGTTTTGTCTTTTCTTTTATTATATTTATACATTTTTATTTCTCTTTCTCATTGATTGGCACTTCCAGGAAACTGTTGACAAGAAGTCATACTATTGAACATCTTGCTTTTGTTTCTGACTTTTATCAGTACTTTCACCTGTATATCAAAGCTTTTCAACAAGAAGTCATGCTATTGAACATCTTGCTTTTGTTTCTGACTTTTATCAGTACTTTCACCTGTATATCAAAGCTTTTCAACTTTTTTGATCATGTTTTGCAGTTTAAAAAAATTATTTTACATTCCAATATACATACACACACACACACACCACGTTTTCAAGAAAAAATGTTTATCCTTTCTATATGCAGCACACTCTAACATTTTACATCCTAGTTTATGTTTTCATGCTGAATGCATTAAAGACCTTTAGTGACAACTGAGGAAATTTGAATATAAACAGATTTTATCTGATATTAAGGAATTATTGCTATTCTTCATTAACTTTAATAATGAAGAATAGTGTTTATATAGAGAAATATGCTTATGTTATAAACATTGAAGTTTTTAAAGGCAGGGTGACATGATAATTTACTTTGGTGATGGACACAGCTATTACACAGCTTTCTTTGTTTTAGGGGGGTTTTTGGCCATGCGACACAGGATCTCAGCTCCCCAAACCAGGACTGAACTCAGGCCACAGCAGTGAAAGCCCAGAATCCTAACCACTAGGTCACCAGGGAACAGTCTTACATGGCTTTTTTTAAAAGCTGGCAATATCAAGACCTGGTGAGGATGCAAAGTAATTGAAGCTCTCATATATTGTGGTAGGAATACCAAATGGCGCAGCCATCCCGGAAAATACCTCAGCAGTTTCTTATAAAGTTAAGCATACACTTACCATATGACCCAACACTCTCACTCTTAGGTATATATTCAAGATAAATGAGAATATATATCCACATAGAGACTTGCACATGAATGTTTATAGCAGCTCTATTCATAATAGCCAAAAGTGGAAATAACCTTAAATGTCTGTGAACTGACAAGTGGATTTTTTTTTTGAAATAAGACACATGTTAGGTATTATAATTGCTTCTGCTGCTTTTGTTATTTTTTTTTTTAATTTTATTTTACTTTACAATACTGTATTGGTTTTGCCATACATTGACATGAATCCACCACGGGTGTATACAAGCTCCCAATCCTGAATCCCCCTCCCACCTCCCACCCCACGTGATCTCTCTGGATCATCCCCATGCACCAGCCCCAAGCATCCTGTATCCTGTATCGAACATAGACTGGCACTTCGTTTCTTACATGATAGTATACATGTTTCAATGCCGTTCTCCCAAATCATCCCACCCTCTCCCTATCCCTCAGAATCCAAAAGTCCGTTCTATACATCTGTGACTCTTTTGCTATCTCGCATACAGGGTCATCATTACCATCTTTCTAAATTCCGTATATATGTGTTAGTATACTGTATTGGTGTGTTTCTTTCTGGCTTACTTCACTCTGTATAATCGGCTCGAGTTTCATCCATCTCATCAAAACTGATTCAAATGTATTCTTTTTAATGGCTGAGTAATACTCCATTGTGTATATGTACCACCGCTTTCTTATCCATTCATCTGCTGATGGACATCGAGGTTGTTTCCATGTCCTGGCTATTATAAACAGTGTGCAATGAACATTGGGGTACATGTCTCTTTCAATTTTGGTTTCCTTGGTGTGTATGCCCAGCAGTGGGATTGCTGGGTCATAAGGCAGTTCTATTTGCAATTTTTTAAGGAATCTCCACACTGTTTTCCATAGTGGCTGTACTAGTTTGCATTCCCACCAACAGTGTAAGAGGGTTCCCTTTTCTCCATATCCTCTCTAGCATTTATTGCTTGTAGACTTTTGGATCGCAGCCATTCTGACTGGTGTGAAATGGTACCTCATTGTGGTCTTGATTTGCATTTCTCTGATAATGAGTGATGTTGAGCATCTTTTCATGTGTTTGTTAGCCATCCATATGTCTTCTTTGGAGAAATGCCTGTTTAGTTCTTTGGCCATTTTTTTTATTGGGTCCTTTATTTTTCTGGAGTTGAGCTGCATAAGTTGCTTATATATTTTTGAGAATAGTTGTTTGTCAGTTGCTTCATTTGCTATTGTTTTCTCCCATTCAGAAGGCTGTCTTTTCACCTTGCTTATAGTTTCCTTTGTTGTGCAGAAGCTTTTAATTTTAATTAGATCCCATTTGTTTATTTTTGCTTTTATTTCCAGAATTCTGGGAGGTGGATCATAGAGGATCCTGCTGTGATTTATGTTGGAGAGTGTATTGCCTATGTTCTCCTCTAGGAGTTTTATAGTTTCTGGTCTTATGTTTAGATCTTTAATCCATTTTGAGGTTATTTCTGTGTGTGGTGTTAGAAAATGATCTAGTTTCATTCTTTTACAAGTGGTTGACCAGTTTTCCCAGAACCACTTGTTAGATTGTCTTTACTCCATTGTATATTCTTGCCTCCTTTGTTGAAGAT
>NW_024070207.1:67117066-67228549 GCF_014754425.2 Oryx dammah
TTCCATTGATCTATATTTCTGTCTTTGTGCCAGTACCATACTGTCTTGATGACTGTGGCTTTGTAGTAGAGTCTGAAGTCAGGCAAGTTGATTCCTCCAGTTCCATTCTTCTTTCTCAAGATTGCTTTGGCTATTCGAGGTTTTTTGTATTTCCATACAAATCTTGAAATTATTTGTTCTAGTTCTGTGAAAAATATCGCTGGAAGCTTGATAGGGATTGCATTGAATTTGTAAATTGCTTTGGGTAATATACTCATTTTCACTATATTGATTCTTCCAATCCATGAACATGGTATATTTCTCCATCTATTATTGTCCTCTTTGATTTCTTTAATCAGTGTTTTATAGTTTTCTATATATAGGTCTTTAGTTTCTTTAGGTAGATATATTCCTAAGTATTTTATTCTTTTCGTTGCAATGGTGAATGGAATTGTTTCCTTAATTTCTTTTTCTACTTTCTCATTATTAGTGTATAAGAATGCAAGGGATTTCTGTGTGTTGATTTTATATCCTGCAACTTTACTATATTCATTAATTAGCTCTAGTAATTTTCTGGTAGAGTCTTTAGGGTTTTCTATGTAGAGGATCATGTCATCTGCAAACTGAGAGTTTTACTTCTTCTTTTCCAATTTGGATTCCTTTTATTTCTTTTTCTGCTCTGATTTAAGCACTGCTTTTATAGTGTCCCACAGATTTTGGGTTGTTGTGTTTTCATTTTCATTCGTTTCTATACATAATTTGATTTCTTTTTTGATTTCTTCTGTGATTTGTTGGTTATTCAGAAGTGTGTTGTTCAGCCTCCATATGTTGGGATTTTTAATATTTTTTCTCCTGTAATTGAGATCTAATCTTAATGCATTATGGTCAGAAAAGATGCTTGGAATGATTTCGATTTTTTTGAACTTATCAAGGTTAGATTTATGTCCCAGGATGTGATCTATCCTGGAAAAGGTTCCATGAGCACTTGAGAAAAAGGTGAAATTCATTGTTTTGGGGTGAAATGTCCTGTAGATATCAATTAGGTCTAACTGGTCTATTGTATCATTTAAAGTTTGCATTTCTTTGTTAATTTTCTGTTTAGTTGATCTGTCCATAGATATGAGTGGGGTATTTGGATTTTTAAAGTATGGTACAATGGAATAATACTCATCAATAAGAAATAAGCCATTATTAAATGCAAAAGCATGGGTGACCCTCTAATGCATCATGTTAAGTCATAAGAAGCCACATTCAAAATGCTATATACTCTCTGATTCCCAGGGCGAGCAGTAGGATGAGAAAGGTTGGTGCTCTGGGCTGTGCAGCTGCAGGATCAGAATCTGAGAGTGGATGGCTCCTTACATTTTGCTCCATAGACATACTACTTGCCTCTCCCTAGTCATGGCCCTGATGATTCCATTTATATGATGTTCTGGAAAAGGCAAAAAAAAAGAATAAAATGAAGACCAGTGCTTGTTAGGGATTGGGGTGGGGAAAGGGTTGGCAACAAAGGAGTAAAATGACAGGATTTGAGAGGGATCAGTCATAGAATACCCCACTCCAGTACTCTTGCCTGGAAAATCCCATGGACGGAGGAGCTGGTAGGCTGCAGTCCATGGGGTCGCTAAAAGTCGGACACGACTGAGCAACTTCACTTTCACTTTTCACTTTCATGCATTGGAGAAGGAAATGGCAACCCACTCCTGTATTCTTGCCTAGAGAATCCCAGGGATGGGGGAGCTTGGTGGGCTGCCGTCTATGGGGTCGCACAGAGTCGGACACGACTGAAAAGACTTAGCAGCAGCAGCAGCAGCAGTCATAGAATATCACCTGATTGTGGTGGTTACATGCCTGGGACTGTATGTATTTGTCTAAATTCAGGTAACGATATGCCAAAAAGAGTGAACTTTAGTCATATATATTTTTTAAAGTGAACAAAAATCAAGAAAAAATCTAAATAATGAGTATATAATAATTCATGATATTATTTTCTCCACTTTTCTTGATGCTAGGTATTTTTCATAATAAAGAGTAAAACATCAAAATGCCAGTTGCTTGCAAGCATATTGATTTCTCAACCCGTTGTTTTAAAAACAGTGTGCTAAATTATACATTGAAACATGTATATTATCATATGTAAAATAGATGACCAGTGCAAGTTTGATGCATGAAGCAGGGTACTCAAGGCTGGTGCTCTGGGACAACCCAGAGGGATGGGGTGGGAGGGGGGTTCAGGATGGGGGGACACATGTGTCCCATGGCTGATTCATGTCAATGTATGGCAAAAACTACCACAGTATTGCAAAGTAATTAGCCTCCAATTAAAATAAATTTTTAAAAATGAAAAAAATAAAAACACCGTGCTAAATTATACATTTCTGTAATGTTTGAATATTTACTACAGGATGGATACACAACAAGGTCCCACTGAATAGCACAGGGAACCATATACAATATCCTGTGATAAATTACAGTGGAAAAGAATGTATGTATAGGTATAACAGAATCACTATGCTGTACAGAATAAACTAATACATGATAAGTCAACTATACTTGAAAAAATACATTTGAAAAAAATTTCATCTTCTGTTCAGTAAGTGAAAGCATACTTGAAGATAAAAAACTTTCAGGCACTTCCCTGGCTGTCCAATGGTTAGGGCTTCAAGCTTCCACTGCACAGGGCATGGGTTTGATCCCTGTGAACTAGAATTCCACTTGCTGCAAGGTATGGCAAAAAAAAAATTGTTCTAAATTTTAACAAATTTTGCATCTCCCATGAAGGAGTCAGGCTGGCAAGGATAGTTCTCCATATCAAAAGCTCTAATTAAATTGGAAACAATTAATGAGACTTATTATGGAACTGGTATCATGCTAAATATTTTACATGCTATATCAGTTTGCTAGGGCTGCCATAAGAAAATATCACAAGTTGAGTGACTTGAACAACAGAACTTTATTTTCTGAGTTGTGGAGACTAGAATTTTGAGATCAAGGTTTCTTCTGAGGTCTCTCCCCTTGACTTGTAGACCAGCATCTTTTCACTGTGTCCCCAGCGGGTTTTTCCTCTGTGCACACATGTTCTGAGATACTGGGGGGTTAGGACTTCAATGTATGAATTCTGGAGGGACACATTTCAGCCCATAACTTATGTATTATCTGATTTATCCAACAATATTATAAGGTACATTCATTCCCCATTTTACAAATGCAGAAGTGTGTGGGAAGAAGTCAAAATATAAACTCAATCCATTAATTAAAAAAAAAAAAACTTCAAAAAAAAATGCCTAGTCACAAAAAAGCATTTTGTAAAAAGTTTCACTTTTAATTAAAATGTAAAGAGATGGAAACAACTAAAGCAGTTTTTTATTTGAAAGGGAGGTGATTTGGCTCTTTCAATTTGTCTTCTAAGGCAAATATGATTTCATTTCTGTGCAATTTTTGTTTTTACCCTGACTGGGCCAGATGTGACCCTCTACCCTGTGGGGATTTCTGCTTCTCTTCCAGTCCTTCTCTTTACATAGCAAAACCATGTCAGCCGGAGAGCTAAGCTAAAAGAACCATTTCAGCTATCTCCAAGAGGTTACCATAGAATTCTCCTCCTCCTTCTGTAACCAGGAAGGGTTAATTTTAAATTCATGCTAGATCTGCTTCTGTGACTTTAACTCTCATCTTGCTGCTTGTTTTTGTTATATAGCATACATAGTAACTTCCCAGGTTGCTCAGTGGGTAAAGAATCCGCCTGCAAGGCAGGAGACCCAGGCGACTGGGGTTTGATCTCTGGGTCAGGAAGATCACCTGGAGGAGGAAATGGCAACCCACTCTTGTATCCTTGTCTGGAAAATTCCATGGACAGAGGAGCCTGGAAGCAACTGGCCATGCATGCATGCAGGCAGGGAGGCATGCCTAATGGCCTGCCTCAGGGAGATAACCTGAGCCTGACCATCTGTGAAGGACTCTAAGGAAGTGAAACTAACATGACACCCAGGCTGAGGCTTGCCATTCTAGGAGATATTTGCAAGGATTAAATAGTCTTTTTACTTTGTTTCCTTACCTTCTCCCATCTCTGATCCATAAAAGAACCTGGCATCTAGGCCCTGACAAGACAGTTATTTTGAGGTGCTAGCCTGCCATCTTCTCCATCAGCCAACTACCCAAATAAAGCCCTTTCCATGTCTCAACTCCTCATCTCTTGGTTTTATTGGCCTAACATGTGGCAGGCAGAGCAAACTTGGACTCAGTAACACTCCATCTGAAAAAAAAAAAAAGAGGTTGGAGAGATTTGTTCTATACCAGTTTGGCCCAACTCCAGACTTTGAAAAAGAATCACATAAATTTTTTCATACCAATAGCAAGTCAGAAAAAACTGACTATATTACAGCTTCCCTCAACCAGTGGTTCAAGACCAATCCTTTTGTAATTTAAACCTCATTGATTTACTTTCAAATAAGCTAGCAATCAGATTTGAAGAATATATTTGGGGGAAATGCAGCTTTATTATGAAAATTACAATGGTCACCCATAAGTAAGCAGTTAACCATTTGTCTGCCTGAAGCAGCATCAAAACAATCAAACAAAAACCCTAAGAAGTGTTGTTTACATTTGATGTGGGCACTCATTAAAGTAGGGTGAAGTAGACAGAATCTGGTTTTCAACCATACTAGGTGTGTCATCCCTTAGGCACTCAATTCTCAGCAAAAGAACCTTCTAATTTAATCTGAAACATTTTTGTTTATGTTGAGGGCAAACAGGCATTATGTTGAGTCCTGCCCAAGGCCACAGATATGAGGCTTTGCACCAAAGCCACAGAAGTGGAGCCCAGAACCACAGTCATCTCCTAAGCTGAGTGTGTGTGTTAGTTGCTCAGTCGTGTCCAACTCTTTGCTACCCCATGGATTGGGGCCCACCAGGCTCCACCATCCATAGGATTTTCCAGGCAAGAATACTGGAGTGGGTTGCCATTCCCTTCTCCAGAGGATCTTCCCAACCCAGGGATCGAACCCAGGTCTCCCACATTGCAGGCAAACTCTTTACCATCTGAGTCACTAGGGAAGCTGACTGAGCCCCTTTGTAACTGTTGCCAAAAGCCCTCTGTTCATCACCAACAAGCTTCCTGACTCCCAATTAGGCAAAGGTGCCCACTTCAGCAAGCACCCTATAGCACCCCAACCAATCACCTAATGCCAACCTGCCAGCAGGAATTTTCTTTGTCTTGAGGCTATAAAAGTTGGCTATTAACCCACAGAAACTGTCGACTTTCCCTGGTCTATCAGGTGGTCAGCCCACTGCAATCACAGTGCCCACATTATCTCTGCTCTTTGTTCTTAATAAACTCACTCCCTTCTGAAATACTGTGTCTGGAAATTCTTTTTCAACCCATGCTCGGACTGCCTCAACACGATAGTCTCCATTCAGACTTGTGACTGTTGCAGTGAGAAAGAAAAAAGAGGAATGAGTTTTTCTCTTTCTTTCCTGAGAACAAAGAGGATAAAGAGAACATTGGGCCGGCCTGAACATTCCTAGTATTTTTACTTTAACAGCTCCTAACTCTAATGTCTATTACTAAGTTTGCTTTTCTGCCCCCTAACTCGGCAGGAGCTACAATTCACATTTTCTCCTTTGACTCTATGCTAAATACATCCCCTATCTGGTGTTTACCCTTACAACACCTTTCCCCTTGTAGTTACACATCAGAAAGAAGGCTGCAGAGCCACCAAACTACCAAACTCAATTACTGGGTTACCAATGCCATTTTATGACTGCCTTTGAAACAATGCAAGAGGAAGAAATCAAGATCCTATCACCTTCATTCCGCATCACTGACTCCTGACTGATAGCCCTTTCCTTATATAAGCCCCTAGACATCCCCTCATGGCGCAGAGGCACAGTTCTTGAAGCATGTGTTCCCCTCTCCGCCGGCTGAGAATAAGAGCCACCTTTCTGTTTCCTCCAAAATGTCTCTGTATTTTTCATTTGGTTTCAGTGGGCAGAGAAGGCCAAGATTTTAGCCGGCAACATGACCATGCTCCAATCTGGAGTAGAATTTAATGGCACCCTCATTATACCTCTCCCTGGTTATTTCAATTTGAAACCATCTAAAAGGGTCCTCCCTTTAAAGGAGGAAACAGACAGAGCTAGACTCCATCTTAGACCAGCCTGTGAACATTAGGCTACACACATGGTCACCCTCCCAATGGACTCTGAACTTTGCGCCTGGTGTCTATAGAAACGGCATACAAATGGAAAACCAGACCACCACCACCA
Organism: Oryx dammah; assembly: GCF_014754425.2. Lineage (NCBI taxonomy): Eukaryota > Metazoa > Chordata > Mammalia > Artiodactyla > Bovidae > Oryx > Oryx dammah. Next base: position 67,123,307 of record NW_024070207.1, read on the forward strand.
CTCCCCTCCCGGGGATAAAAGAGACTCAGGACTTGTACCTAGACTCTCGGTCGCCTAAAAGAATATGCTAATTATCTCCGTAACAGAACAAAGTCATAAATCCCATAATGCTTACTGGGGCATGACCACAGGCCAATTGATAAATGTCCACTGTTTATCTAGGCTTATGACACATGCTTCATGGGTTAGCTTTGATCGTATCTCTTTTACCCTGTCCCAGACTAGTTTCGAGGAATTTGGGGAGGTGGGTTTGAGCACATACACTTAGGGTATATAAAGTTTCCACAAAAACTGGTCGGGGGTCCTTGGCTAAGAGGAGACTCTGCCTTGGGCCCGTTGGTGTAATAAACTGCACTCCACTATCTGCATTGTCTTTCTGAGTTTGTTTCCCGGAACGCGTGGCTACAACACCTTAACCCAATTCCCCCTTTTCCATCAACCTTCCCTAACTTCCCATCCCTTTCCTCATTTTCTCATTATATTCCCATCAGTCATAAGCCTACAATAGACTGCTTATAAAAAATGTTAATGTTACAATGATTTATTTACTATATTTATACTTATTTAGTGTCAGGATGTGCTTGGTTAACTCTACCACTTTTGCTTATTCTGAGGTATTTCCATCTTTGCCTGGGTACATAAAACCTGCTGAAATTGAAGTAAGGAAGTGTGAAATGAAAATATCTCCTGCCACATTAATCAACAAGAAATGGCACAGGCATCAGCTATTTCTGGCCTCCAAATGTCAACGAGAGATCCCAAGCTGCAATCCAACCTGGCAGATGCTGCCACTCCCACAGTGATTGCTGAGGAGCTGGGGGAATGCAAGAAGCAAGGTGAACAAGGAAACAGGATTGGCCCCAGACAGCTGAGGTGCACGTGAAAGGAATGAATTCAGTGAGTCCAGAGGCTTGCATCTTCCCATATATAGAGTGCTAAATTCCTTAACTTGATATCTGATCTTTGATGTTCAGACTGTCCACTCCCTTTGTTACAAGCTTGTATATAGCCTGACTTCCCCTCCTGCCTCCTTGGAACAGTTTTCTCAGAGCTACTGAGATGCTGTCCCTGGCTCAGTGTCCTAAACATTCCCACCAAATAAAATAACTCTCTACTTTCAGGTCGTGACTATATTTTTTAATCAACAGAAATCTGCCTAAACTGCAGAAGACACTGCACACCACACCAAGTGACAAATGCCTGTGGAGGGCACTGGATATGGATGTTGCACCTGGAGCGCCACAGAGCTGACATTTTTCCATTTCAATAAATACATAAATTTATATGAGACCTGCATAGCATTCCTTTTTATAGACCTATTGTCATTTATTTTATCAATGTCCTATTTGCAAACATTATTATGGTTTCTGAGTTTTTACCATTACATATAATGCTTGAAGAAATAGTTTTTTGTATCTTTCAGAATTTGTTATTTCCTTACTATTAATTCTGGCAGTCAAAAGGCTAGATTCAAGAGAATGGGCATTGAAAAAATATTTAATGGAAAATACATACATATGTAGGCTGATAAAAATTCAGATCATACAAAATTCGGGGTATGGAATTGAAATGTCTCCCTTTTACTCCACACTTTCCAAGTCCCTCTTCTTTTCACATGAATGATAGCATAATATATACATGGTATTTCTTTTCTTCATTCAAATGTCTTAGAAAGATTTCCATGTCTTATTTTTCATTTATGTTCCATACTAAAGATAAATAATGAAGCTTGAAGACGGTATGCTAAGGTAAATAAACCAGATAGAAAAGGACAATTATTATATGATTCTATTTACATGAATACCTATAGTAGTCAGATACATAGGATGGAAATCAAAGCAGCAATTACCATGGGCAGGGAAGAGGAGAAAGAGGGATTTATTACTTCATGAGTACAGAGTTTCAATTTGGGATAACAAAAATATTTTGGAGATGGTTAGTAATAATGGTTGCCCAATAGTGTGAATGTTCTTAGTGCCACTGGAATGTGCACTTAATAATGGTTTAAATGGTACGTTTTATGTCATGTGTATTTTATCACAATAAGATAAAATAAAAAGAACTATGAGCACTCTCCTTCATCTTGCTAGCACAGTTAATTGCAAGTGGTCATAATTCTGCATTTTCATAAAGGTAATCAGACACAACTTAGCAACTAAACAACAATATAAAAAATCTACCCAACATTATATAATGGGTGTGTAAATAAAGTTATTTGTATAAGATGGACGGTATTAAACATAATCTTTTGCTCTTGAGAGGAAAGCTAGGAAAGGAAACTAGGAGTCGGTCCCAGAATTCTGCAAACAGGCTCTCTTGAGGATCCACAAGGCTAGGTTAGTGGCAAAGCCTCATTTTTCTCAATGATCCATTATTTGAATGTATCAAAATGTAACCAACCACTGCCTTACTGAAGGACCTTTCCAATCTTCTGTTACTAAAAACAATGCAGTAACAAACACCTTTATATAAATGTCTTAGAAAGGAAGAGGGAATATATATGTAGAACAAATTCTTAACTATTCTGAGTCAAAGCATTTAGGTTTAAATTATGGATACATATTGTGAATTTCCTTCCAAAAAAGTTGTACAATTTACACTGTTATCAACGATATATGAGAGTGTTCTTTTCCCTACCAACACAATGTACTGTCAATCTTTTTAAAATCTTTGTTCATAAGCAAGGTAAAAATGGTATTTTCTTGTAGTTTTAATTTGTACTTCTCTTATGAATAAGGTTGGAAATGTGGTTCAGTTCAGTTGCTCAGTCGTGTCCTACTCTTTGCGACCCCATGGACTGCAGCATGCCAGGCTTCCCTGTCCATCTCCAATTCTCGGAGCTTACTCAAACTCATGTCCATTGAGTCGGTGATGCGATCCAACCATCTCATCCTCTGTCACCCCTTCTCCTCCTGCCTTCAATCTTTCCCAGCATCAGGGTCTTTTCAAATGAGTCAGCTCTTCGCATGAGGTGGCCAAAGTATTGGAGTTTCAGCTTCAGCATCAGTCCTTCCAATGAATATTTAGAACGGATTTCCTTTAGGATGGACTGGTTGGATCTCCTTGCAGTCCAAGGGACTCTCAAGAGTCTTCCTTAATGCCACAGTTCAAAAGCATCAATTCTTCAGCACTCAGCTTTCTTTCTAGTCCAACTCTCACATCCATACATGACTATTGGAAAAACCATAGCTTTGACTAGACAGACCTTTGTTGGCAAAGTCATGTCTCTGCTTTTTAAGATGCTGTCTAGGTTGGCCATAGCTTTTCTTCCAAGGAGCAAGCGTCTTTTAATTTCATGGGTGCAGCCACCATCTGCAGTGATTTTGGAGCCCAAAATATGTTAAGGCTTTTTATTATTGTCAAACTGCCTTTTAGAAAGAGGTTTATCCCTAGCACCCCCTAGAGGAACGCATAAGAATAATAATTTTATTAAATCCTCACCGGCAACTAGTGATTTTTCTTTTCATGTTTGCCAATTTGTTCAGTCAAATATGGAATCTTATTATTTTTACTTTAATCTATAATAATATTAGAGTTGAAAATTTTTTCATGTACTTATTGACCAGTTGTATTTCTGGTCAATTGTATTTCTTGTCACTAGCCTTTTCATACCTGCTGCCCAATTTTTCTACTATGGTAGATGCCCAAAATATGTTAAGGTTTTTATTATTGTCAAACTGCCTTTTAGAAAGAGGTTTATCCCTAGCACCCCCTTGAAAGGAACCAGGTCACTGCATAATATCTAAGGGCTCAAACCTTTGCTTCTGTTTGTTTTGTTATGTTTTCTGTGTATCTGCATACATTCTGATATTCTGACTATAGAAACAATATTTGCTGGTTAATTTTTCCCTTCTGCCTCTTGTGAAAGGATAGCTAAGCCTTTGTATATGAAAGTCTAGATTCTTTGTGTTCAGGAGTTGTCCTTGAAAAAAACCCTCCATGAATTGAGTCTCAACTGTTAGGAGCATTAAGTCAAATTCTTTTGTCTGTTGTGCATTCATCTTTCTATTATTGATTAGTAAAAGGTCCTGTTTGGTAAATGTTTCATTCATTTTTGTGTTTTAATTTTGTTTTATGATGGGTTGTTGTCTTGACATATAGAAATTTTACATTTTATGTCTTGTCTTTTATGATTTTTGGTTTGTCTTTTGTTTAGAAAGGCCTTTCCCAACCCCATGCAAGAAGTTTTAAATATATGGCTATAGTTTCTTCTAAACAAAAAAAAAACTTTTGTTTTACATTTAAATCTTTAATCCATTTATATGGTTACTTCTGAAAATGTGTTGGGGAGTTTTAAATAGCTTTAATAAGGTGCTTTCTTGGAACTATTTTCATTTGGAAGTCACAAAAACATCGACAAAATCCAGCAATTATGCAACACAATGTTGCACTGTGTACAAGACAAAATAATTCCATATGTATTTTAAATATCAGTATAAGAACACTTTTCTGTATTGAACTTTAATGAGATTTCCACCATGAGTTGACTTTACTTTAGATTAATGTCCAAAATATTCTGTTAAGAAGTTTTATCTGTATCAGTACTAAAATTCAAATACCATGACCTCCAAGACCAATGGCAGTGCTGCCACTCTATTTGGTTTTGTCAAAGTCCCTTATAGCCTTTAGGACCAAGGTCATTCACCTACATTTGTTCAGTTTATAGCCCCAGTTCCTGCAGTAATTTAGCATGTATCACAGACTCATTGCATGTACCTACAAATATTTAAGCATAACTGCTTGGGAACAAAAATTGAACTAAAGATAGAGGGAAAGATATTTAACTTCAAGAAGCAAGATTTTACTGAGCTAGGTGAAAACAAAGATAAAGGAAATGATATGATGTTAGTGCTTTTTGAGAGGTGGTTATGCCATCTAAAAATTTATGCACAAACAATTTCTGAGAGTTCAATATGTATTTATACATATAAAGATGTCATATATACATATTTTTAAATTTTTTGAATCAAAAAAGGAAAAAAAATTGAATCAATTTAGAAATAATATTTATAAAATATGTATGTATGTATTTATAATCCCTACTTACTTTACTTAACATCTCACATAAAAGCATTTTTCATGTTATGGTACACTTTTCATAAACATAATTTTTATGACTATATTTCCTCATATGGATGAACCATAATTCACTCAACTATTACTCTCTAAAGGTAGACATTTGAGCTGTTTTCAATATTCAAGAGTACCTTAAAAAGGTATAGGAATGTCTTTGCACATAAATCTTCCTGTATTCTGATTATTTCCTTAAAATAGATTTCTAGACATAGAATTACTGGATAGAAGTGTATAATATATATGTAGAATTGTTCTCCAGTTCTCCAAAAGGATTTTACCAACTCCACCCATCTCACCAGCAATGTCTGAGAGTGCCCATTTCCTAATACATGTAGAGGATTTAAAAAGTCAGGATCACTCACATTCAGCTTATTAAAAACAAACAAAAGTTAAATCTTGGCTCACCACCCCTTTCTTGCTCTTTCTATTCTCTCTCCTCCATACCAGAGTCTTCTGTGCTACTTCCCAGCCACCCAAGGTCTCTCACCGAGCTGTCCACCCAAGCCAGCCTTCCCGAGAAAACACTCGACTTTTCCTTCCTATCCCATCCCCACATCCAAATTCAAAACTCAATATCCTGCATCAGCCTGCCCTGGCCAGCAGATTGATCTTATGTATTCATTACTGACAATGTAAATGATAATAAAGAGAAATATGTTAAGCCAAAAAATGGTCCCCAAAAGCTATCCACATCAAATGACTAGAGTGTTTCCTGCCCTATTTGGAAAAGAGTCATTGCAGATGTCTATTGAATTAAGCAGAAGCAGATGTTTTTCTGGAACTCTCTTGCTTTTTTGATGATTCAATGGATGTTGGCAACTTGATCTCTGGTTCCTCTGCCTTTTCTAAATCCAGTTTGAACATCGGGAAGTTCATGGTTCATGTACTTTTGAAGCCTGGCTTGGAGAATTTTGAACATTATTTTGCTAGCATGTGAAATGAGTGAAATTGTGTGGTAGTTTGAACATTCTTTGGCATTGCCCTTCTTTGGGATTGGAATGAAAACTGACCTTTTCCAGTTCTGTGGCCACTGCTGAGTTTTCCAAATTCTGGCATATTGAGTGCAGCACCTTCACAGCATCATCTTTCAGAATTTGAAACAGCTCAACTGGAATTCCATCACCTCCACTAGCTTTGTTCATAGTGATGCTTTCCAAGGCCCACTTGACTTCACATTCCAGGATGTCTGGCTCTAGATTAGTGATCACACCATCATGATTATTTGGGACGTGAAGATCTTTTTTGTACAGTTCTTCTGTGTATTCTTGCCACCTCTTCTTAATATCTTCTGCTTCTGTTAGGTCCATACCGTTTCTGTCCTTTATTGTGCCTCTCTTTGCATGAAATATTCCCTTGGTATCTCTAATTTTCTTGAAGAGCTCTCTAGTCTTTCCCATTCTATTGTTTTCCTCTATTTCTTTTTTCCCGTAGTCATGTATGGATGTGATGGTTGGACTATAAAGAAAGCTGGGCACCAAAGAATTGCTGCTTTTGAACTGTGGTGTTGGAAAAGATTCTTGAGAGTCCCTTGGACTGCAAGGAGATCCAACCAGACAATCCTAAGGGAAATCAGTCTTGAATATTCATTGGAAGGACTGATGCTGAAGCTGAAACTCTAGTACTTTGGCCACCTGATACAAAGAACTGACTCATTTGAAAAGACTCTGATGCTGGGAAAGATTGAAGGCAGGAGGATAAGGGGATGACAGAGGATGAGATGGTTGGATGGTATCACCGACTTGATGGACATGAGTTTGAGCAAACTCCAGGAGTTGGTGATGGACAGAGAGGCCTGGCAAGCTGCAGTTCATGGGGTCACAAAGAGTCGGACATGACCAAGCAACTGAACTGAACTGATTGAATTAAGCATCTTAAAATGAGGAGAAGATACTTGATATTCCAATTGGCCCTAAATGCCATTTCCCTATAAAAGAGAGACAAAGGAACATCAGACACACAGAACTGGAGAAGACCATATGGAGTAGTCAAGCAGAGATTGGAGTGATGTAGCCACAAACTCTGCAGTAGTAGCCAACAACCACCAGAAGCTGGAAAAGGCAAAGAGCAGATTCTCTCCTAGAGCTTCTAGAGGCATCATGGCGTTTCTCACACCTTCATTTTGGACTTCTGGCCTCCAGAACGCAGAGCGAATAAATTTCTCTCGTTTAAGTCACCATCTTTGTAGTGATTTGTTATAGCGATCACCAGAAATGAATACAGTGTATCATCCCGTTCTCTCAGTTAACACTAAGGGTGCACATTAGAACAAGACTGTATGAGGAAATAGAGGAGGAAATGGCAACCCACTCCAGTATTCTTGTCTGGAAAATTCTATGGACAGAGGAGCAGTAGTGGGCTACAGTCCACCAGGTCTAAAAGAGTCGGACATGACAGAGCACGCATATGGGAGGAAAAGATAGCGTAGGTCATTACATAACCACCAGGTGGCAGTACGTGCAGGGGATAGCAAGAAAACACATTCTGCTGCTGGGTGTTCTCTTGTTTCCTTTCCTCGCTGCAACTCACGGACTCCGATCTTTTTTTCTGATCGTAAAAAGCTTCAGGCTTGGGCCTTGGGTATCCAGGGGTACTGTAGATTATAGAGATTAGGTTGGGCACGTCAGGGGGTGGTAAGCAATGAAATGAAATCTATCTTTTCATTTCAGTTCAGTCACTCAGTCGTGTCCAACTCTTTGTGACCCCATGAATTGCAGCACGCCAGGCCTCCCTGTCCATCACCAACTCCTGGAGTTCACTCAGACTCACATCCATCGAGTCAGTGATGCCATCTAGCCATCTCATCCTCTGTTGTCCCCTTCTCCTCCTGCCCCCAATCCCTCCCAGCATCAGAGTCTTTTCCAATGAGTCAACTCTTCGCATGAGGTGGCCAAAGTATTGCAGTTTCAGCTTTAGCGTCATTCCTTCCGAAGAACACCCAGGACTGATCTCCTTTAGAATGGACTGGTTGGATCTCCTTGCAGTCCAAGAGACTCTCAAGAGTCTTCTCCAACACCACAGTTCAAAAGCATCAATTCTTTGGCACTCAGCTTTCTTCACAGTCCAACTCTCACATCCATACATGACTAATGGAAAAACCATGGCCTTGACTAGACAGACCTTTGTTGGCAAAGTAATGTCTCTGCTTTTGAATATGCTATCTAGGTTGGTCATAAATTTCCTTCCAAGGAGTAAGCATCTTTTAATTTCATGGCTGCAATCATCATCGGCAGAGATACTCTACAAATCTTGAAGTACCATTAAAGCAGAGCTGTATCCTTTGAGGGAAACAACCTAGGTATCCCTTTGAGATGACCTTTAGTAAATGGTGAACTGTACAGAGCTGGTGGCCTCTATATTTCTAGCTGCTCCTCTTTAGTAAGCGCATCCTCAGACACACATTGCTCTTTCTGCTCCAGGTCCTTCAGTAATGAGGAAGGTGCATTTCTTAGCTAACATCTATAAGCCAGGCATCCTCCTAAGACCATCTACCCATTGTTTCATTTAGTCTTTAAAACAGCCTAGAAAAAAAAACTATTATAATTAACCTGATTTTTACAAAATGGAAAATTGAGGTTTAGAGAGGTTGAATAATAGAATTACAGTTCCTAAGTGGTGGAGTCAAGCCTCAAACCTTGGTCATTTGATATTAATTGCCATTCCTTAGTGCTACTCAGATTCTGACCACCTTTCTCATCTCTAATTAATTTAGCATTTACTGTCTGTATCACTCATTTGACTAGCATTTTAATTTTGTTACATAAATATATGTTATCTCCTGATTAGGTTGCAAGCTCCATTAAGCTAGGGATTACAATTTAAGCTGTGTTTGCAGCCCACACAACATCTGTGGTAGTGAGCCTAAAAGTTGTAGCTTTTCAAAAATGCTCAACATTTTCATCTTGGGAAATAGTTCCCACAGTTAGAACCCCGGTCTGTGCCACTTTGTTTAATGATTTTCAATTTCAAAAGATTCCATTGAGAACTTTATTTGGAAGCTACAAAAATTGTTAGGACTGGACTCAGAACCACCATAATCCACAATAGCTTTATCTCATTCTTCCTAAATGTTTTGGGATGCAATACGTCACCTAGGACAGGCTTAAATTCCTCCTAGAGGTACTATTTTAAAAAATCAAAGATGATTGTAGTAAGTGACATTATTGGGTCAGTGTCATCTTCTTAATCTGCCAACAAACCTTTACAGCAGTGTCCAGACACATCTGCAAATCTGTTTTTATAGTTCCCAAGTTAATAGATCCTCTACACTGTTCTCATTTTTCCATTTAGTATCTGCATTTTCTTAGGCTAATTTTAACTCAAGTTGTTTATTATTTTAAATGAACACATGTACAGCTTCCAGAACCATTTTTTCACTTCAACAATTAGAATGAATGTTATTTTAGACATAGTAATTTAATCTACCCAATGATGAAGAAGAGTCTTTCTAGGAGTCTATGAACAATTCTATTATTTTCATGCTTAAAAATATATCCTCACTATATTATCTTTTATCTTAAAACTCATATCTATTTTGTACTCATAATTTATTTGAATTTCACTGTGCCTATATATTAAGGGTTTCCCAAGTGGCACTAGTTGTAAAAAACATGCCTGCCAATGCAGGAGACATAAGAGATGCAGGTTCAATCCCTGGGTCGGGAAAATCCCATGGAGGATAGAGGAGCCTAGTGGCCTATTGTCCATCGGGTTGCAAAGAGTCAGACGTGACTGAAATGACTTAGCAAACACGCCCTTACCTATATATTATTCTTTCAGTTTTTCCCTTGCCTTAATGATATATAGCTGACATAATATTGTGTATGTTTAAGGTGTACAATGTGTTGATTTGATACTTTATATACTGTAAAATTATTACCATCATAGCATTCTTTTTGGTGGCCTTTGGCAAAAGCAATACAATATTGACCTACCTTCATATTTATTGGTAGAATGATTAGGGTACACTTGTTTAGTGGGCTACCCATCACAGTTATCAAGTGAGATCATAGGTATGAAAGTGTTTTGGAAACGGTAATCAACAACACATGTAAAATTATAGTACTGTTACTGTTATTTTTTTGAGAAATATCACAAGAAGAGAAATCCAAAGAATATGTAATGATTACATTTTGGTCACTGTGTAACCTAAGAGGAGTTAATATTTGAAGATAGAAGAACCTTCCCAGAGCTTCCTCAATGTAAATAATTTCTTAACCCAGTGCTTTTCAACCTTTTATGTGCATAAGAATCTTCTGGAGATCTTGTTGACATGTAGATTCTGGTTCAGTAGGTCTGGGATAAGCCTGAGAGTCTGCATTTCTGACAAGCTCTAGGGGGTTGCTCATGCTTCTGATCTCTGGACTACACTGTGCATGCCAAGGAATAATTTTGGCTTTGCCTCTTAAACCCAATCATTAATCCTATTATTAAGGGCAAATGTGTTTTTACAAAGAAACATATATTCAATAGGTGGAGACATTATCCTTTTCCCATAAATACAGAGCTGGCACTTAAACTCTGATTTGGAAGATAAGTTTAAAAATCATTCAAGTAAGCCCATATAAATAATTTGAAACAGACTTCTATCCTTTTTTTCAGTATCTGTAGGGAAAAATCTTTCAGATCTTTCCAACAAATTAAGCTTAATATATTTCTAGCTTTACTGGTAGAAACATTTCTCTTCCTCTCATCTAAATTTTTTTCTATTCCAAGTTAAACCTCTTGTTACTCCAAATTGGTTGATAAAGAAATTAACTATGTCATTGTTTGCAAATATCATTTTTTATATAATCAGAGCTCCAATTACTTCATTTTAAAATGCCTATGTGTGTGTGCTAAGTTGCTTCAGTCATGTCCAACTCTGTGCAACCCCATGGACTGTAGCTTGCCAGGCTTCTCTGTCCATGGGATTCTCCAGGCAAGAATACTGGAGTGGGTTGCTGTGCCCCTCTCCAGGGGATCTTCCAAAACTAGGTATCAAACCAGAGTGTCTTACATCTTCTGCATTGGCAGGCTGGTTTTTACCACTAGCGCCACCTAGGAAGCCCAAAATGCCTATAGTTGTAGTAATTTAGTTTAGGAAATGAATTTCCCTGTACCCCAGCTAGTCAAGTCTATGGTTTTTCCAGTGGTCATGTATGGATGTGAGAGTTGGACTGTGAAGAAAGCTGAGTGCCGAAGAATTGATGCTTTTGACTGTGGTATTGGAGAAGACTCTTGAGAGTCCCTTGGACTGCAAGGAGATCCAACCAGTCCATCCTAAAGATGATCAGTCCTGGGTGTTCATTGGAGGGACTGATGCTGAAGCTGAAACTCCAATATTTTGGCCACCTCATGCAAAGAGTTGACTCATCGGAAAAGACTCTGATGCCGGGAGGGATTGGGGGCAGGAGGAGAAGGGGACAACAGAGGATGAGATGGCTGAATGGCATCACTGACTCGATGGACGTGAGTTTGAGTGAACTCCGGGAGTTGGTGATGGACAGGGAGGCCTGGTGTGCTGTGGTTCATGGGGTCGCAAAGAGTCAGATATGACTGAGTGACTGAACTGAACTGAACTGAACAGCTAAGTAAGTATTTGATACATGTAAAGACATAATGCAAACCTTTGTATAACATGCATGCCTTGAGTTACTACCCCAGTCCTATCTAAGATTAAAACAACAAGAAATGACAACAGCATTTAATTTGTGGTACTGATGGTATTTTTTTTAATACAGAAGACAATTCCATTTATTTTTTTAGATGACCTCAAAGACTGGTGAGATAGTTTCATTCAAAGAAATAATCATCCATTTACTGGATTAAATAATATGTTCTGTGGGAAAATACCTGCTGTTTTCCTATTTGGAGATTTAAGTTGTAAGAAACCAATCCTATGTACCTGGCTGATAGTCATAAGCAGGGCTGGTGGCATGGCCATGTGCAGTCACACAGGGCCCCACACTCAGAAGGTCTCTATACTTGGTTCAATGCTCTGCCATCTCTGTCTTAAAATTCTGAACATTTTTGGACAAATGATCACACATTTTCACACTAGGCCCTGAACTTATGTAGCTGATTCCAAGTATATGGGTAAACACTGCCATTCATCTACTTTCCTAGAATATCTGTATAAAATTTAGTCTCTGTTCCAGCACGGTTGCCTCATCATTTCAGAAATTAAACCAGTTCAAGGTATTAATTATTCACCTTTCCTTCTAAGAAAGACTACACACATATGCACCAGTGTGTACTTTCCTACTAGGCTACAGTCATCACCCTGTTCATGGTATTGTGTCTCTCATATCACACACTATAATTTCAAGGAATCCTATACTGTCATTGATTGGCATGCTGCCCAATTATCTTGGTTTGCCTGTCATTTTCACTTATTAATTTCACAGCAAGGATAATATATAGAGATATTTTTGCTTTATTTTTCTTGCTGTGTAAGAATCAGGAAGAATAAGAGACATATAGCTCCCCCTATCCAAAGGGAACATGCTCCTATACCTGTTGAAGTTGTCTGAATACAACCTCTCTTCCTGTCATATTTCATTGAGTCATGCCACTGTGTATGTGTGTGTGTGTGTGTGTGAGTGTGTGTGTGTGTGTGTGTGTGTGTGTGTGTGTGTGTGATGGGGAGAGAGCAGGGAATCAAAGCAGCCAGAGAGCTAAAGGTTACTTAAGACCAGGAAAATAACAGAAGTCTACTTGCTGTTTCCTTGAGTAGAAGGATTCAAGACATAGTCCATATCCATGGAAGTGAGTGGCTATGCCCAATTTAAGGGGAAAAAAATGCATTGTTAAACACAGCCCAGAGGCAGCATTGTCCTCATATTCCAGGGATCTGACTTGGACAGTGGACATATAAGGGGTAATCAATGTGGGCCAAAGACTGGAGGAATTGCCCCCTTTTTTCTTCAGGATGCAAAAAGTTGTTATGTTTTACTCCTCCTGAGCACTTCTTTTCTTTCTTTCTTTCTTTCTTTTTAATTTATTTTATTATTATTTTTTTACTTTACAATATTGTATTGGTTTTGCCATACATCAACATGAATCCACCACAGGTGTACACGTGTTCCCCATCCTGACCTCCCTTTCCACCTCCCTCCCCATACCATCCTTCTGGGTCATCCCAGTGCACCAGCCCCAAGCATCCTATATCATGCATCGAACCCGGACTGGTGATTTGTTTCACATATGATATTATACATGTTTAAATGCCATTCTCTCATATCATCCCACCCTAGCCCTCTCCCACAGAGTCCAAAAGACTCTTCTATACATCTGTGTCTTTTTTGCTGTCTCGCATACAGGGTTAGCATTACCATCTTTCTAAATTCCATATATATGCATTAGTATACTGTATTGGTGTTTTTCTTTTTGGCTTACTTCACTTTGTATAATAGGCTCCAACTTCATCCACCTCATTAGAACTGATTCAAATGTATTTTTTTAATGGCGTATTAAATGGAGTATTACTCAATACTCCATTGTGTATATGTACCACAGCTTTCTTATCCATTCGTCTGCTGATGGACATCTAGGTTGCTTCCATGCCCTGGCTATTATAAATAGTGCTGTGATGAACATTGCATGTGTACAATGTACACATGTCTCTTTCAATTCTGGTTTCCTCGGTGTGTATGCCCAGCAGTGGGATTGCTGGGTCGTATGGCAGTTCTATTTCCAGGAATCTCCACACTGTTCTCCATAGTGGCTGTACTAGTTTGCATTCTCACCAACAGTGAAAGACGGGTCCCTTTTCTCCACACCCTCTCCAGCATTTATTGCTTGTAGACTTTTGGATAGCAGCCATTCTGACTGGCATGAAATGGTACCTCGTGGTTTTGATTTGCATTTCTCTGATAAGGAGTGATGTTGAGCATTTTTTCATGTGTTTGTTAGCCATCTGTGTGTCTTCTTTGGAGAAATGTCTGTTTAGTTCTTTGGCCCATTTTTTGATTGGGTCATTCATTTTTCTAGAATTGAGCTGCAGGAGTTGCTTGTATATTTTTGAGATTAATCCTTTGTCAGTTGCTTCATTTGCTATTATTTTCTCCCATTCTGAGGGCTGTCTTTTCACCTTGCTTATAGTTTCCTTTGTTGCTGAGCACTTCTTTTCTACAAAAGTCTTCCACCAACTTTTTCTTTCTTTCTTTTTTTTTTTTTTTGCCTTATGCAAGAACATGAGGGATTAGTGGGTGAGAGGGAGGAACCCATAATTTCTAAGGTATACTTTTCCACCAATCTAGTAGAACATGGCCTTAAAATCAGATATCTTTTGATTTTTTAGAAATTAAGTAATGTGCTATTTCTTGCATGCCTTATGAGGCAGTTGTAAATTATTTCTTGCAACAGTGTAATATTTAACCCACAAACATCCAGCTGATGACTCACAATTTCCCGTGCAAATGCCCTTGGATTTTTCCATAACACTTTAACCAAAGTCCTGTCCGAAACATGCTGCTGACCTCCCTTCACACAGGGAAGTCATTTCTATACAGAGAGATCTGGCAAGGGCCCACTGAGGTAAACATTTGACTACCCAAGCTGCTAAAGATTCTGCCTGTCAGGGTCTTTTTTTCCTCAACAAACTCTTCCTAGAGTCTTGGGGATAAAGGAGGACTGGAGAAGGAAGCCAGTCATAAAGACCAAGTCCTTGTGGAGAGACAATCAGAAGAGAGCCGTGTTGGTACTCTACTCATCTGGTATAGACTGAGCTCTAGATCTCTATGGCCCCTCTTGCTCCACGAATTTATAGCACTTTTCCTATAAGAAATTCCCTTCTATAGGAATTTGTAGCACTTTTGCCTACTACCAGAGCCATGGCCCCTATGCTGGGTGTTGCTCCCTATAATCATTGCCTGCTATAGGACACTGGTGTGTCTGAAAGATGAAGCCATTGGGAATACAACCCAGTCTAAGAATGGCTACCAAAAACTGCTCGGTCTATGAAGTCTGATTTTATCACAGCTAGGTGATAGTTTCTGCAACCCTCATTGTGCTGCTAGATCAAGGCTGCTTCCCTTTGAGTAAATCAGTGGAATCAAACTAGGACTCTTCTAACTCTTGGGCTCTGACTTAAACAGAAGCTGGCCTTTGGAATTTCATGCCCTAACAGAGAATACACCAGAATCCTCTTTTTTGCTTTTATTGAAGCCTGTGTGGTGTTTCTGTTCTTATAGGTTCTTGGAAGAAGTGCAGTTCAATCTATCTTGACAGGAACTGATTTGGATAAACTAGATGAACAATGTTCTCAAGCACATATGAGGGCCCTGCTGGTCCTCAGAAATCCTAGTGATTTGTCTCCCAAGCTTCCCCTTAATAAAACAAGAATACTTTCCAGATATCCAATACTCTAATACTGGGATTACTTCCTTTAACAACATTCCTGAAGCTTCCTCAAACAGCTTCCTTCACTCTTCCAGTTGCCTGATGGACATTAGCCAAATAATGGTCATAAGCAGCCTTCTCCCTGCAGAGCAGTTATGTTCAGTCACACTCATAGCCTGTACACACCTTAGGCAACATTGGATTTGAAGTCACAAAGACTTCCCATCACTGGGCCACAATTAGTTGTGTGTTGTCTTTCTCCACAGATTTGTTGCCCAATGCATTTCTAACGTGAGCCCAGAAGAGTGGCCTCTCCTGGGCACTGTATGGCCAGGTGATAAATGTCTGCCTGTTCACAAGTTTCCTGAGTTGGTGGTAGCTGGATAACTTATAGTTCAGGATCTCTTCCAGGAAGATCAAGATGATGACATCTTCATGCTCATAGAACATCTTGATGCTGGCCAACTGTACTTCAAGCCAGCACCATTCACTGTGCAGGTAGTGATTACTCACCACACACAAAGTTTCCCGGCTGGTGTCAATGGCATTCTGGATGTTCTCAAAGATATCTCTGCCTGGCTCAAAGTCTCAGTGGTGAAGGCAGAGCTTAAAGGTAGGCTGGCCAACTTCTTTTAGGGCTGGAACAAGCTCTTCATATACCCACTGCTCATCAGTGGCAGTGAAAGAAACAAAGGCATTATAGATGAACTCCTTCTCTGTCCTATGCCACTTGGCCAGGTACTAGGCTCTAACTATGTAGAGCCCATACCATAGAGATGGAACCGTCTTGTCAATGAACCAAGAGAAGATCATGGTTGTGAGGACCAGACTGAAGAAGCAGAAGAAGCAAATTTTCCCAGATCAACAGTACACATAGAATCATCAAATCTATCAACAAATTTTTGATATTTGGCTGTTGACAGGTGTAGCTCTGGAGGTAAGGGATATGGACATTTGCTGTGTTTATTGACCAATTCTTGAACCATGCATTGTCACAGCTGCACTGAAGTTTATTTCAATAGATATCAAAGTACTTCAGAGATTTCAGATTCTCCAGATGACTTTGATTAATGACCCTTAGGTTGTTGAATCTTAAAGAGAAGATCTGAAGGCTTTCTAAAGCAGAGAATATGCCAGGAGTCAGTGGCTCTAAGTTGTTGTTTTCCAGGCACAGTATTTTTAGTCTTTTGAGTTTTTGGAATAAAAAACATTTAAACTGAGACTTCGGTCTCCAGATTTTCCTTCCAAAGAAATTCCAGGGTTGATCTCCTTCAGAATGGACTGGTTGGATCTCCTTACAGTCCAAGGGACTCTCAAGAGTCTTCTCCAACACCACAGTTCAAAAGCATCAATTCTTCGGCACTCAGCTTTCTTCACAGTCCAAATCTCACATCCATACATGACCATTGGAAAAACCATAGCCTTGACTAGACGGACCTTAGTTGGCAAAGTAATGTCTTTGCTTTTCAATATGCTGTCTAGGCTGGTCATAACTTTTCTTCCAAGGAGTAAGCATCTTTTAATTTCATGGCTGCAATCACCATCTGCAGTGATTTTGGAGCCCCCCAAAATAAAGTCTGACACTGTTTCCACTGTTTCCCCATCTATTTCCTATGGAGTGATGGGACCAGATGCCATGATCTTCGTTTTCTGAATGTTGAGCTTTAAGCCAACTTTTTCACTTTCCTCTTTCACTTTCATCAAGAGGCTTTTTAGTTCCTCTTCACTTTCTGCCATAAGGGTGGTGTCATCTGCATATCTGAGGTGATTGATATTTCTCCCAGCAATCTTGATTCCAGCTTGCGTTTCTTCCAGTCCAGCATTTCTCATGATGTACTCTGCATAGAAGTTAAATAAGCGGGGTGACAATATACAGCATTGACGTACTCCTTTTCCTATTTGGAACCAGTCTGTTGTTCCATGTCCAGTTCTAACTGTTGCTTCCTGGCCTGCATACAGATTTCTCAAGAGTTTTACAGGTTACCTCTATCTTAATGTGAATGAATGCAGTCTGCTTTAAAGCCACTTATTTCACCACAATTTACATCTCTTAGGCAATCATATTCATTATGAGGATATGGTATTTCTGGTAAGCAGGAAAAATAAAAGCACAATAAGCATAGATCTGTCAGTCTACTTTCTGATGTGTGCTTCCCAGTGTTTCCCTACTCTTGTCTCCCAGTTTCAACCTGTTTGTTCTCAGTCATTTGTGGTAATGTATTGGAAAGAGGACCAGACCAGACCTGGACTGCAATCTGTGCCCTTTGATGAATTATTTAACCTCTCTGAACATGTTTCCTTATCCAAACAATGGGCTAATAGTACCTATTCCCTCATAACGATGTATAGATTCAATGAGACAATTTAAAGTGCCCAGCTTGATGCCTAGTACACTGTGGAGCTCAAAAAAGATCATTTCCTTCTTTTCACTTTAACTCTAGGCCAACGTTAGTATACCATCTCTGTGTGGATTTTCTAGCTCTTGTCTCAAGAGCACTGGTAGCCACAAAGGAAGCAGAGAAACAGTATAGTTGAGTTGGGTATATAACTTATGAAATGGGAATTTTTTGGATTGGTATATTTATAATTATGATGGTATTACAGTGAATAGAATCACAAAATATGACTTTGAAAAGCTTTTATAAGTAAAGTAAGCCATTTACTGAAGTCTGTAATATTAAGATTCTCAAGATTACTGCATAAGAGGGCCCATCGGCTCACATCAGTAACACTTGGTATTATTTCTATAACTTTTGCAATTCTGGTGATATTAGTGATATAATTTTGTCTTTTACTAACATATTTCTGGATATTTGTGATTTTGAAAATCTTTCCATATATTTAGGGTTTCCCAAGTGGCTCAGTAGTAAAGAATCTGCCTTCAATGCAGGAAACGCAGGAGAACAAGAGAGGCAGGTTCGATTCCTGGGTCAGGAAGATCCCCTGGAGAAGGAAATGGCCACTAACTCCAGGTTTCTTGCCTGGAGAGTCCATGGACAGCGGAGCCTGGTGGGCTATAGTCCATGGGGTTGCAAAGAGTCAGACATGACTGAGCAACTAAATAACAACAAGATGCTAATTCCTTGTTGGCTGTAATAGTTTAGATATCATCTATATGTCATTTATCACTTAATTAACATTGTCTATGATATTCTTAATGACCAGAAAATTTTAATGATAATATGGTAAAAGCCGTCAAATTTTTGCTTTGTGATTTTGCTTTTAAAAAAAAAAAAAAAAGCTTTTGCCTCCTTAGATTACAATAGGAGCTTTACCTTAGATTACAATAGGAGCTTTACCTTTCCCATTTACATCTAATCCATCTAAATTGCAGTTTTGCATGTTGTATAAAGGACTTCCCTGTTGGCTCATATGGTAAAAGCATCTGTCTACAATGCAGGAGACCCGGGTTCGATCCCTGGGTCGGGAAGATCCCCTGGAGAAGGAAATGGCAATCCACTCCAGTACTATTGCCTGGAAAATCCCATGGACAGAGGAGCTTGGTAGGCTACAGTCCATGGGGTCGCAAAGAGCCAGACACGACTGAACGACTTAAGGTACAGGGATAGAACCTAGGTTTCCTACATTGTAGGCAGATTCTTTACCATCTGAGCCACCAGGGAAGCCCCCAAATTAACAAAGTAGCTCACAAAAATGGAAAAAAAAATCAGTTGTGTTTCTGATGTTTTTAGGGGTATCTTTATCATATATAAAATTACCCTACATAGGTGAATGTATTTCTGAGCTCACTTTTCTGTTCCTTTGTTTACTTATGCATTCCTATAAGAAAGGTACCATGCTATTTTATTACCATGGCCTTAAAGTATATCTTAATATCTATTAGAGTGAATCCTTTCTTACTGCTTTTCTTTGTCAAGTTGATTTTCAAAGTTATTATTCATGAATTTTTTTCACTATAAATGTAATAAAGTTTCCCAAAGTTCTGCTGGCATTCGATTTGAGACTGCACTGAATTTGCAAGTTAATGTGAGATGAATTGGTGCAATTGCTATGTTAAATCACCCCAAATATAGACATGGAATGTTTTCATTTAGTCAAAACTTCCTGTATATTTTAAAAAGTTTTAAAATATTCTCTGTAAAATTTTGTGTCTCTGTGTTAGGGTATTTCCTAGACACTTTTAGATTTTATTATTTTGGGAAATATCTTATTTTTTCTTATTTAATTTTCTAGTTAGGAGTAGCAAGAGTACTATAAGTTTTTTAATATAAATTTATTTATTTTAATTGGAGGCTAATTACTTTACAATTTTTAGTGTTTTTTTAGTTTAAATTTTTTAATTGTTGATCATAAGCAGAGAGGGCTTCCCTGGTGGCTCAGATGGTAAAGAATCTGCCTGCAATGTGGGAGACTTGGGTTTGATCCCTGAGTTGGGAAGATTCCCTGGAGGAGGGCATGGCAACCCACTCCAGTATTCTTGCCTGGAGAATCCCCATGGACAGAAGAGCATGGCGGGCTACAGTCCTTAGGATCACAAAGAGTCAGACATGATTGAAGTGACTTAGCTTGCATGCATGCACGCATAGTTGAGTTTGACCAGAGCACAAAAGAGCGAGGGGGGAATAAAGCCATCAACTAAGGGAGAGTGTACAGGGACAACTTTCTTGCATGATAAACTGGCAGTAAGTACAGAAGTATGAAAATATCAAGCACTTACTGTGTGTTCAGCATTTTGATAGGAATAAACCACAATAAAATTCAGCAAGATAAACAGTCTTAACCGCATTTTATGCATGAGGAACTGGAAGCTCAGAGAGTGGGCTTGCACAAATATTGCACAGCTAATGTATGGCAGATTAGCGATTCAAAGCAAAGGTTGTACCATCTCCAAACCTCATGCTCTTTCCACTACACCCTGTCATCCCTTAATTCCAAAAAAGCAGTCCCCAAACATTTGTAACAAGGGTTACATCACAAGGATACTCATAACAACTCTGATTGCTTTGATAAATGCTAATTTGGTATATAAATTCTAGAAAATTTCAGAAAAGATGTGTCCTAAGTTTACACTTACAATTTATATTCATTCAATGACTGAGAAAAATGAAAAAAAATGATCTAATGATAGTTTCAATTTCAATTTTAAGTCAGCCCCCTGGTATTGGGGGATTGGTGAGGACTGGTTCAGTGCTGGAGGCCAATGCTTTAAAATATGTTAACTTTGTTAGGCAACAAGAAGGAAATGGTTGAAAGGATGAGAGATTTCTTTGTAAAAGTAAATATAAGAAAAAGAAGGGAAAAGAGGAGAAGGAGCAGAAGAGGAAGAAAAGGTAGTAGTATAAGTAAATATGTCTTGCATAAGTGTGAGGCGGGGCTCAGGAAACTGGGTGCAACAAGATGACATTACTGGATTAATGTATTCTCTGCTCTCATAGATGACAAGGGTTACCAATATGATCCCCAATATCTATCTCTGTTTGTCACAGGAAATTTTAAATGAAAGGAAAGGGTAAAGATCCAAACATCCAAATAGCCTGCCCTGACAAGGTACACAAAGGGACAAGCTTTGTTGGCAAATGTTTCACGGGGACAGGGCTAGTGGAAGAGGCTTCTTTTACCTGAAACTGCTGCTGTTACTGCAATCAAAGGAGCATTCAAAGTCAGCATCAGAGCAGGGAGCTGAGACCTGAAAAACCATAGAAGAGAAGTACTTAAAGGTAAGCAAAATGAAGGGCTTCTAGAAGCAGTTGTGGAACTAGGTTCAGCATGCCAGGGAGATGAGAGCAGAGAGCAGACAAGCAATAAAGAGAATAGGAAAGAATCTGTGCAGCAAAGACCCAAACAGTGCTGTTTTTTGCAGCTTCAGTTTAGGCCTGTCACACGGAATTTTTTCTTTTCTGATTGCCGTGGCTAGGACTTCCAAAACTATGTTGAATAATAGTGGTTAGAGTGGACATCCTTGTCTTGTTCCCTATTCTAGAGGAAATGGTTTCAGTTTTTTATTGAGTATGATGTTAACTGTAGGTTTGATGTTAGCTGTAGGTTTGTCATATATGGCCTTTATTATGTTGAGGTAGTTCTTTCTATGCCCCCTTTCTGGAGAATTTTTTTTTAATCATAAATGGGTGTTGAATTTTGTCAAAAGCTTTTTCTACATCTATTGAAATGATCATATGGTTTATCTTTCAAATTTTTGTATGGTGTATCACATTTGTTAATATTTGCATTATACTGAAGAATCTTTGCATTCCTGGGATAAATCCCCCTTGATCATGGTATATGATCCTTTTAAGGAGTTGTTAGATTCTGTTTGCTAGTATTCTGCTGAAAATTTTTGCATTTATGTTTATCAGTGATATTGGTCTTTAATTTTCTTTCTTTGTGATATCTTTGTCTGGTCTTGGTATCAGGGTGATGAGGATCTCACAGAATGAGTTAAGGAGTGTTCCTTCCTCTGCAATATTTTGGAAGATTTTGAGAAGGATAGGTTTTAACTTTTCTTTAAATGTCTGATAGAGTTCATCAGGTCCTGGACTTCTGTTTGTTGAAAGATTTCTGATTACAGCTTCAATTCCATTAGTTGTGATTTGTCTATTAGCATCTTCTAATTCTTCCTGGTTCAGTCTTGGAAAGTTGTATCTTTCCAAGAATTTGTCCATTTCTTCCAGTTGTCCATTTTACTGGCATACAGTTACTCCTAGTAGTCTCTTATTTCTGTGAAGTCACTTGTAACATCTCCTTTTTCATTTCTACTTTTATTGACTTTTTTCTTGAGGAGTCTGGCTAAAGATTTATCAATTTTGTTTATCCTCTCAAAGAACAAACTTTTATTTTTATTGATCTTTGCTATCATTTTCCTCACTTCTACTTCATTTATTTCTGCTCTAATCTTTATTATTTCTTTCCTTCTACTGACTTTGGATTTTCTTTGTTCTTCTTTCTCTAGTTGCTTTAGGTATAAGGTTAGGTTGTTTATTTGAGATTTTTCTTGGTTGTTGAGGTGAGATTGAATTGCCATAAACTTCCCTCTTAGAACTGCTTTTACTGCATCCCATAGGTTTTGGGTCATCATGTTTTCATTGTCATTTGTTTCTATGTATTTTTTTATTTCCTATTTTATTTATTAAGTGATATCTTGGTTATTTAGCATCACACTGTTTAGCCTCCATGTGTTTGTGTTTTTTACAGTATTTTTCCTCTAATTGATTTCTAATCTCATACTGTTGTGGTCAGAAAAGATGTTTGATATGATTTCAATTTTCTTAAATTTTCCAACACTTGATTTGTGACCCAAGATGTGATCTATCCTGGAGAATATTCTATGTGTGCTTGAACAGAAAGTGTATTCTGCCACTTTTGGATGGAATGCCTTATAAATATCAATTAAATCTATCTGGTCTATTGTCTCATTTAAAGCTTGAGTTACCTTATTTATTTTCTGTCTGGATAGTCTGTCCATTGATGTAAGTGGGCTGTTAAAGCCCCCCACTATTATTGTGTTACTGTCGATCTCCCCTGTTACGGCTGTTAGCATTTGCCTTGTGTATTGAGGTGCTCCTATGTTGAATGCATAAATATTTATAATTGCTGTATCTTCTTGGATTTGTCACTTGATCACTATGTAGTGTCCCTCCTTATCCCTTATAACAGTCTTTATTTTAAAGTCAATTTATCTGATGTGTATTGCTATTCCAACTTTTTATTGGTTTACATTTGCATGGAGTATCTTTCTCCATCCCCTCACTTTCTGTCAGTATATGTCCCTAGGTCTGAAGTGGATCTCTTGTAGACAGCACATATGTGGGTCTTGTTTTTGTATTCATTCAGCCAGTCTGTGTCTTTTGGTTGGAGGATTTTATCCATTTACAATTAAGGTAATTATCAATACGTATGTTTCTGTTACCATTTTCTTAATTGTTTTGGGTTTGTTTTTGTGGGCCTTTTTCTTCTATTGTGTTTCCTGCCTAAAGAAGTTCCTTTAGCATTTGTTATAAAGCTGGTTTGGTGGTGCTGAATTCTCTTAGCTTTTGCTTTTCTGTCTGCTTCTGTCAAATATGAGTGAGATCCTTACTAGGTAATCTTGGTTGTAGGTTTTTGCTTTTCATCATTTTAAATATATCCACTATAATTTTTTTCAAATATTTTCTCAGGCCCTTTCTTTTTCTCTTCTTCATATGAGAACTCTATAAATTCAAATGCTGGTGCATTTAATGTAGTCCCAGAGGTCTATGAGACTGTTCTCAATTCTTTCTTCTTTATTTTGCTTCTCAGCAATTATTTCCACCATTCTATCTTCCAGTTCACTTATTTGTTCTTCTGCCTCAGTTATTCTGCTATTGATTCCTTCTAGTGTATTTTTCATTTCAGTTATTGTGTTGTTCATCTCTGTTTGTTCTTTAGTTCTTCTAGGTCTTTGTTAAACATTTCTTGTATTTTCTCAATCTGTGCCTCCATTCAATTTCCAAGATTTTGGATCATTTTTACTATCATCATTTTGAATTCTTTTTCAGGTAGGTTACCTACTTACTCTTCACTTATTTGGTCTGGTGGGTTTTTACCTTGTTCCTTCATCTATAATATATTTTTTTGCCATCTCATTTTTTTTTTTTTGATGGGTGAGACTGTGTTCCTGTCTTACTGGTTGCTTGGCCTGAAGCTTCCAGCAGCAGAGTTTGCAGGCAGTTGAGTAGAGTTGGGTCTTGGTGTCAAGATGAGGAACTCCAGGAGATCTTACTCTGATTGATATTCTCTGGGGTCTGAGGTTCTGTTAGTCCAGTGGTTTGGACTTGGTGCTCTTACCACAGGAGCTTGGGCCCAACCCCTGGTGCATGAACCAAGATCCTGCAAGTGCTATAGTGAGGCCAAAAAAAAAAAAAAAATGGAGCAGAACAATAACAAAAAATAAAAAATAAAATAAAATTGTAAAAATAACAGATACATTAGAAAAATTAAAATATAAATGAAACAACAAGGTAAAACAAAACCATAATAGCAAAAGAACAAAAAATTCCAGAAAAGGCCTTGGCTGTGGGGGGCAGAGCTTAGATGAAGTGGGATTTAGGCGGGGGTGGGGCCTATGCTCAGGATCTAGGAGGCTGGACAAGGCCTTGGGGGGTGGGGGCTGGGGCAGAGCATAGGGTCAGCACTGCCAGAGGGGGCCCCAGATTACCTCTGGCCTTGGAGGGTGGAAGATCAGGCCCAGAATTTCAGTAAGCTCACAGGGGCCCAAGTGTGTGAGGGGAAATGTTAGCAGAGTTCCCCCTTATCTCCCAAGGGTCTCCTCCTCTTCCCCATTGATACTTTCACAGTGAGTGGGCCCCTCCAGAGGTAGGAACCCCTCCCATTCCCCAACTGCCCTTCAGGGGCACTAGTCCCATCCTGCCTCCATTTCTTCTTCCCCCTTGCTCCCCCCATGTCCTACCCAGTCACTTGAGGGCTCCTCTTGTCCACTTAGCTGTGGAAGTCCCCCATGAGCATCCTGTAGATGCCCTACTTGTGAGAAGATGCAAACTTTGCGACCTCCTACTCCACCATCTTGACTCCATCCCCTCTGTCACTATACACTCAGGTATAAATACTAATTCACTTTTAAACTCAGTTTTTTTTATTAAGAAAGACAAATGATATGAAAGAATTTCACATATACTGAATTAACTTGCCAAACCATTTGTGTGGAAGACTAGCCCATCTCTATCATGACTCAGAATAAATCCTTAAAAAATAATACATTTGGAGAGATGAAGTGACTTGTCAAAAGAAAAGCCATGAGAAGAACCCAAGTTTCCCAATTTTAAGATGATTTTATCTTCCATCAGGTTGTCCATGTAAGTTCTAGTCCCACAGATGGCAGAAAGTGCAATGAAAGTCCTACTAGAAATGATGTTATTTTGCTAGATGGATGGCTATCTGACAAACAGGAATACACTGTTTCCTTTAAGATAAGAACAGTAAAAGGAAACAAAGGGATAATTCTTTCCTAACAATATCATTGCCACATGACATATATTTAATGCTGATCCAATCATATTCTCAGCAAAATCTCCATTGACCAAAAGGTTTAGAACTTTTTCCAAAAGGGAAAACTTAAGAATCTTTTTTTTTATTAAAAAGATAGCATATCTGTAGATTAGTCAAGTATTTATAATAAAAAAATGTACTAGCTTTGTACTTTATGATTTATGGTGTAGAAAACACCAAACTTGTCTGTCATTAAATTGTCTTTATTCAGTGGCAAAAATATGTTTAATAATTATAGAGTAGAATTAGGAAACATTCTGAAATGTTTTTAGGCATCAAGTAACTTATTATATTGTTTCATCTCACTTCTCCTATAAGGCATAATTTGATACAGTGAAAAGGATATGGGTTTCAGAATCAGATTTCAACTTTTGCTCTGTGTGACACTGGACTTAATCCTTGAGAACCTTAGTTCTGGAACATTTATAAAATGAGTTAAAAATCCACACCACACAGCAAAGTTTACATATGATAACATGGATGAAATTGGCTAGCACAGGGCCTGGAAGATCATACATGCTTAATAAATGTCAATTCTTGATAAGCAGGAACTTAGGCTTTGTCAACTGTTGCATCTTAGAAAAAGCAAGAGAATTCCAGAAAAACATATATTTCTGCTTCACTGACTACTCTAAAGCCTTTGACAGTGTGGATCACAACAAACTGTGGAAAATTCTTAAAGAGATGGGAATACCAGATCACCTTAGTTGCCTCCTGCAAAACCTGTATATAGGTCAAGAAGCAACAGTTAGAACCAGACATGGAACAACAGACAGGCTCAAAATTAGGAAAGAAATATGTTGTCACCCTACCTATTTAACTCATATGCAGAGTACATCATGCAAACTTCTGGGCTGGATGAAACACAAACTGGAATCAAGATTGGCAGGAGAAATATCAATAACTTCAGATATGCAAATGATACAACCATTTTGGCAGAAAACGAAGAGGAACTAAAGAGCCTCTTGATGGAGGTGAAAGAGTAGAGTGAAAACGCTGGCTTAAAACTCAACATTCAGAAAACGAAGATCATGGCATCTGGTCTCATCATTTCATGGCAGATAGATGGGGAATAAATGAAAACACTGACAGACTTTATTTTCTTGGGCTCCAAAATCACTGCAGATGATGACTACAGCCATGAAATTAAAAGATGCACGCACCTTGGAAGAAAAGCTATGACAAACCTAGACAGCATATTAAAAAGCAGAGACATCACTTTGCTGACAAAGGTCTGTATAGTCAAAGCTATGGTTTTTCCAGTAGTTGTGTACAGATGTGAGAATTGGACCATAAAGAAGGCTGAATGTCAAAGAATTGATGCTTTTGAACCGTGATGTTGGAGAAGACTATTGAGAGTCCCTTGGACTGCAGGGAGATCAAACCAGTCAATCCTCAAAGAAATCAACTCTGCATATTCATTGAAAGGACTGATGCTGAAACTGAAGCTCCAATACTTTGGCTACCTGATACGAAGAGCCAGTTCAGTAGAGAAGACCCTAATGCTGGGAAAGATTGAAGGCAGGAAGAGAAGGGGACAGCAGAGGACAAGATAGTTGGATGCCATCACTGACTCAATAGACAGGAGTTTTAGCAAAGTCCAGGAGATGGTGAAGGATAGGGAAGCCTGATGTGCTGCAGTCCATGGGATCACAAAGAGTCAAATATGACTGAGCGACTGAACAATGAGACCTTTTTGATATCTCAGATACAAGAAGGCTGTAAAAGACAAGTCTAAGTGTTTCAGATTGGAAATAGTAAGAATATTATGGTCATTGATAATATAATCAGTTTTTCAGGATTTGCAGAACAGAAGGAAACCAAAATTCAGTATTCACCAGAATTAAGAGTGGGGCTGCTCCCTGCAGCAGAAAAACATCCAGAGCAAGAGACAGATTAGATGTCCCAGGGCATTACCTATGTCCTAGAAGCCTGAGGCAAAGAGAACAAGTTTTTACTTGTGTTGAGAAGGAAGAAGTAGAGGAAGCAACATGGAGTGGGAAAGAAAGAGTGAAGAGTGCCGGGAGCCAGCAGGGGAGATCCCACCCATGACAAGGTCATGTGGAGGAGACCTGACAAGCAAGGTGGATCAGGACTCGAGGGACTCCCTGGACCTGCTCGAGCATCTACCCCAAACCAAAATCTGTCTGTCTACTGTTTACTATATTATGCCTTTCACCAACTCTTCTGACATTAACAGAGGCTATCCCTGACCACCTTTCTCTGGAGAAAATCAACTTAGGGCTCTAGTTGATAAGTCTCCTGGGCATGAAAGGAGCATTTCAATTCAAACCCCCATGTTAGCATTCTAGCTTGCTTGGCAGGTTTATCCAAACTCTTGCAACTATGCATATGCTTGTTCACAACATCCCAACCATGACACGGGAAGCCTAAGCATTCTAAAAATATAGAGCCCTTCGAGGGGTGAAAAAGTTTTATTAAAATAATACAGTGAAGGGTTTCATTGTTGAGCCAATGCTTGCTGCCAAGTTCTCATATCCCTTATCCATTGTGTGCCTGGGAGTGCATTAGTCAATATAGTTGGAATGTAAGAAAAACAAGTAGTAGCCTTGGTATTAACCACATCAGACCTTTGAGTTAATAAGTTCTTTTTTGTTGTTGTTGTAACCCACTGCACCTTTGCTCCGTGAGAATGTAACTTTGTTTAGTACTTTCTGAGGCTGACACAGATAAGAGGTATAAAGAAAAAACACTTCAAGGGAAAACAAGTTTTCTGGTTGATCAACCTTTATCAAAAAAGGGTCATAAAATGTCAACAGGCCTCCAAGGCCAGAAGATAATGTGCACAACATAAGACCCTTGTTTATGGGAAAGGTATGCAGAAAAAAATCCTGGTTTTGATAAGGGCAAAACTGCTGGAGTGTTTGAGCTGACTCTGCATGACCTTGCATCTTTCATTTTCCTCTATGTACAAGTCAGGGTATAAAAGCCCCTTTTGAAAATAAAGTCACAGGCCTTGCTCACCAAAGCTTGGTTTCCCCATGTCATTCTTTTTGCCAATGCCGTTCATCCTGAGGGTATCCCTGGATTCTGCTGAGGCTGGACCCCAGCAGAAGAGGAAGGGGCAGAAAGAAATTTGAACTGTGGCTGTGGAGATGGACAAGAGAAGGGGAATTTTATCAAGCCTTACTGTTTGACATGCTATGTAAACCCATGTATCTTTAAGAAAATCTACAGAAAAGATTTTAAGAAAAAGTTGAAGTTGGATTTGTGCTTTGACTCTGTGCCAAGACTATACCATGAGTGAGTGAGTGAGTGAAATCGCTCAGTCATGTCTGACTCTTTGCGACCCCATGGACTGTAGCCCACCAGGCTCCTCTGTCCATGGGGTTCTCCAGGCAAGAGTACTGGAGTGGGTTGCCATTTCCTTCTCCAGGGGATCTTCCCAACCCAGGGATCAAACCCAGGTCTCCTGCATTGCAGGCAAACGCTTTAACCTCTGAGCCACCAGGGAAGCCCCAGACTATACCATAAGAGGACCTAATTTTAACAGTTTATACAAGCCTAATACAAGTTGATTTCCAGTGCATCTCTCAGCAAGACAGATTGTTAATTGATTGCAAATTGCCTGGACCCTAAGAAGACTGAAGCCTTTGCATTCTCTAAAACCCATTTAAAAATCTTACAGGGAGCACCTTATCATCTCAACCCATCTCATTCCTGGGAAGTAAGAAAAAGAGGTGGGAAGTTCTTGGGCTGACCTGACTAGAAGTAGACTCAGCTTTGAAATCTGGAAAATCTGGCTTCAAGTTCCAGCTCTGTCACTTACCAGCTATGCTCAAATTATATACTTGCTTCAGTCTTGGTTTCCTCATCTATAATCTAGAAGTCAATCAGTGGCCTAATATCCATTGTAACTCAGGCCAAAATCTTGTTGCGGAGCACTGAGCAACCAGGCTTCTGGTCAGCCCATGGTCTCTTCGTATGTTACCCATCAACTGGAGTTCCTCCTGGAGAAAAGCAGAAGTGAACAGAGGGGCCAAGGAGCCCAATGGAGAGGGGCATAGGAAGAAATATTCTGTGTTGCTAAAGGGGCTGCAAATATCCTTTTGACCATGCTGGGGGGTGGGGTGGGACTAGAATCATGTCTGAATTCCTGGGCCATTTCAGCAAAACCCGAGAGGGGACTGAAGGCTGCTGTGTACTCCACAGAAGCAATATTTTGCTTGGGCAACAGGAACCAACGCTGGGTGGAGTTGGAAATGAAAGTGGAGGTAGCATGGGTGTTGGGAGGAAAGCTGTAAAGCGCTAATACTGGAAAAGTTTGACCTTAAATAACAAAGTTATGCAAGAAGCTGATTCAGAAAACTGTGGTTTACTTAGTCTCCAGTCACTAGGGAGCTTTCAGAGCAGATGGGGCTTTGGGCACTCTGGCCTCTCCCATGCCAGAAGCTAAGCTGGCTGCTCTTTTTTTTTTTTTTTTTTTTGTACTTTTAAAAAACTTTTTATTTTGTATTGTGGTATAGCCGATTAACAAACGTGTTGTGATAGTTTCAAGTTGTGAAGGGATTCAGCCATACATATACATGTATCCATTTTCCTTCAAACTCCCCTCCCATCCAGACTGCCACAGAACATTGAGCAGAGTTCCCAGTGCTATACAGTAGGTCTTTGTTGGTTATCTATTTTAAATATAGCAGTGTGTACATGTCCATTTCAAACTCTCTAACTATCCCTTCCCCCCATCCTTCCCCCCATAAGCCGGGTGCTCTTAAATGGAAAAATGAAGAGTAGAAGTATGACTTAGGCAGAATAGGGTACAGGCTACACTGCCCTTGACTTCTGTGGATGAGGTTAGGAACCAGCTTTAGATAGATGGACCCAGAAATTTCACTAAGAGATGTCTAGACTGCCACCAATCTGCTCCTTTCCCAACAGAGATTTTCTTGCCCTATGGCTTAATCCATCCTGGGATCATCTGCAGATCCTAGCTCCAGATATAGCTAACTGACCTTTATTGCCAATCTAGCTTTAAAAAGCAGTTAGAGGGACTTCCCTGGTGGCCCAGTAGTTAAGGATCTGCCTTGCAGTGCAAGGGATGCGGGTTTGATCCCTGGTAGGGGAACTAAGATCCCATGTGCTGTGGGGAACCAAGCCTGCATGCTACCTCCAGAGAGAAGCAACTAACACTCGATGCACTCAAATAAATAAATAATTTTTTTAAAGTAGAGAATTTCAGGACTGGGAGGGACTTCAGGACTGGGAAAGACCATCAAACAGGCCTCTGCGTACATAATACACAACGGATGAATTCTGAGCCAATTTATCAGGGTCCAGGGAAGGAGAGTCCACAGCCTTCTCGGTTTACATATACAAGTATTTGTTTAGTGGTTCCTTATAGTCCTGATCTTCCAGCCTATTCTCTGCAGTTTAAATTTATTCCTTTTTTTTTTTTTTTTGGACTTTCTAGAAGTGAAGAGAAGCTATAGCACACAGTACCTAGCTAGGATAAATGTAAAAATGAAACATGCCTATAAAAAAAGATATACTGCGGACAAGAGGACAACCTAAGGAATTCTTCAGTTACATTCTGAACAGAAAGAAAAAGGAACATGACATAAAAAAAGATGAATACATATAATTTATCAACCAAATTAGGACACTTTTGAAAGTGAAAGTGGCATTAAACAAAATAGGCACTAATTGAGCTGTAGAAGACTACAACATCTGGTCCCCTTGAATATAAGATAACACATCTGGAGTTCCCTGGTAGTCTAGTGGTTGAGAATCTACCTGCCAATGCAGGGGTCACTGGTTTGACCCCTGGTCCAGGAAGATTCCATGTGGTGCCGGGTAACAAAGTCCATGTGCCACAACTACTGAGCCCTCACTAACTACTGAGCCCACAAGTTGTAACTACTGAAGCCTGCATGCCCTAGCGCCCATGCCCTATAACGAGAAGCCACAATAAGCTAGCACACTGCAACTAGAGAGTAGCTCCCACTAACCACAACTAGAGAAAGCCCATGCACAGCAATGAAGATCCAGCCCAGTCAAAAGATAAAATTAAAAATAATAAAATAACATAACATATCTAAGATAACAAAAAGAAATCCAGATTACTCAATTATATTTTATTTATAGCTTCCAAGTCAAAAAACAGCAATCAACATTTTCAAGTTGGAAACGATAGAATAAATATGACTAAGAGGGAGCTGAATGCCAAGATAGTTAAGGTATTGGTAAAAGAATGTATGTGTATGTGCTAAGTCACTTCAGTCGTGTCTGACTCTTTGTGACCACATGGACTATAGCCCGCCAGGCTTCTCAGTCTGTGGGCTTCTCCTGGCAAGAATACTGGAGTGGGTTGCCATTTCCATCTCCAGGGGATCTTCTCAACCCAGGGACTAAACCCAAGTCTCTTCTGTCTCCTGAATTGGTAGGCGGATTCTTTACCACTGAGCCACCTGGGAATCTTAGAGAAAGAGAGAGAGAGAGAGAATCACTATATACATAGTGACCATTATGTCTTGGTTTATGCCTATTGCTTTCACTCCATTCAATTATTATCCCCTCCCACTCTCCAAAGTATTCAGGTTGAATGATAGATTTTATGGTTACCCTACATATGTATAGCTAATATTTATTAGTGCCATTTATTGTGTCCTAATATTTGTCACTGCAGATGGTGATTGCAGCCATGAAATTAAAAGATGCTTACTCCTTGGAAGGAAATTTATGACCAACCTAGATAGCATATTCAAAAGCAGAGACATTACTTTGCCAACAAAGGTCCGTCTAGTCAAGGCTATAGTTTTTCCAGTAGTCATGTATGGATGTGAGAGTTGGACTGTGAAGAAAGCTGAACACCAAAGAATTGATGCTTTTGAACTGTGGTGTTGGAGAAGACTCTTGAGTGTCCCTTGGACTGAAAGGAGATCCAACCAGTCCATTCTAAAGGAGATCAGTCCTGGGTGTTCTTTGGAAGGAATGATGCTAAAGCTGAAACTCTAATACTTTGGCCACCTCATGCGAAGAGTTCATTCATTGGAAAAGACTCTGATGCTGGGAGGGATTGAGGGCAGGAGGAAAAGGGGATGACAGAGGATGAGATGGCTGGATGGCATCACCGACTTGATGGACGTTGGGTATGAGTGAACTCCGGGTGTTAGTGATGGACAGGGAGGCCTGGCATGCTGTGATTCATGGGGTCACAAAGAGTCGGACATGACTCAGCGACTGAACTGAACTGAACTGAATATTTGTCATGCAAAATTTCACTTAATCCTTATTACAACCTTGTAATATAGGTGTTATATCATTATTCCCATTTTGTGAATGAGGAAGCTGAGTCTCTGAGTGTGTAAATATGCATCCCCAGATCATAAAGGTAATGAACAGGACTGACATCAGTTAGGCACAAGTAGATACAGGGTCTAGGGCTAAGTAGACACTGTATCTACAATGTATCTATACAAGTAGATACATTCAGTTCAGTTCAGTCACTCAGTCATGTCCGACTCTTTGTGACCCCATGAATTGCAGCATGCCCGGCCTCCCTGTCCATCACCAATTCCCGGAGTTCACTCAAACTCATGCCCATCAAGTCGGTGATGCCATCCAGCCATCTCATCCTCAGTCATCCCCTTCTCCTCCTACCCCCAATCCCTCCCAGCATCAGAGTCTTTTCCAATGAGTCAACTCTTCGCATGAGGTGGCCAAAGTACTGGAGCTTCAGCCTTAGCATCATTCCTTCCAAGGAAATCCCAGGGCTGATCTCCTTCAGAATGGAATGGTTGGATCTCCTTGCAGTCCAAGGGACTCTCAGGAGTCTTCTCCAACACCACAGTTCAAAAGCATCAATTCTTTGGCGCTCAGCTTTCTTCACAGTCCAACTCTCACATCCGTACATGACCACTGGAAAAACCATAGCCTTGACTAGATGGACCTTTGTTGGCAAAGTAATGTCTCTGCTTTTGAATATGCTAACTAGGTTGGTGATAACTTTTCTTCCAAGGAGTAAGCGTCTTTTAATTTCATGGCTGCAGTCACCATCTGCAGCGATTTTGGAGCCCAAAAAGATAGTCTGACACTGTTTCCACTGTTTCCCCATCTATTTCCCATGAAGTGATGGGACCGGGTGCCATGATCTTCATTTTCTGAATGTTGAGCTTTAAGCCAATTTTTTCACTCTCCTCTTTCACTTTCATCAAGAGGCTTTTTAGTTCCTCTTCACTTTCTGCCATAAGGGTGGTGTCATCTGCATATCTGAGGTTATTGATATTTCTCCTGGCAATCTTGATTCCAGCTTGTGCTTCTTCCAGTCCAGCGTTTCTCATGATGTACTCTGCATATAAGTTAAATAAGTAGGAGTCCATAAAAATGTTTTATTGTCTTTTTCAAATCAAATATGAACTTTCAAGTTGAAGGAAATGTTTTAATACATAATATATTTGTCTTTGTACCAACACAGTTGAAAATTCTAATTTTTATAGGTTTTTTTCTTTAACAGAAAGGGCCCACAAGGTAAAGGCATCTAGGGCCCATGAAACTCATAATGGCCCTGGTAATGAGTGATAATATTAGGATCCAAACCCAGTACCCAAGCTCTTAAATAGTAAATTGGAAAGCTAAACAACTGAGGGAACAGGAGGTAGGCAGACCCAGAGCATCATCTGATGTCATCAGCTATCTGAAGGGTGGCCATAAGAAAGCACTTTCATACTTATTTGCTGTTTCTTCCTTGCCCTTCTGCCTCAACTGGGCTTGCTGAAATCTTACCCAAACTTCAAGATAGAGCTTAGTTCTTATTATCTCTATGATGCCTTCCCTAACTCCCATCTTTGGAATTGGTTTCACCTCTTCTGTACTCCAGCAGATCATCTTTATATTTATTTTATTTGTATTATATTGCCTATGTTATAGCATGTAATATAAATTTTATAGTATTTATATTATGGCAGATACCACATTCTGCCATTGTATGCATGTTTGTCTTAAAAATCTATAATGGACAAAGACTCTATTTTCCTTATCTTTGTATATACAAAATAGAGTGGTTTAAACATACTTTTGGCTCAGCTTATTTGCACTGAGTTGATCAGTTCACTGTAAAGATAAACTTCTCAACAGTCAGAGATGGTCCATATTGGACCTTTGAGATACTAAACTCCAGGTATTGAAAATGTTCAAGCAGGGCAGGAATTACATAGAGGGTATTCTTGTGTTGGTTGGAAGTTTGGACTGAAAGTCCTTTAATGACCTTTCCAACTCAGAGGCTATTGTTTTAGAAATTTGCTTGCAGCCTTGAGAGGCAATACAATACAGTGATTGAGAGTATGAAGTCTGGAACCAGACTGCCAAAGTTTAACTCCTGACTATTGACTTTCTGGACTTGAGCAAATATTTAATTTCTCAGAGTCTCAATTTCTTCATTTATAAAACTGGGATAATAATTGTACCTTCTATATAAAGTTATTAAAGATTAAATGAGTTAATATATGGCAAGTACCAGCACCTAGAACAGAGTAAAAAACATACAAATGTTTTTTTCAATAAATTTTCTGCCCCTTCACTTTGTGTGTGTGTGTGTGTGTGTGTGTGTATAATAACATATATTTTGAAATCCAAAGTACCATATATTTTGAAGATGTAAAAAGCCTGGACCAAACTATTGCCCAAAAGAAGGCTGACCTCTCAACTCCGGTTATATGTGATGCATATGATGCTTTTGAACTGTGGTGTTGGAGAAGACTCTTGAGAGTCCCTTGGACTGCAAGGAGATCCAACCAGTCCATTCTAAAGGAAATCAGTCCTGGGTGTTCATTGGAAGGACTGATGCTGAAGCTGAAACTCCAATATTTTGGCCACTTCATGCGAAGAGTTGACTCATCAGAAAAGACTCTGATGCCGGGAGGGATTGGGGGCAGGAGGAGAAGGGGACGACAGAGGATGAGATGGCTGGATGGCATCACTGACTCAATGGACATGAGTTTGAGTGAACTCCGGGAGTTGGTGATGGACAGGGAGGCCTGGCGTGCTGTGATTCATGGGGTCAAAAAGAGTTGGACACAACTGAGCAACTGAACTGAACTGATATATATATCTGAGATCTCCAAGGACCTTCTTTTGTCAATCTGAAATGTCAGGATGCTATTTCAGAATCCAGGGAACTAAGGACAACCTAGCATCTTTCTTGATGTCTTGGTCATGTTGGCATTGCGGTTGCAAGCAAGCAAGAAGGGATTGCTTATCTTTTGGACATGAGATGCACTTTCTGGTTTGGCAGACAGTCAGAAAACTTAGATTTTGGTCTTAGCTTGTTCAATCATCTGGAACAAATCTTATTCCTCCCCTGGATCTAAACCTATCAGTAAGGGTTCACTTCAGCCTGGCTTGCTTCTTAAACAACCACATTTCTGTGAAGCTTAGGGAAATGACAGTGTGTCTGGTGACTGTAAAAGGAAAAAAGCTTCCACAAATCAGACATACCTGCATTCAAGTCCTACCTGACACTGTGTGTCCTTTGGGAATCAGGTCATATAAGTTCAGTCTTTTCTGTAGAAGGAAGTAAGAATCTTACAAGATTATTGAAAGGATCAAATAACAGTGATTATAAATAAAATGACATAGACCCTCAATTCATGTAACCATATTTGCCCCTGTGCAACATGCATTCCCCCACATGTATGTAAACATGACTCTGTTTCTATACACCTTTATTATAACAGTAAGCCAAGAGAAGATGTAAAATAATAGACTGATTTAACTTCAAACAGAAGTTCATATTATCTCACTGCTGCTCCAGGATTCAATAGTTACATGTATGAAATAATTTTTGCCCCTGAAAACCACTTTTTACATAAGTATGATGAGTACAGACTTTTCCCCATAAAAATTTCACTGTGTAGTGGAGGTGGTTTCACTGTACTGTGCATTTAATACATTGTCAAATGTGTGTGGTCTTTCTCTCAGCCCTGCCTGCCCCCTTCATGCTTTGAGTGATGTCAGGCATTAGTCCCACTTTCTAAAATGGAGAAATGAAGGCAAAAGAAGTACCCGATCTGAGGTCATAAGACTTTGTAACTAGGGGAGTTGGGAGTAA
Source organism: Oryx dammah (assembly GCF_014754425.2). NCBI lineage: Eukaryota > Metazoa > Chordata > Mammalia > Artiodactyla > Bovidae > Oryx > Oryx dammah. The sequence continues at coordinate 67,159,746 of NW_024070207.1, forward strand.
TGGGGGGATAATGAAAGAAATGAAGGGACTAGAGATGTCTAGTTTGAAATGAAGAATATTCATGGACTTTACAGTAGCTGTATTTTAGCAACCACTGTCCCCAGTCACTATTTTCTGCAGAACCTCTTATTCTAGGTCTCTATATAGGAACCCTATATGGAAAATTGCTTTTTCTAGACCTTTAAGGAAGAAGAGAGGGGACCAATGGGCAGAGGCACTCTAGCTTCCTTACCAAGAAATACAGGATTCACTCTGCCTAGGCCTTAATTCCATCACAGAGACAGGCCCTGAGCCAGGAAATGCTATCTAATCCTACAACCTATAGTCCAGACAATGGATTGGAAAGCCCATGACAAAAACTCGGTACAATCTCAAGAAACTTGTTCTTAAGGATAGAATGCACTTGTGTTTCTCAACCGCCTGAGCAACAGTATCATGCAGGGATTAAAAACAGGGATTTTCTGGGCCCCACTCCAAACTCTGTATTTTAAACAAATGCCTCAGGTGTGCAGCCAGGGATGAGAAGCCCTTAATCCTACAGTTTTCAAGTTTGAACATGAGTCAGAATCACTTGAATGGCTTTTTAAAACTTGGATTGCTGGGCCCCACTCCCAGAGTGATAGATTTATTTGGTCTGGAGAGGGGCTCAAGAATTTGCATTTTCCTCAAGTTCCCAGATGGTGTTGTTACTGGACCAGGGACCACACTCTTGTGACAACTGGCATTACCTCTTTATCTGAGTTTGGCCTCAATTCAAGCAGTTCTCATGGCCTCTTCCTCAGGTGATCCTTGTACCAAACAAGTGCTGAGGAAAATTGAACCAGCCCAAACCCTCAGTTATCAAGTCAATCTCTACCTACTCTGTGGACCACTACAAAAAACAATCAGCTCACAACACTGCCAAGATCTCCTGGGCTAAGCACACATTCATGCACCTCAAGCCATCTGCTTTGTAATGTAAAATTTCCCCCTAACACCTCCTGGATCCTGAAGAGAAGGGCTGGCCCAGCAGGGAACAGCAGCCTCTGACATAGACTCATTGGGGCTCACCTAAAACAAAGAGCAACTTGGGGAAGTAATCACTGTGCAGATAAATCAAGACATTTCCTAGCAGGAGATAAGCATAAGTCTGAGAACAGAAGACAAAACTTGTCACATTTACAAGGATTATCATGCCTCAGGAGAATATTTGAGGTTCTTTTCCAAGGCTGATGACCCCATTGCTTTTACCCCTGCACTGTGTCCTTCTGAGAGAGTTAATTCATAGGTAGGCTGATAAGGAGTCTGGGGTCCTAGAGGAGGAGAAAAGGGTGGGGGGCCCATGAGGAGGAGAAAGGGACAACTTTTTTTCTAACTACATTCTTTCCTCTTAGTCACATAAGACTTTTTTTCTTAAGCTCTGAGTTATTATGGCAACAAACTATTTGTTCTAAGATGAAATTTCTTTAATCCCAGAGCTAATGATTACACAACTAAATGACATACCTTGCACAATTCAGTTCAGTTCAGTTGCTCAGTTCTGTCTGACTCTCTGCAACTCCATGGACTACAGCACGCCAGGCTTCCCTGTCTATCACCAATTTCTGGAGTATACCCAAACTCATGGTCATTGAGTCGGTCATGCCATCCAACTATCTCATCCTCTGTTGTCCCCTTCTCCTCCCACCTTCAATCTTTCCCAGCATCAGGGTCTCTTCAAATGAGTCAGTTCTTCACATCAGGTGGCCAAAGTATTGAAGTTTCAGCTTCAGCATCAGTCCTTCCAATGAATATTCAGAACTGATTTCCTTTAGGATGGACTGGTTGGATCTCCTTGCAGTCCAAGGGACTCTCAAGAGTCTTCTCCAACACCACAGTTCAAAAGTATTAGTTCTTCAGCGCTCAGGTTTCTTTCTAGTCCAATTTTCACATTCATACATGACTACTGGAAAAACCACAGCTTTGACTAGACAGACCTATGCTGGCAAAGTAATGTCTCTGCTTTTTAACATGCCGTCTAGGTTGGCAGGCGGCTGCGACCGGCGCACTAAGCACGGCTGAGAGGAGCTACACCATGTCCGAGGTCAGGGGCAGCCACTGAGAGTGCCAGGCTGCGACTGTGCAGGAACGGCCAAGAGGACCTACCCCACGTCCGAGGTCAGGGGTGGCGGCTGGGAGGAGCCACCCTGCATCCGAGCTCAGGGGCGGCGGCCAGGAGGAGCCACCCCGTGTCCGAGGTCAGGGGCAAAGCCTAGAGGAGCCATCCTGCTTCTGAGGCCAGGGACAGCAGCTGGGAGGAGCCACCCCGAGTCTGAGGCCAGGGGCAGTGGCCAGGAGGAGCAACCCCATGTCCAAGGAGCGGTGGCTGTGTGGGTGCAGGAGGGCCTAGAGGAGCCATCCCATGTTGAGGGTCAGGAAGGGCAGCAGTGAGGAGATACCCCTCATCCAAGGTAATGAGCATAGGCTGCACTTTGCTGGAGCAGCCGTGAAGAGACCCAACACCCAAGGTAAGAGAAACCCAAGAAAGATGGCAGGTGTTGCAAGAGGGCATCAGAGGGCAGACACACTGAAACCACACTCACAGAAAATTAGTCAATCTAATCACACTAGGGCCACAGCCTTGTCTAACTCAATGAAACTGAGCCATGCCTGCGGGGCAACCCAAGACGAGTGGGTCATGGTGGAGAGGTCTGACAGAATGTGGTCCACTGGAGAAGAGAATGGCAAGCCACTTCAGTATTCTTGCCTTGAGAACCCCATGAACAGTATGAAAAGGCAAAATGATAGGATACTGAAAGAGGAACTCCCCAGGTCAGTAGGTGCCCAATATGCTACTGGAGATCAATGGAAAAATACCTCGAGAAAGAATGAAGGGATGGAGCCAAAGCAAAAACAATACCCAGCTGTGGATGTGACTGGTGATAGAAGCAAGGTCTGAAGCTGTAAAGAGCAATATTGCATAGGAACCTGGAATGTCAGGTCCATGAATCAAGGCAAGTTGGAAGTGGTCAAACAGGAGATGGCAAGAGTGAACGTCGACATTCTAGGAATCAGCAAACTAAAATGGACTGGAATGGGTGAATTTAACTCAGATGACCATTATATCTACTATTGCAGGCAGGAATCCCTCAAAAGAAATGGAGTAGCCATCATGGTCAACAAAAGAGTCCGAAATGCAGTACTTGGATGCAATCTCAAAAACGAAAGAATGATCTCTGGTCATCTCCAAGGCAAACCATTCAATATCAAGATAATCCAAGTCTATGTCCCAACCAGTAATGCTGAAGAAGCTGAAGTTGAACGGTTTTATGAAGACCTACAAGACCTTTTAGAACTAACACCCAAAAAAGATGTCCTTTTCATTATAGGGGACTGGAATGCAAAAGTAGGAAGTCAAGAAACACCTGGAGTAACAGGCAAATTTGGCCTTGGAATATGGAACGAAGCAGGGCAAAGACTAATACAGTTTTGCCAAGAAAATGCACTGCTCATAGCAAACACCCTCTTCCAACAGCACAAGAGAAGACTCTACACATGGACATCACCAGATGGTCAACACCGAAATCAGACTGATTAATTCTTTGCAGCCAAAGATGGAGAAGCTCTATACAGTCAACAAAAACAAGACCAGGAGCTGACTGTGGCTCAGATCATGAACTCCTTATTACCAAATTCAGACTTAAATTGAAGAAAGTAGGCAAAACCGCTAGACCATTCAGGTATGACCTAAATCAAATCCCTTATGATTATACAGTGGAAGTGAGAAATAGATTTAAGGGCCTAGATCTGATAGATAGAGTGCCTGATGAACTATGGACAGAGGTTCATGACATTGTACAGGAGACAGGGATCGAGACCATTCCCATGGAAAAGAAATGCAAAAAAGCAAAATGGCTGTCTAGGGAGGCCTTACAAATAGCTGTGAAAAGAAGAGAAGCGAAAAGCAAAGGAGAAAAGGAAAGATATAAGCATCTGAATGCAGAGTTCCAAAGAATAGCAAGGAGAGAAAAGAAAGCCTTCTTTAGCGATCAATGCAAAGAAATAGAGGAAAAGAACAGAATGGGAAAGACTAGAGATCTCTTCAAGAAAATGAGAGATACCAAGGGAACATTTCATGCAAAGATGGGCTCGATAAACGACAGAAATGGTATGGACCTAACAGAAGGAGAATATATTAAGAAGACGTGGCAAGAATACACAGAAGAATTGTACAAAAAAGATCTTCACGACCCGGATAATCACAATGGTGTGATCACTCATCTAGAGCCAGACATCCTGGAATGTGAAGTCAAGTGGGCCTTAGAAAGCATCACTGTGAACAAAGATAGTGGAGGTGATGGAATTCCAGTTGAGCTGTTTCAAATCCTGAAAGATGATGCTGTGAAAGTGCTGCACTCAATATGCCAGCAAGTTTGGAAAACTCAGCAGTGGCCACAGGACTGGAAAAGGTCAGTTTTCATTCCAATTCCAAAGAAAGGCAATGCCAAATTATGCTCAAACTACTGCACAATTGCACTCATCTCACACGCTAGTAAAGTAATGCTCAAAATTCTCCAAGCCAGGATTCAGCAATACGTGAACCGTGAACTCCCTGATGTTCAAGCTGGTTTTAGAAAAGGCAGAGGAACCAGAGATCAAATTGCCAACATCGCTGGATCATGGAAAAAGCAAGAGAGTTCCAGAAAAACCTCTATTTCTGCATTATTGACTATGCCAAAACCTTTGAATGTGGATCACAATAAACTGTGTAATATTCTGAGAGAGATGGGAACACCAGACCACCTGACCTGCCTCTTGAGAAACCTATATGCAGGTCAGGAGGCAACAGTTAGAACTGGACATGGAACAACAGACTTGTTCCAAATAGGAAAATAGTATGTTAAGGCTGTATATTGTCACCTTGCTTATTTAACTTATATGCAGAGTACATCATGAGAAACGCTGGACTTAAAGAAACACAAGCTGGAATCAAGATTGTGGGGAGAAATATCAATAACCTCAGATATGCAGATGACACCATCCTTATGGCAGAAAGTGAAAAGGAACTAAAAAGCCTCTTGATGAAAGTGAAAGAGGAGAGTGAAAAAGTTGGCTTAAAGCCCAACATTCAGAAAACGAAGATCATGGCATCTGGCCCCAACACTTCATGGGAAATAGATGGGGAAACAGTGGAAACAGTATCAGACTTTATTTTTTTGGGCTCCAAAATCATTGCAGATGGTGACTGCAGCCATGAAATTAAAAGACGCTTACTTCTTGGAAGAAAAGTTATCACCAACCTAGATAGCATTTTCAAAAGCAGAGACGTTACTTTGCCGACTAAGGTCCGTCTATTCAAGGCTATGGTTTTTCCAGTAGTCATGTATGGATGTGAGAGTTGGACTGTGAAGAAGGCTGATTGCTGAAGAATTGATGATTTTGAACTGTGGTATTGGAGAAGACTCTTGAGAGTCCCTTGGACTGCAAGGAGATCCAACCAGTCCATTCTGAAGGAGATCAACCCTGGGATTTCTTTGGGAGGAATGATGCTAAAGCTGAAACTCCAGCACTTTGGCCACCTCAAGTGAAGAGTTAACTCATTGGAAAAGACTGGGGGCAGGAGGAAAAGGGGACAACAGAGGATGAGATGGCTGGATGGCATCACTGACTCGATGGACATGAATCTGAGTGAACTCCGGGAATTGGTGATGGACAGGGAGGCCTGGCATGCTGCAACTCACGGGGTTGCAGAGTCGGACATGGCTGATCGACTGAACTGAACTGAACTGAACTGAACTAGGTTGGTCATAGCTTTTCATCCAAGGAGCAAGAGTCTTTTAATTTCATGGCTGCAGTCACCATCTGCAGTGATTTTCGAGCCCCCCCCAAAATAAAATCTGTCACTGTTTCCACTGTTTCCCATGTTTCCACTGTTTCTATTTGCCATGAAGTGATGGGACCAGATGCCATGATCTTCGTTTTCTGAATGTTGAGTTTAAAGCCAACTTTTCACTCTCTTCTTTCACTTTCATCAAGAGGCGCTTTAGTTCTTCTTCGTTTCTGCCTTAAGTGTGGTTTCATCTGCATATCTGAGGTTATTGATATTTCTCCGGAAAATCTTGATTCCAGCTTGTGATTCCTCCAGCCCAGCGTTTCTCATGATGTACTCTGCACATAAGTTAAATAAGCAGGGTGACAATATACAGCCTTGACGTACTCTTTTCCCAATTTGGAACCAGTCTGTTGTTCCATGTCCAGTTCTAATTATTGCTTCTTGACCTGCATACAGATTTCTCAGGAGGCACATCAGGTGTTCTGGTACTCCCATTTCTTTAAGAATTTTCCACAGTTTGTTGTGATCCACACAGTCAAAGCCTTTGGCATATTCAATAAAGTATAAGTAGATGTTGTTCTGAAACTCTCTTGTGTCTTCAATGATCCAACAGATGTTGGCAGTTTGATCTGTTCTTCTGCATTTTCTCCATCCAGCTTGAACATCTGGAAGTTCATGGTTCATGTACTGTTGAAGCCTGGCTTGGAGAATTTTGAGCATTAATTTGCTAGCATGTGAGATGAGTCCAATGGTGCCGTAATTTGAGCATTCTTTGGCATTGCCTTTTTTTGGGATTGGAATGAAAACTGACCTTATCCAGTCCTGTGGCCACCGCTGAGTTTTCCCAATTTGCTGGCATATAGAGTGCAGTACTTTCACAGCATCATCTTTTAGGATTCGAAATAGCTCAACTGGAATTCCATCACCTCCACTTTGTTTGTAATGATGCTTCCTAAGGCCCACTTGATGTCACATTCCAGGATGTCTGGCTCTAGGCGAGTGATCATACCATCGTGATTATCTGTGTTGTGTAGATCTTTTTTGCATAGTTCTGTTTATTCTTGCCATCTCTTCTTAATATCTTCTGCTTTTGCTAAGTCCATAGCATTTCTGTGCTTTATTGTGCCCATTTTTGCATGAAATGTTCCCTTAGTATCCCTAATTTTCTTGACGAGATCTCTAGTCTTTCCCATTATATTGTTTTCCTCTATTTCGTTGCACTGATCACTGAGGAAGGCTTTCTTATCTCTACTTGCTGTTCATTAGAACTCTGCATTCAAATGGGTATGTCTTTCCTCTTCTTTGCTTTTCACGTCTCTTCTTTTCACAGCTATTTGTAAGGCCTCCTCAGACAGCCATTTTGCTTTTTTGCATTTCTTCTTCTTGGGGATGGTCTTGATCCCTGTCTCCTCTACAATGTCACAAATCTCCATCCATAGTTCTTCAGGCACTCTGTCTCTCAGATCTATTCCCTTGAATCTATTTTTCACTTTCACTGTATAATCATAAGAGATTTGATTTAGGTCATACCTGAATGGTCTAGCGGTTTTCCCTACTTTCTTCAATTTAAGTCTGAATTTGGCAATAAGGAGTTCATGATCTGAGCCACAGTCAGCTCCTGGTCTTGTTTTTGTTGACTGTATAGAGCTTCTCCATCTTTGGCTGCAAAAAATATAATCAATCTGATTTCGGTGTTGATCATCTGGTAATATCCATGTAGTCTTCTCTTGTGTTGTTCGAAGAGTTTGTTTGCTATGACCAGTGTGTTCTCTTGGCAAAACTCTGTTAGCTTTTGCCCTGCTTCATTCTGTACTCCAAGGCCAAATTTGCCTGTTACTCCAGGTATTTCTTGAATTACTGCTTTTGCATTCCAGTCCCCTATAATGAAAAGGACATCTTTTTTGGGTGTTAGTTCTAGAAGGTCTTGTAGGTCTTCATAGAACCATTCAACTTCAGCTTCTTCAGCATTATTGGTTGGGGCATAGACTTGGATTACTGTGATACTGAATTGTTTGCCTTCAAAATGAACAGAGATCATTCTGTTGTTTTTGAGATTGCATCCAAATACTGCTTTTTGAACTCTTTTGCTGACTATGATGGCTACTTCATTTCTTCTAAGGGATTCTTGCCCACAGTAGTAGATATAATGGTCATCTGAGTTAAAATCACCCATTCCAGTCCATTTTAGTTTGCTGATTCCTAAAATGTTGACGTTCAGTCTTGCCATCTCCTGTTTGACCACTTCCAATTGCCTTGATTCATGGACCTAACATTCCAAGTTCCTATGCAATATTGCTCTTTACAGAATCGGATTTGGCTTCTATCACCAGTCACACCCACAACTGGGTATTGTTTCTGCTTTGGCTCCGTATTTCATTCTTTCTTCAGTTAGTTCTCCACGGATCTCCAGTACCATGTTGGGCATATACCAACTTGGGGAGTTCATCTTTCAGTGTCTTATATTTTTGCCTTTTCATACTATTCATGCGGTTCTCAAGGCAAGAGTACTGAAGTGGTTCACTATTCCCTTCTCCAGTGGACAACGTTTGTCAGAGCTCTCCACCATGACCCATCTGTCTTGAGTGGCCCTACATGTCATGGCTCAGTTTCATTGAGTTAGAGAAGGTTATGGTGCATGTGATCAGATTGGTTAGTTTTCTGTGATTGTGGTTTTCAGTCTGTCTGCCCTCTGATGGTAAAGGATAAGAGGTTTATGGAAGATTCCTGATGGGAGAGACTGACTGAGCGGGAAACTGGGTCTTGTTCTGATGGGCAGGGCCATGCTCAGTAAATTTTTTATCCAATTTTCTGTTGATGAGTGGAGCTGTGTTCCCTCCCTGTTATTTCAGTTCAGGTCAGTGGCTCAGTCTTGTCTGACTCTTTGCGACCCCATGAATCACAGGACGCCAGGCCTCCCTGTCCATCATCATCTTCCGGAGTTCACTCAGACTCACATCCATTGAGTCAGTGATGCCATCCAGCCATCTCATCCTCTGTCATCCCCTTCTCCTCCTGCCCTCCATCCCTCCCAGCATCAGAGTCTTTTCCAATGAATCAACTCTTCGTATGAGGTGGCCAAAGTACTGGAGTTTCAGCTTTAGCATCATTCCCTCCAAAGAAATTCCAGGGCTAATCTCCATCAGAATGGACTGGTTGGATCTCCTTGCAATCCAAGGGACTCTCAAGAGTCTTCTCCAACACCAAGTTCAAAAGCATCAATTCTTTGGCACTCAGCTTTCTTCACAGTCCAACTCTCACATCCCTACATGACCACAGGAAAAACCATAGCCTTGACTAGACGGACCTTTGTTGGCAAAGTAATGTCTCTGCTTTTGAATATACTATCTAGGTTGGTCATAACTTTTCTTCCAAGGAGTAAGCGTCCTTTAATTTCTTGGCTGCAGTCACCATCTGCAGTGATTTTGGAGCACCCAAAAATAGTCTGACAGTGTTTCCACTGTTTCCCCATCTATTTCCCATGAAGGGATGGGACCGGATGCCATGATCTTCATTTTCTGAATGTTGAGCTTTAAGCCAATTTTTTCACTCTCCTCTTTTACTTTCATCAAGAGGCTTTTTAGTTCCTCTTCATTTTCTGCCATAAGGGTGGTGTCATTTGCATATCTGAAGTTATTGATATTTCTCCCGGCAATCTTGATTCCAGCTTGTGCTTCTTCCAGTCCAGCGTTTCTCATGATGTACTCTGCATATAAGTTAAATAAGCAGGGTGACAATATACAGCCTTGATGTACTCCTTTTCCTATTTGGAACCAGTCTGTTGTTCCATGTCCAGTTCTAACTGTTGCTTCCTGACCTGCATATAGGTTTCTCAAGAGGCAGGTCAGGTGGTCTGGTATTCCCATCTCTTTCAGAATTTCCCACAGTTTATTGTGATCCACACAAAGGCTTTGGCATAGTCAATAATGCAGAAATAGAGGTTTTTCTGGAACTCTCTTGCTTTTTCGATGATCCAGATGTTGGCAATTTGATCTCTGGTTCCTCTGCCTTTTCTAAACCAGCTTGAACATCTGGAAGTTCGTGGTTCACGTATTGCTGAAGCCTGGCTTGGAGAATTTGGAGCATTACTTTACTAGTGTGAGAGATGAGTGCAATGGTGTGGTAGCTTGAGCATTCTTTGCCATTGCCTTTCTTTGGGATTGGAATGAAAACTGACCTTATCCAGTCCTGTGGCCACTGCTGAGTTTCCAAATTTCCTGGCATATTGAGTGCAGCACTTTCACAGCATCATCTTTCAGGATTTGAAATAGCTCAACTGGAATTCCATCACCTCCGCTAGCTTTTTCACAGTGATGGTTTCTAAGGCCCACTTGACTTCACATTCCAGGATGTCTGGCTCTAGGTAAGTGATCACACCATCATGAATATCGTGGTCATGAAGATCTTTTTTGTATAGTTCTTCTGTGTATTCTTGCCACCTCTTCTTAATATCTTCTGCTTCTGTTAGGTTCAGACCATTTCTGTCCCTTATCGAGCTCATCTTTATGAAATGATCCCTTGGTGTCTCTAATTTTCTTGAAGAGATCTCTAGTCTTTCTCATTCTGTTGTTTTCCTCTATTTCTTTGCATTGATCACTGAGGAAGGCATTCTTTTCTCTTCTTGCTATTCTTTGGAACTCTGCATTGAGATGCTTATATCTTTCCTTTTCTCCTTTGCTTTTCACTTCTCTTCTTTTCACAGCTATTTGTAAGGCTCTCCCAGACAGCCATTTTGCTTTTTTGCATTTCTTTTCCGTGGGGATAGTCTCGATCCCTGTCTCCTGTACAATGTCACGAACCTCCGTCCATAGATCATCAGGCACTCTATCTATCAGATCTAGGCCCTTAAATCTATTTCTCACTTCCACTGTATAATCATAAGGGATTTGATTTAGGGCATACCTGAATGGTCTAGCGGTTTTCCCTACTTTCTTCAATTTGAGTCTGAATTTGGTAATAAGGAGTTCATGATCTGAGCCACAGTCAGCTCCTGGTCTTTTTTTGTTGACTGTATAGAGCTTCTCCATCTTTGGCTGGAAAGAATATAATCAGTCTGATTTCGGTGCTGACCATCTAGTGATGTCCATGTGTAGAGTCTTCCCTTGTGTTGTTGGAAGAGGGTGTTTGCTATGAGCAGTGCATTTTCTTGGCAAAACTCTAATTAGTCTTTGCCCTGCTTCATTCCATATTCCAAGGCCAAATTTCCCTGTTACTCCAGGTGTTTCTTGATTTCCTACTTTTGCATTCCAGTTCCTTATAATGAAAGGGACATCTTTTTGGGGTGTTAGTTCTAAAAGTTCTTGTAGGTCTTCATAGAACTGTTCAACTTCAGCTTCTTCAATGTTACTGGTTGGGGCATAGACTTGGATTACCATGATATTGAATGGTTTGCCTTGGAAACAAACAGAGATCATTCTGTCATTTTTGACATTGCATCCAAGTACTGCATTTCAGACTCTTTTGTTATTTACCTAGGGCTAAACTATGGTGGCGGTAATGAAGATAATGGCGACCTCCTTCAAAATGTCCCATGCATGTACTGCTATACTCAGTGCCCCCAACCCTGCAGCAGGCCACCGCTGACCCACGCCTCCAGTGGATACTCCCTGACACTCCTGCGCAAGTCTAGATCAATCTCTTGTGGGGTTACTGCTCTTTTCTTCTGGGTCCTAGTGCACACAAGGTTCTGTTTGTGCTCTTCAACAGTCTATTTCCCAGTCCTTTGTAAGTTCTTGCAGCTCTATGGTGGGGTTTACGATGACCTCCTCCAAGAAGGCTTATGCCATACCGAAGTCTGCTGCACCCAGAGCCCCTGCCCCTGTGGCAGTCTACTGCTGACCCTTATCTCCACAGGAAACACTGAAATAAGTTCTCAGTCTCTGTGGGGTCTATGGGTCCTAGTGCACACAAGGCTTCTTTGCCCTTGGACGTGGGGTTGTGATTCAAATCCAGGCCTCTTGGTACAGAGAAAGGGATCCCTCCTACACTCCTCGAAGTTGCTCTAGTGCCACGTGGCCACCGCTCAGGTGCATATCTTGCTCAAGGATATGTTTTTCCTAAGCTCTATGCTAATGATTATATAACAACAATATATCTTGATCTATGACATGTTTCTCCTTAACAAGAACCTTCTGACTATCCTGTTATCTTAAGATGTATGTTGTGTGAGTGGGTCTAATAAGACCTTTCCATTGTTAGTAACCAATTGAAAAAGTATATAAAGTGAAATTGAAGTCGCTCAGTCATGTCCAACTCTTTGTGACCCCATGGACTGTAGCCTACCAGGCTCCTCTGTTCATTGGATTTTCCAGGCAAGAGTAGTGGAGTGGGCTGCCATTTCCTTCTCCAGAGGATCTTCCTAACCCAGGGATCAAACCCAGGTCTCCTGCATTGCAGACAGACAGTTTACCATCTGAGCCACCAGGGAAGCCCCAAAGTATATAAAACCCTACACAAACTAGTGAGTGGGACACTCTCTGCCCCCTTCTGATGTCTATGCCAGAAGCTTTTTCTATCCCTTTTTTACTGTCATAAAACTTCCCACACGAAGCTCTGAGTGCCTGAAGCTGCATCTCTGGTCCCAAAGCAAAATTCTCTTCTTCAGAGATCACAAATCTGACACCACTCACCATAAGCTATCACTTCCGAGACATTCTTGAAGTTGTACAAAGAGGAAAGGACCAAAGGAATTTTCCCTCTAAAATGTGGGTAAGGTCCTAGTGAATGTTTTTAGAAAACAGTTTCATGACTCACACAGAACCTGAGAGTATGACACTCCTTCATCTATCCCATGGAAGGAAAGTTATGACCAACTTAGACAGCATATGAAAAAGCAGAGATATTACTTTGTCAACAAAGGTCCGTCTAGTCAAGGCTATGGTTTTTCCAGTAGTCATGTATGGATGTGAGTGTTGGACTAGAAAGAAAGCTGAGCCCTAAAGAATTGATGGTTTTGAACTGTGGTGTTGGAGAAGACTCTTGAGATCCCTTGGACTGCAAGGAGATCCAGTCAGTCCATTGTAAAGGAGATCAGTCCTGGGTGTTTGTTGAAGCTGAAACTCCGATACTTTGGCCACCTGATGCGAAGAGCTGATTCATTGGAAAAGACCCTGATGCTGGGAAAGATTAAGGGCAGGAGGAGAAGGGGATGACAGAGGATGAGATGGCTGTATGGCATCATTGACTCAATGGACATAAGTTTGGGTAGACTCTGGGAGTTGGTGATGGACAGGAAGGCCTGGTGTGCTGCAGTTCATGGGGTCACAAAGAGTTGGACACGACTGAGTGACTGAACTGAACTCATCTGCAAACAGGCATTCTAACAGTATTGGCTGAAAGTCTGCCACAAATTAAACTGTTCATATCTTGTTATTACTATTATTTTTTTAATATTCTATGCTTTCTCTGTGAAATTAGAAAGAGTGGATGCTTTTATTTCAATTCTTGGAAGTTTCTTGACAACTTGAAAACTTGACAACTTGAAAACTCAGCTGAGGATAGGGGAGATGAGAGCGGATATGATCCATACTTCATGCTCTACTTTGAGGAGTCTATGGGCCTGACACCCAGAAAAGACAGTCTGGAATTAGCACTTTCCAATTTACAGTTCTGTCACATATTTTGCTGTGAAATTTCACAGGAGAGGAAAGGAGGCCAAGACAAGTAGCATGACTTTGCACTCAGCTAGTAAGTGATTACATAGGGTTGAGATTCAAATCCAGGCCTCTTGGTACAGAGAAAGGGAACCCTCCTACACTGTTGGTAGGAATGTAAATTGGTACAGCCACTATGGAAAACAGTATGGCATTTCCTTAGAAAAAACTAAAAATAGAGCTATCATATGATGCACCAATCCCACTCCCAGGAATATACCCAGAGAAAGCCATAATTCAAAAAGATACATGCACCCCAGAGTTCATTGCAGCACTCTTTACAATAGCCAGGACTTGGAAACAACTTAGATGTCCATCAACAGAGGAAAGGATAAAGATGTGGTACATATAGACAATGGAATATTGCTGAGACATAAACAAGAATGAAGCTGTGCCATTTGCAATAACATGGATGGACATAGAGATTATTATACTGAGTGAAGTAAATTCAAGAAAGATGAATATCATGATATTACTTAAATGTGTAATCTAAAAAATGATACAAATGAAGTTACTTACAAAATAGAAACAGTCTCTTAGATGTATAAAACAAAATTAGGGTGATTGAAGGGGAGATGGGGAAGGATAAATTAGGAGTTTGGAATTAGTAGATACAAACTACTATATATAGGATAGATAAACAACAAGGTTCTATTGTATAGCACAGGGAACTATATTCAATATCGTGTAATAACTTATAATAGAAAAGAATATATATATGTATAACTGAATTACTTTGCTGTACACCAGAAACTAATACAACATTGTAAATCAGCTATACTTCAATAAATAAATATAACAAATCCAGTCCTCTTGACCTCCACTCCAGTGCTCTTACCACCTCAGCACAGGTGGTGCAAACAGATCTTGACACCTGCTCTCCAAGTACTGCTGAAGGGACTGTGGGTGACATGGGCCCAGAATGCTATCTAGAATTCTATTCTTTTCTTTTAAATGCTTACTCTTGATACTTCTGAGGTGTGGTGAAACCCAGTCAAGAATCACTGTGGTAGTCAAAATTAAAATTAGCTCTAAACTTGCATATGTAATCTTAGTGAGTTTATTAGACTAACAAGCGCATTTTTAAAGGACTGTGAAAAGTTAGAAAGCATATTCTGCCCAGTAGTTACAGCAGCACTTAATTTAGGATGTACCTGGGGATCCCAAATTCTTTTATTCCAGTTTTATTGTTATATTGTTATGCTGCTGCTGCTAAGTCGCTTCAGTGGTGTCCGACTCTGTGCGACCCCAGAGACGGCAGTCCACCAGGCTCCCCCGTCCCTGGGATTCTCCAGGCAATTAACTGACATATAAAATTGTGTAAGATATACAACACAATGATGTGATATTTGTATATGTCAAAAAGAGTATCACAATAAGTTTAGCTAAAATCCATCACCTCACATAGTTACAAAAATTTTTTTCCTTGTGAAGAGAACTGTTAAGACCTACTATTTTTAGCAATTTTCAAATATACAAAATGGTACTTTTAGTTACAGGCATCATGCTGTGCATTAGATCCTCAGAACTTATTTATCTTATAACCAGAAGCTTGTACCTTTAGAACACTTTCACCCAATTGTCCTACCCCCACCTCCTGCCTCTGGCAACCACAAATCTGATCCCTGTTTCTATGAATTTGGTTTTTTAGATTCCACATAAGAGCAAGCTCATACAGTATTTGTCTTTCTCTGACTTATTTCACTTAGCATAGTGCCCTCAAAGTGTATCCATATTGTTGCAAGTGGGAAGATTTCTCTATTTTTTATGGATGAGTTTTATTCCCTGCATATACATACCACATTTTCTTTATCCATTCATCCGCTGTTGGACATTTATTTCCAGATCTTTGCTATTGTGACTAGTACTGCAGTGAACATGGAGGTGCAGATATCTCTTTAAATCCCAAATTCTTAGAGCTTCTTAGGTCTTCGGGTACAGGTGGAAAGGTTTAAGCAGTAGGAAATAAGGCTTTTTGAGTGATATGAAAAGAAATGTTATGCCATCTCCATGTAATGCCACTGTCTATAGTGGAATTTGTGAACAAATTACTTTGAAAAAAACATTATTGTCTCGATCCTCCAGTCTCTAAGACTGCTATCTCTTGCTACCATTCTGGGAAGGATTTCTTTCCATAATTCCCTGTATATTGCTGGGATGCAACCAAGGGTCAAGGGAAACAACATACCTGTGAGAAACTCTTGGTACATATTCCTGCTGTTCATCTTTCTGTAGTCAGATTTTCTCTAAAATAAACTTTTCTCTTGGGAATCTTCAAAACCTCAAGATGATTGCTGAGCTCCTAGGACATGTGACCAAGCTAAAAGCATTTTCTTCCTCTTTGGATCTCCCCCCGACCCCGAGGAACTAAGGGAGTTTCAAATCCTGTTTGATATGTGTTATGAAACAAACATTTTTAGTGAGATTTCACTTTCTGCTCACCACAAGTTTCTCCAGATTTCTTCCTCCCTGGGAGCTCTTGGGGTTACTCTACTGGTTCAAGCCCTGCGTTGAGAGAAATTCTAACCAATATGTCTAGAATTGCACATATGGATTGGGTGTGCTTCATCTTCATCCAGATCTCAGCTGTGTCTGAGCATTGTGGTCAGGCTGTCTCTTCCTGCTTCCTTCCCCTCTGACTCCTTTCTACCACAAACTTAGCTGCCAGTTTGACAGTATTGCCTGTGTTGTCTTATATTTTCTTTGAAGTGCAGAATTTGTTACTTTCTCCTAATGATGGCCAAAAGAAGCCTGTAAAGAGACTGAATTCTGAACCTACAACATGATCAAGAACTAACTTGAAACCATTACTAAAGGGTGGGAGGAAGAAACATCACAAAAACCCATTTATAGGGCCAATTCTTGGCAGAACTGAGAAATTTCTAGCCAGGTCTTAGTAGTTTTAACCTTAGTACTCTCTCCTTCATACACCTCTAGAGTATCCGGGGCCAAGATTTTGTACCATGTGTGTCACACTCCAGACACTTGGAGAGAAACCTTCCTTTGACAGCCCAGTGCTTCTCACTTTTAAGTACTGAAACTACAAGGTTTCAGTAGAAGTGTTTCTCAGAAAAAGAGATAAAAGCATAATAGTATTGTTTTGCAAAAACATCATAATGGGGAGGGGGGGTAACCCCTGGACAACATGTTTTTTTGTGAGTCAGGAGACATTCCCTAGCAGGATCCCTGAGGTTTGTAGCAATGCCTTTCTTGGGAAGAAAGGACCCCTTTTTGGCTTTTTCGAAACTCTCACCTATTCTATGTATCCTCTTGTTTTTGAATAAAAATAGTTAATGGCAACTTCCCTGGTGGTCCAGTGGTTACGAATATGCCTTCCAATGCAGGGGACATGGGTTTGATCCCTCGTCAGGGACATAAGATCCCACATGCCTTGGGGCAACTAAACCTGTGCACCACAACTAGGGAGAAGCCTCTGTGCCACAAGGAAAGATTCCACATGCCTCGGCTAAGACTCAATGCAGCCAATAAATAATAAATAAATAGAAACGATTTATCATCTGCCAGGTGTAATTAGTACTTTACATGTATTTACTAGGGTAACAAGTAATTCTATGAAGTAAATACCATTGTTCCAGTTTTTAGTTTTTAGATGAGGAAACAGACACAGAAAAATAAGTAGTCCAAGGTCACCTAGCCGGTAAGGAACAGAGCTGTGATGGTATCACTGTTTACCCAAGACCATGTGGCTTCTCTTAATCCTTATACTTTCTGCTGGTGAGCTGGGTTGATACACGGATCTAACTATTCCTTTGCAATATCCTTGGCAGGTTCCTATGCAATATTGTTCTTTATAGCATCGGACTTTACTTTGACCACAGACATATCCGCAGCAGAGTGTCATTTCCACTTTGGCCCAGCCACTTCATTCTTTCTGGAGCTATTAGTAATTGCCCTCCCTTCTTCCCCAGTAGCATATTGGACCCCTTCCTACCTGTGGGGCTCATATTCTGGTATCATATATTTTTGTGTTTTAATACTATTCATGGGGTTCTCACAGTAAAAATACTGGAGTGGGTTGCCATTTCCTTCTCCAGTGGACCACGTTTTGTAGGAACTCTTCACTATGACCCATTTGTCTTGGATGGCCCTGTATGACATGGCTCATAGCGTCATTGAGTTATGCAAGCCCCTTTGCCACAAGGCTGCGATCCATGAATGCAAGAATAGCTGGAACTCTCCTATAATACTGGCAGGAAGGTAAGATGGCACAACCAGTCTAGAGGAGTTTGGTTATTTCTTACAGACACTCACCATATGACCCAGCAAACAAACTCCTGAGCATTTACCCTAGACCAGGATTTCTCAGCCCTGGCACTATTGACATCTCAGGCCAGCTAATTCTTGATTGGGTGGTGGGGAGCAGGTTGTTCTATCCTTTGGAGGATATTTAGCAGCATCCCTGATTTGTGCATTCCAGTGATGCAAGTAGCACCACCTTCCACCAAGATGAGACAATCAAAATGTCTCCAAACATTGTCAGACATCCCTTGAGATTGCAAAATAGCCCCCACTTGAGAACCACATTGCTAGAGAAATGAAACTTAAGTTCATGCAAACCCAAGTTCATGCAAATACCTAAACCCAAAATGTTCATGAGTGTCTTATTCACAATTGCCAAAAACTAGAACCCAAATATCCTTCAATGGAGAAAGGAATAAGAAAACAATGCTAAGTCCATGCAGTGTAGTACTACTACTACAGCAAAAAAATAAAATAAAATAAAGTCATTGATATACACATTAAATTTAATGGACCTCAAAGTTATTATGCTGAGTGAAAGTCAGTCTCAAAATGTTACAGAATGTATGGTTCCATTTACATGGCATTCTTGAAAAGTCAAAATTATAAGGACAAAAAGGTAGACCAGTGGTTGTCAGAAGTTAGGAATGAAGGGAAAATGTGGCAAAGGGATAACATGAGTTGAGTTTTGGTGGGTAGTAGAACTCTTCTGTATACTGACTACTGTGGTGTTTACATGTACCATAGCTCACAGAACTGTATACCAAAAGAAAGATCCAATTTTATTGTATGTTCAAAGTAAAAAAAAAAATTTTAATTTGGCTGCATCAGGTCTTAGCTATGGCCTATGGGCTCTTCCTTACAAGGTGTAGGCTTCTCTCTCTAGTTGTGCCTCACAGGCTTAGTTGCCCCATGGCATGTGGAATCTTAGTTCCCTGATCAAGGATTGAACCTGCATCCCCTGCATTGGAAGGTAGATTCTTAATCACTGGACCACCAGGGAGGTCCTAAAATTTTTTTAAATAGGAAGTTTTTAAAAACCTGGGACACAAGGTTTTTGGATGTTATTAAGTGAAGCTGTGATTCCAGGAGCTGCTATAGCCATCTTGTCTTTGATTATGTCAGTGGTAATGAACTTTGGAACTGCCCCTCTCAGGACTTCTTGCTGTGTGACATAATATATCTCCTTTATACTTAGGAGATGTGGTATATATATACAATGGAATACTACTCAGCCATAAAAAGAAAAAAAGAATGAAATTACCATTTGCAGCAACATGGATGCAACTAGAGATTATCATATTAAGTGAAGTAAACAAAGACAAACATCATGTGATATCACTTACATGTGAAAGCTTTAAAAAATACAAATGAGAATGGATAAAAAAGCTGTGGTACACATACACAATGGAATATTACTCAGCTATTAAAAAGAATGCATTTGAATCAGTTCTAATGAGGTGGATGAAACTGGAGCCTATTATACAGAGTGAGGTAAGTCAGAAAGAAAAAAAAACAATACAGTATATTAATACATATATATGGTATTTAGAAAAGATAGTAACGATGACCCTATATGCGAGACAGCAAAAGAGACACAGATGTAAAGAACAGACTTTTGGACTCTGTGGGAGAAGGCAAGGGTGGGATGATTTGAGAGATAGCATTGAAACATGTATATTATCATATGTGGAATAGATCGCTAGTCCAGGTTCGATGAGACAGGGTGCTCAGGGCTGGTGCACTGGGATGACCCTGAGAGATGGGATGGGGAGGGAGGTGGGAGGGGGTTTCTAGATAGGGGACACATGTACACCCATGGCTGATTCATGTCAATGTATGGCAAAACCACTACAATATTGTAAAGTAATTAGCCTCCAATTAAAATAATTAAAAAATACAAATGAACTTATTTACAGAATAGAAATAGACCCACAGACATAGAAAAAAAATTTACAGCTACCAAAGACAAAAGGGCAGGGGAGGGATAAATTAGGAATATGGGATTAACATATATACATTACTACATATAAAATAGATAATCAACAAGGACCTACTCAATATTTTATAATATTATAATTTTATAATATAAAATATTTAAAATATAATTTTATAATATTATAATATCCTGGAAGATCCCACATTCCATGGGGCAATTAAGCCTGGTGCTGCAACTACTGAGCCCATGTGCCCTAGAGCCCATGCTCTGCAACAAAAGCCACCACAATGAGAAGCACGTGCACTGTAACTAGAGAGTAGGTCCCAACTGCCACAACTGGAGAAAGCCCGCATGCAGCAACAAAGACCCAGTGCAGCCATAAATAAATAAATAAATATTAAAGAAAAGAAACAGTGGATGCAAAAGTGAATGGTAAAAAGCTACAAGAAGGAAGAAGAGCTTAGAACTGATTCTGTGTTCTACAATATGACCTCTTCTACATGGCCTGTTGTTTTTCATTTCAATAAAGTTATTTGGATTTAAAATAATCTTTTAAAGTAATTGCTAATACTTCTGGCTAGATCTAAAGGTCATTAGTACTTTAGAATGAATTAATCTCAGTTTTTTATTATGTGATTCTAATAACTGCAATGAAGAAATTGAAATTTTGATTGGGTGAGGGTTAAGCAAATAATGCTCAAGTAATGGCAGCACTTCAGTTTACAGACAGGCTTGGGGGTTGGGGGAAGGGCTTTGACAATGAAAAGCTGGGGGCCATTCGAGGGCAATAGATACAATATGCCAAAGACTATTTCAAACTTTTTCAGAGAACTGCCTGCATGGAAGTTTTCAGATTTAAATTGCATGCAATCCTGTTTATACTAGCAATTTCATTTAAACCTTGTCCTCAAGAACCTTGCCTTTCACACCTTACTCATCACTCATTTCCACAACTAGTGGTCACATCTATGAAAAGGAAGCATTAAGCAATTCACAAATTTGACTAGGGCTCACTGGCTCTAGTCAAATTTGTGAAAGCAGCAGCCCAATCTCTCTCATCTCTATATGAATTTTAGCAGGGCCTTTAAAGCCTCCCCCAACAGAAGGTTTCTGGCTTCTTTGTTTTGTTTTGGTTTTGTCTGGGAGGATTTGAAACCTGACTGCACGTCTTTCTCAGAGGTCAGTCAAGACTCCAATAGGAAAGAGGGCTGGCCAACCAAGCAGATACCTCAGTGATTTTTTTCTACTTTCATTTTTAATCTTATTTTCATACCCTGAATAATCCCAAGGATTTAAGAGGGAAATAAAACTTAGTTTTTCTTTACAAATAAGTTTAAAACCCTTCATTAACTTGAATTAGTGTTAGGTATGGGAATATATTTTGGGTGGGGTCCTCATACACAAATAGGACTCCCCAGTTGCTACAAAAGCTCTTGTCTCCATTTAGCTCATTTAGGGTAGACAATCTATAAAGAAAGTATTACAGGCTATGAAGGAAAGGAGGACAGTTATATTCCTTTGTTTCTTATCACTAAAAGATACAGCAAGAGGAGTGAAGTCTGAAGGAAAACAGATTTCTTTCCTCTCACTCTTAGTGAATGTGTGGTACTGCCTCCAATCTTGCCCCATTGTTGATTAAAAAAAAAAAAAAAGACACCAAAACCACAAGGTAGTTTGAAACTTCTGGTAGAGGAGTTGGATGATATAACAAAATAGACACTGACAAAAAAATTCTTTTTTTTAGAATACTATAATTGTAAAGTTGAAGGCACATCCTTGGCAGAAATATGATCAGTTGCATGCTTGTGGAAAAACAAACTACTGAATATCTTGACTACAGTAGATGATTATTGCACAACATCGTCCACTGATGTTTTGGGTATTAATCAATGTTCAACAATGGTTAATTAAACATTTCTTTAACTAAAAGCATAAGATTGAGACGCCTGGTTTTGGCTATAAAAGGCATTTATTATCAATGCCATTACAGAAGCTCTTTTCACTGAAGAACAAGAATTCGTGCTTTTGTATTTTATCTGGTTACCCATACCAGATAAACTTTCAGAAAAACTACAGAAAGTTAGTGTAAAAATAGCTAATAATTTGGCATGAATCTAAATATTTTATATTTGGTAAAACAGTATTTTTAAAATATAGAAAATAAACAAAAAAATCTAAAAGGAGTGAGTCCAGAAATGTTTTTATTTTATTAAAACAACCAGTAACCAGATGCCTCACCCAAAGAAAATAATAAAATAGAGTAAAATAAATATTAAGGAAAATAATTTTAAAGCAAGATCCACAAGTAATGGAAAAAATTCACTAAGAACATACATTTTTGATTTTTAAGCTGAATATATAAAAGATATGGACATTTAAATTTTTGGAAACATTTTGTCTACAATGCAATTTTAAGTATTCTTAACAAGGTATACATCCAATAGAATAACCTTTAAAAAGTTAAAGCAAAGTATAAAATTATTTGTTCACAAGGCATCAAATCTAATACTCTAAAATGTTGATACTAAACTAGGAAAAATAACACTTCTATTGTCACAACTGACAACCATACTTCTTTAGACAATGATACTAAATAGTTATGTTTTAACCTTTGAAATATAAAAGGCATCTTTGGGTATTTAAGATAAAAGATGCCCCTTAGTTGAGTCTGAATCAGCACTGGATATGACAACATCCTTGTTATCATCAGACTGAGGGCATGGTTGCTGAATGAATACAGAAGAGTGACGAAGGAACAACAAAAAACGAACTTCAAATATTCTAATATCAAATTCAAATATAAATCCATTTCCTTCTATATGGTAACGTGTATAAGTGTATGATACGAGTAAACACAGATGCATATGCTCACATTTATAAAGTTTGTTCTTATTAGTAAATAATTACCTAAAGCTAGTTACTAACTCAAAGCAGGGGGTTTGATCCCCTCTGTATATCACCTCTCTCTTTGGTGACTACAGATGCTCTATGAAGCTAATGGGAGCTCAGAATTTCAAGAGACTTGTGGAAGAGAATTCAAAGATAGTGACAGATATTTAAAGTAGGATTCTTTTGAAATGGCATGTTTTCTATTCCTGTACAAAAGGCTAAATTATATTCTTGATTTTTCTCAGATTATATAGGCTCTCTTCTCATTGTCCTATGGTGTGCATCTCTTGGCATGTGGGGCCAAATGGACAATTCTAACACACACATGAAATAAAAGCAGTAACTGGCTATGTTCTAGTGCTTCAGAGAGACAGCAATGAAAATGAGGGGAAAGGTGTCTCTTTTTTCAAAAGTCTCTATTATACATTTTTTTGTATTAGCTATTTCTTCTAGAAGAAACAAGTTATGGTATGATGGACCACTGGGATCGAAATAAGAAACAAGTATTAAAATTCAAAGTGAAAGCATGGAAGATGGCATAGGCATTGGTCTAAAAAAAGCCTAGACATACAAATTCATTCATACTTCATTAAAATTGGTTTGCTTTTCTAGATTAAAAGCACCTTCATCACATTTTAGTTCTCTTTTTAAGATAGCTGAGATAAAAACGAGATCTTTTCCAAATCTTAAAAGTCAATGTAGAATTATGTTGTAAACTTTTTGAGTCTGTATGAAAGAATAAGAGAAAAAGGAAGTTGGGGAAGAAGAAACCCATCCCCTACTCCCACATGATTTGACTCTGCTCTGTAAAAACAATTTTAATATTTACTGCTGACCTCAAGGGGATATAATAACTAATATTTACTGAGTATAAATCTTATGTGCTAGGCATTGAGTTAGCAGCTTTACATGTGACAATGGGACTAGACATTAGGAACTTACGAGTTTTTTTCACTTACATATTCTGCATCTGAAATCCACCTTGCAGATAACAAATTAGTTTAAATAGTCATACAAGTACCAGACCTCTGACCAATGTATTAACTCCCAGGCACTCACAGGGCAATTTCTAAGTTTATATGCCAATGAGAAGCCCATAAATCTGCCAATCACACAAACTAGCAAGTGCAAATATTTTAAACTACAGACAAATATAGATTTGGCTAAAAGGTATCACAACCTAGGGAAATTCTCATTTCTGTATTACAATTTACTACAGTTTTTGGAAAAAGCAGCTTAGTGTAATGGCATTATTTTAAAGTCATTTTGAGAGATTATCTAAAACAATAAGACAATTAAAATCTATTAAACTATAAATATCAGCTAATGTCTTGTACTCTCTCCAAAAAGGACAGATTTAGTGAATCCAGGTTTTCATTCCAATCCCAAAGAAGGGTAATGTCAAAGAATGTTCAACCTACCATACAACTGCACTCATTTCACATGCTAGTAAAGTAATGCTCAAAATTCTCCACACCAGGCTTCAACAGTATGTGGACCAAGAACTTCCAGATGTTCAAGCTGAATATAGAACAGGCAGAGGAACCAGAGATCAAACTGCCAATATCCACTGGATCAAAGAAAAAAGCAAGAGAATTCTAGAAAAACATCTACTTTTGCCTCATTGACTACACTAAAGCCTTTGACTTTGTGATCAAAACAAACTGTGGAAAATTCTTAAAGAAATGGGAGTACCAGACCACCTTAACTGCCTCCTGCAAAACCTGTATGCAGGTCAAGAAGCAACAGTTAGAACCAGACAAGGAACAATAGACTGGTTCCAAGTTGGGAAAGGAGTACATCAAGGCTATATATTGTTACCCTGCTTGTTTAACTTATATGCAGAGTACATCATGCGAAATGTCAGGCTGGATGAAGCACAACCTGGAATCAAGACTGGCACGAGAAGTATCAACAACCTCAGATATGCAGATGACACCACACTTATGGTAGAAAGTGATGAGGAACTAAAGAGCCTCTAGATGAAAGTAAAAGTGGACAGTGAAAAAGCTGACTTAAAACTCAATGGAGTGCCCAGCCTTCCACTGAAGACTGGTCTGCAGCCCCCACCACCCAGGCCACAGAATGGGTAGGAATCACCACTCAGTGGTCGTAAGCTGTTCTTCCAGACACTTGTAGAACTTCCACAAACTTCCACCAAAATGGAAATTTGGTTGATGGAAAATAAACTGTTTCTAAAAGATAAAACTCAACATTCAAAAAATGAATATCATGGCATTTAGTCCCATTACTTCAGGGCAAATAGATGGGGAATAAAAGGAAACAGTGACAGACTTTATTTTCTTGGGTTCCAGTCACAGACTGTGACCATAGCTATGAAATTAAAAGACACTTGTTCCTTGGAAGAAAAGCTATGACCAATCTAGACAGCATATTAAAAAGCAGAGATATTACTTTGCCAACAAAGGTCCATATAGTCAAAGGTGTGGTTTTTCCAGTAGTCACTTATGGATGTGAGAGTTGGACATAAAGAAGGCTAAGCACCGAAGAATTGATGCTTTTAAACTGTGGTGTTGGAGAAGACTCTTGAGAGTCCCTTGGACTGCAAGGCGATCAAACCAGTCAATCCTAAAGGAAATCAGTCCTGAATATTCATTGGAAGGACGGATGCTGAAGCTGAAGCTCCAAACCTTTGGCCATCTGATGTGAAGAAATGACTCACTGGAAAAGATTCTGATGCTGGGAAAGATTCATGGCAGGAAGAGAACGGGACAACACAGGATGAGATGGTTGGATGACATCACTGACTTAATACACATGAGTTTGAGCAAGCTCTGGGAGATGGTGAAGGACAGTGAAACCTGGCATGCTGCAATCCATGGGGTGGCATAGAGTTAGATGTGACTGAGTGAACAACACCAAGAATAACAACAAGGTAACTTTATGACCAGTATATGTTAAAGATGGTAGTGTCAATCTTTGGGGGAAAAAAAATCAATTGTAGAAGTGGCACAAAATCTTAAGTTCCTGAATCGAGGCAGAAATACTAAGAACTTATAGCTGAACTCAGCAGGAGTGAACTGAAAGATTACACAGAGCGTATGCAGGTCAAGAAGCAACAGTTAGAACTGGACATGGAACAACAGACTGGTTCCAAATAGGAAAAGGAGTATGTCAAGGCTGTATATTGTCACCCTGCTTATTTAACTTACATGCAGAGTACATCATGAGAAACGCTGGACTGGAAGAAACACAAGCTGGAATCAAGATTGCTGGGAGAAATATCAATAACCTCAGGTATGCAGATGACACCACCCTTATGGCAGAAAGTGAAGAGGAACTAAAAAGCCTCTTGATGAAAGTAAAAGAGGAAAGTGAAAAAGTTGGCTTAAAGCTCAACATTCAGAAAACGAAGATCATGGCATCCGGTCCCATCACTTCATGGCAACTAGATGGGGAAATAGTGGAAACAGTGTCAGACTTTATCTTTTTGGGCTCCAAAATCCCTGCAGATGGTGACTGCAGCCATGAAATTAAAAGATGCTTACTCCTTGGAAGAAAAGTTATGACCAACCTAGATAGCATATTGAAAAGCAGAGACATTACTTTGCCAACAAAGGTCCATTTAGTCAAGCCTATGGTTTTTCCAATGGTCATGTACGGATGTGAGAGTTGGACTGTGAAGAAAGCTGAGCACTGAAGAATTGATGCTTTTGAACTGTGGTGTTGGAGAAGACTCTTGAGAGTCCCTTGGACTGCAAGGAGATCCAACCAGTCCATTCTAAAGGAGATCAGCCCTGGGTGTTCTTTGGAAGGAATGATGCTAAAGCTGAAACTCCAATACCTTGGCCACCTCATGCGAAGAGTTGACTCATTGGAAAAGACTCTGATGCTGGGAAGGATTGGAGGCAGGAGGAAAAGGGGACGACAGAGGATGAGATGGCTGGATGGCATCACTGACTCAATGGACGTGAGTTTGAGTGAACTCCAGGAGATGGACAGGGAGCCTGGCGTGCTGCGATTCATGGGGTCACAAAGAGTCAGACCCAACTAAGCGACTGAACTGAAATGAACTGAACTGAAGGAGTCACTGAAGGAAGAATCTGATGTATTTTTTTTAACAGTGGAAAGATGGGAAGCAGGGAACTATATAGTATATAGGCCCTTAAGGTCTTTGAACTAAAAGATAAAGAAACAAAGAAGGTACTGGAAAAGTCGTCAGTTACTTTTGTCAATGAGAAGCTATCTACACTTAGCTCACACACTGGGGCATCTAAGAAAGCAACCACAAAAACCAAGATGCAGGGAGAATAAGAGGGGAAGAAAGTGTAATAAATAAGGCACGTCTATTTTTAAACAATTTCTACTGTTTTCCTTCAAAAACTAGACGTTTTATACAGTGCTTTGAAAGCCACTGCTCCCTAATCTGGCAGGCAGGGAGAAGGGCTCAAGAATCTCAAGATTATGCACTCAAATTTTACAATGTTTAATTATCTTTTCTTGAACTTTTAGTCAAATAAAAAATTATTTATGACTTCAGCAGCAATTCAGCATCTTCAGCTGTAGGACTTGTAAACCTCAATGCTCTACCTTATCTGTTGCTAGTGAAAACAAAAAATACTGGAATTTCATTTTCAATAAAGCTAGGTTCTGAGCTGATGCCCTGAAAAAGATATTTTTGTCATCAGACAAATGCAATTCAAATAGGTTCCCTAAAATGAGAGCATGAGACCAACATAAAGCCTTGCAATATTTTAAAAAGCTAAGGTGATCATGAATACTGTGTCAGTGCAGGACAACATCATCTAGCAGCATTCTCTGTGGCCTGTTATAACGCACTGTCGTCATCTTCCCTGTAGTCTCCGACCAGGAGTGAATGCTTGTCAGGTTCACTGGTACCAACGCTGTTTAGTGATCGTTTATCAGACAGTAGTGAATTTATGGAGGCTCTACTGTAATTAACAATTCGGTCCAGCAAACCCAGTTTAGGAGAATTTCTTGAGGTATCCTCTATTCCAACATGAACACTTATTTCTGAAGGACTTTTCTGTCCCAGTTGGTTTCGGGCATGTAGTTCATAATTCTCATAAGTTGGTTTCCTGTAACTGGAAAGATGCAAAAGTAGACTAGTTTGAAATGATCAAATGTGAACCAGGCACTTGTTACATTCAAAAATGAAGAGATTTGGACAGTATGAAATGTATAAAGGTGGTCCCTGCTAGGAAATTAGCTCAAAAGGAGTTGTGTGAGGTCACGTGATCAGAAATCCTACTTCTCAGAGCCAGTGTACTAGATTTTACACCCTCAGTGCTTGTGGTTGCTCTGTATAGACTACATAAGGTGATAATTACATAAAGTTAATATTTATCATTAAAAACAGTTTGGGCTTATCATTAATCAATACAAGAATAAAACCTAGCAAGACTGACTGTGGATGATAAAAGGAATACAAAAGAGAAGTGTGAGCAAGCCATTATACTTACAGTTTAAGGAAGAGTGAAGAAAGTACTACTGAAACAGATGAAGCAGCCATTGCAGCAGATCCCATCCAGGGCTGCAAAACCAAACCAATGGGCATAAAAACTCCTAGGAAATAAGTTTGGATTAATTAGAGCAGACAGTACTAAACACACTACCAATGTGTTCCTAATACATATATACAAATCATTTCCTTCCTCAATATTTAAGCAACAATTTATCCTCCTGTTGGTACAGATTTATGTCATTGCCAATTTTTCACTAACACAGTGTTGCTGTGAACATTCTTGTACATGTCTCCTTGTGTATGTTTGAGAACTTCCCTAGGGTACATACAGAGGTGAAACAGCTGGATTATAACATGGGCACATCTTCAACTTTAGGTAGATGCTTCTCAGTTGTTCTCCAAAGTGGCTATACCAGATCACAAACCCCCCAATAATGTATTAGAGTTCATATTCTACAAACTTATCTACACTTGGTTTTGACAGACATTTTAAAACTTGTTCAAATGATAGAGATGAGATAGACTTACTGCACTTGTAGTTTTTTATGTGCTAATCTGTATTTTTATACTTTTTCTACAGTGACTATATATTACTTGTATAATTTTTCAAAAATAACTTGCTCTATGAATTAATCTCCCTGGACTTTGATTGTTCTTTTACTTTGTCCTCTCTGTGTTT
Source organism: Oryx dammah (assembly GCF_014754425.2). Taxonomy (NCBI): domain Eukaryota; kingdom Metazoa; phylum Chordata; class Mammalia; order Artiodactyla; family Bovidae; genus Oryx; species Oryx dammah. The sequence continues at coordinate 67,188,399 of NW_024070207.1, forward strand.
CCCTGTTGATAACCAGCTTTGTAATTGTTCTCATGTTCTTCATGTTCATCTTTGGCTCTCTAACCAGAGAGAACAAAAAGAAAGTGATAATTATTTTTCTTTCTTTTTTAAAAAAATTATTTAGTTTTTATTTATTTTTGGCTGTGCTGGGTCTTCATTGTTGTACATGGGCTTTCTCTAGTTGCAACAACCAGGGCCTACTCTTCACTGCAGTGCGCAGGCTTCTCACTGTGATGGCTTCAGTAATCGAGAAGCATGGGCTCCAGCAGTTGTGGCTCACAGGCTTAGTTGCTCCATGGCATTTGGGATCTTCCCAGACCAGGGAAGATTGAACCCGTGTCCCCTGAATTGGCAGTAGGATTCTTAATCACTGGACCACCAGGGAAGTCTGATAACTATTTTTCTCATGTTATTGTTACCACTTACCAAGCCCCTAGGTAACAGGGATGATCAGATGCTTATTAAATAATTGTAACCTGCTTTTTGGGGGGTCATATTCTTTGTTCAATCTCTCTCTCTCTCTCTCTCTCTCTCTCACACACACACACACACACACACACACCTGGCTCCCCAACCTAAAAAAAGTGTTGGTATTTTAAAACATTAAGAACATTCTCTGTATGTTATGATTACAACAATGAAACAAGATAAAAACTGATACAGAGTAAAAAAGATCAGAAAGACATGTACAAACTAAAATACCAACAGTAGTTATATTTGGGTACTGAGATTAAAGGTAAATTTATTCTCTTCAGCAAAAATAATAAATGACCAAGTAAATAAGTACATATGGAGAAAGAGATGAAGCAATGTGGCAAGATATATTAACTGAATTTAGGTGAAGGGTATACAGATTTTATTATATCATTTTTTCCCTTACTTTTGTAGGTTTGAAAATTTCAAAATACAAAGTTGGAGGGGAAAAACGGTAAAATAAAATAAACCTGTCTGAATGATTATACATTTTAAGGCATAATGAAAATGCTGAAAATTTAAATTACTGATTTTCCCTGATAGCTCAGTTGGTAAAGAATCTGCCTGCAATGCAGGAGACTCTGGTTCAATTCCTTGGTTGGGAAGATCCACTGGAGAAGGGATAGGCTACCCACTCCAGTATTCTTGGGCTTCCCTTGTGGCTCAGCTGGTAAAGAATCCACCTGCAATGCAGGAGAACTGGGTTTGATCCCTGGGTTGGGAAGATCCCCTGGAGAAAGGAAAGGCTACCCACTGCAGTATTCTGGCCTGGAGAATTCCATGGACTGTATAGTCTATGGGGTCACAAAGAGTCGGACATGACTGAGTGACTTTCACTTTCACTTTAATATTATCTCTCACCATACCAGCAGGCTACATACAAAACTGGGCTCAAAACTAGTAAGAAGAAGACTAAAACTTCCAATATGGTAGGCATCTAACGACTTCAGGAAAAAAACAATACAAGTTAACCATCACATACCAGCAGCTATAGGAATTCCAATCAGATTATAAATTAGAGCAAAGACAAAATTTATCCGAATCCTCTTGACTGTCTTCCTTGATAAATCAATACTTGCCACTACATCCAGAAGATCATTCTGAGAACAGAAATATTTATGATATTAACAACAGATTCTAACTTAACTAGTAACTTGTATTTGATGCCATGTATGACAAAGATGATATGCATCTTAGGGAAATATGTGAATTAACTCAAATCTCAGATACTGCTAAAAATTTGAGTCAGTCTTGGAAGAGGTTTTTCAGAATTTTTTTCTCAGGGTTCTGAAAACACTTTTAGGGTTGTATGCTGGTACAGGGACTAAACCCCACTAAAATAACTTCAGTAAGTACTTGCTGAAGATAATTGTGTTCTATGTATATTCCTAAATTTAATTCTTCATTTAGAAGCTTGTCATTCTCATTTGCTCCCCTGAATTGAGAAAGTCTGAAAGTAATTACTAAGACTTCTCATACTCCCATCCTGAATTCTCCCTTTCTCAAAGGTCAGGAGGATGGAAATTAGAAGGACAGAGTCATATGTTCAATATACAACATTATCTCTGACCATGCAGAGCAGTCTCACACTCCTCAAAGGTCAGGCCACCAGACTTACCCTTATCAAAACCACATCAGCTGCTTCAATGGCTACGTCTGTGCCTGTGCCAATAGCAATTCCAACATTAGCCATGGCCAGAGCTGGGGAGTCATTGATTCCGTCTCCTACCATTGCTACCCGTTTCCCCTCCTCTTGAAGTTGCTTCACCTTAGCAACCTTGTGGGAAGGTAGAACTTCAGCAAACACTTTAGTAATGCCAACCTACATGAGGAAAAACAAACTCCACTCATTTCAAGAAATATTACTGAGTATGTGAAATATAGGGCTTCTCTGGTGGTTCAGTGGTAAAGAATCTGTCTGCCAATGCAGGAGATGCAGGTTCGACCCCTGGTCTTGCTTGGGAAATTTCATGGACAGAGAAGCCTGGTGGGCTACAGTCCATGGGGTCAAAAAGAGTCAGACATGACTGAGCAACTAAATAACAAAAACAACAAAGCCTAAAATCTAACTGTTATATTTTATATAAAATATTTATTATTTTACATAGTGATTTTATATACATAACAATGATGGTTCATCATTTTATATGATGAGGAGCCTTCATTTTCCACCTACCAGATGTCCAAATTTTAAAATATTAGTAATATCTAGGGATAGTAAGACTACAGGGAAATGAGCTCTCTTAGATACTGTTGGTGGGTGTAAATGTGTACTGTCATTTTGGAGGGCATGTACCAGCATCTATCAAAGTGGGCATGTCATTTGGTTAAGGAATTCCACTCCTAGCTATATTTTGGACATTCTTATACATGTATAAAAAGATGTATGCCCAAGGATGTATATTACTGCCTTAGTTGTAACAACAAAATTTTCAAAAGCACATAAATTATTATTTTTTATTAGAGGAATGGTTAAGCCAATTATGATACATTCACACCATGGAATTCAATGCAATGATGTAGAAAGAATGAAGTAATTTTATATGTTCAGACATGGACAAAGCTCCATGGACATGGACAAGGCATACATATTATTATCTGAAAGAAAGTAAACTGCTAAACAATTTGTACAAAAATGATCCAATTTATATTGAAAATACCAGAACTATACATCTGTACATGAACAATAAGTATATGAGAAAGTATAAGGGGAGAGGGCTGGACAGGGAGCTTGGGAAAAGGGTAACAAACTTTTTACTTTATATCCTTCTGTATCTTTTTATACAAGACAGTATTTATATATTACTTCTGTTAGTCAATAGAAGACGGGAGAAGGCATTCCAAAGTAGAAAAGACTAACATGAGAAAAGTTTTAAAGGGAAAGCAAAAGTGGAGGATCAGCAGCAGGAAAATGCTACGGAAGAGATGGTTCGTTCTATCAGTGGTATCCAGGATGGACTAGAGAGGGCCATGCGTGGAGCTACTGCTGTACTTTAGGCATGAGAGGATGAGAGCCTAGCTTAGGCTGGCAGCACTGGTAGAGACTACGAGCAACATTTCAAAGGAAGCATCATTTCAAAGGAAGCATCAACAGAAACTGTGTACAATGTCACTAAGCATCTCATGAATTAAGCAAATAGCTTTTTACTTATAACAGTTCCAGAAAAAAGCACAAAGTCCTTCCTGTGCAGACACTATGTCAATTCTTTTTTAAGGAACCAGGTATGGCTACTCAGGGATAATGAATATAATAGGTAGTACCAATTCTTTAGCACCTGAAGGCAAGAAAGAAAATGTACGTGAAGAGTTAGAAGTTAACACATACTCCCACCCCAACTACTAAGTAAACCCATTACCTGAGAAGCAATAGATCTAGCTGTTTTACTGTTGTCTCCAGTCATCAGAACCACTTCTAAGCCCATAGATTTCAGAATATGGACAGCCAGTTCTGCTTCAGGCTTCACTGTATCAGCAATAGCTATCAAACCGCACAGCTCATCTAATATAGGAGCAGCAGAAAATAGAATTTGGAATATGGTGAAAGCAGAATAATATTCTGACTTAAAATTTCAGAAATAAATGATTTTTGTTAAACAAAGTTGTTCAGGGCTTAGCTTAACTCCAAATACTCCCAAGACCACACAACTCCACAGTAAGTCTCTATTCTTGGTTGTGAAAATACCACAAACCCCACAGTAACCCCACAGTAAGCCTCTATTCTTGGCTGTGAAAATCTCAGAGTGAGGTAGGGGTTACTAATGAAGGTAATAATAGGAAAATGAAAATAAACTTTACTGGATATACTAAAAGACTTACATTCTTCCTTTAGAGAAGTATTGCCAAGAGCTCCAAACACTTCAGCTAATTTAAAGGCAAATGAAACTGAAACCCAATACTTTCTTCCTTTCAAAGGTGAAGGGGTGGATGAAAACAAAACTGGCATTTTATACTGGGGGAAAAAAAAATCACTGCAAGTAGCTATTTTATTTCAAAAATGAAAGTAAATGATATTTTCTGCTTTTTTCCTGGACCTAAAAATGCCATAGTAAGATACTGCCTTCATACTTAGCAAAGATTATAAATGTTAACTAATTAATCTCACAGCTATAAACTTACCCTAAGAAATAATTTAATAAAAGCCAGGCAAATGCAAGAGAATTTTAAATTAATCAGTAACAATTATGTATTGCTGACATTTTTTATTTTGCATTCAGGCTGCTTTTGAATAACCCTCATAGTTCAGATGTCTCTCAAAAATACACAGAAAACAATTGAGATCACAACACTGAGTCACAGCGTACTTAAGGAAAACCTTACCATCAACTGCTACCAGTACAGCAGTCCGACCTCTTCTCTCATGTTCAGTCATGGAATCATTTACATTGCTATTAATGGCAAGACCATTTCTAATCATCCACTCCCGGTTGCCAATGAGAACTTTGTACTGCTGAGCATTAAGAGTATCTGAAAGAAAGTACAGAAGAAACATTTAGTGAACTTGTTTAATATTTATAACAACCCTTTAGGGACACTCTTCCTCTCTACGCTTGCAGTTACTACATTGGTTTTTTTGGTAGAACATAGCCTATAACGGTGATTTTCAAATGTTCAAGGAACACACTCTGCTCTTCTATGCCTCTGGGCCTTTGCACATGTTGCTACCTCCACCTGGAGGTCCTCACCTCTCCTCTCCAAATACCAAATTGCATCATATTCCTTAAAAGCTAGTTCAAGCATTACTTTCTTGGTGATGCTTTCCATTCAACATTTCCTTATGATCTTCCATGGCAACTGAATAAAGTTTAAAATATTTAGTGTACATCAGTACAACCATAATGGTTAGATAAGAACACAGAACTACAATGATATCTCACTAAGTTTAAGTGGGTCCTTAGTGCTTTCTGGTAATTCTACTATATTTCCCTAGTCCATTCATTCTCCATTCCTTCTAGATGGCTATTTTATACCTTTTCTTCTCCCATTCTCATACCAGATGATGATGTGCTTCCTACTTCAGAAAGAAAATAAAAGCAATCAGAAAAGAACTTTCAGAAGCTCTCATTGCCATATATACCCAACTACCTAAGCCTCTGTACATACTGATCTAGTTTCTTTTCTGTTACTATAAACAGCCCCAACTCCTATTTAAGGCCAACTTCTCCACTTGCATAAACAGATCCCTCTCCTTTGCCTATTTCAGAACATCTCTCCAACAATTCTCTCCTCTCTCTTCTGCATCATCATATTTTCTACTTCTGCTGCACACAGTCCTATTTTTAAAAAAGAAACCAAAACAGATCTCATTTATCTCTCTAGCTACTGCCCCATTTCTTTGCTTCTGTTCATAGCAAAACTCCTACGAAGCATTGTCTGTATCAGCTTCCCATTCTCCTGTGAACCTGTTCCAATAGAACTTTTGTCTCTCTTATGCCAAGGAATTGTTTATATGGTACACCAGTGATCTTTAATAAATGTAAAGGGTAATTCTTAGTCCTCATCTTACTTGCCCTATTAGCATTTAACACAGTCGACCATTCTCTCCTTGAAATACTTTCTTCATTTGGCTTCTAGAGCACCACATTCTTATGAGTTACCTCCTACCACTTCTGTTTTCTTTACTGATCATTCTTCATCTCCCTGACCTCTTAATTTGTAGTGTTGCAGGGCTTAATCCTTAAACCTCTTCCCCACCAATCTACTCTCATTTCCTGATTTTTTGGGGGGGCTCACCTCATGGCTTACAGAATCTTAGTTCTCTGACCAGGGATTGAACCCAGGCCCATGGCAGTCAAAGTGCCTGGTCCTAATCACTGGCATGTGTGAATACTCAGTTGCTTCAGTCATGTCTGACTCTTTAAGACCCCATGAACTATAGTCCACCAGGCTCCTCCATCCATGGGATTCTCCAGGCAATACTGGAGTGGGTTGCCATGCCCTCCTCTAAGAGATCTTCCTGACCCAGGGATCGAACCCACATCTCCCACATTGCAGGTGGATTCTTTACTGCTGAGCCACTGTGGAAGCCCCCTAACCACTGGACCACCAGGGAATTCCCAACTCTTTGAAGATTTTATGCAGTCTCATCACTTTAAAGACCACCTATATCAGCACTGTCCAACAGAACTTTCTGTGATGACAGAAATATTCTACATCTGCTGTTTAATACAGTAGACACTAACAACATGAGGCTATTGAGCACTGAAATGTGACTAGTATGGCTGAAGGGCTGAGTTTTAAACTAAATTTTAATTAATTTAAATAGTCACATGAAACTAGTGGCTGCCACACTGGATAGCACAGATCTATAAATGGATGACTCCCAAGTCTACAGACCTGTATAGCCACCTGCCTCCTTGATAGAACATTTACACAACATCTCCACTTGAACACCTAACAGGCAGTCAAACTTAACATGTCAAAAACTGAACTCCTAATCACTTTTCCTCAACATTATTTCTCCTGTGATCTCCATCTTGTTTGAATGGTAACCCCATCCTTCTAAATTGGTTAGGCTGCAAACTTTGGCCTAATTCTTGACTCTTGTTTCTGTCATACCCCATTTCCAATATGTGAGATATATCAGTCATCTCTCCCTTCAAGATACATCCTGGGGAAGTCCCTGGCAGTTCAGTGGTTAGGACTTCCATTGCAAAGGGGCACAGGTTTGATTCCTGGTGGAGGAACTAAGATCCCACAAGCCACATGGCATGTTCAAAAAAAAATAGAAGATACATCCAGAATTTGACCACTTCTTACAAGCTCTACTGTTATTACATTGGTCCAAGCCATCATCTTTTACCTAGATTATGGCAACAGCCCACTAACTTATCCCCTTGCTTCTGTCTTTGTTCCTACCCACAGAAACAGTGTATTTTTACCAAAGAAGCCCAAGTAATACTTTTAAAATATTAAGTCAGATTCTGTCACTCCTATGCTCAAAACTCTCCAATGGCTTTTCACCTCACAGTAAAAACCAAACTCCTTACAAAGTTCCCAATCATTTACTCTGTTCCAGCCACAGGGTTCCTCATACTAGTCAAGCACACTACTGACTTAAGGCTTCTGTACTCAATATTCCTCCTAACTGGAATGCTTTTGTCACAGATATTCACATAACTTTCTTCCTCCCTCGCCTTAGGTTTTTGCTCAAACAGCACTTTCTCAATGAGGCCTACCCTGATCAGCCTATATAAAATAGCATTCCCTCCAATACCACTTGCTCTTCTTCATTTTCTTCATAGCACTATCCATCAGACAGACTCTACTTGCTTATTTGCACACTGTCTAGCGTTCTTTCACCAGGAATGTAAACTCCATGAGATAGGGTCTTTGTCTATTCTGCTCACTGCTGATTCTTTAGTATCTTGAACAGTGCTTATAAAACCTGTCAGATGAACGAAATCACTATGTGTCAGTGTGCTTGATACTATGAATTCATAGACAAATAATAAAGAAATCACAACTTAGTAGAATCAGGCAGATAAAGAAAGAATTATCATGCAGTGTGCCAGACTGCATGTTATAGTTATGACTAAAAAGGAAGAGCAAATATCTCTGCCTATGTATGTCAGTCAGTGGAGGCTTCACTAAAGAGAGATGTGAGCTGAGTCTTCAAAGATGAGAAAATAGTAAATAAAGTGATCTAACAGGCATGAAATGACACAATGTACAGAGAAACTTTAAGTAGTTCCATAAGAACGAAACACAGGGTACATGGGTGACAGTGGAAAAACACAAGATGGGTAGATGGGTGGTGCAGGGAGGCAGGAGACATATCATGGGGAATAGATCTTGAACAAAACACAGAGAGACTGGACTTCGTCCTGTCAGAGATGGAGAGCCTATAAAGCCAGGATCCTTAACAGATTTCCACGGAGGGGCTTAGGGATATATACAAATGTGCAAAACAGAAATTTTCTGAGTAGTGGGAATAGCTTTTATCTCATTCCTCCAAACGTTCATGACTCAAAAATAGGTTATAAACCACTGCAATAAAAGGTATTAGTCAGAAAGTGATATAATCAGGTTTGAATGTTAGCAAAATTACTCAAGTACAAATGGGTGGGGAGGTGCAAGTACACTTAGGTATGTATATCTTGGTTTTGGTCAGATGGATAGACCAACAAGAAACTCGGTAAAGTGGCGTTGCTGCAGATACGGATTTTAGAGTGGCGGTGGAAACCCTACAGGTGGTAGAATAAGCAATAAGCATGAATGAGATTATATAGAGAGAATATTTAAAATCAGCAAAAGACAAAAGACCAAAACTCTGAGGACACCCAACATTTGAGAGGAGGAGAAAAGAGCAATCAGGTGAAGATTAAAAAGAACAGCCAAATTGGTGAGAGGAGACTCTAGAGAAAGCAGGGTCATGGAATCAAGGGAGAAAAAAAATTTAGGAAAGAAGAAATGGTCAACATTGTCAAATGCCTTAGCAAAGTCATGTGGCAATGAAGACTGAAAACTAACCACTGGAGAGGGGATGAAACAAGGTCATTGGTGAACTTAAAATAGTTTCACTAGTATGGATGGGGCCGAAGCCAGACTGTGCAGTGAATTCAGCCAGCTTAGACTAGTCCTTCTAGAAGCTTGGATATTAATGAAAAGACAGACAGATGGGACAAAAATCTAGATGGGAATACAGTGATTTTGATGGGAGAAATGTTTCTATGTTTAGGAGAAGGAGCTATGACAAAGAGTTGGAAAATAAAAGCAGCAAGGGGATATACTATAACAGAGTGTGAGGTCCTTGAGGAATCGAGAGGGTAAGATCTGGACCAAAGATGAAGGGATTCATTAGGTAAGAAAAGGCATACTTTTTTCTCTGAAAATGGAAACATTCTGGGCAAAAAAAGAGAAAAGAAACAGAAAGAACACATGTCTGAGAATCTTAAATTTCTGTGTGAAAAATAAGCCAGACAATTTGCTTAGAGAACTAGGGAGAAGGCCATAAGAGCTTGTGAAAGATAGAAAAGGTCTGGAGCAGCTGTGATGAGAAATAAAGACAGCTGAACTAAGATGGAAGATCAGCTAGAGCTAGGGTTTATCACCCTCCATTGTAATCAAGGAGTGAAGCTGAAAAACATTCTTAAGCAATTCAGTGAAATAATTAGAAGGCCTGTGGTGAAACTGATTTACAAGAATGAAACCATGATGCCAATCTTTCTTATGTAACAGTTCAATTTATAAGGTTAGATACCTGTTAATAACTGTCCCATAAGTGGTACTACAAAAAAAATTAGCTTACTTGAGAACTGAGCATCAATAATCATGGAAGACGAAGTTGATGACTGTTCATTACTCTCATCTATTTGAACCAGAGATGCATTTTTAATATTATTTTCCTCTATCTTCCAGTTATTCTTGTGTAGCAAGCCTTCAATATTGGTGACTTTACAGTTAATGCCACAGCCTGGCACAACCTGGAAATCTATGCAGGTACCCAAGGTTTCAGTGTCCAGTTCCTAACAAATAGAAACAGAAGGATTTCTTCTGCTGTTCTAACAATCCAAGTTCATCATTAGCAAGATCAAAGATTACTGCTGGTTAATTCTAAACGTTTAGATACAATCTACAGGCCTGGTTAATTCTAAGTGTTTAGAATAAAATTGTCACTTATCATTGCCTATTTGACAGTGGGTTTTGATAAGGACAAAGGAACAGAGCATTTTGAGTATAATGTTCAAAGTTACAGGAGAACCTCATAATCCTTTAAAAAAATCCCACTCCGTAAGATTTATACCAAATTTAGGGGAAGAAAATGTGGAAGGTTTATCAATATTCTCTGTCCTTTCCAGTAGAAAATTACAAGTTAAATATTTAATTCTATTGTCAAGTTAGATTTTCTATTTAGTACAGGGCAAAGGGTAACAAAGAACAGAGCCTTTAGTTACCAGAGGGCCTCTCTAGTATGATTCTGTGTCCTTAGTAAGCCAAAGAATTCTGGTGACCATCACTGTTTCCTGGCTTTTTATATCTTTGTCCTCTCCATTGTTTGATTTGGGTGTATAGAAGCCAGATCAGTAATAGTTAATAGGTAAAAAGGAAAGAACAAATAAAAAATGGCAACATCAATGGTGAAACTGCCACATTTTAACAGAAAAATTATGTGAGATAATTTACAAAGAACTTATACAAATCAATAAGAAAAGGTAAACAATCTTATGAAAAAAATAGGCAACACAAACAAGCAAACAGGGTATAGAAAGAAATGCAAATAACCAATACGCATATGGAAAGATGCTCAACCTTATACACAATTAAGACAATGCAAAGTAAACAGTCAATGAATAAATATTTTTTACTTACTGAATTGGAAAAATTAAGTGTTAGTGAGAATGTGGGGAAATGTCACTCAACTTCTGGTAAAAGTATAAACTGGTATACCTTTTTGTGTGGGTGTTGATAACATTTGCCATTTAAGTATTGGTAACATTCATCAAAATTTAACTATACCTATTCTTTGATCCAGCAATTGCATTGATAGGCATTAAACATTAGAGATAAACTTGCAAAAGCTGACAAGGATGTTAACTACAGGTTTTAAGAGCCAAAAAGCCAATCATACAGTGGAATATAATATAGGCATTAAAAACAATGAAGCAAATCTGTATGTCTTGATAAGGAAAAAATCACTTAATACAAATTTTTAAAAAACACCAAAGACTGGTCATTGTATTATCACCCTTCTATGTAAAGTTTAAAAATAACAAATGTTGGTATATACACTAAAAATGGTTAACAGATGCACACTTTTGTAAATATACTGAAAATTATTGACCTGTACACATTCCAAGCGTGAACTTTAGAGTATGTGAATTTTATCTCAATAAAGCTGTTGTTCAAAAAGCCTGTTAACAGGTTAATACTTGTTAAACTTTGGAGAGAGGAATTATGGAAAGGGGCAGGGAATGAGGCTTTCTTTTTTCATTACGTAATGCTGAACTATCTAAAATTTCCTCCCATAAATATGTATTATTTCTTTTTTATTTCTTAGTTGACTGAGGTTATCTGTGCTGTAGGGTTACAGTTAATTTTCATTTTCATCTTTATACTTTTCTGTATGAAGAAATTAAGACATACAAAATAAAATTAGAAAACACAAGTTTCTCTAGTTTCATACAAATTATATATGTAAATCATGAACAAACAAGGGAAAAATTGTACCTGCTTGCAGTATTTGGTTATGGCTGCTCCCAGAGGGTGTTCACTGTTACTTTCAGCAGTTCCCACAATAGCCAGGATCTTATTGCGTGACATTCTGTTACTTTCCACTAGAACCTTTACTTGATTCACTACTGGGGTTCCATGGGTAATGGTTCCAGTTTTATCAAATACCACCACCTTTACCTGTAAGAAAATCAAAGCAGAGTGCACTGTATGACTTCATTCCAGAAATGAGAAAAAAGGTTTACTGTGACAAACACATTACTATTTTGTTTCTTAATGAGCTGACTTTGATTTAATTGGACTTAAATGGTCTTTGGGAGACTAAAAAGGGAGAATAAGGGAAGAAATATCGTTAGTTACACGTAATAACCCTCCCTTGCAAATGTTCAACGTGCTGTGAACATGCGTTAAATAGCTAGAACTACCTGTTAAGAGTTGACTGTTAATCGGTAACTTAGGCCTCTAGTGCCTCTGGGGAAAGAAAAAGACTTTCAATACTAATGAATTTTAGATCTGTAGGGGAAAAAAATCTGGGAAGTAGGTAAATAATTACAATTGAGTAATTAATTTGAAGTGTGCACCAGCTAAAACCTGGGTTGCTTTGACTTTATTGAGACTAGATGAGAAGCTTGGCCAGAGAATACAGCTCAGGAAATCAACGAGGGAACCTCAGATCAGGCAGGAAGGAGGAATAATCTGGAATTAGAGAACATAGTTGCCTCACAGTAAACTCAGACAATGAACCTTGAGAAATGAATAGCTTGAGGAACCAAGATGAGAAGAGATCAGTTCAGTTCAGTTCAGTTGCTCAGTCGTGTCCGAATATTTGTGATTCCATGGACTGTAGCATGCCAGGCCTTCCTGTCCATCATTACTCCTGTAGCTTACTCAAACTCATGTCCATTGAGTTGGTGATGCCATTCAACCATCTCATCCTCTCTCGTCCCCTTCTCCTCCCACCTTCACTCTTTCCCAGCATCAGGGTTTTTTCAAATGAGTCAGCTCTTCACAACAGGTGGCCAAAGTATTGGAGTTTCAGCTTGAGCATCAGTCCTTCCAAAGAACATTCAGGACTGATTTCCTTTAGGATGGACATGTTGGATCTCCTTGCAGTCCAAGGGACTCTCAAGAGTCTTCTCCAATACCACAGTTCAAAAGCATCAATTCTTCGGTGCTCAGTTCAGTTCAGTTTAGTCGCTCAGTCGTGTCTGACTCTTTGTGACTCCATGAATCACAGCATGCCAGGCCTCCCTGTTCATCACCATCTCCCGGAGTTCACTCAGACTCACGTCCATCAAGTCCGTGATGCCATCCAGCCATCTCATCCTCGGTTGTCCCCTTCTCCTCCTGCCCCCAATTCCTCCCAGCATCAGAGTCTTTTCCAGTGAGTCAACTCTTCTCATGAGGTGCCTAAAGTACTGGAGTTTCAGCTTTAGCATCATTCCTTCCAAAGAAATCCCAGGGCTGATCTCCTTCAGAATGGACTGGTTGGATCTCCTTGCAGTCCAAGGGACTCTCAAGAGTCTTCTCCAACACCACAGTTCAAAAGTATCAATTCTTCAGTGCTCAGCCTTCTTCACAGTCCAACTCTCACATCCATACATGACTATTGGAAAAACCATAGCTTTGACTAGACAGACCTATGCTGGCAAAGTAATGTATCTGCATTTTAATATGCTGTCTAGGTTGGTCATAGCTCTTCCTCCAAGGAGCAAGTGTCTTTTAATTTCATGGCTGCAGTCACCATCTGCAATGATTTTGGAGCCCCCCAAAATAAAGTCTGTCACTGTTTCCCCATCTATTTGCCATGAAGTGATGGGACCAGATGCCATGATTTTAGTTTTCTGATGTTGAGTTTTAAGCCAACTTTCTCACTTTCCTCTTTCACTTTCATCAAGAGGCTCTTTAGTTCTTCTTCGCTTTCTGCCATAAAGTGTGGTGTCATCTGCATATCTGAAGTTATTGATATTTCTCCCGGCAATCTTGATTCCAGCTTGTGTTTCATCCAGACCAGCATTTCTCATGATGTACTCTGCATACAAGTTAAATAAGCAGGGTGACAATATACAGCCTTGATGTAGTACTTTTCCTATTTGGAACCAGTCTGCTGTGCCACGTCCAGTCCTAACTGTTGCTTCTTGACTTGTATACAGATTTCTCAGGAGGTAGGTCAGGTGTTCTGGTACTCCAATCTCTTTAAGAATTTTCCACAGTTTGTTGTGACCCACACAGTCAAAGGCTTTGGCACAGCCAATAGAGCAAAAGTAGTTTGTTTGTTTGTTTTTTGGCAACTCTCTTGCTTTTTTGATGATGCAATGGATGTTGGCAATTTGATCTATGGTTCCTCTGCCTTTTCTAAATCCAGCTTGAACATCTGGAAGTTCATGGTTAACATACTGTTGAAGCCTGACTTGGAGAATTTTGAACATTACTTTGCTAGCATGTGAGATGAGTGCAATTGTGCAGCAGTTTGAGCACTCTATGGCATTGCCTTTCTTTGGGATTAGAATGAAAACCGACCTTTTTCAGTCCTGTGGCCACTGCTGAGTTTTCCAAATTTGCTGGCATATTGAGTGCAGCACTTTCACAGCATCATCTTTTAGTATTTGAAATAGCTCAACTGGAATTCCTGGAGAAGGCAATGGCACCCCACTCCAGTACTCTTGCCTGGAAAATCCCATGGATGGAGGAGCCTGGAAGGCTGCAGTCCATGGGGTCACTAAGAGTCGGACAGGACTGAGCAACTTCACTTTCACTTTTCACTTCCATGCATTGGAGAAGGAAATGGCAACCCACTCCAGTATTCTTGCCTGGAGAATTCCAGGGATGGCGGAGCTGGTGGGCTGCCGTCTATGGGGTCGCACAGAGTCGGACACGACTGAAGTGACTTAGCAGCAGCAGCAACTGGAATTTCATCACCTCCACTAGCTTTGTTTGTAATGATGCTTCCTAAGGCCCACTTGACTTCATATTCCAAGATGTCTGGCTCTAGGTGAGTGATCATAGCATCGTGAATATCTGGGTCATGAAGATCTTTTTTGTATAGTTCTTCTGTGTATTCTTGCCATCTCTTCTTAATATCTTCTGCTTCTGTTAGGTCCATACTATTTCTGTCCTTTATTGTGCCCATCTTTGCATGAAATGTTCCCTTGGTATCTCTAATTTTCTTGAAGAGATCTTTAGTCTTTCCCATTCTATTGTTTTCCTCTATTTCTTTGCACTGATCGCTAAGGAAGGCTTTCTTATCTCTCCTTGCTATTCTCTGGAACTCTGCATTCAAACGGGTATATCTTTCCTTTTTTCCTTTGCCTTTCGCTTATCTTCTTTTCACAGCTATTTGTAAGGTCTCCTCAGACAACCATTTTGCCTTTTTCTTGGGGATGGTCTTGATCACTGCCTCCTATGCAATGTCATGAACCTCTGTCCATAGCTCTTCAGGTACTCTATCAGATCTAATCCCTTGAATCTATTTGTCACTTCTGCTGTAAAATCGTAAGGGATTTTATTTAGGTCATACCTGAATGGTCTAGTGGTTTCCCTACTCTCTTCAATTTAAGTCTGAATTTGGCAATAAGGAGTTCATGATCTGAGCCACAGTCACCTCCCAGTCTTGTTTTTGCTGACTGTATGAAGCTTCTCTATCTTAGCTGCAAAGAATGTAATCAATCTGATTTCAGTATTGAGTCTCTGGTGATGCCCATGTGTAGAGTCTTCTCTTGTGTTGTTCCAAGCGGGTGTTTGCTATGACCAGTGCATTCTCTTGGCAAAACTCTATTAGACTTTGCCCTGCTTCATTCTGTACTCCAAGGCCAAATTTTCTGGTTACTTGAAAAGAGATATGACAACTAAATACAAAGCATGATTCCAGACAAAAAAAAAATAACTATAAAGGATTATGGAGTCAACTGAGGAAACTGGAATATGGACAAGAGATTAGACAACAGTATTTTATCAGTATCAACTTCTTGATTTTGATCTTTGTACTATGTTTATGTAAGAGACTGTCCTTGTTCTTAGGAAAGGAGCTTGATATCTTCAGTAAAGGGTATGTGAGATTTCTTTATACTATTCTTGCAAATTTTATATAATTTTGAAATTATATCAAAATTTAAAATTACTATAAAAATTAGTAGCTTGTATTCACTGGCTAGATGAACTTCTAAAGTTGTTCTAAGTTGTGTTATGTGTTTTGTAGATGCATGTGTATATAATTTATATCCTCATAATAAGAATATACTAGAAGGAACATGGTTTTAGTTGAAGTCAAGTGGCTTTGATTGAGATTGTAATGGAAATTCTAACATGAGAGAGATCAGGGACAGGATTATATATTCCTGAAATCATAGTTGCAAACTGTCAGCTGGTGGCAGCAAAGATGAAAGTAAGGGCAAGCCCTATCAAATGTTGAACAGCACAAACATGGAGTCACACACAAATAGGTGTGAGGCCTGACAGACCTGGGCAAACTGCCTCAGCAAATATCTATGATATCTTCCTGCCCTAAAGACTAGTCTAGAATGAGTTGGGACAGGACTCTAGGTTTTCCACATGAGAGTATACTCTAAAGAGAGTAAGTATGGAGTAGAGATCTTATACTCTCTGCCAATTCAGAGCAGAACCAAAATAACACCTTTTCTACCTCCACCCTCAGGACAATGCCAGAAGCAGCTCAGCTTACGGGCAATGTAGAAATAATTTAAGACTCTGTTTTTCAGTAGGGGTGCTATTGCCAGTTTGGATGAGACAACTCTTAGTTCTAGGGACTGTCTTACCTTATGAGCCATCTCCAGTGGCTCACCACCTTTGATTAGTATGCCATTTTGAGCACCTACTCCTGTACCCACCATCACAGCAGTTGGAGTGGCCAGTCCCAGTGAACAGGGGCATGCAATGCATAGAACTGTGATAGAGGCTTGGAAAGCAAAGCGTATTATTGTTTCTGTTCTGGAGATACTTCTGTTGTAGCCCTTGAGAAGAAACATGAATTTTGATTACTGATTTAGAACTGAATAAAACAAGAAGAACAAAGCTTAACTCTAAATAAAACCATAATTCTGGAGTAACACATAATCCTACTTAGCTATCAACATATGTTTTAATTACTAGTAAGAAAACACTTTTTTTCTTTTATGAATATAAGAAATTATTGACATAACTGTAAACAAGTTACAGTTCTAAAATTCAAGATTTCAATTTTGCTGATTCCAGAGTTACACACTATGGAGTGAATATAAAAAACAAGAAAAGTAAGCTTCTCCACTCCCCATATTGAGAATAAGTGTTTTTATTAGGCACTTTCAGAAATAGCTGCAAACATGGGATCTAATTCTCAACATATTTGACCCAAAACAAAAATAATTCTGTCCTTCTGTATACTAAGACCATAAAACTGTCTTTCACACTTCTTTTTGAAGACAATGAAAAAAATCACTCAGTTTGCAAAGGTTGCTTAATTATATCTCAGTAAAATTCTTTTGGACAAAGCAATGTTAATGAGTGCATCTGGTAGTAAAGCTCTTACTGACATTGAATATGTGCTTCCATGAGTAAAAATGATTGATAGTATTATGAGAAATCCCCTAAGACCCTCTGAACTCATGAGAAAAATTCCTGAAGGAAACACATTCCAAAATACTTCTCAGCAATCCTCTTGTTTAGTGAGTATTTAACCAATGAGTGGTGGTTTCGTCACTAAGTCATGTCCAACCTTTGCGACCCCATGTACAGAGGAGCCTGATAGGCTATAGTCCATGGGATTCTCCAGGCAAGAATACTGGAGTGGGTTGCCACTGCCTTCTCCAATTTAACCAATATGAATCATTTCAAGAAACTTTTTAATATTATACTAATGATCACATCATGGAATAGATGTTCTGATTCTACCTGCTCTTTAATTGAAGGGACAAACACTATGAAACAATGTATATATAGGATGGCATTTTTAAAAGAAAAAATACAACAAAGATCTTCTTAGTAATAATGGTTTTACAGTGCTGTATTCTTACTAAGTTCTCAAATACTTTTTTTTACATTTTTATTTTTTAATTTTTTTTTCATTTTTATTATTTTTTTATTTTATTTTATTTTTTTACTTTACAATATTGTATTGGTTTTGCCATACATCAACATGAATCCACCACGGGTGTACATGTGTTCCCCATTCTGAGCCCCTCTCCCACCTCAAATACTTAAACTAAGTGATCATCTAAGAGTTATAGAGAGAGAGAACTGGAAGGTATTTTCATAGACATCTAAGCTTATGCTTTCATATATGTCTTAAATGTATACACTAATTCCAATCCTGAAATTTAGGTATTATTATCACTATGTTACAGATGACAAAACTGAAGATAAGAGAAGTTAAGTGAATTAAAGGTTATATCTCTAACATGAGGCACAGTCCAGGTTTACTATACCACTTTAAATACCATACCATAGAGACTATCATAGACTTTGAGAGAAGCAGACATTAATATTACCTTAATATTGGGACTGGGGGCAGGAGGAGAAGGGGACAAGAGAGGATGAGATGGCTGGATGGCATCATCGACTCGATGGATATGAGTTTGAGTGAACTCTGGGAGTTGGTGATGGACAGGGAGGCCTGGCGTGCTGTGATTCATGGGGTCACAAAGAGTCGGACAGAACTGAGCGACTGAACTGAACTGAATATTACGTTATATTTATAAAGAGTTCAATAAATTACAAAGAGTTTCTAATATATCATTTAACTTTTATGACAACTGCAAGTTATGTTGGATGAGTACTATTAAAATCTCACTTGAGAAAACTGAAGCTCGAAGAGAAATTAAATTGACCTCAGATCACACTGATTGTGACAGAGCTGAGATTTCAAGGTTTTCCTCAATATATCCATAGTCCTTTGTGAAAGCAAAATCATGCTAGGATTGAGACTGTGTATAAAATGTGAAAGGTCAGTATAGGCATCGATTGAGTTCAGTCACTCAGTTATGTCCGACACTTTACAACCCCATGGATTGCAGCACGCCAGGCTTCCCTGTCCATCATCATCTCCCGGAGCTTGCTCAAACTCATGTCCATTGAGTTGGTGATGCCATCCAACCATCTCATCCTCTGCCGTCCCCTTCTCCTCCTGCCTTCAATCTTTTCCAGCAATTGGGTCTTTTCTAATGAGTCGGTTCTTCACATCAGGCGGCCAAAGTATTGGAGCTTCAGCTTCAGCATCAGGAGCTTCAGCTTCAGCATCAGTCCTTCCAATGAATATTCAGGACTGATTTCCTTTAGGATGGACTGATTGGATCTCCTAGCAGTCCAAGAGACTCTCAAGAGTCTTCACCAACACTACAGTTCAAAAGCACCAGTTCTTTAGCACTCAGCTTTCTTTATGGTCCAACTCTCACATCCATACATGACTACTGGAAAAACCACAGTTTGATTAGATGGACCTTTGTCGGCAAAGTAATGTCTCTGCTTTGTAATATGCTGCCTAGGTTGGTTGTAGCTTTTCTTCCAAGGTGCAAATGTCTTAATTTCTTAGGTGCGATCACCATCTGCAGTGATTCTAGAGCCCAAGAAAAGACAGTCTGTCACTGTTTCCACTGTTTCCCCATCTATTTGCCATGAAGTAATGGGACCAGACGCCATGATCTTCACTTTTTGAATGTTGAGTTTTTTTTTTTTTTTTTTTTTTTTTTTTAATTTATTTATTTATTTTTAATTTTTACTTTACAATTCTGTATTGGTTTTGGCATAGATTGACATGAATCCACCACATGTGTACATGCATTCCCAAACATGAACCCCCCTCCCACCCCCCTCCCCACAACATCTCTCTGGGTCATCCCCGCGCGTCAGCCCCAAGCGTGTCATATCCTGCATCAGACATAGACTGGTATTTCGATTCTTACATGTTATTATACATGTTTCAATGCCATTCTCCCAAATCATCACACCCTCTCCCTCTCCCTCTGAGTCCAAAAGTCCGCTATACACATCTGTGTCTCTTTTGCTGTCCTGCATACAGGGTCATCATTGCCATCTTCCTAAATTCCATATATATGTGTTAGTATACTGTATTGGTGTTTTTCTTTCTGGCTCACTTCACTCTGTATAATCGGCTCCAGTTTCATCCATCTCATCAGAACTGATTCAAATGTATTCTTTTTAATGGCTGAGTAATACTCCATTGTGTATATGTACCACAGCTTTCTTATCCATTCATCTACTGATGGACATCTAGGTTGTTTCCATGTCCTGGCTATTATAAACAGTGCTGCGATGAACATTGGGGTACATGTGTTTCTTTCAATTCTGGTTTCCTCTGTGTGTATGCCCAACAGTGGGATTGCTGGGTCATAAGGCATTTCTATTTGCAATTTTTTAAGGAATCTCCACACTGTTCTCCATAGTGGCTGTACTAGTTTGCACTCCCACCAACAGTGTAGGAGGGTTCCCTTCTCTCCACACCCTCTCCAGCATTTATTGCTTGCAGATTTTTGGATCGCAGACATTCTGACTGGTGTGAAGTGGTACCTCATTGTGGTTTTGATTTGCATTTCTCTAATAATGAGTGATGTTGAGCATCTTTTCATGTGTTTGTTGGCCATCTGTATGTCTTCTTTGGAGAAATGTCTATTTAGTTCTTTGGCCCATTTTTTTATTGGGTCGTTTATTTTTCTGGAATTGAGCTGCAGGAGTTGCTTGTATATTTTTGAGATTAGTTGTTTGTCAGTTGCTTCATTTGCTATTATTTTCTCCCATTCGGAAGGCTGTCTTTTCACTTTGCTTATGTTTTCCTTTGTTGTGCAGAAGCTTTTAATTTTAATTAGATCCCATTTGTTTATTTTTGCTTTTATTTCCAGAATTCTGGGAGGTGGATCATAGAGGATCCTGCTGTGGTTTATGTCAGAGAGTGTTTTGCCTATGTTCTCCTCTAAGAGTTTTATAGTTTCTGGTCTTACATTTAGATCTTTAATCCATTTTGAGTTTATCTTTGTGTGCGGTGTTAGAAAGTGATCTAGCTTCATTCTTTTACAAGTGGTTGACCAGTTTTCCCAGCACCACTTGTTAAAGAGATTGTCTTTACTCCATTGTATATTCTTGCCTCCTTTGTCAAAGATAAGGTGTCCATATGTGTGTGGATTTATCTCTGGGCTTTCTATTTTGTTCCATTGATCTATATGTCTGTCTTTGTGCCAATACCATACTGTCTTGATGACTGTGGCTTTGTAGTAGAGCCTGAAGTCAGGCAAATTGATTCCTCCAGTTCCATCCTTCTTTCTCAAGATTGCTTTGGCTATTCGTGGTTTTTTGTATTTCCATACAAATCTTGAAATTATTTGTTCTAGTTCTGTGAAAAATATCGCCGGTATCTTGATAGGGATTGCATTGAATTTGTAGATTGCTTTGGGTAATATACTCATTTTCACTATATTGATTCTTCCAATCCATGAGCATGGTATATTTCTCCATCTATAAACAAATGGGATCTAATTAAAATTAAAAGCTTCTGCACAACAAAGGAAAACATAAGCAAAGTGAAAAGACAACCTTCCGAATGGGAGAAAATAATAGCAAATGAAGCAACTGACAAACAACTAATCTCAAAAATATATAAGCAACTCCTGCAGCTCAATTCCTGAATGTTGAGTTTTAAGCCAGCTTTTTCCACTCTCCTCCTTCACTTTCATTAAAAGGCTCTTTAGTTCTTCTTTGCTTTCTGCCATAAGGGTGGTGTCATCTGCCTATCTGAGGTTACTGATAATGATATCAATAACCTCATTATAGGCATACCTCAGAGATACTGTGGGTTCAGTTTCAGACCACCAAAATAAAGTGAGTCACAAGAACTTTTGAATTTCCAAAGAAGGTAAAAGTTATGTTTATACTATACTATACACTGTGTGTGTTAGCCTCTCAGTCATGTCTGATTCTGCGACCCCATGACAGTAGCTCACCAGGCTCTTCTGTCCATGGGATTCTCCAGGCAATAATACTGTAGTGGGTTGCCATTCCCTTCTCCAGGGGATCTTCCTTACCCGGGGATCAAACCCAGGTCTCCTGCATTTCAGGCAGATTCTTTACCAACTGAGCCATCAGGGAAGCCCATATTGTACACTATACTGTAGTCTATTAAGTATGAAATATCATTATCTCTAAAGAAATACGTTTGGTGTTGATTTAGTCACTAAGTTGTATCCGACTCTTGCGACCCCATAGACTGAAGCCCACCAGGCTCCTGTGTCTATAGGATTTTCCAGGCAAGAATACTGGAGCGGGTTGCCATTTTCTTCTCCAAGGGATCTTCCTGACCCAGGGATTGAACCCGGGTCTCCTGCACTGCAGGCAGTTTCTTTACCAACTGAACTACCAGGGAAGCCCCCAAAAGGCCAAAGAAATATGTATATACCTTATTTAAAAAGTAATGCTGTTGTAAAAATGCCATCAATAGACTTGACACAGGGCTGACACAAACGTTCAATTTGTAAAAAACACAATATCTGCAAAGCGCAATAAAGCAAAATGTACTAAAACAAGGTATGCCTGTACTTGCTTTGGGAAAATAACAAGTTATAATGAAAAAAAGCTTTCCAAAAGGAAATCTTTTATGTCTACAGAAATGCAAATGTTATTCTTATCAGCTTTTCACTCCAGTCTGTTAAAGATACCAGTAATTATTAAAGTTATTTTCAAATTAATTACTTATGCAAAAGATTCATAAACTGTTTTATATATGATAAAGAGATGTTTATAAGTCACTCACGGGAAAGTAGGTTTCCACAAGTTCAAAATTCAGAAATCCAATTATAATCCAAACCAAAAGGGTAGCAATGGAAATAATAACAATAAAAGGAACAAAGTAGCCACTGAGTTTGTCTGCAAACTGCTGGATAGGAGCCTACAATTAAAAAAATAATAATAATGATATGTATGTGCAAGTCTCTTGTTTTGATAATGAATACAGTAGTATTGAGCAGAAATATTTTAATAAACTCCATATTAATACAACTGGAATTAAACAAAGGAACCTATCAAAACTAGACCAAGATTTATACTGAGTGGGCTTTAATGAAAATACTTTCTGTTTCTAGGGAGTTAAGTTACCTTTGATGTTTGTGCCTCCTCTACAAGTTTGACAATTTGAGAAAGGGTTGTGTCTGCTCCAACATGGGTTGCACGGATAAGGAGTGACCCATTCTGGTTAATGGAACCAGCAATCACTGTGCTTCCAGATTTCTTTGCCACAGGCATTGCCTCTCCTATGGAAGGAAAAAAGATAGATTTAGGGAGCATAAGTAAATACTATCTTGAAATACACCATTATTTGTTAATTATCAAAAAATCATCTAGAAAGGAGATACTTCCTTCATGCAACAGAATCTGGACAAACACCTAGGTGAAAATTGCCTGACTTTTTCCTTATGCCAGTTCTGGGCCAAACCCCAGGGATATATATATCTTAAACTGGAAAAACCTAATGTGCTAACTCTTTTGGTAGGTACTTTTGGAACTCCACACTAGTCTTAGATCATTGGTTCTCAACCTGTTCCCAAGGAGCATTTATAAATGTAAGAGAGTTCTTGTCTGTAGTAACTACGGATGGGGCACAGGGTATTGCTACTCCAACTCAGTGGGTCAGGATCAGGGATACTAAATGTACCATAATGTACAGGATAGTCAGACAGAACTAAGAACTATCCCATCCAAATAAGCGATAGCACCCCTACTGAGAAATGAAGAATCCTAAATTATTTTCACATGCTGTTCATAAGCTGAGCCTCTTCTGGTACTATGATAAGGATTGAGGTAGGAAAGGTATTAGTTTGGTTCTGCTTTAGATTGGCCTTAGTTATCTAAGATCTCTAAAACTACTCCAGGTCCATTCTTTTTAGAGCTGACCCTGATGTTGAAAACATGGAGTCCTATCCCAGCTAAGACTAGATGGGTCGTTAGGGCAGGAACTCAGGAAAATTTGTCAAAGTGTATTGGGCTCTCCAGCAGGAATATGACAACTTCTTCTGGTTATACATTCTAGTAATTAACAATCCTCAGTGAAAAAGAGCCTTCATAGCATAAGGAAAATCACAAAGTAAATCTGCAGAAATTGATTTAATAAGGTTTTAAAAATAACTCATATCCTCTATGCTTATTATTTATTCAGTCCACAGTTTTTATAAAAAGCTCTTCACCTTTCATGTGATTTTTAATTAATACTTTGGATTCACTTCACCTTCATGTCATGATACTCTGAAAGATCATACCTGTGATGAGGGACTCATCTACCATAGAATGTCCTTCAATAACACGCCCATCCACTGGAAACTTGCCTCCTGGAACCACTTTAATAATGTCTCCACGTTGTACAAGTTCCACATCCACTTGCTCTTCACTACATATGAGTTAAAACAAAAGTTACTATGAAAATCTGCTTCTCCCTCTGATCTTTCCATGCAAGTTTTATGGTTCACATCACGCTTATGGCCCCATTAACTGCTACCAATGGAAGTTAGAACCAACACTTGAATTAGGAACTACAATGTCAGTCTTTCCTTTTCATTGTTGGGGAATAGCTTAGTACCTGCACAAAGTAGCACTGTAAATATTTGTTGAATAGTCATTGAACAAATACATGAAAGCTTTAGAAATAAAGTAATAGGTTTTATTTAACAAAACCACTTATTTACACGATTTTATAAGGACAGAAATGAGAAATACAAAAGAATGAAATATAATCAAGTCTTTAGCTCTAACTTTCAGTTTACAGGTAATATAGGAGTTATAGAACAAGTTAAATGATTCCAGAAGGAAACAGAGACAAACGGACTATGGGATATTTTCAGGGAAAACTGACAGATGTTTCTTTAACAAGTTAAACGTATGGAAAGAGGGAGGAGCAACAAGAAATGAGGGAGGGAGAACTGGAGAGGAGTTGTTCTAGATTAAAACAAACATGTCAGGAGAAAGACAAACTGTATGATGTGTGTGCGTGTGTGTATGTGTTCAGTTGTGTTTGATTCTTTGTGACCCCATGGCCTGTAGTTTGCCAGGCTCCTCTGTCCATGGGATTCTCTGGATAAGAACACTGGAGTAGGTAGCCATTTTCTTCTCCAGCAGATCTTCCTGACCTAAGGATCAAACTCACATCTCCTGTACTGGCTGTACTGTGCTTATTCACTCAGTTGTACCCAACTCCCTGTGATCTTTACCACTGCACCACAAGTTCTTACGCTGTATGACATCACTTATTATATATGTAGAATCTAAAAAATACAACAAACTAGTGAATATAATAAAAAAGAATCAGATTCACGGATACAGAGAACAAACTAGGGGTTATCAGTGGGGAGAGGGAAGGGTGAAGAGCAACACTGGTAAGGGATTAAGAGGTACCAACCATTAGGTACAAAAAAACCTACAAGTATATATTGTTCAATATGGAAAATATAGCCAGTATTTTATAGTAACTACAAATGGGGTATACAACCTTTTAAACTGTGAATCACTATACTATATACTTGCAACACATAATATCATACATCAACTATAACTCAAGTAAAAATTTAAAAAAATACATGTTAGTCAAATGCAATAACACATGGACTTTGAATTCCATTTTAAACAAAGAAACTCAAAACATTTTGGAGACAATAGGAGAAATGTTAATAAGGACTGTGTATTAGACCATATTAAAGAATTATTGTTCATTTTCTTAGATGCAATATGGTATTATAATTATATAAGAATATGTCTTTTTTTAAAGATACAATAGGAATATTGGCAGTATAACCATATGACTGGGATTTACTTTAAAATTCTACTACAACAAAAGAAAGATAGATCATACAGATGAAGTAAAGTGTGGCAAAATGTGAATAATTGTTAAATCTTGGAGAAAGATTATGTGGGTTTATTATACCCTTCTCTCTGGTGTATGCTCAGTCACCAAGTCATATTCAACTCTTTGCGACCCCATGGACTGTAACCCACCAGGCTCCTCTGTCCATGGAATTTTCCAGGCAAGAATAGTGGAGTGGGTTGCCATTTCCTACTCCAGCAGACCTTCCCAACTCAGGGATAGAACCCATGTCTCCTTCATTGCAGGCAGATTCTTTACCACTGAGCCACCAGTGAAGCCCCACCCTTCTCTCTACTTCTGTGTATATTCAATATCTTTCCTAAAAGGTAAAGAAGAAGAGGAATAATGAAGATAAATACCTCAAGAGGATATTATCAGAGTCAAGAGTTACAATAGTTGCTTCTGTAGCTTGTAGTGAAATTAGTTTGGCAAGAGCCTCTGATGTTTTGCCCTATAAATTAAAACACACATGTAAACAATGCCAAGGAAGAAAAAGTCTTATGTAAAATAAAGATATAATCTTTAACATTTACCTAAGAGACCACTTTAGGAATGTTAATTAGTTCATATCAGATGTCTGACTTTGAAAATAAAAAGTACACAAGATATAAAATATATTATTAGGCATAATTCATAAAAAATAATGTATAATAAGAAAAACATCAGAACCCAATAGGTACAAAGGCAAAGGACATAAATAAGCAATTCATTTAAGAAGAAATATAATACCTGATGTGTAGAATAATGTTTATTACTGATACTAACAGAAGAAATGAAAACTAGAGCAACTCTATGATACCATTTAATACCTAGTAACTTGGCAAAAATTTAGATAGGAATCGGTGCTGATGAAGTTGTAGTAAAACTACTTACATACTCTTGATGGCAAAAATTGTTAAGATTAATAGCATGAGCGATAGAATATTTATGTCCTTTAATCATATCTTTTGTAATTTATCCTAAGATATTAATTCAACAGAAATAACTATTAAACATGAATATGTTTAATGCAAGATTATCTAAAATTAAACACTGGAAACAATCTAACTTAGAACAAAAGCAGAATGGTTTAGTAAATTATAGCACAATGACTTGAGAGAGTATTATTTAGAAATACTGAATAATTATCTAGACTGCAAAAATAGGGGAAAAACCTTAAAATGTTAAGGGTACAAAGTGGTATATATACCGTATTTGCCACTCTGTAAAATATAAAAGAATATGGAATAGGATTGGAAAGTTATTTCCATTATAACATGGGACTGTGGGTGAATTTTTTTCCATCGTTATTTTATATCTTGTGGTCACATCAATTTTTCCATTAATAATGTGACATAAGTAAAATGTGCTTGTGTTGTGCTGCTGTTTGGTTTGCTCAGTCATGTCCAACTCTTTCAACCCTTTGGACTATAGCCCATCAGGCTCTTCTGTCCATGGCATTTCCCAGGCAAGAATACTGGAGTAGGTTGCGGTGCCTTATGCAGGGGATCTTCCTGACCCAGGGATCAAACCACTGGCAGGCAGATTCTTTACCACTGACCCACCAGGAAGCCCTCCAAAGGCATACTTAACCAAAAATACTGCTAAAATAAGAATATTTCTTTTAGTACATGGTTAACAACATAAATCAATGTATATTTCCAATAATTGGTCTAGAAAATATTATAGTCATTTATCTACCCAAGATTTTTAACCAATGTCACCCTTTTTTACTTTACCTTTGCTACATGTTCCAGCCACCGGCCTAGTGCAATAAACACAAACAGCATAGGAGGTGTGTCAAAGAAAGTAACAGGGTTCACTTTGGCTCTCTCATACATTGCAACCAGAAGAATAACCAAAGAGTAAGCAAATGCAATGGTTGTTGCCAGCACAATCAATACATCCATATTTGCAGTTTTATGCTTCAGTGCTTTGTAGGCCTGAATATAGAAGTGCCAGCCTCCAAAAAACTGTAATACAGAAACAGTGATCAGTGCTTTTCTTAAAAAAGCTGACATTCACATTTATACCTCAATAACTAAGATAAACTATCAATGTTAACTTCCTTCGGCTTTTATCTAATCCATAAACAACTAAGGAGAATTTTTTTTTAGCCACACCACGTGGCTTAGTTCCTCCATCAGGGACAGAACCCAGGCCATGGAGAAATTCCCCTAGAGCTTTTTTAAAGCTGAAACAAAAGTGTTTGTAGTTTAGCAGATACATGTGTGTAGGGATTCAAATTGCTGTAAAGCCCTTGGCAGCCATCCTCAATGATTTAATGAATATTCCATAATATAAAGAAAGTCAAATGATTCTTGGATTTTTCTTTTGAAGCTAGCAAAAACAAGAACTAGGGAAAGAATTACATTCTTTGACAATGATTTTTTTATATAAAACTCGCCTTCTTTTCAAAATTCAACCTGAATGGTACATCACAAGCTACTGGCTTTGTCCACTGTTTTCATTAGAATGCATAACTGAAAACTTATTTTTCATTAGTTAGAGAAACATACTAGGATGTTTTAAAAATCATTATTGTTTTTTATGAGGATCAGAAAAAGGAATAAATCTATTAGAAGTGTTCCAAAGGAAAAATTTATCTGAAAAGAAGAGTTGAAAACATATCAAGAATAATGAACTTAAGTGCCATGGAAAAATAATAAAAATAATATCACTGTTATGATTATTTAATAGAATAAATAAATAATAAATATGCTAAAATAAAATATATCATATAAAATAATTTTAATGAAAATATAAAGAAATAACATTTTATTATTATAATAACTGTAAATATGAAGTTGTACAGAGTGGCAGATATGAATGCCAAATTCATATCTAAATACAAACTGAACTCTTATTATCTGCTCTGTCATTAAACAATATCCTTTAGGGATTAAAATGAAATTCATTATCTACTTTAATCCTCAGTTTAAAATTATTTTTGTAAAGCATCCAGCATAAAATGATCATACTTCTGACCAGTATTTGTCATACAATTGAAAATAGCCTCACCTACTAGTTTTGACTAGTTTTCATTATTAACAAATATACTTGCTAACATTTCACTTGCCTGTACAGGAACACACAATAAAAAAGATAGCAAATTCATAATGGACAATCCTGGCAGGATCTGGCGCTCCAGGAACATAGAAGAATGAATACTGATCATTTCTTCTTGGCTCATGTTCTGACTATGGTGAAGACTTGCAAGATGGTGGTCCATAACCATCATATATATCATCAGTCCCATTACAGGTATACAGAAAAACAGGCTCACAAGAAAGGCCCGTCGCCATCTAATATAGAAAAGAAAGATCATTTGAGTAAACATCTAATGGTTAAAGATTCTGTGTACCATAGCAAAACATAACTTGTGACCAATTCCCACCCAGTGTAAGGATGCTATTGAAAAAATAACTGACATGCTAACAGTATGTTAAATTTGTAACATAAATCAAAATCTGATTTTTATTGACACTCCAAAAGTACTTACTGTCTTATTTCTCGTTTATGGTCTAGGTGGCTTGCTGACCGGTCCTTCTTGACCAAAGAAGCTTCAAAACCCAAGCTCTAAGGAAATTCATGAGAAAACAATTATTTCTCTGAATTTATAAACATTATGTACAGAAATTTTAAGCTGTGGCATTGTCATTAAGAATAATTCAAGTGCAAATCACTATGGGGAATATAAAGGTGCTTCCTTCTCTTGCATGCCCAGTCGTATCTGACTGTTTTGATGCCTCAGACTGTAGCCACCAGGCTCCTCTGTCCATGGAATTCTCCAGGCCAGAGTACTGGAGTGGGTTGCCATTTCCTTCTCCATTCCTTCTCTTAATTATCTTTGTTTCTAGTCTTTCATCAAAGAAATAAATGTTTCCTCAATTCTAGTTAATATCTACCCTACTATTTCCAAATTATTGATTTAATTCAAGCGTAGTTGTCCTCAGTAGAGGTTCTTCTATCAAAAAGTAAACTAAAGCCTCTAATAAATAATTTTGGAAAAAAAAAAGCAGAAATCTATTGCTTTGTTAAGCTGACAAACTGTATGATGATCTAATAATGACAGAACTCAGCAGTAAAATCATAAATCTTACACTTGGACAAGCATCTACTAGTACTGATGTATATTGTAGAAAGTGAAAGTGAAGTTGCTCAGTCGTGACCAACTCTTTGTGACTCCATGGACTGTAGCCTACCAGGCTTCTCTGTTCGTGGAATTTTCCAGGCAAGAATACTGGAGTGGGTTGCCATTTAATCAGTTTATTTTTACTCTTAGTTTTGACATCTATCTATCCATCCATACATCCCCAAGAGCACAGAAAACTGAATGATAGTCCATAAAAGTTAGCACCATGCTAAACATATTATTCAAGGCTTTGCATATGTAGTCTTTATTCTAGCAGTTCTAGCAGTTCTAGCAGAAATAAATAACAAGAATGAAACTTTTCCTCAATAAAATAAAGTACTGAAAGAAAATTATACCTACATAAGTTTCATATGAACATAGTAACATACACTATATTTTCAGCTGCTAGGGAAAATGCTGCCTTCTTATATTTTTTGACAGTGTAGCACAGAGAAAAGAGCAAGCATGAACACTGGAGTCAGGAAGATTAGGCTCAAATCCCTGGCATGACACTTACTAGCTTATGTGACTTTGGGGAAGTAACTTAACATCTCATAACCTGAGTTTCCTCACCTACAAAATGAAGACGACAGTACTGTTGTGAGAATTAAATCAAGAGCTGAAGCTTTGCAATTTGCGTAACTGGCACATAGAAGATACTCGAAAATGCTAGTTTCACAAATATGTTAATGGTACTACTGTCTACATTAACAGAATCTTATCTAAATGATTAATATGCTTTTTAGGTCATTAGAACAACAATGCTACACCACATTGAAACAATACACGCTATACTTCATAAGTACTGCCATTTACGAGTTACTGAAGAATACGGGATGAATTTGTCACAATGAAAAAGGTTTGGTCTTTTGTATTTCTTACTTTAACTAAGGTATAAGTTAAAGCTTTGACCTAACAAACAATATAGCATCTAGCAGGATGTTTCGCTTTTGTAATGATTAATATGAATTTTACTCAAAAGAAATTATCCTTTACTTATATTTTCTAAACATTTTAAATGACCTGAAGTTCTACTTCAAGTCCCATCCTGATTAATACTATCAATGTGCCTTTAGCTAATTCCTCCTGACAAAGTCCAAAAAATAAAAAATAAAACGGTAACACATGCTTATTAAATTTTGAGACAATTATTACCTATAAACAAAGGAATCAGATTTTTTTCATCATTTCTTTCTGATATAAACCAGAAGTGATCTGAGGGAGTGCTGACTGGATAGGTAAGAACATGGAAATGTAAAGTCTTGAACTTACTTCAATTGTATGAATAATATCTCTGGGACCAATAATTTCTGGATCATATTTAATATGTGCTTTGTTGGTTGCCAGGGCCACAGAGCAGTAGAAGATCCCTCTGTGTTTTGTGAGGGTAGACTCTATTTTATGGACACAGGAGGCACATGTCATTCCTCTCACCTGTTAAAGACAAAGGCTTTGTTATTCAGAAATGCACTTATTTCCCTCCATGAAACGTGTTATTACTTTAAACTGAAAGAAATCCTATAACATGGTATTAACACAAAAAATCTTATCTGCACTATTAATATGCTTTAGATACGACCATTAGATCACTGTTTTTATATCACATTGAACAAAGATATGGTCCCAGCTACAAAAGTTAAGGGCTTCCCAGGTGGCGCTAGTGGTAAAAGAACCTGGCTGCCAATGCAGAAGATGAAAAAGATGCAGGTTTCATCCCT
Source organism: Oryx dammah (assembly GCF_014754425.2). Taxonomy (NCBI): domain Eukaryota; kingdom Metazoa; phylum Chordata; class Mammalia; order Artiodactyla; family Bovidae; genus Oryx; species Oryx dammah. Next base: position 67,219,711 of record NW_024070207.1, read on the forward strand.
GGGTTGAGAAGATCCCCTGGAAAAGGAAATGGCACCTTACTCCAGTATTCTGGCCTGGAGAATCCCATGGACAGAGGAACCGGGTGGGCTACAGTCCATGGGGTCACAGAGAGTCAGACATAACTGAAATGACTTAGCTAGCAACAGGTTAAACAGAAGAGGATCTCATTAAAAGTCTCCCTCTTCCTGTTACACTCACTGATAGAGGATTTGACAACTATCACTGTTTCTTGTATTCAGTGCCTTGTTTCCCTCTAAATTTTTCTCACCCTGCTCAGTTCAGCTCAATTCAGTGACTCATTCATAACCAACTGTTTGAGACCCCATGGACTGCAGCACGCCAGGCTTCCCTGTCCATCACCATTTCTGGGAGCTTATTCAAACTCATGTCCATCGAGTTGGTGATGCCATCCAACCATCTCATCCTCTATTATCCCCTTCTCCTCCTGCCTTCAATCTTTCCCAGCATCAGGGTATCTTCAAATGAGTCAGTTCTTCCCATCAAGTAGCCAAATAATCGGAGTTTCAGCTTCAGCATCACTCCTTTCAATGAATATTCAGAACTGACTTCCTCTGGATGGACTGGTTGGATCTCCCTGCAATCCAAGGGACTCTCAAGAGTCTTTACCAACACCACAGTTCAAAAGCATCAATTCTTTGGCACTCAGCTTTCTTTGTTGGCAAATGTCTCTACTTTTTAATATGCTGTCTAGGTTGGTCATAGCTTTTCTTCCAAGGAGCAAGTGTCTTAATTTCATGGGTGCAGTCACTATCTGCAGTGATTTTGGAGCCCAAGAAAATAAAGTCTCTCACTATTTTCATTGTTTCCCCATCTATTTGTCCTGAAGTGATGGGACCAGATGCCATGACCTTAGTTCTCTGAATGTTGAGTATTAAACCAACATTTTCACTCCACTCTTTCACTTTCATCAAGAGGCTCTTTAGTTCTTCACTTTCTGCCATAAGGGTGGTGTGATCTGCATATCTGAGGTTACTGATATTTCCCCCAGCAATTTTGATTCCAGCTTATGCTTCATCCAGCCCAGCATTTCTGATGATGTACTCTGCATATAAGTTAAATAAGCAGGGTGACAATATACAGCCTTGACGTAATCCTTTTCCTATTTGGAACCAGTCTGTTGTTCCATGTCCAGTTCTAACTGTTGCTTCTTGACCTGCATATAAGTTTCTCAAGAGGCAGGCCAGGTGGTCTGGTACTCCCATCTCTTTAAGAATTTTCCACAGTTCGTTGTGATCCACAAAGTCAAAGGCTCTAGTGTAGTCAATGAAGCAGATGTTTTTCTGTAATTCTCTTGGTTTTTCAATGATCCAACTAATGTTGGCAATTTGATCTCTGGTTGCTCTGTGTGTTCTAAATCCAGCTTGAACATCTGGAAGTTCAGGGTTCACATACTATCTCACATACTGAGAATTTGGAGCATTACTTTGCTAACATGTGAGATGAGTGCAGTTGTGCGGTAGCTTGAGCATTCTTTGGCATTGCCTTTTTCTGGGATTGGAATGAAAACTGACCTTTTCCAGTCCTGTGGCCACTGCTGAGTTTTCCAAATTTGCTGGCATATTGAGTGCAGCACTTGCACAGCATCGTATTTCAGGATTTGAAATAGCTCAACTGGAATTCCATCACCTCTACTAGCTTTGTTCATAGTGATGCTTCCTAAGTCCCACTTGACTTCACATTCCAGGATGTCTGGCTCTAGGTGAGTGATCACACCATCATGAATATCTGGGTCATGAAGATCTTTTTTGTATAGTTCTTCTGTGTATTCTCACCACCTCTTCTTAATATCTTCTGCTTCTGTTAGGTCTATACCATTTCTATCCTTTATTGTGCCCTCCTTTGCATGAAATATTCCCTTGGTATCTCTGATTTTCTTGAAGAGATCTCTAGTCTTTCCAGTTCTATTGGTTTCCTCTATTTCTTTGCATTCATTGCTGAGGAAGGCTTTTTTCTCTCTCCCTTCTATTCTTTGGAACTCTGCATTCAAATGGATATATCTTTCCTTTGCCTTTCACTTTTCTTTTCACAGCTATTTGTAAGGCCTCCTCAGACAGCCATTTTTCCTTTTTTGCATTTCTTTTTCCTGGAGATGGTCTTGATCCCTGTCTCCTCTACAATGTTACAAACCTCCGTCCATAGTTCTTCAGGCACTCTATCTATCAGATCTAATTCCTTGAATCTGTTTGTCACTTCCACTGTAAGGGATTTGATTTAGGTCATACCTGAATGGTCTAGTGGTTTTCCCTACTTTCTTCAATTTAAATCTGAATTTGGCAATAAGGAGATATGATCTGAGCCACAGTCTGCTCCCAGTCTTGTTTTCGGTGACTGCATAGAGCTTCTCCATCTTTCTGCCAAGATTATAATCAATCTGATTTTGGTATTGACCATCTGGTGATGTCCATGTGCAGAGTCTTCTCTTGTGTTGTTGGAAGATGGTGCTTGCTATGACCAGTGCGTTTTCTTGGCAAAATTCTATTAGCCTTTGCCCTGCTGCATTTTGTACTCAAAGGCCAAATTTTCCTGCTACTCCAAGGTATCTCTTGACTTCCTACTTTTGCATTCCAGTCCCCTATAATGAAAAGGAGACATCTGTTTTTGGTGTTAGTTCTACAAAGTCTTGTAGCTCATCACAGAACTGTTCAACTTCAGCTTCTTCAGCATTAGTGGTTGGGGCATAGACTTGGATTACTGTGATATTGAATGGTTTGCCTTAGTAATGAACAGAGTTCATTCTATCGTTTTTGAGATTGCATACAAGTACTGCATTTCCCTGGTGGCACAGAGGGTAAAGTATCTTCCTGCAATGCAGAAGACCCGGATTCAATCCCTGGGTCAGGAAGATCCCCTGGAGAAGGAAATGGCAACCCACTCCAGTATTCTTGCCTGCAGAATCCCAGGGACAGAGGAGCCTGGCAGGTTATAGTACATGGGGTCACAAAAAGTCAGACACGACTGAGCGACTTCACTTTCTTTTCTTTCACTGCGTTTCTCTTTCGTTGACTATGAGGGCTACTCCATTTCTTCTAAGGGATTCTTGCCCACAATAGTAGATATAATGGCCATCTGAGTTATATTAACCCATTTCAGTCCATTTTAGCTCGCTGATTCCTAAAATGTCAATGTTCACTCTTGCCATCTCCTGTTTGACCACTTCCAATTTACCGTGATTCATGGACCTTACATTCCAGGTTCCTATGCAGTATTGTTCTTTACAACTTGGAATTTACTTCCATCACCAGTCACAATCACAACAGGGTGTTATTTTTGCTTTGGCTCTGTCTCTTCATTCTTTCTGGAGTTATTTCTCTACTGTTCTCCAGTAGCATATTGGGCACCTACTGGCCTGGGAAATTCATCTTTCTGTTTCCTATCATTTTGCCTTTTCATACTGTTCATGGGGTTCTCAAGGCAACAATACTGAAGTGGTTTGCCATTTCCTTCTCTAGTGGACCACCCTGCTAAAGCATATGTATGTATGTAGGTATGTATGTACATATATATGTATGTATGTTCATATATATCCTTTAGTATTACTTCTAGTGAAGGTTAATAAATGACAAAAGTGTTCTACCTTTCTCCAAAAATGTATTTTGTCCTATGTCTTGAGTAAAGTTATAAACTCTACAGTGGAAGGGCAGGACTTCTGGAATGACTGTGCAAGGAGTTCAGCAAATCCTTGCCCCAAATGGCAATGATTAAACTGCAAAGTTTAATCACTGGACAAAAGTTTCAAAACCCAACCACTGAAATATTATGAGAAGTAACCAAAAGGATTATGTAACAACTTACAAAGTATTTATTCAAGAATATCCACTAAAAGAACATCATCAATAGCAGAGGAAGGATTTCTGAAAATTCTCCCCTCCCTAAAAGCAATGAGAAAATCTGCAAAAGTTGTCAGTACCAACTATTTCAGAAAAGTTAGAAAGTTGGTGGGAATGAAAATTGCTGCAGCCACTATGTAAAACAAGATGGATCTTCCTCAAAAACTAAAAATACAACTACCATATGACCCAGCAATTCCACTTTTGGGTACAAATACAAAGAAAGCAAAAACACTAGTTCACAAAGATACAAGTATCTCAATGTTCATAGCAGCATTATTTACAATAGCCAAGATATCGAAGCAACTTAAGTTCCATCAATAGACGAATGGATGAAGAATATGTTGTATGTATGTATATGTGTATATACACACACACACACACACACACACACAGGGGAATACTACTCAACCACAAAAAGAATGAAAATTTGCCATTTGCAACAGCATGAATGGAGTTGGAGGATATCATGCTTAGTAAAATAAGTCATACAGAGAAAGATGAATACTCTATTTTATCATGTATATGTGGAATCTAAAAAATAAAACAAATGAATATAATGAACAGGAACAGAACCATAGAGAACAAATTAGTGGTTATCAATGGGGAGAAAGTAGGGAAGAGGGACAATATAGGGGTAGGGATTAAAAGGAACAAACTACTATGTACAAAATAAGCTATAAGGATATATTGTACAGCACAGGATATAGAGCCAATATTTTACAATAACGTTAAACAGAATATAATCTGTAAGAATTCTGAATCACTATTCTATATACCTGAAACTAATATAATATTGTAACCCAACTACACCTCAATTTTAAAAAAACTGATTAAAAAAGAAGTGGAAATTAAAAGCTTACAGCAATACAGGAAGCATTTATTCAAAACAATCAGATAAATTACAGGAAAATAGTAAGCTATGTGGCATTACAATTTGCTTTATTCCCATCCCCTCTCTCCAGCTCGGTGGTAGCTATGAAGACAAACAGGCCACAATCATGGTGAAAAACAGCATCAGGGGAGCCACCAGAGAGAAAAAAAAGGATTGGCATGTCTTCAAAGTCTCATTCCCATAGAACTGCCGTTATTTGACCTGTCTGATGGTTCTCTGAAATATTCCACTTGCAAAGCTGTCTGTCTGTCCCCGACCATCTCAGTGCATACAAAAAGCCTTTTCCCCAGGAGAATTTGTCAAAACAATTAGGGGAAATTATTTAACCTTATGGCTGCCTGAGCCAATGGATAACAGCTGGGGAAAACAACAGACTAACAAAAGACCCTAAAAGGGAAAAAGCTGGGAAGGAAGATGTCCATAAGAGTTCCAGCACATTCCTAGGAATCTAGAAGACCATGCACATGCATAGGGCTATGCACATGTTCAGGGCTGTGTGTATCTTTAGAAAAGAACTGAAAGAGCCCTAAGTTCTCACCTCAGGCTGACCTTTAGGCTCTGTAGAAGCAGGAATTGAAGTTTAAGGCAAAACTGACAACTGCTTGGCTGAGTGTTCAAGGCATGCCTCAACATTTACAAAGAGCTATTTAGCAAAGACTTGGATCCTTTTTTTTCTTTTAAAAAAAAAATATTTATTTTTTAACTGAAGGCAACTGGTTTACAGAATTTGTTGATTTCTGTCAAACCTCAACATGAATCAGCCATAGGTATACATATATACCTATATGTCTGCTCCCTCTTGAAACTCCATCTGATCTCCCTCCCCATCCCACCCCTCTAGGTTGATACAGAGCCCCTGTTTGAGTCCCCTGAGACATACAGCAAATTCCCATTGTCTATCTATTTTACATACAGTACAGTAAACAAAAACAAGACCAGGAGCAGACTGTGGCTCAGATTATGAACTTATTACCAAATTCAGACTTAAATTGAAGAAAGTAGGGAAAACCGCTAGACCTTTCAGGTATGACCTAAATCAAATCCCTTATGATTATACAGTGGAAGTGAGAAACAGATTTAAGGGCCTAGATCTGATAGATAGAGTGCCTGATGAACTATGGAATGAGGTTTGTGACACTGTACAGGAGACAAGGATCAAGACCATCCCCATGGAAAAGAAATGCAAAAAAGCAAAATGGTTGTCTGGGGAGGCCTTACAAATAGCTGTGAAAAGAAGAGAGCCAAAAAGCAAAGGAGAAAAGGAAAGATATAAGCATCTGAATGCAGAGTTCCGAAGAATAGCAAGAAGAGATAAGAAAGCCTTCTTCAGGATCAATGCAAAGAAATAGAGGAAACAACAGAATGGGAAAGACTACAGATCTCTTCATGAAAATTAGAGATACCAAGGGAACATTTCATGCAAAGATGGGCTCAATAAACGACAGAAATGGTATGGACCTAACAGAAGCAGAAGATATTAAGAAGAGGTGGCAAGAATACATGGAAGAACTGTACAAAAAAGATCTTCACGACCCAGATAATCATGATGATGTGATCACTAATCTAGAGCCAGACATCTTGGAAAGTGAAGTCAAGTGGGCCTTAGAAAGCATCACTGTGAACAAAGCTAGTGGAGGTGATGGAATTCCAGTGGAGCTGTTTCAAATCCTGAAAGATGATGCTGTGAAAGTGCTGCACTCAATATGCCAGCAAATTTGGAAAACTCAGCAGTGGCCACAGGACCGGAAAAGGTAAGATTTCATTCCAATCCCAAAGAAAGGCAATGCAAAAGAATGCTCAAAGTACCACACAATTGCACTCATCTCACACGCTAGTACAGTAATGCTCAAAATTCTCCAAGCCAGGCTTCAGCAATACGTGAACCATGAACTTCCTGTTGTTCAAGCTGGTTTTAGAAAAGGCAGAGGAACCAGAGATCAAATTGCCAACATCCAATGGATCATAGAAAAACCAAGAGTTCCAGAAAAACATCTATTTCTGCTTTATTGACTATGCCAACGCCTTTGACTGTGTGGATCACAATAAACTGTGGAAAATTCTGAAAGAGATGGGAATACCAGACCACCTGCCCTGCCTCTTGAGAAATCTGTATGCAGGTCAGGAAGCAACAAGTTAGAACTGGACATGGAACAACAGACTGGTTCCAAATAGGAAAAGGAGTATGTCAAGGCTGTATATTGTCACCCTGCTTATTTAACTTATATGCAGAGTACATCATGAGAAACGCTGGACTGGAAGAAACACAAGCTGGAATCAAGATTGCCAGGAGAAATATCAATAACCTCAGATATGCAGATGACACCACCCTTAGGGCAGAAAGTGAAGAGGAGCTAAAAAGCCTCTTGAGGAAAGTGAAAGAGGAGACTGAAAAAGTTGGCTTAAAGTTCAACATTCAGAAAACGAAGATCATGGCATCCGGTCCCATCACTCCATGGGAAATAGATGGAGAAACTGTGGAAACAGTGTCAGACTATTTTTGGGGGGCTCCAAAATCACTGCAGATGGTGACTGCAGCCATGAAATTAAAAGACGCTTACTCCTTGGATGAAAAGTTATGACCAACCTAGATAGCATATTGAAAAGCAGAGACATTACTTTGCCGACTAAGGTCCGTCTAGTCAAGGCTATGGTTTTTCCTGTGGTCATGAATGGATGTGAGAGTTGGACTGTGAAGAAGGCTGAGCACCGAAGAATTGATGCTTTTGAACTGTGGTGTTGGAGAAGACTCTTGAGAGTCCCTTGGACTGCAAGGAGATCCAACCAGTCCATTCTGAAGATCAGCCCTGGGATTTCTTTGGAAGGAATGATGCTAAAGCTGAAACTCCAGTACTTTGGCCACCTCATGTGAAGAGTTGACTCATTGGAAAAGACTCTGATGCTGGGAGGGACTGGGGGCAGGAGGACAAGGGGACGACAGAGGATGAGATGGCTGGATGGCAACACTGACTCAATGGACGTGAGTCTGAGTGAACTCCAGGAGATGTTGATGAACAGGGTGGCCTGACGTGCTGCGATTTATGGGGTCGCAAAGAGTCGGATGCAACTGAGCGACTGAACTGAACTGAATGTAAGTTTCCATGTTACTCTCTCCATACATCTCACCCTCTCTCCTCCCCTCTCCCCATGTCCATAAGTCTGTTCTGTATGTCTGTTTCTCCATTGCTGCCCTGCAAATAAATTCTTCGGTACCATCCCTCTAGATTCCATATGTATGTGTTCAGTTCAGTTCAGTTCAGTTCAGTTCAGTCGCTCAGTTGTGTCCGACTATTTGTGACCCCATGAATCGCAGTACGCCAGGCCTCCCTGTCCATCACCAACCCCCAGAGTTCACTCAGACTCACGTCCATTGAGTCAGTCATGCCATCCAGCCATCTCATCCTCGGTCATCCCCTTCTCCTCCTGCTCCCAATCCCTCTCAGCATCAAAGTCTTTTCCAATGAATCAACTTTTCGCATGAGGTGGCCAAAGTACTGGAGCTTCAGCCTTAGCATCATTCCTTCCAAGGAAATCCCAGGGCTGATCTCCTTCAGAATGGACTGGTTGGATCTCCTTGCAGTCCAAGGGACTCTCAAGAGTCTTCTCCAACACCACAGTTCAAAAGCATCAATTCTTCGGCACTCAGCCTTCTTCACAGCCCAACTCTCACATCCATACATGACCACAGGAAAAACCATAGCCTTGACTAGACGGACCTTAGTCGGCAAAGTAATGTCTCTGCTTTTGTATATGCTATCTAGGTTGGTCATAACTTTCCTTCCAAGGAGTAAACGTCTTAATTTTATGGCTGCAATCACCATCTGCAGTGATTTTGGAGCCCCCAAAAAATAAAGTCTGACACTGTGTCCACTGTTTCTCCATCTATTTCCCATGGAGTGATGGGACCGGATGCCATGATCTTCGTTTTCTGAATGTTGAACTTTAAGCCAACTTTTTCAGTCTCCTCTTTCACTTTCCTCAAGAGGCTTTTTAGCTCCTCTTCACTTTCTGCCCTAAGGGTGGTGTCATCTGCATATCTGAGGTTATTGATATTTCTCCTGGCAATCTTGATTCCAGCTTGTGTTTCTTCCAGTCCAG
>NW_024070207.1:67233549-67271245 GCF_014754425.2 Oryx dammah
AATGAGTTTGGAAGTTTCCCTTCCTCTGCAATTTTCTGGAAGAGTTTGAGTAGGATAGGTGTTAACTCTTCTCTAAATTTTTGGTAGAATTCAGCTGTGAAGCCGTCTGGACCTGGGCTTTTGTTTGCTGGAAGATTTCTGATTACAGTTTCAATTTCCGTGCTTGTGATGGGTCTGTTAAGATTATCTATTTCTTCCTGGTTTAGTTTTGGAAAATTGTATTTTTCTAAGAATTTGTCCATTTCTTCCAGATTGTCCATTTTATTGGCATATAATTGCTGATAGTAGTCTCTTATGATCCTTTGTATTTCTGTGTTGTCTGTTGTGATCTCTCCATTTTCATTTCTAATTTTATTGATTTGATTTTTCTCTCTTTGCTTCTTGATGAGTCTGGCTAATGGTTTGTCAATTTTATTTATCCTTTCAAAGAACCAGCTTTTGGCTTTGTTGATTTTTGCTATGGTCTCTTTTGCATTTATACATTCAAATTTTTGTCTGAGCTGGAACTTTGGTACAAGGTTAAATTTTTTGTTTTAATTATTTAAGTTATACAAATAAAATATTTTCTGGGTTGGCAAAAATGTCATTTTAAACCAATATAACTTATACCTAGCTTTATGACTTTATTTATAAAATTTAAGTCTTTAATACTTCTAGAATTTATTCTTTTACATGCTACTAGGTAGGAATCATACTATATTTTTAAAGTTAATTTTCATTTATTCATTCAAACCCAATTCCTGTTTATTGGTTCTTAATAGAGACGATGATTATCTTTTACATTCTGCACTTGAAAGTCACCACTGTCAATATCTTTCCAATTTCCTTCATTTTCATTTTATGTTTTACTTTCCCAACATTTTAATTATTTTTTGATCTCTTTTCTGATTTCTTGCCAAGTTTTTCCTGGAAATTCTATTAACCACACAAACCTTCTTACTTACAACAAGTTCCAAAACACCATCTCCTTCATCAGCATTTTCTATCACAATGGCTCCAAATCCAAGCTCTCGGATTAACTCGGCTATCACTGGGGGTTGTATGAGAGCAGGGTTATACCTCACTTCTGCCTTGCCAGCCATCAGAGCCACAAGTACAGAATATATTCCTAGGAATATTGATAAGAAAAACAAGTCAGATAACATTTCTCATAAAAGAGTCTTTTAAAAAAAATATTTATTTATTTGACTGTGCCAGGTCTTAATGCAGCATGTGGGATCTAATTCCCTCACTGGGAATTGAAGCCAGGTCACCTGAATTTACAGCATTGAGTGTTAGCCACTGGCCCATTAGGGAAGTTCCCAAGAATAATTTTATAGTAGTTTTCTTTTCATTTAACTATGGAAGGGTTAAGTGAATCTGGAAAATTTTATTTCTTCACTTTTATACAATCTTGAACCCAAATAAAATTTTTGAAAACTTGTCCTCATTTTTAAAAACTTTTTATTATGGAAAATTTCAAATACACACACACACACACACACTTAAGACAGAACAACATAATAAACTCAATGTATCCATCTCTCAGCTTCAATAACTATCAATAATACTGGGCTGCTCAAGTTTCATATATATTCCTACCCACTCATCCCTACTCTCTACCCTGATTATTCTGAAGCAAATCCCAAATATCATATAATATGTAAAATTTTAAATATGTATCTCTAAAAGATAAGACTCTTTTTCTTGGACTTCCCTGGTGGTCCAGTGGTTAAAAATCCACTTGCCAATGCAGAGGACATGGGTTCAATCCCTGATCACAAGGATCCCACATGCTACAGGGCAACTAAGCCCATGTACCACAACGACTGAGCCTGCAAGCCACACTATTGAAGCCTGTGTCCCTAGAGCTCGTGCTTCACAACAAGAGAGGCCACCACAATGAGAAACCCTCGCACTGCAACTAGAGAAGCCCCGTTCACCACAACTAGAGAAAGCCCACACACAGCAAAAATTGAAAACCCAGCACAGCCAAAATAAATAAATAACCCTTTAAAAAAAGACTCTTAAAAAAATAATAATACCATTATCAAACCTAAAATAATTCTTCAATATCATCAAACATCCAGGCAATATTCACATTTCCACAACTGTCTTAGAACTGTTTAACACTGTTTGAATTGCGATCCAAATATAAAGTATTTTTAGGAAATGAATATAAAGTATTTTTAGAAACCTGTAAGATAGAGTCCTAGAGAAAAGAACTCATTTACTTAGGAAATCAATGTAATTGTAGCAAAGAATCTAAGAATATACCAACATACACATTATAATATTATCAAATAACAGTCATTTCTCTCTCAAATTGTATTGCCTGACACACATTAATCTAAAATGCTCTTATTCCACCCCCCTCCAAAAAGTGCCATACAGCTTAACAAAGCAGTTCATTTTATGGCAGTCATGCTGTTCTCTGGTATCAGCATTTTGTTAACAACCACTCCACTTCTCTAGGTCAGCTATTTCTGTCATTTCCAGGAAGAAAATTAATAACATGCAGCAGAAATGGCAGTTCCTTCTAGGAATCTGTGGCACTTGGTGGCTACCTGACAGGGAATAGGAATCAGCAATCCATAGGTCAGCACTGGGGTCTGATAAAAATTTAAAAATGTCCAAATACTAATTTAATAAGTTTTTAATATGAAAATAAACTATCTAATATAATCTAAGCTTTCTATACGAAATTGGCTACCAAAAAAAAGTACTCTTTTCTTTGGAGAAAAAAGGTAGTTACACACTGGGCTTTCTGAGTACCAAATAATTCAGAGGATCAGATCATAGGAAAGTATCGGTGATAAGAGAAGGGTATAGGGAAAGGAAAAATATCTTTTCACTTCAGTTGAATGTAATCTATAGCCAAAAAGAAACAGAAAATCTGTTTTTGCAAGTTTCAAAAATATTTTATACTTTTATAAATTATGGACAATTTTTTAAATTTTTACTTCAAAATACAATTAGAACTTTTTTCTATTTTTTTTAAAAATATAATCCAGATGAAACTGAGGGAAGACCAGTGCCACTTAATTAAAAAAAAACAGAAGTGAATATAGGTAGATTGTGAATGCAGTGAATGTTGACCCGAGCTAGGCCAAAGATATTTCTAACCAGGTTAAAAGGTGGTAAAGGAGCAATAGAAAGTAATTGAAACAATCAGTTTTAGGGATTTAAAAAAAAAGATCTGTAATTGTTATCTGCAGTAGCCACTGCTTGTCACATGAGAAAGTCTATATCTGAACTTCTCCTAAAATAGTTGGTTCTAAAGTTAAACAAGCCCCTTGGAAATTTCTTTTTGCTTTCATTTTCTTGCAACCTTCCTCCTATTCTTGTTAATCACTTAAACAAAGTATAATTTAGCCCAGACTGCATTCTAATTAGATATAATGCAAGATGAAATGAAGGATGTAGAAATGACAGAATGTGGACAAGATAATATTGAACTTAAGATAGCTCTAGTATATAATAATACATTTTGTTACAATAATGTTCTGATCTTTACATATAAGGTGAGTTTACTAGCCATAGGTCTGTACTATTACTCTATATACTTTATTTCCCCAATAGTGATGCTAAGCTTATACTAATCTTATTTAATCAGCCCTTGTGACTATCAGCAAGATACCTGGGGCTAGGGCTACCTGAGTACCAAACCTATGACTTCAGGTTCATTAAACATAATCACCTATCTCTATGGTTAACAAATCTACTACACTATGCAATGAAGTCCATTAATGTGAGTGCAAAATTAAAAGCTAAAACATCTGAGTGTGACTAAATAAACAAACATATTGCAGATTTTCTAAGAATTTGTAACCAAAAATGAAAACTTGTACACAATATTGAGTAACTTTTGAACACTTTTACTGCAAGTAAAGATCAGTAATCAAACTGCTGCAAGAGAACAATTGTAAAACTTGGCTTTGGTCCAGTGCTTGCCCTGCGTATAGTAATACTGAAAATTATGGATTCTAGCTGTTAGTTTTAAGCATAGCTTTATCAGAAAATTTATGTTTCTTAAAATCCACTGCAGCCAAGGTCCATAAAGAATAGTAATCTTATGTATTTCCTTCTGCTGCTGCTGCTAAGTCGCTTCAGTCGCATCCAACTCTGTGCGACACCATAGATGGCAGCCCACCAGGCTCCCCCATCCCTGGGATTCTCCAGGCAAAAACACTGGAGTGGGTTGCCATTTCCTTCTCCAATGCATGAAAGTGAAAAGTGAAAGTGAAGTCACTCAGTCGTGTCCAACTCTTAGTGACCCCATGGACTGCAGCCTACCAGGCTCCTCCATCCATGGGATTTTCCAGGCAAGAGCACTGGAATGGAGTGCCATTGCCTTCTCCTTTCCTTCTGCTATTTGACTACAAATTTCACTGATATTAAAGTGCAGCCATGAGATTAATGAGACAGGAACTATATCTAAGGGAACAAAAAGTGGCTATGAGGAAGTCAAGGTTGTCCTGTAAATCACTGATAGTATTTATGAGGCCTTGGCAATAATCATAAACATGGTTACAAAACACATAAGAGGACAAAAAGGACAGAGTTCTCAAATTAGTACATAAAATAGCAAGTTTTAAGAATGTCTTACCTTCTTCTCGTCTTAAATTCCGTTCAATGTTTGCTACACAGGAAGCACAAGTCATACCAGTGACCTGTATATAACACTTAGATGAAGTCTTTGGCTCCTCCTTGTCATGAATTGGTGTCATCATTTTAGTGTGAAATTCATTAGTTGAGGTCAAAAGTGGCATTTCTGATGAGGGCTGAGCTATTACTACCAACGGTTCATTTGTATCTGGTGGACAGGGAAAGATTCTTTTCATTTGAGGTATTCTCCAGCTGCATCCTCGTCACTTATCACAATCCACACCTCCTGGCACTGTCAACACTGCTGCAGCTGCTGCTGCTAAGTCGCTTCAGTCGTGTCCAACTCTGTGTGACTCCATGGACAACAGCCCACCAGGCTCATCTGTCCACGGGATTCTCCAGGCAAGAATACTGGAGTGGGTTGCCATTTCCTTCTCCAGGCACTGTCAACGCATTCCTTTAAAACTGTCATGGACCTAGAGCCCTGTGCAATGCTATCTTTACACTTTCCAGGATGTGACTTCCAAGTTCAACACTGCGCATCCCAATTCTTGGGAAAATCGGAACTAGATGAATAAACAGAACTTTATATCAAGATCTTCAAGCCCATTATCTCTACCCCAAACTCCAGTAGACAGTGGTTTATTAATAGAAAGGCTTTAGTTTTATAATGAATTTCTATCATTATGTTAATGATTTACATACTGGCAGTAAAGCAATTCATGTAAGTGGGACAAAAAGCAATCTGCAAAACAGCAATGCAGTACAATGTCATTTAAAAATTGTTAGAGTGCATACACGAGAACATGCATAAGGAAGCCTAGGAAGGTACATACCAAACTACTAGTAGAGGCTATTTCTGGGGAATCAGGTTATAGTAGGAATAGAATAACAGAAAGATGAACAAATTTCCTCTATAGACACTGCTGTATGCTTGAATTTTAACAATAATACATAGTGTTTTTTAAATTAAAATGTCTTTGGTGGACAATGGAAGAATAGGCAAGGAGTAAGTCAGCAATAATCTTCATTTTTCACAAAGTATTCAGAGAATTTTTCTGTAGAATGTTTATGGACTGTGAAACAGTGGAAAGCATCTGTCATCCCAGAAGCTCCCCTGCAGTCTTAGCGGAGACTTAGTTTATCCATTTCAGTATTAATCACCTCCCAAGAAAGGAGAAAGTATTCTTTTTAGCACTTCCATATGCCTGCTAAAAAGCTAAACATTTTCAACTCTGCTGCAGAGATAAGGAGGAAAAGAAGTGATGTGGAAATTTCCACTAATGTGTTACTTCTTTCCCTTGGGCAAAAAACTGATTCAAGTCTATTTGGCTAGTCCATAGAGGAAACCCTTCATAGCAGAGCTGGTTTTCAGGATACCGGAAAAAGGCATCTTTTGAAGAAACTTTAACAAAAGCCTGACCACTTCCATAACAAAAGCCTGACTTCTCAAATCAGTTATAATAAAGACTCTTAAATTTTGACATACAATCACCTGGGGGATCTTGTTAAAATGTAGATTCTGATTCAGTACATTGAGGGTGAGGCCTGAAATTCTGTTCCAATAAGCTTCCAAGTGATGGCAGTACTGCCAGTCTGGGTATAGCAAAGGACACTTTGAATAGCAAAGGATGAGATTCTCCTAATTCCAAAATTAGACAGTCTCTGATCTTATATGTGAATCAATTCAGAAAATGGTATTCATTCAGATTATGAGAGTATTATTTAGAACAAAGAGGATAAAATTTACCAAATAGTACCAAAAATTCAAAAAGGAGGCTCATTTGCTCAAAGGAAATAGCTTTGGCTTGGGGGTAAAAACATTATTTTAGTCTAGCCAAGAGCTTATTCATTCTATCCTAATTATTATGAAGATTTAAAATTTTGAACTTGGACAATGAAAAGAAAGTTTATATTACCAATTACTTTAAGTCTTATTAAAGAGTAATTTAGTTATTTCAGATACCAGAAGTAACCAAAACACCATCTGCAATTTCACACTCTAGAAGTACAGTATTGAATTAAAATAAGTCATAGAGGTAAGCCCTTTTAGTTACAATGGCATGATTTCTCAACAAAGATTCACAAAATTGTGACCTTACCCCAGTGAATGTGGCAAGAGCAAATGCTTCCATCTTTCACAGAGGCAGTACAGGTGTTAAAAAGCCACAGTGAATTAAATGGCTAGTTTCTTTAAACTGGCTTTTCTATAAACTGTAGCAACACTACTTATGTATAAATGAATTCAAAAGACTGACTCTCCCACATGTGAGGCAACAATCAGAAAAGAATCCAAAAATTTCAAGAAAGGGTTTCCAGTCTGATCCTCAAAACTGGCAGGTTTAGTCTAAAGTAATATGAATAAATATATAATCAGAAAATGGCTTAAAAACAGCTATGTTTATGTTTAACTATAAACATCATGTCTGCAACTTACTCTCAAATGATTCAGAAAAAGATAGCTACGTGTGTGTGTATTGTGTGTTTGAATATATGTCTATAGACATATGTTTAAAGAAAAAGAATGATAAAACAAATGCAGCAACAGTATTAACAATGGAATCCGAGTAAAATTGGTAAACAGGAATTCTTTGTACTATTCTTGCAGCTTTTCTGTAAGTTTGAAATTAGAGATTAAAAAGTTACAAAAAAGGAAAAGGAATTTAATTGAGTATTTTGTTTGCTTTAATTGGTTAGTGAAGACAACTTCATATATTATATATCTTCTTACGATAATGACGATATTGGTGGTCATGATAAACAGCACCTCCTATATTTCTATTTCGTTTATTAACATTTATTGTCCACCCAGGACTGGTATGACATGAAGGCGAAATGCAATGATCCCTCTAAGTCTGTATGAACAGGTTTCAGAGTGGCAGACTATGAAGCCTGGACCGGCATTGACACTAGCATTCAGAAAATGGGCAGCCACAATTCTGGTGGCATCTTAAACTCTGATTGATCTATAGCCGAAACACACAATGCAGTCAATTGATATTAACTTTTTATCCCAATAATATGGGTTACTGTAGTCATAATGCATGTTATTTTATGGTCATAATCACTTTGCCAAGGTTTTCTACCTATTCATTATGGCTTTTAAAATGTTTGTTATTGTTGCTGCTTAGTCACCAAGTCGTGTCTGACTCTTTTGTGACCCCATGAACTGTAGCCTACCAGGCTCTTCTGTCCATAGGATTTCCCAGGCAAGAATACTGGAGTGGGTTGCCATGCCCTCATCCAAAGGATCTTCCTAACCCTGCGATTGAACCCATGTCTCTTGCACTGCGGGTGGATTTTTACTGCTGAGCCACCGGGGAAGTCCAATGACACTGTCTAGAAATTAGTTATTCAACTTTTCCATTAATATTCAGAGCAAGAAATTTCATTTAGGGAATTTCCAGTTTAATTCAAGGCTAGGTTCAATTCTAGTTCAAAACAAGTTCACATGGGCAAATTCCATTGGATATACATCTCTGGTTTCAGTTCAAGGTAAGAGCTGCCAGAAAACAGGAAGACTTTGGGCCAGTTCTAGAGTCAGGTTAATTAGAATGCCTAAATTTGAAACTACAGCTTAAATCTACTATTTATCTCTACTATTTTCATTTTCTTTTTAAAATTTTTGTTTGCAATATAGTTGATTTACAATATTATATTAGTTTCAAGTGTACAGCATAGTGAATCAGCTATACATATACATATATCCACTCTTTTTTTTTAAGATTCTTTTCCCATATAGGCCATTACAGAGCACTGAGTAGAGTTCCCTGGGCTATACAGCAGGTTCTTATTAGTTACCTGTTTTATATATAATAGTGTGTATATGTCAACCGAATCTCCCAATTTATCCCTCCTCCCCTTATCCCCTGCTAACTGTAAGTTTGTTTTCTACATTTGAGGCTCTATTTTTTCTTTTAAAATAACATTTGCTTCTCCCATATTATATATACATAAATATATACAAATATACATATAACCCTGTCACAAAAAAACTTAAAATACATAGGAAAGCACAATGAAAACAAATTATCACCTTTACCCTACCACTCACAAATAACTACATTTAAAATTTTGTTCATATTCTACCAGGAATTTTATTCATATACATAAATAACAAACATAGCATAAATCCTTATACATGTGTTTATAAAATTTTGACCATATGACTTTTTCACTTGCTTTTTCATTTAGCAAAATATCTCACTTTCCCATGGCATTAAGTATCTTCAACACCATAATTTTTATGGCTTCTGAGCATTTCCTCATATGGAGGTATCATGCTTTATTTAATGTTTCTAGTTTCTATATAATTATGCAAACATCATTATGCATCTTTATATATGTTTCATATATGCTGCTGACATATGTCATATTTCTAAAAAGTAGAACTACAGTGCCTATTACTCATTTTTCACTGATAAAAGCCAAAAGAATTAGCAAAGTGTAAATAAAAGAACATTAGAGGAATCAAAGAAAAAAATGATAATTACCTGACAAGGAAGCATCAAATCCCATGTTTTCTATGGCTTCTCTCAAGGTTTCTGGAGAGGTTAGTAAAGGATCATACTCAACAGTCCCTTTGCCATTTGCAAGTGATACTTGAATGGATTTTACACCTGCCTTTTTTGATATGACACCTTCAATAGACTGCACACATGAATTACAAGTCATGCCATCAATGTTTATCACAGTTTCTTGAGTTAGAGGCTGGCTAACTACGTTCAAAGGACTCTTTTGAAGAGATGAACTGGAGGGAGACTTTGAGGTACTCTCAATTTCACTTGCACTACTAACTCTATATTGCCCTTGCGATATGGCCTCTATTGCTTTTTTCAGTGTTTCTGGAGTGACTAAACTTGCATTGTACTTTACTATGGCAGATTTATTCTCTAAAGAAACTACTACACTGCTTATATGTTGGAGTGTAGATAAAGCACTTTCAATATTTGACACACATGATTTACAATGCATGCCATCTATGGTGAAAATGACTGTTGAATTACTGGTGTATGATGGACTCCTTTGCTGTGATCCTTCTGATGATTTGACTGGTGTGTTCTTTAGACGTTCTATGTCAATAGCTCCCAATTTGAGGTACTTGGGCTGTTTTTTGATGAATGCTGTAAAGCCCACAACTTCAATCTGCTTTTTTATTTCCTCTGCTGTGATAAGATGAGGTTGATAAACAACAGTAGCTTCTTGACTGTCCAAGGAAACTAGTTAATAGAAAGAAAAATATTTAATTCAGTTATTCCTGAGCCACTTCAGAAAACATTCTGTAGACCAAATTAATACCACACATAATTGTTTCTCTCTCATTGTTGTCATTATCCTTTCTTAAAATAATTCTGTTCTTTTCAGAAAATGTTACTGATGTGGACTAGAAAAAAGCAAAAGATGTGACCACTGTATCTGTGGTCTCCAAGTTTCTGCATGCCTGAATAGAAACAGAGGTCAAGAGGACCCTAGGCATGTTGCGTTAAGAACCCTGAACTCCATGAATGCCACCTTGGCTGCCTTTTATGCTAGTTCAAGATTCATGTAACTTTTAATTATAATCATTAACTTTACTTGACATTAATCCTGAGAATACACTGTTTCTCAAACTTCAATGAAGCAGTAACATTCTAGTCCCACAGATTCAAAACCCATGCTTAAAGGAAAATGCTAAAGTTAAAAGACCAAAACAGAAAACCAAGCCTTACAAAGCAATCAAATAAACAATATCAGTCACACTACCTTTAATTCGCTGAACACCTTGCAGTTTCCCAATTTTTCCTTCAATGGTGCTAGTACATGAATGGCAGGTCATCCCTTCCACCTTCATCTTCAGCATGACTTCACCTGGTTGAGCCATACTATAATCTTCGCAAGTTCCTGACTTTTTTTCCAGAGTTCCAGTATCTAAACTGAGATCAGGAACCAGCTCTACTATCTGATTGGCATTCACTATAGAAGGGATTATTGTCACCACTGCAGTTCTCTGCTGAGGGGAAATTTTAATATCTGTCACACCCTTGGTCTTGAGCAATGTGCTTTGGATATGGTCCCATGGCGGAACCAGTGAAGCAGTAACAGTCAGAAACACAGTTTCAGTTAAAACAGGGAGAGGCTTAGGATTGTGGAGAATAGCATCAAAGCCCATGTCATCAATAGCTTCCTGCAGGGTCTTTGGAGTTTGTAGTTTGGGGTCATAAATAATAGTTGCATTTTTTTCTTCCAGTGAAACCTTTTGGAAGGAAATTGCAGAAGTAATTTTAATTAAATTTTATGATATGGAACTTAAAATTATCAATCATCACACCACCATCAAGAATGAAACAAATAATTAAATCAAATAGAGTTTCTTTATTAGTTCTCATCTTTCCTATTCTCTTTAGAAAGTAGCACAAAATGTCTTGTGTACCTACAGGAATGGTAAAGCTCTATGTAGGTGTACTTGACTCAGGTAATGATTAGGCATTTGAAATGTGCACAGACAAACACACCTTACAATTTCATAACAGAGAACAAACTACTCTTCATCTCCTTTCACAAAATATTCCAACACTTAGCACTCTACCAATTCAAAAGATAATTTCAGGAAAGAAGATTACCTACATAAAACAAATTGGAAATGAAGTTTAAAGTTTTAAAATGTTCAATTAAGATAAACTTGTTGCAAGAAAAGGTATAAACATGCTGGTTTATGAAGGCCAATATTCATAGGTTTTTTTTTTTCTTTCACTTGATTTTATTTTTTTTCCTTTCACTTGATTTTAGCAAGTATTTCTACAACCTTCTACTATAGTCTAGTATTACTTTTGTGCAAAATAAGAACATCTTTATCATTTTTCCTGATTTGATTATTAAAATAATTATTGTATTCTTAAAGCTCAGCAACTGAATATAATTTAACTACTACCTGGACATCTTACCCTGCATCTCTTTGGGTAACACATGGGTTATAAAGATTTATGAAGTAGTCACATACACACACACACAAAAAAAAAAACTGGGTTGAGTCAGAAGATTTGAGCTCCAGTGTCAATTCTCCATTTATAAGTTAACCACACTCACTAGCTCTACCATCAGAAAAATGAAGAAATGTGCTCTATTATCTTCCAGGGTTATTATAAGGATCATATGAGTAAACAGGAAAGTAGTTCTTTGAAGCAGTAAGTCATATAAAAGTAAACACTGAAAAACTAATATTTATCAAACACTTATTATATGTGCCAGGAACTAAGATTCTCATGATACAAAGCTGATCATGACATAGTCACAGGGAGCAATGCTAGAACAGAGGACAGAAAAAATGAATACCCATTCATCCCTGGGAATGTGTGTCAAAAAAGCTTCTTAGGGGAGATAATACTTGAATGTTAAAGGAATAACAGAAATTAGCAAGGACATTCGAAGCAGGGAACTCATGACAAATGTAAACACAAAAGTAGAGAAAAATGAAAGGCTGCATAATTAGGCAACTGCTTTATCATGGGGGCTCTTGTATGCCAATAATCATCTGTACTTTATTCTATAGGTAATATAGAGTCATGGAAAATTTAAGCAGGGGAATGACATAGTTATATTTGCATTTAGAGAAGAATCATTTTGGAGTGATGGAACTGAGCTGCCCTGGCTTGGGGTAGTTAAATTAATCTATGTGTGTTAGTCGCTCAGTCGTGTCCAACTCTTTGCGACCCCATGGACTGTGGCCCGCCAGGCTCCTCTGTCCATGGGATTCTTCAGGGAAGAGTACTGGAGTGGGTTGCCATTTACTTCTCCAAATTAATTTATACATGTGTTAAAATTAACCAAACCTAAAAAAAGCAAGCAAACAAACAAAAAATTCATAGAACTGCATGCCAAAAAGAAGTCAATTTGGGGGTATAATTTTAAAAACAAAAATGAAAAGATTAAAAAATTCAGTTCCTCAATTGCATTAGCCACATTTCTAGTGTTCAATGGCCAATGTGGCTGCCACAAGGGACAGAGTAAATACAGAACATTTTCACCATTACAGAATGTTCCATTGGACAGTACTGCTCTATGTACTACTCTACTTCTGATCAAGTGCCAAACTTTTAAAAAGGGAAGGGGATTTTTCCCCCTCTAGGCTTAAATATATCTGATATCTCATAAACAAGTCCTGATTTTGAGCTAATCCCCAACTCCTCCTGCCAAATTTCAATTTACCAAAGTACCCAATGAGGAAGTGTTGTGAAAATTGATTTTTAATAGCAAAAATCACTTTATCACCCAATGATTTGCTATACTTTTTATTGCCATACCCTGTCTTCTAGATATAAAAGACAAAAAAAAAAAAAAACAAGGAAACTATGTATATAAAATACTATACAAAAAAGTTGCATTATCCTATGTTGTTTTCATGTTGCAAACCAGAAAACACTTCCTTATTCAGTAACTTCTATTTGTGTGTTTTAAGGCCAGGTCAGCCATATCTAGCACAAAAAAATGTTCCCCTTTGGGATAACAACACTTGACTTTTCCTCTGAATGCTAAGATATCAAAGAGATTTTTCAAGCCCAAGGTCTCAAAGGAAACAAAAACAGGCAGCACCTTCGTGTAAGAGGAAATTCACCAAGTGTTTATCACAATACTATTCTGTATGCCAAATCCTTGAGCAGGAAGCTAAAATAGCACTTATTTATTTAACAAACATTTACTGAATACCTATCACGTGCTAGTTATCCAATGGTGAGTAAAAGCAAGCACAGACTCCAAAGAACTGGAAATTGCTGGGAGCAATCTGATTCTCGGTCTGTGCCACTCTCCTTGATCACCACCAATGCAAACCACCTTCGCCTATTCCCCACAGTGCTCCAAAGTTTCAACTGCTTGTTTTTCTTCTCAGAATCTTTCATTAGGAATCAATGTTGTTTTGTTTTTTCCCAGGGGAACTACATTTCTATTTTATCAATAGTTCCCCTGAAAATAAACATCCAAAAGTCTACAATCTATAAATGTGGCTCCTATGAAGGACTCAAGGTGGAGCACTGTTCACTATATTTAGATGAAGGTAGGAGTGAAAGATGGAGAAGGAAATGGCAACCCACTCCAGTATTCTTGCCTGGAGAATCCCAGAGACAGAGGAGCCTAGTGGGCTGCCGTCTGTGGGGTCGCATAGAGTCGGACACGACTGAAGAGACTTAGCAGCAGCAGCAGCAGCAGGAGTGAAAGAAGAAAAGAAACCAAACATACTCTGTGGCCTCAACAGTATTAACAGTGGTGTAGAGGGTGCTGTCCATAGATATTGTAAAGATCCATTATTTTAATGCATAAGGAGTTATTTGTCTACTGAAATGTCTAAAACATGAAATTCAAGCATCGTATACTTTATCTGTATGTAATTTCTGTATAATTTGCATAAATATAAAAAGGCTGCATCATCTATTCTCAAGCAAGAAACTTAAGACAAATCTAAGGGCTTAAGTTTCTTGAAACACAGTTCTTTTGACTTCTAATTTTCTAGAAAAGCTAAAAACTGTTTTATTACCACTTCTTGGGTTGTCATTAGTATATTTTCTTTTGTGTATTCCTTCTCATCTGAAAATAAAAGGTGATCCAACTTCCTATCTGAAGGCTAGGACACTGAATAAATTGCTCAAGAAATTCAGCAAGAAAATGAAAGAGCTAGAATTCAAATGTAGGTCTCTGTAACTCCAAAGTCCATACTCTTTCCATTTATACATGATGAGGCTAGATGATCTTTGATCTACTCGAAAAACCAAAATTCTATGCCTGTGATTTGAACAATTTGTGACTTATAAATAAAAATACCTCATAAGTATGAAATATTTCTAGTGTGTGAACTAAATTTTAGTTCTATGTTTACTTTTCCCCTCTACAATTCATATCTTCTTCCCATATCAGTTTAAATAAAAAATGACTAACAGAACGTATCTCCTTAGGTTTTTACCAAGATTTGACAATTATATTCTATATTCTAACATTTCTCCATTTTTAAAAGTCACTTTGGGAAAGGTACTTTGCTTTAGCACACTGAAATTCCCTTTTATCCCCCCAGGAGTTAATTGATACTTCAACATAATAAATTCAGATTCAGTCAGTTCAGTTCACTTCAGTCGCTCAGTCGTGTCCAACTCTTTGTGAACCCATGAATCGCAGCACACCAGGCCTCCCTGTCCATCACCATCTCCCGGAGTTCACCCAGACTCGCGTCCATCGAGTCAGTAATGCCATCCAGCCATCTCATCCTCGGTCGTCCCTTTCTCCTCCTGCCCCCAATCCCTCCCAGCATCAAAGTCTTTTCCAATGAGTCAACTCTTCGCATGAGGTGGCCAATGTACTGGAGTTTCAGTTTTAGCATCATTCCCTCCAAAGAAATCCCAGGGCTGATCTCCTTCAGAATGGACTGGTTGGATCTCCTTGCAGTCCAAGGGACTCTCAAGAGTCTTCTCCAACACCACAGTTCAAAAGCATCAATTCTTCGGTGCTCAGCCTTCTTCACAGCCCAACTCTCACATCCATACATGACTACTGGAAAAACCATAGCCTTTACTAGACGGACCTTAGTCGGCAAAGTAATGTCTCTGCTTTTGAATATGCTATCTAGGTTGGTCATAACTTTTCTTCCAAGGAGTAAGCATCTTTTAATTTCATGGCTGCAATCACCATCTGCAGTGATTTTGGAGCCCCAAAAAATAAAGTCTGACACTGTTTCCACGGTTTCTCCATCTGTTTTCCATGGAGTGATGGGACCGGATGCCATGATCTTCATTTTCTGAATGTTGAGCTTTAAGCCAACTTTTTCACTCTCCACTTTCACTTTCATCAAGAGGCTTTTTAGTTCCTCTTCACTTTCTGCCATAAGGGTGATGTCATCTGCATATCTGAGGTTATTGATATTTCTCCAGGCAATCTTGATTCCAGCTTGTGTTTCTTCCAGTCCAGCGTTTCTCATGATGTACTCTGCATATAAGTTAAATAAGTAGGGTGACAATATACAGCCTTGGCGTACTCCTTTTTCTATTTGGAACCAATCTGTTGTTCCACGTCCGGTTCTAGCTGTTGCTTCCTGGCCTGCATACAGATTTCTCAAGAAGCAGGTTAGGTGGTCTGGTATTCCCATCTCTTTCAGAATTTTCCACAGTTTATTGGGATCCACACAGTCAAAGGCTTTGGCATAGTCAATAAAGCAGAAATAGATGTTTTTCTGGAACTCTCTTGCTTTTCCCCCATGCTACTAAGCCAGTGGGAAAATCTTTAAATGGTTTAAAGCCTATTTTCTAACATTTTCATAACAACTCAATATAGAGGGATTCAGAGGTTTTGCAGGAGCTTGAAAGGATCCTGTCCTTCTACAGAGACTAAATTCAGAAAAGTAAAATGATTCATCAATAATCTTGAATTTCTAATATGTCTGATTCTTCTTGCACATATATTTTGCCAACTAAATACTATATAAAATACACAATAGGAATCCCATTTATATCACATATGTCTCAATATAAATTTTATTACTGTTTGCTGAAAAAACAATATATATATATTTTAACTGAGTAACACTCTGATGTTTCAATAAAGGATACTGAAAATTAAAGTATAAGAGGAAGGCATCAAGTTCTATTGATATTTATCCAATTTGACCAACCTAAATAAAAGTTACAACTTAAAAATTTTAAACCAATGTACGAACTAGCAAAAGACAATTCTTAGAGACTAAGACAACAGCCCAAAACCACTCTAAAAATTCAAAGGTCAAATGTTTGAAAATGAAAAAGATGTGGAGATTTTGTTAGTTTAAGTTGTAGTATTGTTTTTCTATAAATTGAGTGTTTTGTCCGAATTTTCATTACTAATATAATTTCATTTTCTTCAAAAATTATGTAACTAATGAATGATTATTCATTATAAAAATTTAAATACAAAGAAAGGAAGTAGGAAAAGTCCTTCTTTACATGATTCCTCTACTGCTAGTTTTTAACCTTGGATTTGATATGTCTTTGATCCTTGGTTCAACTAAATCAGAAACCTATGCCTGTTTGAATAACTGATTCTACATCTTCATGGATGGCCATTTATTAACTAAGAATTTATACAAGGAAAAATGCCTATATTACTCTAATACAGCATTTGAAAAAAAGAAATGTTCAATGCACTATCATCATTTGCCATACCAAATGTTAAAGGGAAAAAGTTCCAAATAGAAATAAAGATGGATTTCTATATGCTGACAGGAAACAATAAGATGTATTTGCTAGGTGAAAAAAAGCAAGGTTAGAACAGTATGTATATAGTATGCTTCCATTTATATACAAAGGAGATACACACACATATATACACAGTTAACCCTTAAACAACAAGGAGATGGGGGTGAGGGCACCCACCTCATGTATAACTTTACATTTGGCCCTCCATATCCTCAGTTCCACACCCTCAGATTCAACCAACCACAGATCATGTAGTACTATAACACATATTTATTGAAAAAATGTGTATAAGTGGACCCGTGCAGTTCAAACCTAGGTTGTTCAGT
This sequence comes from Oryx dammah, assembly GCF_014754425.2. Classification (NCBI taxonomy): domain Eukaryota; kingdom Metazoa; phylum Chordata; class Mammalia; order Artiodactyla; family Bovidae; genus Oryx; species Oryx dammah. The sequence continues at coordinate 67,250,642 of NW_024070207.1, forward strand.
CAGCATATAGATCTACAAATGTTATTCATCTTATATTCAGTCTATTTCTAGGAGAATTCATACATAGGAAACTGATAACTGGTTTCTTTTGGGAAGCGGATTTTACTCTGGACATATGTTACTTTTCCAATAATTTTTAAAAAATAGTTAATATTAAGGGGAGCAAGGAATGTATTGATCCACAGGATGAATTTGGTAACTGCTAGCATCTAGATTGTTTTTTTTTTTGCCACACTGTGCAGCTTGTGTGATCTTTGTTCCCTGGCCAGGGATTAAACCCGGGCCCTCAGCAGTGAGTCCTAACCACTGAATTGCAAGGGAATTACCTAAGTGGTCATTTATTTAAAGGATAGTCTGTTAGGAAAATGGACTGCAGCCTTTATCTGAGTAAAGGAAAAAGCACACAAAATGCAGTTAAGTTTCAAGGACAAAGTAATCTGTTAAAAAGGCATTAACCTTTAGAGCCATTTGGTGCTTATATCTAATTAAATTTAATTTTACATTACCACTTTCAAAAAAGCCAATCTCAGAGAAAGACTTTCACATTATCTACCCATTTTATTTTCCGCCTGAACAGACCACTGTGGCGATTAAATAAAGCTTCAAGTTAATCTCTTTAAAGTCTACAGTCTTGGCAGAACAAGAGTATAACACTCATTTATAAACTTTGCAATTTAAGATATAATACCCAAAATATATTTAAATGCTGAAGCTGCAAGAGGTATAATCATATTCATTCTACTTATTTCAAAATTAGAGACTTCTTGACTATTCACTTGCCTTGAATCCTGTTAATTAAATCTCTAATCTGTTCCACTGTAACATTTTTTAAATAAAACAGTCATACTCAGTTTAACATCACAATTATATTAATTCATATCAGAGTTTTATTCCAAATACAACAAACATCTCTTTGACTTTAACATCAAAATAATATTAATTCATATCAGAGCTTTATTCCAAATACAAAGAACAGCTCCTAGACTTAGCTGAAACAATGTCCTCTTCAAATCTGGTTTCTGAATTGACTACACATTAGTCTTAATTATAATCTCAGAAACTATGATCCAGAAAATTTAAACCTTAACAGTCTTTGAGAAGTGACCAATATGTATGTGTTAACATGTTAAGCTGCATTCTGAGTATAAATTATGTTTGGACAAGGACAATTTTCCGTACAGTGCCTAGAAAGAGGTGAATTCACCTTTTGTTGCCCCTGAAACAAGCATTATGAGGGACCTTCATTAAGGAAAATAGCACAAAACTATAAATGAAAAAACATCTGTACAAATGCAAATATTCTAAATGAGTATCAAAATTACATGTTATAAAGTTTTGAAACTTACCAAATACCATAAAATCCATCAAAGTAACTTTTTTATTAATAATACCTCCTACACCTGTATAATATTTTCTCTTTCTACATGTTTGGCTATATATGTACTCTGACTGCTGCTTCATTTAACAGTGATTTTGTAAAATCATTTTATATATGATTGTCAAATTTAGGAAAACTATCAAGTTTCTTTCATATATGAACAATAAGATCTCTGGGCATTTCAGAAAAGTTTACTTGTGCAGTGAACTAGTTTTAAATACTCTTTGAATTGATAACACTCATTTATCACTTTTACACTAGGCCCTACTCCTTTATGCCATGACCCTGGTGTGTTGGCATCACGGGTGGTAAGAACATTATCCTACCAGAACCTGTAGCACAAATTTCATTATACACAGAAGCAACTAAGAACTGTGTATGTACGTGCATGCATGCGCATGTGCCCATGCATGCTCAGTCATGTCCAACTCTTCGCAACCCCATGGACTGTACCCTGCCCAGCTCCTCTGTCCATGAAATTCTCCAGGCAAGAATACTGGAGTGGGTAGCCATTCCCTTCTCCATTCCCTTCTTCCTGACCCAGGGATCGAACCCATGTCTCTTGCATCTCCTGTGTCTCCTGCATTGGCAGGCAGATTCTTTACCACTAGCACCACCTGGGAAGCCCCTTACAGCCCCTTAACCCCAAACTAAACATATTCCCAATTCAACCTATTAATCAGATCCCCAAAATGCCTATGGCACATCCAATACTACCTACATAAAAGGGAAGTCTAAAAGAGCTGGGTCGAACTGGAAGTACACAATGGATTTAAAGGATTGTGGTTAAATTATTTTACTTTCACAGAAAAAGATAACCATGGGAACATTGCTACAATTACTTCCAGGCCTTAGAAGGGGTAGATGCAAGTGGCAGGCTCTGAAACTTAAGCTTAACGTCACCATAAATCTGTCTCTGAGCCTAGAAAACAACACTTAGTAATATACTTTTTAAAGGAAGGAGAAAAGAAGAAGGATTACTAGTATACTCTGTATCATATGGGCTTCTGACTGTAGAGGCAGAGCTGGAAAAGGCAGAAAAAGCATGTCTATCTTCATTTTTAGCAAACAAATTATGAATGTACTCTGGAAACTATAGCCTTAAGTATCTGTCACTAGGATCCATATAAATCACTGTTGATAACACAAAGTGCTTTCATGTTATACTTCTGCTACTTTTCTTGTACAGCTTAATCCAATTTAATTGCATTTTCTGACTTTAGATAGGCCATATTAAGCAGTGGTGAATTCTGGGAAGATGCAGTAAACATAGCAGCCTTACATATGAGTGGGGTACAATAAGTCTCTAGGGGAAAATTTATACAGGAATGTACTTGCAAATGTCAAAAGAGAATCTCATCCTTTAGTGTTACATAGATAACTAGGAAAAATTTAATAATCTAAAACAGTTTGTCAGAAAGTTGAGGGTTTTGGAAAATGTATTAGTTGTCATAGACAATAAGAACCTAAGTAATTTGGAGAAAAACTATGTGAACTAGTTTCTAGATGGTTAAAACAGCTTTACTGAAATTAGCACACAGTTAATTAGTAAGACTTAGCTTCTATTTTGCTCCTCAGTTCAGTTCAGTCTCAGTCGTGTCCGACTCTCTGCGAACCCAGGAATCGCAGCATGCCAGGCCTCCCTGTCCATCACCAACTCCCAGAGTTCACCCAAACTCATGTCCATCGAGTTGGTGATGCCATCCAGCCATCTCATCCTCTGTCGTCCCCTTCTCCTCCTGCCCCCAATCCCTCCCAGCATCAGAGTCTTTTCCAGTGAGTCAACTCTTCACATGAGGTGGCCAAAGTATTGGAGTTTCAGCTTTAGCATCAGTCCTTCCAAAGAACACCCAGGACCAATCTCCTTTAGAATGGACTGGTTAGATCTCCTTGCAGTCCAAAGGACTCTCAAGAGTCTTCTCCAACACCACAGTTCAAAAGCATCAATTCTTTGGTGCTCAGCTTTCTTTATAGTCCAACTCTCACATCCATACATGACCACTGGAGAAACCATGGCTTTGACTAGATGGACCTTTGTTGGCAAAGTAATGTCTCTGCTTTTCAATATGCTGTATAGGCTGGTCATAACTTTTCTTCCAAGGAGTAAGGGTCTTTTAATTTCGTGGCTGCAATCACCATCTGCAGTGATTTTGGAGCCCACAAAAATAAAGTCTGACACTGTTTCCACTGTTTCCCCATCTATTTGCCATGAAGTGATGGGACCGGATGCCATGATCTTCGTTTTCTGAATGTTGAACTTTAAGCCAACTTTTTCACTCTCCTCTTTCACTTTCCTCAAGAGGCTTTTTAGTTCCTCTTCACTTTCTGCCATAAGGGATTATGAGTATCTGAGGTTACTGATATTTCTCCCGGTAATCTTGATTCCAGCTTCTGCTTCCTCCAGCCCAGCGTTTCTCATGATGTACTCTGCATATAAGTTAAATAAGTAGGGTGACAATACACAGCCTTCACATACTCCTTTGCCTATTTGGAACCAGTCTGTTGTCCAGTTCTAACTGTTGCTTCCTGACCTGCATAGAGGTTTCTCAACAGGCAGGTCAGGTGGTTTGGTATTCCCATCTCTTTCAGAATTTTCCACAGTTTATTGGGATCCCCACAGTCAAAGGCGTTGGCATAGTCAATAAAGCAGAAATAGATGCTTTTCTGGAACTCTCTTGCTTTTTCGATCATCCAGCAGATGTTGGCAATTTGATCTCTGGTTCCTCTGCCTCTTCTAAACCAGCTTGAACATCTGGACGTTCACGGTTCATGTATTGCAGAAGCCTGGCTTGGAGAATTTGGAGCATTACTTTACTAGCATGTGAGATGAGTGCAATGGTGCAGTAGTTTCAGCATTCTTTGGCATTGCCTTTCTTTGGGATTGGAATGAAAACTGACCTTTTCCAGTCCTGTGGCCACTGCTGAGTTTTCCAAATTTGCCTGCATATTGAGTGCAGCACTTTCACAGCATCATCATTCAGGATTTGAAATAGCTCAACTGGAATGCCATCACCTCCACTAGCTTTGTTCATAGTGATGCTCTCTAAGGCCCACTTGACTTCATATTCCAGGATGTCTGGCTCGAGGTGAGCGATCACACCATCGTGATCATCTTGGTTGTGAAGATGTTTTTTGTACAGTTCTTCTGTGTATTCTTGCCACCTCTTCTTAATATCTTCTGCTTCTGTTAGGTCCATACCATTTCTGTCCTTTATCGAGCCCATCTTTGCATGAATTGTTCCCTTGGTATCTCTAATTTTTTTGAAGACATCTCTAGTCTTACCCATTCTATTGTTTTCCTCTATTTCTTTGCATTGATCGCTGAGGAAGGCTTTCTTATCTTTCCTTGCTATTCTTTAGAACTCTGCATTCAGATGCTTATATCTTTCCTGGCCCCTAGCACCAGCCATTTCAGCTCAAGTGGAAAAGTTTAACTGGTTTCATTTGAGGATAAGTCAAGTACATATGTCATACTTATTCACTGAAATTAAATTATTCATTTTTAAGTTTTGGGACTGAAGGTTGCAGGGCTATTTTTGCCACACTTTTTTCTAATTAACAAATTGCAAAAATATCTGTCTGATTTTTGGACAGTTACAATTAGTTAAAAATTGCAATAATTTTTATAAATTTGAGTATTCTGAATACAAACACTTTGGTGGAAACTTGTAGTAGAGTTAATAAAAGTTACCTGTCATCTCTCAGCTTTTCCAACTTGGCTCTCTCTCAAAACAAATTAAAGGCAGCAATGTCCTTAGGGCAGGGAGGAGGGGAGGAGGCAATGAGGAAGCCTCTAAGACTGTAGTTATGCCAAGGTAGATGGTAAATGGGGCTTCCCAGGTGGCATTAGTGGTAAAGAGCCTGCCTGCCAATGCAGGAGATGTAAGAGACACTGGTTTGATTCTTGGGTCAGAAAGATCCTCTGAAGGAGGGCATGGCAACCCACTCCAGTGTCCTTGCCTGGAGAATCAGAGGAAACCCTACATTTGGAGCATGTGAAAGTGAAAACTTCATATGTAAGTATTCACATGGATACCTACAGGACAGAAAACTCAACAGAAGGCATATTCACTGTGTAAAGAAAGATTTTCCGGCCACAACTGTCAACATAGTCTCATCTGACCAGAGTGTGTAGTTTAGTAAGCAAATGAGAAACACTACTTTCTTCCCAAACAAATAGTAAAATGGATACAGTTTACTTTGTCCTCTCTGGCCAAGATGACATGGGAAAAAACACGTAGAGTTTCAGGTATACAAAATAACTGTCAACATATTGGTACCACAACATGTGGTGAAATTTTGTATCAAATTTCATGAAGAATCACTATGTGCTAATTAGCCAATTTTTTGGTAATAAAAACAAGACAAACTGAAGCTAATTTGCTTAAGATCTTATGAGACGTATGAATCACAGACAAGAACACTGTAAGGACAAGAAAGCATGAATCCTGTACTTCACTGAAAAGCTAAAATTCATTTGAAATCTCTGAGGAAGGGGTAAAAACTTAATGTTTAGATTAAGATTAAAAGACAGAACTCCCATAAGTATTTGATCTGGAGATACACAAAACATTCTGGTTCCAATTTAATGATTTGAACACTTAAAATATGTAATGAGCTTCTGATTATTAGAATCCATCAGATTCCTAATTCTAAATCCTATAGTAAATCTGATGTTCAGTTAGATAAACCTCCCTTTAGAATATTTACATCTACTCTGGGCAGCATGTCTAAAATTTATCTTTTGCATATGGATCTGAAGTAGGCAAAGAAAAACCTTTTTAGGACTGATGCATGCTGATCAAATTCCAAAGTTGCATTAACTTTATGTCATCATTGTAATGAATACTGAATAAAAGAAAAATTACAGAAAACTTCCAGTAAATAGAACCACAACAAATAAAAACTTGTTTTAATGATGCTGAAAACCTAAACAATATATTAAAACAATAAGTACATTATACAAATGAAGACACAACTCAGTTAAAAGTACACATTGCCTCATTAAGCCCTGGCAATAAAAATAAACATGCTGAAGAGTCAGCAATCCACACTATATTTAAGAAAAAGCCTCCATATATTACCATCAGTTCAGTTCAGTTCAGTTCAGCTCAGTCGCTCAGTTGTGTCTGACTCTTTGCGACCCCAGGAATCACAGCACTCCAGGCCTCCCTGTCCATCACCAACTCCCGGAGTTCACCCAGACTCGCGTCCATCCAGTCAGTGATGCCATTAAGCCATCTCATCCTCGGTCATCCCCGTCTTCTCCTGCCCCTAATCCCTCCCAGCATCAGAGACTTTTCCAATGAGTCAACTCTTTGCATGAGGTGGCCAAAGTACTGGAGTTTCAGCTTCAGCATCATCCCTTCCAAAGAAATCCCAGGGTTGATCTCCTTCAGAATGGACTGGTTGGATCTCCTTGCAGCCCAAGGGACTCTCAAGAGTCTTCTTCAACACCATAGTTCAAATGAATCAATTATTTGGTGCTCAGCCTTCTTCACAGTCCAACTCTCACATCCATACATGACCACTGGAAAAACCATAGCCTTGACTAGACGGACCTTAGTCGGCAAAGTAATGTCTCTGCTTTTGAATATGCTATCTAGGTTGGTCATAACTTTTCTTCCAAGGAGTAAGCATCTTTTAATTTCATGGCTGCAATCACCATCTGCAGTGATTTTGGAGCCCAGAAAAATAAAGTCTGACACTGTTTCCACTGTTTCCCCATCTATTTCCCATGGAGTGATGGGACCAGATGCCATGATCTTCATTTTCTGAATGTTGAGCTTTAAGCTGACTTTACTTTCATCAAGAGGCTTTTTAGTTCCTCTTCACTTTCTGCCATAAGGGTGGTGTCATCTGCATATCCGAGGTTATTGATATTTCTCCCAGCAATCTTGATTCCAGCTTGTGTTTCTTCCAGCCCAGCGTTTCTCATGATGTACTCTGCAAATAAGGTAAATAAGCAGGGTGACAATATACAGCCTTGACGTACTCCTTTTCCTATTTGGAACCAGTCTGTTGTTCCATGTCCAGTTCTAACTGTTGCTTCCTGACCTGCATACAGATTTCTCAAGAGGCAGGTTAGGTGGTCTGGTATTCCCATCTCTTTCAGAATTTTCCACAGTTTATTGTGATCCACACAGTCAAAGGCTTTGGCATAGCCAATAAAGCAGAAATAGATGTTTTTCTGGAACTCTCTTGCTTTTTCCATGATCCAGCGGATGTTGGCAATTTGATCTCTGGTTCCTCTGCCTTTTCTAAAACCAGCTTGAACATCAGGAAGTTCACGGTTCACATATTGTTGAAGCCTAGCTTGGAGAATTTTGAGCATTACTTTACTAGCATGTGAGATGAGTGCAATTGTGCGGTAGTTTCAGCATTCTTTGGCATTGCCTTTCTTTGGGATTGGAATGAAAACTGACCTTTTCCAGTCCTGTGGCCACTGCTGAGTTTTCCAAATTTGCTGGCATATTGAGTGCAGCACTTTCACAGCATCATCTTTCAGGATTTGAAATAGCTCAACTGGAATGCCATCACCTCCACTAGCTTTGTTCACAGTGATGCTTTCTAAGGCCCACTTGACTTCACATTCCAAGATGTCTGGTTCGAGATGAGTGATCACACCATCGTGATTATCTGGGTCATGAAGATCCTTTTTGTACAGTTCTTCTGTGTATTCTTGCCATCTCTTCTTAATATCTTCTGCTTCTGTTAGGTCCATACCATTTCTGTCCTTTATTGAGCCCATCTTTGCATGAAATGTTCCCTTGGTATCTCTAATTTTCTTGAAGAGATCTCTAGTCTTTCCCATTCTGTTGTTTTCCTCTGTTTCTTTGCATTTATCGCTGAAGAAGGCTTTCTTATCTCTTCTTGCTATTCTTTGGAACTCTGCATTCAGATGCTTATATCTTTCCTTTTCTCCTTTGCTTTTCGCTTCTCTTCTTTTCACAGCTATTTGTAAGGTCTCCCCAGACAGCCATTTTGCTTTTTTGCATTTCTTTTCCATGGAGATGGTCTTAATCCCTGTCTTCTGTACAATGTCACGAACTTCATTCCATAGTTCATCAGGCACTCTATCTATCAGATCTAGGCCCTTAAATCTATTTCTCACTTCCACTGTATAATCATAAGGGATTTGATTTAGGTCATACCTGAATGGTCTAGTGGTTTTTCTCTGCTTTCTTCAATTTAAGTCTGAATTTGGTAATAAGTAGTTCATGATCTGAGCCATAGTCAGCTCCTGGTCTTGTTTTTGTTGACTGTATAGAGCTTCTCCATCTTTTGCTGCAGAGAATATAATCAATTTGATTTCGGTGTTGACCATCTGGTGATGTACCATTATCATAGTACAAATCCCCAAACTTCTGGCAAGGAGATATTGTTAATGTCTTTGGGCCCTCGGATATAAGTTGGAGAGAAATAGGAAAGAACAAGTGGGGAACCAAACTGAATGAAGCATGGGAAAGAGTGCTGAAATTATGCTCCAAACAATGCTGAGAATGCTGAAGAGTGACAAGAAAAAAGGAAGTGGACAGGGGGCAGGAAAAAGGCTTGAAAATGGCATGGAGATATACTAGGAATTTCCAATCCATTAGTCAGGGCTTTCCTGGTGCCTCAGATGGTAAAGAATCCTTCCACAGTGTGGGAGACCTGGGTTCGATCCTTGGGTTGGGGAGATCCCTGTAGGAGGGCATGTCAACCCATCCAGTATTCTTGCCTGGAACATCCCCATGAACAGAAGAGCCTGGCATGCTGCAGTCCATGGGGTCACAAAGAATTGGACACAACCAAGTGACTAAGCATAGTCAGGGACCTCTACCTTAAACAAAGTACAACAGGCAGGAAGGCTCAGAACAAATCTTCAAAAGCATCAGCAAAATACATTATCAAAATCAAATGATGCTGTCATGAAAATAAATAGCAAGGAATTCTGTGGGTGACAGGTACAAGTTGTACTTCTGTGTATGTTTGAAACTTTTCTTTAAAAGTATTCTTTGACCAAGTTGGGCTTATCCTGGGAGTGCATGGCTAGTATAACATTTGAAAATCAATCAATGTAATTCACCATATTAACAGCCTTAAAGAAGAAAAACAATATGATCACCTCTAGATGCAGAAAAAGCACTTGAAAAAATTCAACATCTATTCATGATTACAAATAAAAGCTCTCAGAAAACCAGGAAGAGGAAAGAATTTCCTTAACCTGATACAGGGCATCTACAAAACCATACACTAATATAATACTTAAAGATGAAGGACAATGTTTTCCCCCTTAATCAGGAACAAGACACAGATGTTCACTTTCAACACTCCTATTAAAAATTGCAATGGAAGTTCTAGACAGAAAATGAATAAGAGACATATACAATAGAAAGGAAGAAATAAAATTATTTTTATGCCCTGATGATATAATTGCTTATGTGGAAAATCTCAAAGAATCTACAGGGAAGCTAACAGATTTAATGACAGTTTAGCAAAGTTCAAGATACAAAGTCAACATACAAAAACCAACTGCATTTCTGTATGTTTGTAATGAACAACTGAAATTGAAATTTTTTTAAAAAGTACCATTTAAACATCATCTAAAAACAGAAAATACTTAATATAAGTTTAATAAAATATATGCAGGATCTGTACAATGAAAACTACAGATCCCTGATAAGGAATACCTAAATAAATGGAGAGTTATCTCATGTGCAAAGGTGTGAATACTTAGTATTATTAAGATGTTAATTCTATCCAAATAGATAGACAGAATCAACAGAGTCACAGTCAAACTCCCAGGTGATATTTTTGTAGAAACCTATATACTGATTCTAAAATTTATGTGTACAGGGAAAAAAAATAGAATAGCCAAAACAATTCTGAAAAATAACAAAGTTGAGAAATTATACTACTTGATTTTAAGGTTCATTACAAAGCTACAATAATCAAGATTGTGTGATATTTATAGGACAGACACACAGTTCAATAGACCAGAACAGAGTATACAGAAATATATCCATAAGTATATGGTAAATTGAGCTTCAACAAAGGTGCAAAGGCAATTCAGTGGAGAAAAAATTACCTTTCAACAAATAGAGCTGCTTAGCAAACTGGACATCCATATTTAAGACAATTAACCTCAACTCATACTTCATAATGTATACAGATTAATTTAAAATGTCATAGATCTAAAGGTAAAATATTTTAGAAGACACAGTTGTAAAATTTTTGTGATCTTGGGTAAGGTCAAGATTTCTTAGTGATAACACCAAAAGCATGGTCCATAAAAAACTGGATAAATTGGAATTCAACAAAAGTAAAAACTGCTGCTCTGGGAAAGACATTTTTAAAAGATTAAAAAGTCAACCCACGGACTGGGGGAAAAAATTGGAAGACACATATCTAAGAGAAGACATATTCAGAATATATAGAAAACAATCAAAATTGAATAATTACAAAACATGCAGCTAAAAATTTCTCAAGAGGTTTGACAGACATTTCACAAAGAAGGTATACAAATGCCTAAGAAGCACAAAAAAAGATACTCAATATCATTATCCATTAAGGGAATGAGAATTGAGATACCACTACATACCCACGAGAATGTCTAAAACTAAAAGGACTGGTAATACAAAGTGCTGTAGAGAATGTGAGAAAAGTGGAATCCTCACACATTGCTGCTGGGAACATAAAATAGCACAGCCACTATGGTAAATCATTTGCCAGTGTCTCAAAAAGTTGAACATACACTTACCACATGATAGAACAAATCCAATCCTAGGAATCAGCCTAAGAGAAATTAGAACTTATGTCCACACAAAGACGTGGTTGTAAACATTCAGAGGATTTTTCATAATCACAAAAGAAAGTGAAAACAATCCAATGTCTCTCAATAGATGAGTGGGTAGACAAACTTTGGTACAATCCACACAAGAGAATAACGCCTCAGAAACAAAAAGGAAAGAGCCAGTGATACATGCAACAACATGGATGAATCTCAGATGCACAATGTTAAATGAAAGACGCCAGGCTCAAAAGGCTATATATTATGTGATTCTATTTATATGGTAGTTTTTAAAAATTAAAGCTATAGGAACAATAAATAAATCAGTGCTTATGAGGGTCTAAAAGTAAAGGGGAATGATTTCAAAGTAGGTTACCCACTAGATTTAGTAAATGAAAATATAGGACAGACCCAGTTAAATTAAATTTCAAACAAATGACAAATAATCTTTAGTGTAAGTATAACTCATGCAATACAATGGTTCTTAAATTGTGGTCCCAGAACCACAGCTTTAGTTAAGTTCTTAGACCCCATTCAGATCTACTACTAAAACAGAAACTCTGGGCGTTTTATGTTTTAAAGCAATCTATGTTTTACAAGCCTTACAGGTGATTCTCATGCTGTGGTTTGAGAAACACTGTTCACTATACCTGTCACTGGCAAAAAAGAACCATAAGAAACTAATATGAAGAGAAAGGGGCACATGAGCCTGTTTGAAAATCAATTTACCATCATCAAATAATAACTAAAGAGCCAAAGGGTATATAATAGAGGTTCTCTGAGAAGGGACAATTGCACTCATCTCACACGCTAGTAAAGTAATGCTCAAAATTCTCCAAGCCAGGCTTCAGCAATACATGAACTGTGAACTTCCTGATGTTCAAGCTGGTTTTAGAAAAGGCAGAGGAACCAGAGATCAAATTGCCAACATCTGCTGGATCATGGAAAAAGCAAGAGAGTTTCAGAAAAACATCTATTTCTGCTTTATTGAGTATGCCAACGCCTTTGACTGTGTGGATCACAAGAAACTGTGGAAAATTCTGAAAGAGATGGGAATACCAGACCACCTAACCTGCCTCTTGAAAAATCTGTATGCAGGCCAGGAAGCAACAGTTAGTACTGGACATGGAACAACAGACTGGTTCCAAATAGGAAAAGGAGTATATCAAGGCTGTATATCGTCACCCTGCTTATTTAACTTCTATGCAGAGTAAATCATGAGAAACGCTGGACTGGAAGAAACACAAGCTGGAATCAAGACTGCCAGGACAAATATCAATAACCTTAGATATGCAGATGACAGAAAGTGAAGAGGAACTAAAAAGCCTCTTGGTGAAAGCAAAAGAGGAGAGTGAAAAAGTTGGCTTAAAGCGCAACATTCAGAAAACTAAGATCATGGCATCTGGTCCCATCACTTCATGGGAAATAGATGGGGAAACAGTGGAAACAATGTCAGACAATTCAGAGGATTTTTCATAATCACAATTTTTGGGGGCTCCAAAATCACTGCAGATGGTGATTGCAGCCATGAAATTAAAAGACGCTTACTCCTTGGAAGAAAAGTTATGAGCAACCTAGAAAGCATATTCAAAAGTAGAGACATTACTTTGCTGACTAAGGTCCATCTAGTCAAGGCTATGGTTTTTCCTGTGGTCATGTATGGATGTGAGAGTTGAACTGTGAAGAAGGCTGAGCACCGAAGAATTGATGCTTTTAACTGTGCTGTTGGAGAAGACTCTTGAGAGTCCCTTGGACTGCAAGGAGATCCAACCAGTCCATTCTGAAGGAGATCAGCCCTGGGACTTCTTTGGAAGGAATGATGCTAAAGCTGAAACTCCAGTACTTTGGCCACCTCATGCGAAGAATTGACTCATTGGAAAAGACTGATGCTGGGAGGGATTGGGGGCAGGAGAAGGGGACGACAGAGGATGAGATGGCTTGATGGCATCACTGATTCGATGGACGCGAGTCTGAGTGAACTCCGGGAGTTGGTGATGGACAGAGAGGCGTGGTGTGCTGCGATTCATGGGGTCACAAAGAGTCGGACACAACTGAGCGACTGAACTGAACTGAACTGAGAAGGGACTACAGGAGTGATCTTCAGCCGAGGGCAATTTCATCCCTAGGGAACACTGGCAATGTCTGGAGACATTTTTGGTTGTCACAAGTGGAAGGAGAGGCTACTGGCATCTCATGGTTAGAGGCCAGGGATGTTGCTAAACATCCTTCAAAGCACTCTCCTAAGACAAAGAGTTATCCGGCCCAAAATGTCAACAGTGCTGAAACTGAGAAAGTTGGACCTCGTTAAAACATATTTTTAACCCCAAAGGCTTTAACATCAAAGACACCTTTATGAACATGGAAATAGAAAGATTAAAAAGACAGTGACAAATAAAATATAATTCAAGGCATCTCATGCTAAAAATATTAGAATTATTCTGAAAAGAATTTATATAGAGAATAATGACACAGAGCTAAAACAGCAATTTTGTGGTAGGAAGCAAGTTGATGATGAAAATACCAGGCTGCTTTTTTTTCTTTGGAAGTTATGTGACAGAATAAATTGGAGATCACAAGTTTGAGAACCATATGCAAACTAAAACACATCTGTAAACACTGTATGACCAGAAAACATTCCGGCCCAGGAATCATGGAACTTGAGTTCTAGTTTTATTTGGTATTAGGTAGCTGTGTAATTTAGCATAAATCACTTTCTTATCTGGGCTTCAGTCTGTCCATGTGTAAAATGAGGGGGTTAGACTACTTAAGTCATATCTAAGACCCCTTGCAGCTTTAACACACTATGTCTATGTCAAAAAAAAAAAAACAAGCACAAGAAACATTCAAAGACATTTTTTACAGGATATAGGGGGCATGGTATCATTTTGTTTCCTTTGGGGTAGTCCTGTGTTGACTTTGCTACTTTTGGCTTTTGTGTTTAAAAGGTGTTAAACAAAGCTTGCTGCTGCTGCTAAGTCACTTCAGTTGTGTCTGACTACTAGCGACCCCATGGACTGCAGCCTACCAGGCTCCTCCATCCATGGGATTTTCCAGGCAAGAGTGCTGGAGTGGGCTGTAAACAAAGCTTAGCTTTTCTTATTTATGTATAATAATTATAATAACAATTCATGTTCACTACAGAGAAACTAGAATATATGATAAATCACTCTTTTTCACTAAGTAGGATTCTGAGATGAATTACAGCAGGAATGTGTTAAGATAGTCTAACAAAAGTCTATTTTAGTTTTGCAATTAAAAACTAAAGTGAAAATGTTTAGAAAATTAGTTATACTTTGTATGCACGTTCTTAGGGAAGACTACATTATTATTAACATACTAACTGTCATGATATAAAAGAGAAAGAAACCCCATAATCCTTCCTTTGAGAACATGTATTTTAGTTCAATATCACATCACCAGTAATAAAAAATACTGTTGTTGTTGTTCAGTCAATAAGTCTTGTCTGACTCTGCACACCAGGATTCACTGTCTTTCACTATCTTCCAGAGTTTGTTCAAACTCATGTCAGCACCTATACTTATAAAATATAAACTGATACAACCATAACATCAAGACTCAATGTTCAGATGTTTTGAAATTTTAAAAATATATAATTTATTATTGTCTTTAACAAGAAAATAAGTTAATGGGCCAAAGAAAACTTACTCAGCTTCAAGGTCTGAAGTATGACAGCCTTTGTGTCATACATGTTAGTGTTTCTGTATCAATTTCAGTGTTAGAAGTATAATTTCCCAGAAGAATTCCAGTCAACAGTACTGATTTCCAAAGAGTAACTTACTTTAATATGATGTACACCATTCAGTTTTCCAATCTGCTGTTCAATGGTCCAAACACAGGAACTACATGTCATTCCTTCAACAGAGATGGTGACAGAATTCACACTCATACTCAGATCCATTTTGATTTCTTCTTTACATTCCTATTAGAAACAATAAACTTATTAATATCAGCCATGGAAATAACCCTTCCTCTTACATGTACCCCAGTGTTCATTGCAGTGCTGTTTACAATAGCCAAGACATGGAAATAACCTAAATATTCACCAACAGATGAATGGATAAAGATGTGGTACATACAGTGGAATATTACTTGGCCATAAAAAAGAATGAACCATGCCATTTGCAGCA
Source organism: Oryx dammah (assembly GCF_014754425.2). Classification (NCBI taxonomy): domain Eukaryota; kingdom Metazoa; phylum Chordata; class Mammalia; order Artiodactyla; family Bovidae; genus Oryx; species Oryx dammah. The sequence continues at coordinate 67,265,940 of NW_024070207.1, forward strand.
ACATGGATGGACCCAGAGATTATCATACAAAGTGAAATAAGTCAGACAGAGAAAGACAAATATCATATAATTTATATGTGGCATCTAAAAAAAATGATACAAATGAACTTATTTACAAAGCCAGAAGCAGACTCACAGACTTAGAGAAGGAACTTATGGTTTTGTGGGGGAAGGTGGGAAGCAGGGATAGATTGGGAATTTGGGATTGTCACATATACACTACCATATTTAAAATAGATAACCAATAGGGACCTATTGTATAGCACAGGGAGCGTCTGTAATAACCTAAACGGGAAAAGAATTTAAAAAAGAATAGATACATGTATATGTATAACTCAATCACTTAGCTATACACCTGAAACTAACACAAAATTGCTAATCAAGTATGCTCTAATATAGAATAAAAACTTAAAAAACAAAAAAAACAACAAAAACTTTAAGTTAAAAGAAAAAAGAATCCTTCAACGTTCCCACCTGCCCAACTGAAAATACACTACTAATATAATTCGGTTAGCATTCTTTTCTCTCACCTCATTTTACTCCCATCCCAGCACTTTTAGGTCATCTATTCCCTTGATTTAGTGCTTTCTTCTCTTAGATATCTGCTTAGCTAACTTCTTCATCTCTTTCAAGTCTTTACTCAAATCTAATCTTCCTAACAAGTCTTACACTGACCACCTTGTTGAAAATTGCAACCTACATCCCTTCCACACACACATATACTCTGATTGCCCTTATTTCTGCCCTCTTTTTTTATTTTCATAGAACTTAAAACCTTCTAATAAGCTCCATTAATTTACTTGCTATGTTTATTGCTTATTATCTGTCTTCCTGTTGTTTTAAAATGTGTTCATGAATTCTTTGTCACTCCTTCATTCAAGAGATCAAATTTAACAACTCCTTCGTTCAAGAGATCAAATTTGATCAAGAGATCAAATCGAGTGTGGCCTCAATTCAGTGACTTGCTTCCAAATCACTAGTGGAAGTGACAATGTGTGATTTCCAAGATAAAAGGCACTGCATTTGGGGGGGAAAGTCACTGTGGCTTGCTCCTTATCCTCTCTTCAATCACCCCATCTAGGGGAAGCCACCTGCTATGTCATGGGACACTCAAGCAGCATTATGGAGAGGCTGACATGGTGAGAAATTGAGGCCTACAATCAATAACCAGCAAAGATATAAGGTCTCCTGCCAATAAACAGGTGAGTGAACTGTCTTGGACGCTGATTCTTCAGACTCAGTTAAGTCTTTAGATGCCTGCAGCCTCAGCTGACATATAGACTTACAACCTCATGAGAGATCTTAGGCCAGAACCTCCCATCTATACCACTCCCCAATTCATGACCCACAGAAACTGTGAGACAATAATTGTTGGTTTTTTTAAGCCACTAAATTTTGGAATAATATGTTATACTGTAATAAACTCCTCATTAAAATGAACATTCTATGAAGGCAGGAGTCTTTTTTTTTCCATTGATAATTAGTTTGAATCACATGAAATTTCCATTTTATTGATATAATTGATATATAACATCATATTAGTTTTAAGTGTACAATACAATGATTTGATATGTGTATATATTGCAAAAGTACCACCAAAAGTTAACACCCATCACCACACATAGTTACAATCTTTTCCTGTGATGAGAACTTTTAAGGTCTACTATCTTAGTGACCTTCAAATATACAATAGAATATTGCTAACTATAGTCACCATGCTGTACATTGTATCCTTGGGACTTATTTATCTTATAGCTAGGAATTTACATCTTTTAACCATCTTCATCCATTTTTCCCACTCCCCACCCCCTACCTCTGGTAACCAACCCATCAATCTGTTCTCTGTGTCTATGAGTTCAGGTTTTTTCAGATTCCACATATAAGTGAGTTCATACAATATTTGTCTTTCTCTATCTGACTTTTTCACTTAGCATAATGCCCTCAAGGTCCATTCATGTTATCACAAGTGGCAGGATTTTCTTCATTTTTATGGCTGAATAATATGCATATGTATATCACATTTTCTTTATCTATTCATCCACAGACGGACATTGGTTGTTTCAACGTGTTGACTGTTGCAAATAATGCTACAATGAATATGGGGGTGCAGATATCTTTGAGATAGTGATTTTATTTCCCTTGGATAAATACCCAGGAGTTAGTAGATCATATGATAGTTCTGCTTATTAATTTTTTAGAACATCTATACTGTTTTCCATATCTATTTTTTAAATGTAAAAATCTTCACAAAGCTGAAAGAAAAATTCAACACTAGCTGCATCTTTCTCAGTCTTCATTTCAACTAACACTAATTATGGAACTGTACTTTATAGTTTGATTTGATCTGAAATAGACTATTTTTGTTATTTCCTTTTAGAGCCAAAGTTATTCCAAATGCAAGACGTAACAATTCAGTTATGTCCACTAATTCTTATGAAATTAGTATTATCAATTTTTACATAGATTATAATATCCATTCAATATAAAAGAATATAGTTTATCTAACTTTTGTTTTTAATGACTTGAAACAGCCTTTATTCAAAGTAAAAAGAAACAACAATCTCTAATGAACCACACTGCCAGTGATAGTCACATTCTGGTAATTTATGACTTATAATCTATATGTAAAAATAAGCTGTCATCACTCTGAGAAACTTCATCGTCCTTCCTCTAGCATGAGCAGCTGCTGTCAACAGGACAAAATCTGAATCTTTGAATGAATGGTAAGTGGAATAGGGAAGAAGCAGTAGAAATAAGGGCTTCCCTGGTGGCTCAGTGGTAAAGAACCCGCCTGCCAAAGCGGAAGACGTGGGTTTGATCCCTGGGTCAGGAAGATGCCCTGAAGAAGGAAATGGCAACCCATTACAGTATTCTTACCTGGGAAAGCCCATGGACAGAGGAGCCTGGCGAGTTACAGTCCACGAGGTCACAAAAGAGTTGACTTAGTGACTAAACAACAGTAGAAATTTAGAGGAGCTAGAACTAGTTACTCCAGCTCAAGAAGTTCTTCATGCTGTCTGAATTCTCCATTGCATGAAATTTACAATTTACATATTATTCGATTAATGAATAGCTTCCCTGTTTTCCAAATCTTTATTATGAAAAATTTCAACTACGCATAAAAGCTGAAATAGTACAATGAACATCTATCTGTATATCCTCTACATGAATTCAACAACTGCTAACATTTTGCTGTATTTTCTTTATTTTTCAAATCTAAGTTTTAGAGATCATAATACTTCAGCATGCATTTCCAAAGAAGTAAGAACTGCTGCATAACCACAATACTATGATCACAGCTAAGAAAATTAATCGGAGGCGGTCCTAAGATGGTGGAGGAATAGGACGAGGAGACCACTTTCTCCCCAACAAATTCATCAAAAGAACATTTAAACACTGAGTAAATTCCACAAAACAACTTCTGAATGCTGGCAGAGGACATCAGGCTGGTCAGAATTGCTACTATCCAAAAATCTACAAACAATAAATGCTGGAGAGGGTGTGGAGAAAAGGAAACCCTCTTACACTCTTGGTGGGAATGCAAACTAGTACAGCCACTATGGAGAACGGTGTGGAGATTCCTTAAAAAACTGGAAATAGAACTGCCATATGACCCAGCAATCCCACTACCAAGGAAACCAGAATTGAAAGAGACACGTGTACCCCAATGTTAATCACAGCACTGTTTATAATAGCCAGGACATGCAAGTAACCTAGATGTCCATCAGCAGATGAATGGATAAGAAAGTTGTGGTACATATACACAATGGAGTATTACTCAGTATTTAAAAATAATACATTTGAATCAGTTCTAATGAGGTGGATGAAACTGGAGCCAATTATACAGAGTGAAGTAAGCCAGAAAGAAAAACACCAATACAGTATACTAACGCATATATATGGAATTTAGAAAGATGGTAATGATAACCCTGTAGGCAAGACAGCCAAAGAGACACAGATGTATAGAACAGTCTTTTGGACTCTGTAGGAGAGGGAGAGGGTGAGATGATTTGGGAGAATGGCATTGAAACATGTATAATATCATATATGAAATGAATTGCCAGTCCAGGTTTTATGCATGATACAGGATGCTCAGGGCTGGTGCACTGGGATGACCCAGAGGGATGGTACGGGGAGGGAGGAGGGAGGGCGGTTCAGGATGGGGAACAGGAGTATACCTCTGGCAGATTCATGTTGATGTACGGCAAAACCAATACAATATTGTAAAGTAATTAACCTCCAACTAAAATAAATAAATTTATATTAAAAATAAATAAATAAAATCATTGTACATCCTTTAATACAAATTTTCTATTTAAACTGTCCCATTTGTCCCAAGAACGTCCATTCAGTTCAGTTCAGTCGCTCAGTCATGTCTGACTCCTTGTGACCCCATGAACAGCAGCACACCAGGCCTCCCTGTCCATCACCATTTCCCGGAGTCCACCCAAACCCATGTCCATTGAGTCGGTGATGCCATCCAACTATCTCATCCTCTGTTGTCCCCTTCTCCTCCTGCCCCCAATCTTTCCCAGCTTCAGGGGCTTTTCCAATGAGTCAGCTCTTTGCATCAGGCAGCCAAAGTACCGGAGTTTCAGCTTCAGCATCATTCCCTCCAAAGAAATCCCAGGGCTGATCTCTTTCAGAATGGACTGGTTGGATCTCCTTGCAGTCCAAGGGACTCTCAAGAGTCTTCTCCAACACCACAGTTCAAAAGCATCAATTCTTCTTTGCTCAGCTTTCTTTACAGCTTTTATATTTTTCCAAATCAGGATCCAGACAAGATTCACATTCTGCATTTGGATGTATCTCTTTTGTCTCACTTAATCTAGAACAGCCTCTCTCCCATATCTCTTTCCTGGTAAGAAACTTTTTGAAGAATCTAGGTCAGCTGTCTGAGAAAGTGAATTCTCTTTCTAAATTTCTCAAGTGCTCATGGAACCTTCTCCAGGATAGATCACATCCTGGGCCATAAATATAACCTTGATAAATTCAAAAAAATCGAAATCATTCCAAGCATCTTTTCTGACCATAATGCACTAAGATTAGATCTCAACTACAGGAGGAAAACTATTAAAAATTCCAACATATGGAGGCTGAACAACACGCTTCTGAATAACCAACAAATCACAGAAGAAATCAAAAAAGAAATCAAAATATGCATAGAAACTAATGAAAATGAAAACACAACAACCCAAAACCTGTGCGACACTATAAAAGCAGTGCTAAGAGGAAAGTTCATAGCAATACAGGCATACATCAAGAAACAAGAAAAAAGTCAAATAAATAACCTAACTCTACACCTA
>NW_024070207.1:67306245-67508454 GCF_014754425.2 Oryx dammah
TAGGTGTAGAGTTAGGTTATTTATTTGACTTTTTTCTTGTTTCTTGAGGTATGCCTGCTGCATACAGATTTCTCAAGAGGCAGGTCAGGTGGTCTGGTATTCCCATCTCTTTCAGAATTTTCCACAGTTTATTGTGATCCATGCGAATATTATGCACCACCTATTAAACATTTTTACCAAAAATATTTTTTGTTGTTGTTGTTCAGTTGCTAAGTCATGTCCACTCTTTGTGACACGATGGACTACCACATACCAGGCTTCCTGGTCCTTTACTATCTCCTAGAGTTTGCTCAAATTCAAGTCTATTGAGACAGTGATGCCATCCAACCATCTCATCCTCAGTCATCCCCTTCTCCTCCTGCCCTCAATCTTTCGCAGCATCAGGGTCTTTTCCAATGTGTTGGCTCTTTGCATCAGGTGGCCAAAGTATTGGAGCTTCACCATTAGTCTTTCCAATGAATATTCATACCGATTTCCTTCAGAGTTGACTGGTTTAATCTCCTTGCTGTCCAAGGGAACTTAACTCTCCAAAAATCTTTAAGATGTACCTAATCAAGCCTTCTGTGTATTCTTGCCACCTCTTCTTAATATCTTCTGCTTCTGTTAGGTCCATACAATTTCTGTCCTTTATCGAGCCCATCTTTGCATGAAATGTTCCCTTGGTATCTCTAATTTTCATGAAGAGATAGCTAGTCTTTCCCATTCTGTTGTTTTCCTCTATTTCTTTGCATTGATTGCTGAGGAAGGCTTTCTTTGGTCTCCTTGCTATTCTTTGGAACTCTGCATTCAGATGCTAATATCTTTCCTTTCCTCCTTTGCTTTTCACTTCTCTTTTTTCACAGCTATCTGTAAAGCCTCCTCAGACAGCCATTTTGCTTTTTTGCATTTCTTTTCCATGGGGATGGTCCTGATCCCTCTCTCCTGTACAATGTCACAAACCTCCGTCCATAGTTCATCAGGCACTCTATCTATCAGATCTAGGCCCTTAAATCTATTTCTCACTTCCACTGTATAATCATAAGGGATTTGATTTAGGTCATACCTGAATGGTCTAGTGGTTTTCTCCACTTTCTTCAATTTAAGTCTGAATTTGGCGATAAGGAGTTCATGATCTGAGCCAAAGTCAGCTCCTGGTCTTGTTTTTGCTGACTGTATAGAGCTTCTCCATCTTTGGCTGCAAAGAATATAATCATTCTGATTTCGGTGTTGACCATCTGGTGATATCCATGTGTAGAGTCTTCTCTTGTGTTGTTGGAAGAGGGTGTTTGCTATGACCAGTGCATTCTCTTGGCAAAACTCTATTAGCCTTTGCCCTGCTTCATTGCATATTCCAAGGCCAAATTTGCCTCTTACTCCAGGTGTTTCTTGACTTCCTACTTTTGCATTCCAGTCCCCTATAATGAAAAGGAAGTCTTTTTTGGGTATTACTTCTAAAAGGTCTTGTAGGTTTTCATAGAACCATTCAACTCCAGATTCTTCAGTGTAACTGGTTGGGGCATAGGCTTGGACCACCATGATACTGAATGGTTTGCCTTGGCAATGAACAGAGATCATTCTGTCATTTTTGAGAGAGCATCCAAGTACTGCATTTTGGACTCTTTTGTTGACCATGATGTCCACTTCATTTCTTCTAAGGGACTCCCGCCTGCAGCAGTAGATATAATGGTCATCTGAGTTAAATTCACCCATTCCAGTCCATTTTAGTTTACTGGTTCCTACAATGTCGACATTTACTCTTGCCATCTCCTGTTTGACCACTTCCAATTTGCCTTGATTCATGGACCTAACATTCCAGGTTCCTATGCAATATTGCTCTTTACAGCATTGGACTTTGCTTCTATCACCAGTCACATCCACAGCTGGGTATTGTTTTTCCTTTGGCTCCATCCCTTCATTCTTTCTGGGGTTATTTCTCCACTGATCTCCTGTAGCATATTGGGCACCTACTGACCTAGGGAGTTCCACTTTCAGTATCCTATCATTTTGCCTTTTCATACTGTTCATGGGGTTCTCAAGGCAAGAATACTGAAGTGGTTTGTCATTCCTTTCTCCAGCGGACCACATTCTGTCAAAAAAGATTTTCACAACCCAAATAATCACGATGGTGAGACCACTCACTTAGAGCCAGACATCCTGGAATGTGAAGTGGGCCTTAGGAAGCATCACTACGAACAAAGCTAGTGGAGGTGATGGAATTCCAGTTGAGCTATTTCAAATCCTGAAAGATGATGCTGTGCACTCAATATGCCAGCAAGTTTGGAAAACTCAGCAGTGGCCACAGGACTGGAAAAGGTCAGTTTTCATTCCAATCCCAAAGAAAGGCAATGCCAAAGAATGCTGAAACTACCACACCACTGCACTCATCTCACACGCTAGTAAAGTAATGCTCCAAATTCTCCAAGCCAGGCTTCAGCAATACATGAACCATGAACTTCCAGATGTTCAAGCTGGTTTAGAAAAGGCAGAGGAACCAGAGATCAAATTGCCAACATGATTTCCGCTGGATCATGGAAAAAGCAAGAGAGTTCCAGAAAAACATCTATTTCTGCTTTATTGACTACGCCAAAGCCTTTGACTGTGTGGATCACAATAAACTGTGGAAAATCCTGAAAGAGATGGGAATACCAGACCACCTGACCTGCCTCTTGAGAAACCTATATGCAGGTCAGGAAGCAACAGTTAGAACTGGACATGGAACAACAGACTGGTTCCAAATAGGAAAAGGAGTACATCAAGGCTGTATATTGTCACCCTGCTTATTTAACTTATTTGCAGACTATATCATGAAAAATGCTGGGCTGGAAGAAGCACAAGCTGGAATCAAGATTGCTGGGAGAAATGTCAATAACCTCAGGTATGCAGATGACACCACCCTTATGGCAGAAAGTGAAAAGGAACTAAAAAGCCTCTTAATGAAATTGAAAGAGGAGAGTGAAAAAGTTGGCTTAATCACTGACTCAGTTGACATGGGTTTAGGGTAAACTCCGGGAGTTGGTAATGGACATGGTGGTCTGGCATGCTGCAATTCTTGGGGTCACAAAGAGTTGGACACAACTGGGCGACTGAACTGAATGAAGCCTTTTGAGCTAACTTCTAATATACAGCAAATAATAGGAACTAAAGGATTTCATCTTGTAGTCAGAAGGCAATGGAAAAAAAATCAAGATACTGGCAGACTGTATCCATCTGCAGGCTCAAGGGGAGAATCCACCTCTCTGATTTTTCCAGCTGCCTACATTCCCCGAAGTTCATGGCATCTGCTTCCACCACTTCATGGCAGATAGATGAGGAAACTATGGAAACAGTGACAGACTTTATTTTCTTGGGCTCCAAAATCACTGCAGATGGTGACTGCAGCCATACTAAGATACCTGCTCCTTGGAAGTTTTTAATATACTGTCTAGAAATGTAGAGACATCACTTTGCCGACAAGGGTCCATCTAGTCAAAGCTTTGGATTTTGCAGTAGTCATGTATTGATGTGAGAGTTGGACTATAAAGAAAGCTGAGCACCAAAGAATTGATGCTTTTGAACTGTAGTGTTGGAGAAGACTCAAGAGTCTCTTGGACTGCAAGGAGATCAAACCACTCAATCCTGAAGGAAATCAGTCCTGAATATTCACTGGAAGGACTGATTCTGAAGCTGAAACTCCAATAATTTGGACACCAGATGCGAAGAACTGACTCATTGGAAAAGACCCTGATGCTGGGAAAGTTTGAAGGCAGGATGAGAAGGGGACGACAGAGGATGAGATGGCTGGATGGCATTACCGAAGCTGTGGGAGTTCCAGATGGACAGGGAAGCCTGGCATGCTGCAGTCCATGGGGTCCCAAAGAGTCAGACATGACTGAGCAAATGAACTGAACTGAACATTCCTTAAATTCAGCCCCCAATTGCACAACTCTGACCTCTGCTTCTACCTGTACATTTCTTCTGACTCTCCTGATACCTGTTTACTTTACAAGGACCTTTGTGATCATATTGGACCCAACCATATAATCAAGGATGCTTCCATCTCAAGATTCTCAAATCAATCACATCTGCAAAGTCCTTTTTACTTGTAAGGTAGTCAGTGGTTTCAGGGATTCAGACATACATCTTTGTGGGGCTATTATTCTGTGTACCACAACACTCCTACATTTTGCGTTAGTGGTGGTGACGCATATTTTAATTCAATATGTTTACAAATACTTCAGAAGGGAAAGCTCTACCTCTCAGAATGCCAACTAATGAATGTAGACAGAATAATTAAGTTAGAATAATCATCACTTGGTAAATGTCACAGTAATAACTGACTGAGGAAGAAATCATTAATGAATGAACAACAAACTTGTTCCAAATAGGAAAAGGAGTACATCAAGGCTGTATATTGTCACCCTGCTTATTTAACTTCTATGCAGAGTACATCATGAGAAACGCTGGACTGGAAGAAACACAAGCTGGAATCAAGACTGCTGGGAGAAATATCAATCATCTCAGATATGCAGATGACACCACCCTTATGGCAGAAAGTGAAGAGGAACTAAAAAGCCTCTTGAGGAAAGTGAAAGAGGAGAGTGAAAAAGTTGGCTTAAACCTCAACATTCAGAAAATGAAGATCATGGCATCCGGTCCCATCACTTCATGGGAAATAGATGGGGAAACAGTGGAAACAATGTCAGACTTTATTTTTGGGGGCTCCAAAATCACTGCAGATGGTGACTGCAACCATGAAATTAAAAGATGCTTACTCCTTGGAAGAAAAGTTATGACCAACCTAGATAGCATATTCAAAAGTAGAGACATTACTTTGCCGACTAAGGTCCGTCTAATCAAGGCTATGGTTTTTCCAGTAGTCATGTACGGATGTGAGAGTTGGACTGTGAAGAAGGCTGAGCACCAAAGAATTGATGCTTTTGAACTGGGGTGTTGGAGAAGACTCTTGAGAGTCCCTTGGACTGCAAGGAGATCCAACCAATCCATTCTAAAGGAGATCAGCCCTGGGATTTCTTTGGAAGGAATGATGCTAAAGCTGAAACTCCAGTACTTTGGCCACCTCATGTGAAGAGTTGACTCACTGGAAAAGACTTTGATGCTGGGAGGGACTGGGGGCAGGAGGAGAAGGGGACGACAGAGGATGAGATGGCTGGATGGCATCACTGACTCAGAGGACGTGAAACTAAGTGAACTCTGGGAGTTGGTGCTGGACAGGGAGGCCTGGCGTGCTGCAATTAATGGGGTCGCAAAGAGTCAGACACGACTGTGTGACTGTACTGAACTGAACTGAATACTGGTAAAAAAAAAAGTTTTATGAGAAAAAGGATACTTACATAATCACAAGTACCACCCTACAAAATACTTACCAATTAGCAAAAAATAAGTACAAAATACTCCTTAATTGGGCTTCCCTGGTGGCTCAGTGGTAGAGTCTGCCTGTGATGCAGGAGACATGGGTTCAATCCCTAGGTCGTGAAGATCTCCTGGAGAAGGAAATGGCAACCCACTCCAGTATTCTTGCCTGGGGAATCCCATGGACAGAGGAGCCTGGAGGGCTATACAGTCCACGGGGTGGCAGAGAGTCAGACATGACTGAGCAACTAAACAACAACAACAACTCCTTAATTAACCTTATAGGAAATAAATCTTTTAAACAAAGTTTAAAGAAGTTTATCATCACAAATTGTCATCACAATTAATAAGAAAAAATTGACATACCATGCTAACTCTATTCAAAAGAAAGCTAAGAGGTTATATTAATACATAAGTATATTTCAGAGCAAAGACTATAAAGCAGAGATAAAGGGCATTTCATAACAATAAAGGGGCCAATTCATGAAGAGGACATAATAATTCTAAATGTTTATCCAACTAATGACAGCTTCAAAATTCATGAAGCAAACAGTGAAAGAACTTCAAGGAGAAATAGGAGAAATAGAAAAACGTACAAGTATAGTCAGACATCTCAGAACCCCTCTGTTAATGATTGATGTGCTTCCCTGGTGGGTCAGATGGTAAAGAATCTGCCTACAATGCCAAAGACCTGGGCTCAATTCTTGGTTCAGGAAGATCCCCTAGAGAAGGGCATGGCAACCCACTCCAGAATTCTTGCCTGGAGAATCCTATGGACAGAGGAGCCTGGCAGGCTGTAGTCCATGGGATTGCAAAGAGTTGAACACAACTGAGCAACTAACACTTACTTACTTACACTGAATGATTGATAAAACATGCAGGCAGAAAGCCAAGGAGGACAGAGTAGATTTGATCCACACTACCGACCAATTTCACCACACTGACAAGCACGGAATAGTCCACTTAACATCAATGAATTACACTTTCTTCTTCAGTTCAGAAAGAACATTAACCAAGATAGACCAAACTTTGAGTTACAGAATGCCATGCCATGTTAAGTAGCTTCAGTCATGTTTGATTCTTTGCAGCCCCATGGACTGGAGCTCGCCAGGCTCCCCTGTCCATGGGAATCTGCAGGCAAGAATACTGGAGTGGGCTGCCATTTCCTTCTCCAGGAGATCTTTCCATCCCAGGGATCAAACCCACATCTCTTAAGTCTCCTGCATTGGCAGGCAGGTTCGTTACCACTAGATCCACCTGGGAAGCCTGAGTTACAGAGTAAGTTTCACTAAATTCAAAAGGATGCAAGTCAAAGAAAATATGTTCTCTGGCCGCAGTGGAATTCTAGCAGAAATAAAAAACAGAAAGATCTCTAGAAAACTCACAATTATTTGGAAGCCAACTACACATAACTATGGTCAAAGACAAAATCAAAAAGGAAATTAAAAAGTATTTTGGACAGCATTAAAATGTGACATAGAACTGTACTATAACACTAAAGCAGTAGTTAGGGGATATTTTATGGTACTAGATGTTTATATGAGAAAAGAAAAAAGGTTTCAAATCAATGACCACAGGTACCACCTCCAAAATCTAGAAAAAGAAGAGGAGCTAAACCCAAAGTAAGCAGAAGAAAAACAAAATAATAAAGATGACAACAAAAATCAACAAAAGAAAAAGAAAAACAATAGAGAAAATAAATAAATAAGTGCTGGTTCTTTGAGAAGATCAGTAGAATTGACAAATCTCTCTCCAGACTTATAAGGGAAAATATGATGACACAAATTACCATTATCAGAAACAGCAGAGGTGACATATTCTGCAGACATGAAAAGAACATTAAGGAGTAGTATAAACAACTTTATGTCAATGAACGTAACATTTAAACAAAATGGACCACTTCACTAAAAGATACAAGTGCATCCAAGAAGAAAGAAATAGCCTTAAAATTCCTAACCTATTAAAGGAATCTAAATTACAGTAAAAACAAAACTTACTTTATACGAAAAACTCCAGGCCCCAATAACTTCAGTAGTAAACACTACCCAACATTTAAGGAAGAAACCATACACACCCTTCACAAACACTTTCAGAAGAAAAGGGAAAGAGGAAAATACTTCCTAACTAAAGTCTATGAGCCAATGTTAGCTGGATACAAAAACAAGACAAAGGTATCACAAGTAAAGAAAAGTACAAATATTGCAAGAATACAGACAGAAAAATCCTCAGAAAAATCCTAGTAATCCAAATCTAGAAATAAATAAAAAGGATTATATACCATGATCAAGTGGAATTTGCAAGGTTGATTCAACATACAAAAATCAATCAATGATGTACACCACGGTGTTAGAATAAAGGACAAAAAACACAACTATCTCAGTGGATGCAGAAAAGACATTTGACAAAGTTCAACAGACTTTCATGTTAAAAAAATCTCAGAAAACGGAAAATTGAAAAACTGAAAGAACTTCAATCTGAAAAAGGGTATCTGTGAAAAGCCTACAACTAACATCATACTTAACAGCAAAATACTAGAAAGCTTTTCCTCTAAGTCAGGAATAAGGCAAGGATGTTGAACCTTGCAGCTTCTAATTCATATAGTACTGGAAGTCCTATCCACAATAGTTAGGCAGCAGCAGGGGGTGGGGTGGGGACGCTGGTGCGGGGAGTGGGGAAGTCATCTAAGTTGAAAAAGGAAAAGTAATGATCTCTGTTTGCAGATGACATGATCTTATATCCCCAAAGACTCTACATTAAAAAAAAAAGTTAGAGTTAATAAAGAATTCAGCATATAAAGTCAACAGACAAAAATCAGCTGTGCTTCTGTACGTTGACAACAAACAATCTGAAAAGAAAATTAACAATTCCATTTATAATAGCATTAAAAAGAATACTTAGGAATAAACTTAACCAAGGATATGAAAGATCAGAATACTGAAAATTACAAAACATTGCTAAAAGAAATTAAAGGAGATTCCAAAAAACGGAAAGACATCCTGTGTTCACAGATTGGAAGACATAAAATTAAGATGCCAATACTAGCCCCAACAATCTACAGATTCAATGCAATCCCTATGAAAACTCAAAGAATATTTTTTGCACAAATAGAAATAAACATATCCTAAACTCTATATGGAATCTCAAGGGACCCCAAGTATCCAAAATGATCTTGAAAAAGAAAAAAAATTAGAAGTCTCATAGTTCCTAGTTTCAACATATATTACAATGCTACAGTAATCAAAACAGTGTGGTACTGGCATAAAGATGAACATATAGACCAATGGAATAGAAGCCCAGAAACAAACCCTCTAATATAAAGTCAAATAATCTCGAACAAGGGTGCCAAGAACACTCAATGGAGAAAGGACAGTGTCTTCAACAAAGGGGCTAGGAAAACTGAATATCTACATGCGTAAGAATGAAGTTAAATCTTTACTTATATCATACAGTAAAATTAACTAAAAGTGGGTTAAAGACCTAAACTTAAGAGTGACCTCTATAAAACTCTTCAGAAAAAACATAGTAAGAAAGTTTCATGACACTGGATTTGGCAATGATTTCTTGGATATGACAGCAAAAGCACAAGCAACAAAAGGAAAAACGGGTAATCTCAGTTCAATTCAGTTCAGTCACTCAGTCGTGTCCAACTCTTTGCGACCCCATTAATCGCAGCACACCAGGCCTCCTGTCCATCATCACCTCCTGGAGTATACCCAAACTCATGTCCATCAAGTCAGTGGTGCCATCCAGCCACCTCATCCTCTGTCGTCCCCTTCTCCTCCTGCCCCCAATCCCTCCCAGCATCAGGGTCTTTTCCAGTGAGTCAACCCTTTGTATGAGGTGGCCAAAGTATTGGGAGTTTCAGCTTCAACATCAGTCCTTCCAATGAACACTCAGGACTGGTCTCCTTTAGGATGGACTAGTTGGATCTCCTTGCAGTCCAAGGGACTCTCAAGAGTCTTCTCCAACACCCCAGTTCAAAAGCATCAATTCTTCGGCACTCAGCTTTCTTCACAGTCCAACTCTCACATCTACATATGACTACTGGAAAAACCATAGCCTTGACTAGATGGACCATTTTTGGCAAAGTAATATCTCTGCTTTTGAATATGTTATCTAGGTTGGTCATAACTTTCCTTCCAAGGAGTAAGCATCTTTTAATTTCATGGCTGCAGTCACCATCTGCAGTGATTTTGGAGCCCCCAAAAATAAAGTCTGACACTGTTTCCACTGTTTCCCAATCTATTTCCCATGAAGTGATTGGACCAGATTCCAATGAAAAACTTTCATGCATCAAAGGACACTATCAAGAGAGTGAAAAGACAACACCTACAATGGAAGAAAATATTTACAAAATAGTTATCTGATAAGAGATTGTATTTTTAGAATATATAAACAAATGGTATAACTCAACAACAACAAAAAATCAGTTGAAAAATGGGCAAAGGACCTGAATAAACATTTCTCCAAAGAAGATAAATGGCAAAAAAAAATACATGAAAAGATTTTAACATTTCAGCCATTAAGGAAATGTAAATCAAAACCGCAAGGAGATACCACATCATACCTACTGAGGATGACTATAATAAAAAAAAAAAGCATTGGTGAAGATGTGGAGAAATTGGGACGCTCGGGCATTGCTGGTAGTAATGTAAAATGGGGTACTTTAGCTGCTATATAGCACAGGGAGCTCAGCTCTGTGCTCTGTGATGACCTAGAGGAATGGGATGAGGTTGAGGTGGGAGAGAGGCTCAAGAGAGGAGGGATATATGTATACATATTGCTGATTCACGTTGTTGTACAGCAGAAACTAACACAATATTGTAAAGCAATTATGTGTATGTGTTAAGTCGCTCAGTCGTGTCCAACTCTTTGCAACCCCATGGACTGTAGCCTGCCAGGCTCCTCTGTCCATTAAATTCTCCAAGCAAGAATATTGGAGTGGGTTGCCATGCCCTTCTTCAATGGATCTTCCTGGCCCAGGGATCAAACCTGGGTCTCCTACATTGCAGGTAGATTCTTTACCGTTTGAGCTATCTGGGAAGCCCAAAGCAATTATACTCCAATTAAAAATAACATAAATAATACAAAAAATAAAATGTATAATAAACTTGTATAATTTATAATGTATATAATAATGTGTATAATGTATAATAAACCATTCTAATAAATAAATTAAATTAACAAATTATATATAATGTATAATAAACCATTCTAATAAATAAATTAAATTAAATAAGATACTGCACTCACTGTGGAAAAGTTTAGCAGCAGTTCTTCAAAGAGTTAAACATAGAATTACCATATGATTCAGAAATTCTGCTTCTAGGTCTATATCCAGAAGAACTGAAAGCAAGGACTCAAACAGATAATTGTATACCCAAGTATTCTTTTTAATGTTTAGCAATATAACAGGTAAAAATATTTCATTCTTTACATGTTTCTTAGATTATTAATGAGGTTGGTTATCTTTTTATACATTTCTTAATCACTCACTTTTCTTCTCTTGTGTACTGATTATTTGACCATTTTTCTGTGTTTGTGTGTGGGTAAGAGGATATTCCAAATGAAAAACAAGCACTTTGAAAGTTCTTGATACATGCTGACAAATTTTAATAGCTAATATTTATGCTTTCATAATAAATCTGATTCACTCAGCATTTACTGAATTTTTATTCTACACAGGCATTAGAGGATATGAGAAGAAACAACCTGTGTCTTCAGGGATTTATAAATCAGAACTATTTTCCTATTAATACATACAAGTATATGTTTGATTACCATTACATATTTCGACAAATATGTTCATGATTGAAATGCAAAATCTAATATAAAAAAGTTTTAACATATATGAACATATGGGATGACCTTAGAGGTTAGAACTACTCATCAACATATCTTGAGGTTACAAGACTAACTCATCATCAAAAAGCAAGAAATAATGAATCTTGGCAAGGACACAGAAAAGAGGGAACCCTTATGCATTGCTGGTAAGATATAAACTGGTAACGCTACTATGGAAAATAATAGGAAGTTTCTCAAAAAATTAAAAATAAAATTACCATAGGATCTAGCAATTCCACTCTGGGTATATATCCACAAGAAATGAAATCACTGTGTCAAAGAGAGATCTGGACTTCCATGTTCACTGCAGCATTATTTATAATAGCCAAGTCACAGAAACAACCTAAGTGTCTATCAATAGATGAATAAAATGTGATATATATATATATATATACACACACATACATATGATGGAATACTATTCCACCATTAAAAAGAAGGAAATCCTGTCATTTGGGACAACATGAATGGAACTTGGTTGCATTATGCTAACTGAAATAAGTCAGAGAGAGAAAGATAAATACTGTATGTGGAATTAAAAAAAAAAAAAAAACTTAGAAAAAGACCAGAGCTGTGGTTACCAGAGGCAGGGAGTAAAGGGTAAGAAAATTGAATGAAGGTGGTCAAAAGGTACAAATTTACAGTTATAAGATAAATAAGTACTAGGGATGTAGTGTACAAATGATGATTATAGTTAACACTGCTGTATGATATATTTGAAAGTTGCTAAGACACCACCCTTACAGCAGAAAGTGAAGAGGAACTAAAAAGCCTCTTGATGAAAGTGAAAGTGGAGAGTGAAAAAGTTGGCTTAAAGCTCAACATTCAGAAAACGAAGATCATGGCATCTGGCCCCATCACTTCATGGGAAATAGAGGGGGAAACAGTGGAAACAGTGTCAGACTTTATTTTGGGGGGCTCCAAAATCACTGCAGATGGTGACTGCAGCCATGAAATTAAAAGACGCTTACTCCTTGGAAGAAAAGTTATGACCAACCTAGATAGTATATTCAAAAGCAGAGACATTACTTTGCTGACTAAGGTCCGTCTAGTCAAGGCTATGGTTTTTCCAATGGTCATGTATGGATGTGAGAGTTGGGCTGTGAAGAAGGCTAAGTGCCAAAGAATTGATGCTTTTGAACTGTGGTGTTGGAGAAGACTCCTGAGAGTCCCTTGGACTGCAAGGAGATCCAACCAGTCCATTCTGAATGAGATCGATCAGTCCTGGCTGTTCTTTGGAAGGACTGATGCTAAAGTTGAAACTCCAGTACTTTGGCCACCTCATGCGAAGAGCTGACTCATTGGAAAAGACTCTAATGCTGGGAGGGATTGGGGGCAGGAGGAGAAGGGGATGACAGAGGATGAGATGGCTGGATGGCATCACTGACTTGATGGACGTGAGTCTGAGTGAACTCCGGGAGTTGGTGATGGACAGGGAGGCCTGGCGTGCTGTGACTCACGGGGTCGCAGAGTCGACTGAGCGACTGAACTGAACTGAACTGAAGAGAGTAAATCCTGAAAGCTCTCATCACAAGGAAAAAAATTTTTTTTTCTTTTTTTAGTATCTATATGAGGTGATGGATATTGTTAAACTTATTGTGATAATTATTTTGCAATATATGTAAGTCAAGTCCTTATGCTGTCCTCCTTAAACTTATACAATGCTGTACATGTATTATACCTCAATACACCTTTAAGAAAAAAGACTGCTAACTTTAGTCCACCTTATCATATGTATAAATTTATTTTAAATCACACCTCTTGATGGACAGTAAAAATCAGAATTAAATCTATATCTGTTCTGGGCTTCCTTGGTGGTACAGTAGTTAAGAATCCACCTGCCAATGCAGGGGACATGGGTTCGATCTCTGGTCCAAGAAGATCCCATATGCCCATGTCCCACAACTACTGAGCCCACATGCCACAACTACTAAAGCCCACGCACCCTGGAGCCTGTGCTCCATAAACAGCCACTGCAACCAGAAGCCCATTCACCACAATTAGGAAAAGCCCCCATGCAGCAACAAAGACCTAGCACAGCCAAAAATCAATAAATGAATCTTCAAAAAAATCTGTATCTGTCCTTTTAAAATATATATATGTGTGTATATATATATATATATAATTTGTAGCCTTAGAAATATAACAATATAGAATGGCAGAAGTCTTAACAAAGGTCAGCAAATAAAATCTCTCAGGCGAAGGCAGTGTTATAATATATATTATATAATATATAATATATAAGATAATATATATTATAAATATATATACAAAATCACAGTTATATATACATAATCACTGAAGAGAGAAGAATCTGTCCAATTTTTGAAGTTTCAACGAAGACCACAAATCCCAGTGACTCACAATTTATCATTTCAGTGTCAACCTACAGAGATTATATGGCAAATTACACTTCTACTGCCTTTTGGCTCTGTGATTTTATTGTGTAATTCTGGTCAATTTAGTGCATATGCCTACAGGGACTTTGGCCTATAAGCATAAAGTAAATAAACCGGTCTCATAGCAGGTTGATGTTAAATAGAAGTGAACTAATCAGTCATCAGGTTAAAAAAGATCTATAAAGTAAAAAATATTAGTCCACCATCAGGAATGACATAACTATCCACAAAGCTAAGTTACCCCCACTGACAGACTTGAGCAGTGGCCTATTCAGGGAGATAACAAGTGAGAGTGCAGCCTAGGAAAGAGACAAGCCATCAGCCCAACACATTCTGAAATCTATCAGTTGGGATTTCTATATATGCACCTGAAAAGATGACCAATTCATACAAAATTCATGCATTCATTACTTCTTTCCCACCATATGCAAGAAATGAGAGGATAAAGATTGCATGATTTCTTCTAACACCTACATTTTTTCTTACTGAGTGATTATAGTATATGCTTACAATCCTTTATTTAACATATAATGTAATTATTAAGGACTTCCCTTGTGGCTCAGCTGGTAAAGAATCTGCCTGCTATGCAGCAGAGCTGGGTTCGATCCCTGGCTTGGGAAGATCCCCTGGAAAAGGGAAAGGCTACCCATTCTAGTATTCTGGCCTGGAGAATTCCATGGACTGTGTAGTCCATGGGGTTGTTATTAAATGAATAATGTTATTAAATGGGGTAGTTATTAAACTACTTATTAACTTATCAATGTTATTCAATGAAAAGATGTTTAAACTAGCTAAAAATAAAATTTGGGAAATACAAATTAGATATTAACTAAAACAATAACATCATATATTTTGCTTATCATGGTGGCAAAAACTTAAAAGACCAATGCATCTATTCAATATGATCAAGAATGAAAAAAATATTTTACCATCCTCTCAATCAAGTATAAAACACTATGGGGCTTTCCTAGTGGTCCAATGATTAAAACTCCATGCTTCCACTGCAGGGGGTTCAGGTTCCATCCCTGGTCAGGGAATCAAGATCCCATATGCCGCACAGCACAATCAGAAAAAAAAATGTATAAATCACTATTGTCGGGGAGTGTTTAACAGGAGGATTCCTACATGCTGTTTCTCACAAGTTCTTTGTTTCTTTTCAAGCGGAGCAGCACACTGCTCCCAGGAACTGTGGTCATTGTGTGAGACAGGCTTGAATCTCCTTTAGTAAACATTCTCTTTACGACAAAACTGCTTAGTCTCAATTCCCTTTCTTGAGATATGGATTGCCTCCTGACCTTGTGACCATTATTAATCCCTTGTTCCCTTGGTAATGGTTGCTGTATGTTTGGTTTTCTGATCTTTATTATTGTCGAAAGAAATTTCTTGTACCACAGCCTATATATACTCACAGAAAAATAATTAAAGCACCTTTGCTCCTTCAGAGTTTGCGTCCTCGTGTCTGTCTGTCTTTCTTTCTCTTCTTTCTTTCTGTTTCTCTCTCTCTCCCTCCCTCCCTCCAGCTCTCTCTTTCACTTTCTTATCATCAACTCCAGACCGCCAGGTCCTGGTCCATTAAAGGACCCCAACAACCATAGCTTTTTTTTGGAGGGCAGTTTTGCAATGCCTATCAAGATTACCACATGTATATAACCCTTAGCCAAGCAATTTTACTTAAAAGACTATAATCTACAAAAAATGTAAGCAGATGTTCAAAGCCATAGGGTAAGCACACTTAAAATAGTTAAAACTCAGATATCCTCTAAACATCAATAAATAGATTATGATGCATTCATACTATAGAAGACTACATAACAGTTAAAGACAATAAGCTAAATCTACATATACTGACATGGAACCATATCCATAAATAGAAAAAGGTCTTAGAAAGAGACAAACCATTAAAAGTGATTACCCTTTGTGGAGATGACTTTGTTTGTTTTTTTTTTTTACTTTATATACTTATATTATAATTTCATTAAAATAAGCATGTATTACTTTAGTATTCAGAAAAAATAATAAAGAAAAAGCTAAAATTGGCTAAACATACTTTCTTTGCTTGAAGTGGATATATCTATTTTTTTTCTAGAGCTTTAGACATCTGCAGATAGCGTTTTTCCAAACACAAGAGGAAGCAGGTCACATACAGTTCCTGTTTTTGAAAACAAAAAAACGTTAAGGGTGACAAAGAAAAAGGAGACTGTATAAAATAAAGAGAGGGAAAGAATAGTAAAAGATGGTTGATAGAGAAGTGTGGGAAAAGGGATTCTTTTAGTGCTAGGCCTGAAAATAATGAACAGAATACAATGCTTTAACCTTAAATTAAAAAGAGAAGCAAAAAAGAAAAACTGAGAAATAGGTTTCTTCAGTCACAGAGAGTGTAAGCAGCAACAACAACAAATCTCACTACAATTAGTTTTAAAAGACTAGAAAAATCCAACTGTGATCAGGAAATTTTACATACTTTCAGAAAAAGAAGAACGAACTAGTTACCAAACTGGTTGAGAATCTTTGGAATAGCAAGGAAAACATACAGCATCTCCTAATAATCTGACTATAGCGATGGATTTGGGACAAAGGAATTTGCAAATTTTCCATAAGCAAAATGAATTGTTTTCTTCAATCCTAGTAATATCAACAGTCTATCAAATTAGAAATGAGACACATATAAATTAAGTCCCCTACATACTAACCTTCAAGTTGCAAACTTTCAGATATGAATCTCCATTCACATGTCTGATCACATTAGTTTACATGTATGGCATACATTGTCACACACATGCATCCTCTACAAGTGGTTATCATTTTGTGTACAAGCATGAACTAGAGCAGCAAAAGGATGACTTCACTGAACTCCTTGTCATGCAACATGAGAAGCTTACTAATGAAGACCTGATGAAACCAGAGGCTGAGAGAAAGGATGAAGAGAGACAACAGGAAGAAGTAACTGAAGAAACAAACAGATTCACAATGCAGGAAATGGCAAGACTTTCTTTATCTGAGGAGGCATTGTTAGTTTCTGAGGCACAGGACCCAAAGGTTGCAGCAGCCATTCAGAATGCAAATCCAGTGCAACCATGTCATCTATGACGAGATAAAAAGAGCTACTACCCAGACATTACTGGATCGTTTTTTCAAGAGGGTAGATAGAATTGAATCCAGCAAGGAACCAGAAACTGTGCCATCTGCATTAGGCGTGAGTGAAATTGCAGCTTGCACTCCATCTCCTATTGTTGACCGTCTTTCAGCTCTACCATCTCCCACCTCCTCTCCTTCCTCCAGTAAGTAACTCTTCTTACTTGTTCACTCGATGCCAGCACCTGTATACTAGGTGTTGTATTGTGCATGCGTGCTAAGTTACTTCAGTCGTGTCTGACTCTGTGAGACCTCATGGACTGTAGCCCGCCAGGCTCCTCTATCCGTGGGATTCTCCAGGCAAGAACACTGAAATGGACTGCCATGCCCTCCTCCAGGGGATCTTCCCAACCCAGGGATCAAACCCACGTCTCTTAACGTCTCCTGCACTGGGAGATGGGTTCTTCACCACAGGCTCCACCCTATCGTACTGTACTACTGTATTTTTCAAGGTACTTACTGTAAGATTTAAAATGTTTTCCTTATTATTGTTTTTATGTATTATTTCTGTGAAAAGTACTATAAACCTACTATAGTACAGTACTATATAGCCAAGTGCATTAGTTGGGTACCTAGGCTAACTTCATCGGACTTAACTTTTTAATTGGACTTATGAACACACTCTCCGAATGGAACTCATTCATATATAGGGGATTTACTGTACTTATAAAACTCTATGAATAAGCAGTTACAGAGGGTTGCATGTTAAATGAAAATTTGGACATTAGGAAATAATATGGTGGTTTGATTTTGAGAGAATCTTTCTTTTTTTAGGCTCAACAACAAATAACACCAATAAATCTGCCCTGGGCAAAGTAATTTTAGAGGTTATACTGCCTTGATAATTAAAACACTAATCATTTCAACCTGCCTAAAAATGGTATCAATAAAACTGATAAAACACTTTGCCGAACATTCTCTCTACTCAAAATGCTGAAAGACCTGGAACTCTACCCTGTCACATCATTTCTATTCTGAGACTTATAGGTTGACATTGTTCCCAGAGAAAAAAATTCTTTGCGCAATATACTATAAGCAAAGGAATACAGTAATTTATTCTCATAACTTTTAAGGTACCTAATATAAAGATATTTTATATTTAAATTATATAGTACATGATGTTAGTTCTCATGTCCAGTCAACAGAACTTTTAACGCAACTGGAAACAAGTTAAAATAACTTATTCCTGAGTTACTTTCTAAGGATACAAATGAACACTTTATTATTATTTTAGGAATCACACAGACAGAGCAGACAGACATGTGGTGAGCACTAAAGGTGGAGTCAGGAAACATGGGGTCAAGAATAAATTATCTATGCAAATCTGGGGAAGTCATTTAATTGCTCTCACAGTCACAGTCTTTGCTCCAAAGATCCCCAGACTTCAAGGTACTTAATTATCTAGGGGAGAATTTTTAAATTCTGGATTTCAAAGCTCGCCACCCAAAGATCTTATTCATTAGGAGAGAAATGATGTCAAACAATCTTTACATTTTAACAAACACCTCTGAAGATTCTAACACAGTAACACAAAGACTATACATTGACAAACATAGTCCTAAATAATATGGGAATGATAGCTACTTAACCTGTATCATAAAGTTGTTATTTTGATCTAATGAAAAAAGCAAGTAAAATAAGCAGATATGTTCATTAAAATGTATACATTTTATAGAAAATTTATGTGTATTAGATGATACACTTGATTTCCTGAAATGTAACTCTAACTACAGAGTTTATTAAGGTTTAGTTACTACAGAGAGGTATTAGTGAGTATAGTAAGATTGACAATTAAATATATCAAAATCAATTGCTTATACACTGACAATGAAAGTGAAAATAAAAGTCGCTCAGTCGTGTCTGACTCGTTGTGACCATGGACTGGTCCATGGAATTCTCTAGGCCAAAATACTGGAGTGGGTAGCCTTTCTCTTCTCCAGGGGATTTTCCCAAGCCAGGGATCGAACCCAGGTCTCCCACATAGCAGGAGGATTCTTTACCAGCTGAGCCAAAAGGGAAGCCCAAGAATACTGGAGTGGGTAGCAGAATAATCAACTAGAAAGTAGAATGAAAAGATTCATTCATATAGCACTCTATATTTCCCTGAAGAAAATATTTTAAATAGTAATAAACTTAATAAGAAATGTGTAGGAAGATATTGTTAAAAGAGGTTTAGTTCAGTTCAGTCACTCAGTCGTGTCTGACTCTTTGTGACCCCATGAATCACAGCAAGCCAGGACTCCCTGTCCATCACCAACACCCAGAGTTCACTCAGACTCACATCCATTGAGTCAGTGATGCCATCCAGCCATCTCATCCTCTGTCGTCCCCTTCTCTTCCTGCCCCCAATCCCTCCCAGCATCAGAGTCTTTTCCAATGAGTCAACGCTTCTCATGAGGTGGCCAAAGTGCTGGAGTTTCAGCTTTAGCATCATTCCTTCCAAAGAAATCCCAGGGCTGATCTCCTTCAGAATGGATTGGTTGGATCTCCTTGCAATCCAAGGGACTCTCAAGAGTCTTCTCCAACACCACAGTTCAAAAGCATCGATTCTTCGGTGCTTAGCCTTCTTCACAGTCCAACTCTCACATCCATACATGACCACAGGAAAAACCATAGCCTCGACTAGACAGACATTTGTTGGCAAAGTAATGTCTCTGCTTTTGAATATGCTATCTAGGTTGGCCATAACTTTTCTTCCAAGGAGTAAGCGTCTTTTAATTTTATGGCTGCAGTCACCATCTGCAGTGATTTTGGAGCCCAAAAAAATAAAGTCTGACATTGTTTCCACTGTTTCCCCATCTATTCCCCATGAAGGGATGGGACCAGATGCCATGATCTTCGTTTTATGAATGTTGAGCTTTAAGCCAACTTTTTCACTCTCCTCTTTCACTTTCATCAAGAGGCTTTTTAGTTCCTCTTCCCTTTCTGCCATAAGGGTGATGTGATCTGCATATCTGAGGTTACTGATGTTTCTCCCGGCAATCTTGATTCCAGCTTGTGCTTCCTCCAGCCCAGCGTTTCTCATGATGTACTCTACCTAGAAGTTAAATAAGCAGGGTGACAATATACAGCCTTGCCATACTCCTTTTCCTATTTGGAATCAATATGTTGGTCTATGCCCAGTTCTAACTGTTGCTTCCTGACCTGCATACAGGTTTCTCAAGAGGCAGGTCAGGTGGTCTGGTATTCCCATCTCTTTCAGAATTTTCCACAGTTTATTGTGATCCCCACAGTCAAAGGCTTTGGCATAGTCAATAAAGCAGAAATAGATGTTTTTCTGGAACTCTCTTGCTTTTTTGATGATCCAGAGGATGCTGGCAATTTGATCTCTGGTTCCTCTGCCTTTTCTAAAACCAGCTTGAACATCTGGAAGTTCAAGGTTCATGTATTGCTGAAGCTGGTCTATAAATTTAAGAGTCAGTGGAATTTTGAGGTGGGGAGAACCTGACACAATAATCCTAAGGTTCAAATGAAAGAATAAATATTTGAGGACACACTAATTTTGAAAGACTGGTAAGGAAGGTGTCTCTATATATACAACTTTATATCACTATATATAAAATAGTGACAGCATTTTAAGTAGGTGAAAAACAGTGGTTCATTAACAAATGATCTTGCGACAATCAGTTACTCACTTTGAAAAAATATAAAAGTTAATTCTCTATATAATATACTTAAACTAAACTAAATTCTATATCAGGACTTCCCAAGCAGTCCAGCGATTAAGACTCCACACTTCCACTGCAGAGGGCACAGATTCAATTCCATGTATTTAGTGGAATACTGTACAGGTAGGAAGTTTAAATATTCTGACATACAAAGACAGTCAATATTATACTGAATAATAAGTCTTTGTTTTCAAAGGAGACACAAACAGACCAAAGTGTATGTCTGCACAAGAAAAAGTTTGGAAGGCTATATAAAGTTATCTTGGAGAGTAGTAATACTGATAGAACTGTCTAACCACACTTAGGCCGATACTATTAGAAGTATCAGGGTTTCCCTGATAGCTCAGCTGGTAAAGAATCCACCTGCAATGCAGGAGACCCTGGTTTGATTCCTGGATGGGGAAGATCCACTCGAGAAGGGATAGGCTGCCCACTCCAGTATGGTTAGACAGACACACTCCTACACTGCTGGTGAAAGCATGAAATTATATTTTTCTGGAGGACAACTTGGCAGTATGTATCAAAAGTCTTTCAAAGTACTCACCACTTTTATATACTGTTAGTGGCAGTATAAATGTGTACCACTTTTCTGGAGGGCAATTTGGCACTATTTACGAAAATTTAGAATGCACGTGCCCTTTGATCTAGCCATTCCACTTCTAGGAATTTTATCTAGAAGGTCAGTTCAGTTCAGTTCAGTCGCTCAGTCATGTCCGACTCTTTGCGACCCCATGAATCGCAGCACACCAGGCCTCCCTGTCCATCACCAACTCCTGGAGTTCACTCAGACTCACATCCATCGAGTCAGTGATGCCATCCAGCCATCTCATCCTCTGTCGTCCCCTTCTCCTCCTGCCCCCAATCCCTCCCAGCATCAAAGTCTTTTCCAATGAGTCAACTCTTCGCATGAGGTAGCCAAAGTACTGGAGTTTCAGCTTCAGCATCATTCCCTCCAAAGAAATCCCAAGGCTGATCTCCTTCAGAATGGACTGGTTGGATCTCCCTGCAGTCCAAGGGACTCTCAAGAGTCTTCTCCAACACCACAGTTCAAAAGCATCAATTCTTTGGTGCTCAGCTTTCTTCACAGTCCAACTCTCACATCCATACATGACCACTGGAAAAACCATAGCCTTGACTAGACTGACCTTTGTTGGCAAAATAATGTCTCTGCTTTTCAATATGCTATCTAGAAGGCAGGCTCTAGGAATTTAATCTAGAAGATAGGCTCATAAAGATATATATACAAGGATATTCATTGAAGCACTGTTTATTATAGAACAGAACTAAAAACAACTTAAATGTTAACCAAAAAGGAACTAATTAAATAAAATACAGCACATTCACATGATGAAACATCATACAATCATTCTCTAAAATGAAGTAGGTCTATATTTCTTCATACAAGATAAACAAGATATGCTAAATGAAACCTGCGAAGTGCAAAATAGTATATGTATAGTATAATCCCATGTGTATAAAGAGGAAAAAGCAGAAATAGGTATTACAAAGGCTTGAAAATGCACTGAAGTGTTTTAGAATACACAAGAAAGTGCTAACACTTTCTCTGAGGAGGGGCTGGGAATTCAGAGCATTTTACTTTTTGCACCTTGTGACTTTTTTTTATGAACATATATATTATTTTTATTATGAAAAAAAAGCTTTCCATTTATTTCCTTACAGTATATTCCTGAAAGCAGTACTGCCATGTCAGAGTGGTAGTTGTAAGGAAATAAATGTAAAGACAATCAAAGATACTGTATAAACATAAGAATATTCTTCACAAAAAAAACTGGATACAAGTTAAAAGACTCAAAAAAATGAGGATTAGTAAAATAAATGATGATCCATGTATTTAGTGGAATACTGTACAGCTATGAAGTTTAAATATTCTGACATAGAGAGACAGTCAATAGTATACTGAATAATAAGTCTTTGTTTTCAGAGGAGACATAGACAGACCAAAGTGTATATTTGCACAGGAAAAAGTTTGGAAGACTATATACAGTTATCTTGGAGAGTAGTAATACTGATAGTACTGTTATGATTTTTTGCTGTGCTTTATAAAGTTTTCTACAGTTAATATATTATTTACTGAAAGAGAGTGACTAGCAACCCATGTGAGGTCAACCCCATGCCTGCCTGTGCTATGTGCTCAGTCGTGTCCAACTCTTTGTGACCTCATAGACTGTAGACCACCAGGTTCCTCTGTCCATGGAACTTTCTAGGCAAGAATACTGGAGTGGGTTGCCATTTCCTCAGGGGATCTTCCTGACCCAGGGATTGAATCTCCGTCTCCTCTGTCTCCTGCATTGCAGGCAGATACTTTATCCACTTAGCCATAGGAGAAGCGCTGGTCAAACCCATAAATCCTAGGAATTAGACAATTCAGACTGCTGCCCATGTATATTCCTCAAAGAAGTTGAAATTCCACTTTGATTAATCCAATCCTGTTAGAATACTGGGCTATGTCTAGCTCTAGCAAGCTGTTTGACAATGGTCATATGATTCCTGATGTTTATGAGAAGATTTTATTAGAAAAAGAAGCACTAAAACTAAATAAGCCTTTTGAAAATGTACATTAAAATCTTGCTCTCTATAATATTTAAAATTTCAGGATACTTGTGAAAGAAAAGTACTTATCTCTTGTTAGCACCTTCCATTTTGGGCTGCCTAGAGTGCAAGATAAATGCTTTTCTGTAAGAGTCCAAGAAGCTCAAGTAGATATACTATGCTCACAAAATTTATCATTACCTTACACAAATGGTCTACTGAATGACCTAGTAGTGGTAAAAGTTTCTCTGGTATGATCAGTAAATATCAGTGAAGTGAAAAGGTTTTTTTGTTTTGTTAATATATGATTTCCCATGTTTAATTGAAAAGGACATTTCTACGACTTTCTACATGACTTCAGAGTTAATAAAGTTATATTTACTTTCATTAATTGAATTGTAGTGTATATGTTACCAACTTGACATACATCTTAAGAGAATCCCTTTATTTCTTCAGAACAAATATTAACACTAACCAACAGCATGTCTATTGATTTGGTGAAAACTGGCAAAAAGGGTATGTGGGAGGGGTGGGAGGGAGAGAGAAACATTCCATTACTTCCAAACTTCTCTCATGCTACTCCTTTATAAACACTTCCCTATATCCCCAAACCCTGGCATCCACTAACCTCTTTCCCTTCCTATAGTTTTGCTTTTTCAGATTATCATATAAATGGAATAATACATTATGTAGCCTTTTAAATCTAGCTTCTTTCGCTTAGCTAAATGCATTTTAAGATTCACTTGTGTTATTGCATGAATCAATAGGTAGTTCCTTTCTTATCATAGAGTAGTATTTCACAGTGTGGATATATAACAACCTGTTTATCCACCAGCTGAAATAACTGAGTTTTTTCCAATCTGGGTGACTAATGCTGAATAATGCTGCTATAAATATTCATGTCAGGTTTTTGTATGAACATAAGTTTTCAATTCTCTTGGATAGCTAGCTAGAAATAAGACTGCTGAGTCATATGATTAAAATATGTTTAATTTCATAGGAAACTAACAAATTGTCTTCCAAAGTGGCTATTTCATTTTTCATTCCCACTAGCAATGTATGAAAGTTCCAGTTGCTCTGACTTGCTAACCTTTGGTATTGTTGGTTTTGTTTTGACATTCTAATAGGAGCAATATGGTATCTCATTATGATTTTTTTTTTTATTTCTCAGAGCATTTTTAGATCAGAGAAAAATTCAATGAAAAGTACAGAGATTTCCCATTTACTCCTTTCACCCCCACATGTAACCTCCCCCACTATGAACATCCTGAATCAGACTGGTATATTTATTACAATCAACACTGTGGTTTTAATTTGCATTTATCTAATGATTTTAATTTGCATTTCTTTTATCTGTTACTTGTATATCTTCTAGGTGAGGTGTTTATTCAGATCTTTTGCCCATTGGATTATTTCTCATTATTTTTTTCTTTATAAATCATTTTGCCTTGTTTTTTTTAACATTTATTTTTTTTTCAGACAAAATACACTTTATCTTTTTTTCTTTTTAATTGGAGGATAATTGCTTTAAAATGTTGTGTTAGTTTCTGCCGTACAAAACAGTGAATCAACCATGAGTATACATATATCCCCTCCCTCTTAAGCCTCCCTCCCTGCCCCTCTAATGTTGACTTAAGGGTTTTTAAATTTTATTTTAGATATAACTTTCTGTCAGAAATGTGATTTGCAAATATTTTATCCCAGTTTGTGACTTGAGTTTTCATTTTCTTTCACAGTTTTTTTTTTATTTTAATAAAGTCCATATATCCATTTTTTTCACTTATGGATTATGCTTTGGGGATAATATAGATTTTTAATCACATCTCTTTGTTTATGTCTTTCTTTATATGAGTAATATTTCTAACTACCAGCTTCAGTCATAAAGTTGAAAACAAATAAAAACTGCCATCAATTTTGTTTAAATGGGTACAGAGTTTCATTTTGGGAAGGAAAAAAGAGTTCCAGAGATGGATGGTGGTGATGGTGGCATAACAATGTGAATGTATTTAATTTCAACAAACTGTACACTTAAAAATGGTTAAGTTGGGACTTCCCTGGTGGTCCAGCACTTAAGACTCCGAGCTTCCACTGCAGGGGGTGCAGTTTCAATCCCTGGTCAGGGAACTAAGATCTTACATGCCCAGTGGCCAAAAAGAAAAAAAAAAGTTAAGTTTTGTTTTATAATTTTACCATAATAAAAAGAAAAAAATGCCATCAAGCAACAGTGTGTCAGGAAAGTGTCTGTTCTACAACTCATGGACACTGTATGGCAGTGGTGAAACCAAAGTAATGGAACCAAAGCTTCACTTTACATGGATGATGAATGAGGGTCCATTTCCAGGATGAGAGGTAGCTAGCCAAAAGGGACATTGCCCAGCACTTTATAGAAAGGTTGCCTCATTTAGTCCTCATACTTACAAGGAAGATACTATACTATGCTTTTTTCACAAGTAACAGAGCTGAGGCCTGGAAGGCAAAGTTGCCTATTCAAGTTTGAGTAGGTAAATCAAGGAATGCAGATGAGAGAACAATCTGACCCCAGTGCTTTCACTCCAGACAATTCCCTTATATGGTTTCCAAATCCATGAAGAAAAAGTCTCTATTCAGCTTTTGTTTTTAGATATATAAAAGTCTTAGGAAATTACAAATAATTTAACAAACATTCCTTGGGAATTGTTAACTGTAATTTCAATATATTGATTTCCCAAGGTACACTGAAAAAAGAAAAGCTATCTGCTATCTTTTTTAAAATATATTTATTTAATTGGAGGCTAATTACTTTACAATATTGTAGTGGGTTTTGCCATACATTGACATGAATCAGCCATGGATGTACATGTGTCCCCCATCCTGAACTCCGCCTCCTACCTCCCTCCCCATCCCATCTTCAGGGCCATCCCTGTGCACTGGCCCTGAGCACCCTGTCTCATGCATTGAACCTGGACTGGCGATCTGTTTCACATATGGTAATATACATGCTTCAATGCTATTCTCTTAAATCATCCCACTCTTGCCTTCTCCCACAGAATCCAAAAGTCTGTTCTTTACATCTGTGTCTCTTTTGCTGCCTCACATATAGGGTCATTGTTACCATCTTTCTAAATTCCACATATATGTGTTAATATACTGTATTGGTGTTTTTCTTTCTGACTTACTTCACTCTGTATAATAGGCTCCAGTTTCATCCACCTCATTAGAACTGATTCAAACACACTCTTTTTCATAGCTAAGTAATATTCCATTGTGTATATGTACCACAGCTTTCTTATCCATTTGTCTGCTGATGGACATCTAGGTTGCTTCCATGTCCTAGCTATTGTACACAGTGCTGCGATGGACATTGGGGTACACGTGTCTCTTTCAATTCTGGTTTCCTTGGTGTGTATGCCCAGTAGTGGGATTGCTGGGTCATATGGCAGTTCTATTTCCAGTTTTTTAAGGAATCTCCACACTGTTCTCCATAGTGGCTGTACTAGTTTGCATTCACCCTCTCCAGCATTTATTGTTTGTAGACTTTTTGATAGCAGCCATTCTGACTGGCGTGAGATGGTACCTCATTGTGGTTTTGATTTGCATTTCTCTGATAATGAGTGATGTTGAGCATCTCATGTGTTTGTTAGCCATCTGTATGTCTTCTTTGGAGAAATGTCTGTTTAGTTCTTTGGCCCATTTTTTGATTCGGTCATTTATTTTACTGGAACTGAATGACAAGAGCTGCTTGCATATTTTTGAGATTAATTCTTTGTCAGTTGCTTCATTTGCTATTATTTTCTCCCATTCTGAAGGCTGTCTTTTCACCTTGCTCATGTGCAGTGGAGTGGGAAACAGTACTACACCTGATGTCAAATGGCTTGGTGTCAAATCCTGGCTCTGGCTTTGTGCTGAAATAACTTATGCATATTAGTTCTTATAAATTTTCTAATTGGGATTGATAAAATCATAGAGCACTAGAAGCTATTCACTCAAAATATGTTACTTATCCTATTTTGAAGCTCCAAAATATGCATAAGCTTCTCTGATATTGTGAAGACCCAGTAAGGCTTAGAATAGTATTTTGAATCTCTATAAAAGTTAGCTATTATTGTTTATTAAAAAAGAGTTACCTTGGATAAATCCCTTCATCTATAAAAATGGAAAGTATTTAAGAACAATGGCCCTGGAATCAGGCTACCTTGGTTTAAATCCTAGTTCTGCTACTTGCCACCTTTAAAGCCCTAGGCCTGTCACTTTGTCTCTTTAAGCTTCAGTTTTCCATGGCTGAAAAATAAGAGTAATAATAACATTCCTGAGGTTAAAATGAGACAATCTGTGCAAACTGCTTAGCACAGTCCTTTGTATACAGTAAGCCATCAATGCACATAAAATGTTGCTCTTTTACTAGCAATATCAAAATTTATAGCTTCAAACTACTGCACAATTGCACTCATCTCACACACTAGCAAAGTACTGTTCAAAATTCTCCAAGCGAGGCTTTAACGGTACATAAACCGAGAACTTCTAGATGTTCAAGTTAGATTTTAAAAAGGCAGAGGAACCAGAGATCAAATTGCCAACATCCGCTGGATCATAGAAGAAGCAAGAGAATTCCAGAAAAACATCTACTTCTGCTTTGTTGACTACTCCAAAGCCTTTGACTGTGTAGATCATAACAAACTGTGGAAAATTCTTAAAGAGATGGGAACACCAGACCACCTTATCTGCCTCTTGAGAAATCTGTATGCACGTCAAGAAGCAATAGTTAGAACTAGACATGGAACAACGGACTGGTTCAAAATTGGGAAAGGAGTACGACAAGGCTGTATATTGTCACCCTGCTTATTTAACTTATATGCAGAGTACATCATGAGAAATGGCAGGCTGGGTGAGGCACAAGCTGGAATCAAGATTGCTGGGAGAAACATCAATAACCTCAGATATGCAAATGACACCACCCTTATGGCAGAAAGCAAAGAGGAACTGAAGATCCTCTTTGATGAAAGTGAAAGAGGAGAGCAA
This sequence comes from Oryx dammah, assembly GCF_014754425.2. Taxonomy (NCBI): domain Eukaryota; kingdom Metazoa; phylum Chordata; class Mammalia; order Artiodactyla; family Bovidae; genus Oryx; species Oryx dammah. The sequence goes on from NW_024070207.1 coordinate 67,334,162, forward strand.
AAAACCTGGCTTAAAACTCAACATTCAAAAAACTAAGATCATGGCATCTGGTCCTATCACTTCATGGCAAATAGATGGGGAAACAATGGAAACAGTGACAGAATTTATTTTTGGGGGCTCCAAAATCTCTGCAGATGGTGACTGCAGCCATGAAATTAAAAGATGCTTGCTGCTTGGAAGAAAAGCTATGACCAACCTAGACAGCATATTAAAAAGCAGAGACATTAGCTTGCCAACAAAGGTCCATCTAGTCAAGGCTATGGTTTTTCCAGTAGTCATGTATGGATGTGAGAGTTGGATTATAAAGAAAGCTGAGTGCCTAAGAATTGATGCTTTTGAACTGTGTTGTTGGAGAAGACTACTGAGAGTCCCTTGGACTGCAAGGAGATCAAACCAGTCAATCCTAAAGGAAATCAGTCCTGAATATATTCATTGGAAGGACTGATGCTGAAGTTGAAGGTCCAATACTTTGGCCACCTGATGCAAAGAACTAACTCCTTAGAAAAGACCCTAATGCTGAGAAAGACTGAAGGCAGGAGGAGAAGTGGACAACAGAGGATGAGATGGTTGGATGGCATCACCGACTCGATGGAGACGAGTTTGAGCAAGCTCCAGGAGTTGGTGATAGACAGCGAAGCCTGTCGTGCTGCAGTCCATGGGGTCGCAAAGAGTCGGACATGACTGAGTGACTGAACTGAATTAAATCACAGGAAGGACATTTTGTAAATCTGTAGACAGCAGTACACTAAGCAATCAATTTTAGAAAACTGTCCCTTATCTCATCTGGTGCTCATAAACATAAACCATTTCACTGAAAGTTACCCTCCGCCAATCCCACTAGATCACAATCTTCTTTTTTATATTTTTTTTATACCACTTATTGCCATTTGATATTTATTTTCTCTATTTACTTATTTACTGTTTGTCTTCTTCTAAAATGTAAGCTCCATGAGAGCAGGGAGGCATAACAGTTAAAAGACAGAGTTAAGAGCCAGAGGGACTGGATATGATTCCTGTCTCTACTGCTTTCTAGCTGTGTGACCTCGAGCATGCTACTGAAGCTCTGTGCCTCAGTTTCCTTATCTGTAAGACAAGAATGTTAATGGCATCTGTTTCATAGAGTTGTTATGAGAATTAAGTGACTATATAAAGCACTTAGCAAAACCTAGCATACAATAAGTACTCAGTAAATGCTAGTATTGTTATCGACCCACTTCACGGCTATCATTCCAGCAGATTGAACAGTCCTTGGCATAGAGCAGGCACCCAATAAACATTTATACAGTAAATGAATAAGAAGAGCTTATTGCTGAGCCAGTCATAGCTCAAAAGGGTTCCTAAAAGAAAGCGTCGGGAATGATGGAGAGGGACTGGGGTAAGTTACCTACTGAGATCAAAGCCTCAGCTTCCACACTAAGGAAAAAAGTCTGCTGGTCACTGTGGAATATCATTTAAATTCTGGAACTGCCTTTGGCAGCTAGGGAAGTCCCTGAATACCACCTCTTTCCTCAGCTAACACTTATTGAGTGGTTACTATGAATAGTACTTAGCATGTGTTAACTCATTGAACCCTTACAATAAACTTGAGGTAAACAGTACAATCACTCCTATCTTACAAATGAGAACACAGAAGCACAAATAGGTTAAGTAACTTTTGCAAGGTCACACAGCTAATAAGTAGCTAAGCCTGAATTTAAACTCAAAAAGTCTAGTTCTAGAGCCCATCCTTTTAGCAGCTAGCTGGTTTTTTTTTTTTTTTTTTTTCATTGTAAAACACTGACATGTTAGTGTCTGGAATTCTTTTGTATAGGGTCATTTGTTTGTCAGAAGACTAATTCTCCAATCTCCTGCCTGGGAAGCATATACCAGGACACTAAATTTAAAGCAAGGTGAGGGGAAGAGGCTAACCACTCGGTCTGAAGACTTCCACTCAATCTCCCTGTTCTCAGCCCTTTGTTTCAGTGCCCTTCACTCTGCCCACTGTCCAAAAGCTCAAAGCCTGTCAGGTTCACTTAGGTCAGAGACTCTCCTCTGGGTCTCCTACCACTCAAGGTGGGTGGAAGTGGGGGGGGGCAGGTGGATGGATCACCTTACTGCAGCATGAAAGGGAAGAGAGCTAAGGGGTCCAATCCCATTCTGTCAGTTTTTAAAACATTTCCCTTATTTTCATCCCTGGATCACCTCCTTAACTTTTAGGAAAAACCACTTACCTTCAAATTCTAAGCCTCTCATGTGTCCTGTGAGATAAAATAACTCACTTCTCCAATAAAACAAGATAGAAAGCCCAGAGATAAACCCACACACCTATGGGCGCCCTATCTTTGACAAAGGAGGCAAGAATATACAATGGGAAAAAACTCTCTTCAATAAGTGGTGCTAGGAGAACTGGACAACTACATATAAAAGAATGAAATTAGAACACTTCTTAACACCACACACAAAGATAAACTCAAAATGGATTAAAGATCCCCGATTTTTACTGCAGCAGTGTTTCCAATAGCCAAGACATAGAAACAACCTAAATGTCCATTGACAGAAGAATGGATAAAGAAGATGTGGTACATATATACAATGGAATATTACTCAGCCATTAAAAACAACAAAATAATGCCATGTGCAACAATATGGATAAATCTGCAGATTATCACACTAAGTGAAGTAAGTTGGACAGAGAAAGACAAATAGTATATGGTATCACTTACGTGCACAATGTTTTTAAAATGACACAAACAAATTTGTTTCCAGTGGCAGAGTCTGGGGGAAGGGCTGGCAGGCGCCATATTGGGCAGCAAAGGTGGCAAGAAGCCCCTGAATCAGCCCAAGAATCAAGCCAAGGAGATGGACGAGGAAGATAAGGTATTCAAGCAGAAACAGAAGGAGGAGAAGAAGAAACTTGAGGCTAAAAGCCAAGGCTGTGGGAAAAGTCCCCTGGCCACAGGTACAATTAAGAAATCTGGCAGCAAGTAAGCTGTTCCTTGTGCCTGAGGCAATGATGATGATCCTTAGTTTTATTCCTATTTAAATATCTGAATCCCCTGTCATAACATCTGTTGCCACCTATAGCTAGAATGTAGTGTTGTCTTGGAATCCACTGTACATTTAAGAATAAACTTTTGGGACTTCCCTTGTGGTCCAGTAGCTAAAACTCCACGCTCCCAATGCAGGGAGCCCAGGTTCAATCCCTGGTCAGGGAACTAGATCCCACATGCCACAACTAAGACCTGATGCAGCCAAATAAATAAGTATTTTTAAAAAAGAATAAACTTTTGTGTAAGAAATTTAAAAAACATGATACAAACAAGCTTACTTACAAAACAGAAGCAGACTCAGAGTTTTTCTGGCCATGCTGCATGGCATGCAGAACTTCACCAACCAGGAATCAAATGCATGCCCCCTGCACTAGAAGTATGGAATCTTGACCTCTAGACCACCAGAGAAGTTCAAGACTCACAGACGTAGAGAAGGCACTTATGGTTATTGGTAGAAGCTGGCAGGGGGCAGGGGGAAGTAGTAGCTTAGGAGTCTGGGATTGACATGTACACACTGCTATATTCAAAATGGATAACCAAAGATTTCATTGGTGGGCCAGCAGTTAAGACTGTACTTCCAATGCAGGGAACGTGGGATCAATCCCTGGTCAGGGAACTAAGATCCCACATGCCACGTGGTATGGCCAAAAAAATTAGTTAATTTAAAAAATAGGAATTCTGTTTGGAGGCTTCTTTGATCTCGCAGAGCAGACATCATGAGCAAAGCTCACCCTCCCGAGTTGAAGAAATTTATGGACAAGAAGTTATCATTGAAATTAAATGGTGGCAGACATGTCCAAGGAATATTGTGGGGATTTGATCCCTTTATGAATCTTGTGATAGATGAATGTGTGGAGATGGCAACTAGTGGGCAACAGAACAATATTGGAATGGTGGTAATACGAGGAAATAGTATCATCATGTTAGAAGCCTTGGAACGAGTATGAACAATGGCTGTGTTCACCAGAGAAATCAATGTTTCCATGTGTCCCCTCTCCACATTTTACTACCAGAAAAATTGGGTTGTGTACATTTTCTTACTGAACTTTTTTGTTAAATAAACTTTTGTAATAGCCAAAAATAATAATAATAATAAATAAATAAATAACAAGGACCTACCTACCTACTATATAGCACTGGGAACTCTGGTCAATACTCTGTAATAACCTAAATGGAAAAAGTATTTGAAAAAGAATAGATACATATATATGTATAACTGAATCCCTTTGCTGTACACCTGAAACTAATACAAGATTGCTAATCAACTCTACTCCAACATAAAAATTCTTTTAATGGTAAATAATAATAAATTGAGTGCTTTATGTTCAAAAAGTAAAATAAAATAAAAGCTGCTCTAGCAGAGCAAAAACTGTGCTTTACTACAAAGGAGACTTTTTCCCCATTTTAAACAATCAGTTTTCACAAGGTAGATGTTTCCCTTCAGTTAGTTAACTAACTTAAAGAGGGTTTAGGAACTTCCCTGGTGGTCCAATGGTTGGGAGTCTGCCTGCCAATGCAGGCGACATGTGTTTGATTCCTGCTCCGGGAATATTCCACATGCTGCAGGGCAACTAAGCCTGTGTGCCACAACTGATGAACCCATGTGCTGCAACTACTGATGCCTGAGTGCTCTAGGGCCCATGCTCTGCAACAAGAGAAGCAACCACAATGAGAAGCCTGAGCACTGCAACTGGATAAAGTCCACTTACAGCAATGAAAACCCAGTGAAGTCAAAAATTTAAATAAATAAATAAAAATAATTAAAGGGGGTTTACCTTCTTAATTCTTAAAAATCTGTGGGCCCATGCTCTACAACAAGAGAAGCCACTGCAATGAGAAGCTTGTGCACCACAGCAAACAGTAGCCCCCATTCGCCACAACTAGAGAAAGTATGCATGCAGCAATGAAGACCCAGCATAGTCAAAAATTAAAAGATTAATAATTAATTTTTTAAAGAAACCTAAATTCTAAATTATGGGTTACTATATTCTGTTAGGTCTTTGAAATAAATTATTAAAGCACTTCTTCTCTTGCCTTATCTGCCCTTTTTTGCTACTTCTGATGAAGGGTTCATGTGCACAAACACACACAACTAATTCTGACAACACCGTTTTTTGAAAAAGGTATAGCTATGAATGCAGGACAGAAAGGGAATTGAACCCAGGCTGTGGCAGTGACAGCACCAAATCCTAATCACTAGACCACCAGGGAGTGTCTGATTCAATATAGATCCTCTTAACTCCTTGGGGAAAGTACGTGAAATAAAAGCTTTAGGCAATGCTTTATAATAAACTATACTATCATTTTTCTCTCTCAGTAATTCCTCAGGTCTCCTTTTTATTTCATCTTTGCCTCCTCCTCCTGACCTACTACCAAGTGATCAGAATGTTATAAAATAACAGCTGAAAAGGAGAGAGAGTTTTAGGATCTCCCAACTGCTTGAACCTATAAATATTTCTAAATATTTTGAAATTTACAGGAGTGTTCCTGCATGCTAGCTGATTAAAGGGAGGGTATGTGCTTTCTTCATGTATCTCAGTGTCAGCCATGAAAAAGGATCTGATCCCCAACGCAGACTCTCCGAACAGCAATTTCTATAATGTGAGGGTTTCTTAAACCTTTGTAGAACCAACTAACAAACTTTCTCTGGGTTTTAGCAACAGTTGAATTATGCATCTTTTTTTCTTTTTTAAAAAACTATGTGTGAGTGTGTGTTAGTCAGTTGTATCTGACTCTTTGCTACCCCATGGAATTCACCAGGCAAGAACACTGGAGTGGGTTGCCATTCCCTTTTCCAGGAGACCTTTCTGATCCAGGGAAGAACAAACCTGGGTCTCCTGCACTGCAGGCAGAGTCTTTACCATCTGAGCCACAAGGGAAGCCCTTCTAAACTATACTGGCTTTTAAACTTACCCCAATAGCTGCTAAGATTGGGGCTTGATAAATCCACCTGATGTCTCCCAAGATTCCAGCATCTAACATATGAAAAAACTCCCATAAATCAATCAGCAAAGCAAATAAGCACTGAGAATTAAGTAGCATTTTAAGGTTTACCAAAAACGCCAGGAGCAGGCTTTTGATTTAGAAACAAGTAGACAAAAGATCTTTTAAAACACACAAACCAGTAAAAAATGTACAATGGGTCCCAGTTTTCATATGATTAGCGCCCTCTTTGGGAATAAATAGAACATTATAAATAGTGGTGTATTATTTTCATAACATGAATCAAATCAATGTTTCCAGAGTCACAAAAAATGTTGTCTTCTAAATGTGATATCATTGATACTTTATTCTTTATCATTTAAATGAGCCATTCATATCAATCAATTTCATTGATTAAAGTCTTCTAGAACATACTCCATAGGTTGTAGAATACTGACATTAATGCCTTCTTATCCACAAAACTGCAACAGAAAACTGACGATAATGCAAAGATTCTTTCTGATAGGAATGTAAAAGAAAACTGAATGTGGGGACTTCCCTGGTGGTCCAGTGGCTGAGACTTCATGCTCCAATGCAGAGGGCCTGAGTTTGATCACTGGTCAGGAAACTACATCCCACATGCCGCAACTAAAAGATCCTACAGGCCACAACTAAGACCCAGTGCAGCCACATAAATAAACAAATACCACACTCACAACACTTCTGACACCAGACACGTGGAGATTTTTCCCCACAAAGCAATTCTCTGCAATACCAGCTAGGTGGCCTATAATTTAACTAAATTCTAACACTATCCACATGGAGATGGAGACAGATACCACAGGTTAAGGCCTCAGTCCCACAAGACTGTTTCCACACCACTTCTCACAGACTTAAATAGCTGTTCAGAGAGTTACAAAATACAGCCCACATCTATCACATTCAAGACGCCTCCCAGAAATAAAATCTCTATTACACTCAGGCAACTGCCCTCACTGCCATACAGTCCATGCTTGCCATGTCTACAATTCTGTTTAGACTGTCCCCTCACCTTCTACATATTTAAATCCTATCACCTCACTCATCTGTAAACTCCACAAAAATGGAATCATATCTGTTGTGTTCACTATCATATCCTAGCACCCTGTACATGATAGCTATTCAAAATAACTGAGTGAGCAAATGAACTGAAATACCACCTCTTTCATGAAAAACACTGTCAAAAATTCATATCCCATAATAAAAGCCATATATGATAAACACACAGCAAACATTATCCTCAATGGTGAAAAATTGAAAGCATTTCCCCTAAAGTCAGGAACAAGACAAGGGTGCCCACTCTCAACATTACTATTCAACATAGTTTTGGAAGTTTTAGCCATAGCAATCAGAGAAGAAAAAGAAATAAAAGGAATCCAGATTGGAAAAGAAATAAAACTCTCACTGTTTGCAGATGACATGCTCCTCTACATAGAAAACCCTAAAGACTCTACCAGAAAATTACTAAAACTAATCAATGAATATAGTAAATTTGCAGGATATAAAATTAATGCACAGAAACAACTTGCATTCCTATATACTAATAATGAGAAATAGAAAGAGAAATTAAGGAAACTATTCCATTCACCATTGCAATGAAAAGAATAAAATACTTAGGATATATCTACCTAAAGAAACAAAAGACCTATGTATAGAAAACTATAAAACACTGATGAAAGAAATCAAAGATGACACAAATAGATGGAGAAATATACCATGTTCATGGATCTGAAGAATCAATATAGTGAAACTGAGTATACTACCCAAAGCAATCAATAGATTCAATGCAATCCCTATCAAGCTACCAATGGTATTTTTCAAAGAACTAGAACAAATAACTTCACAGTTTGTATGGAAATACAAAAAACCTCGAATAGCCAAAGCAATCTTGGAAAAGAAGAATGAACTAGAGGAATCAACCTGCCTGACTTCAGGCTCTACTACAAAACTACAGTCACCAAGACAGTATGCTACTGGCACAAAGACAGAAAGATAGATCAATGGAACAAAATAGAAAGCCCAGAGATAAATCCACACACCTATGGACACCTTATCTTTGACAAAGGAGGCAAGAATATACAATGAAGAAAAGAAAATCTCTTTAACAAGTGGTGCTGGGAAAACTGGTCAACCACCTGTAAAAGAATGAAACTAGAACACTTTCTAACACCATACACTAAAATAAACTTAAAATGGATTGAAAATCTAAACATAAGAGCAGAAACTAAAAGTCCTAGAGGAGAACATAGGCAAAACACTCTCTGACATCAATCATAGCAAGATCCTCTATGACCCACCTACAAGAGTAATGGAAATAAAAGCAAAAATAAACAAATGGGACCTAATTAAACCTAAAAGCTGTTGCACAACGAAGGAAACTCTAAGCAAGGTGAAAAGATAGCCTTCAAAATGGGAGAATATAATAGCAAATGAAGCAACCAACAAAGAATTAATCTCAAAAATATACAAGTAACTACTGCAGCTCAATTCCAGAAAAATAAGCAATACATTCAAAAAATGGGCCAAAGAACTAAACAGACATTTCTCCAAAGAAGACATACAGATGGCTAACAAACACCTGAAAAGATGCTCAACATCACTCATTATCAGAGAAATGCAAATCAAAACCACAATGAGGTACCATCTCACTCCAGTCAGAATGGCTGCTATCAAAAAGTCTACAAGCAATAAATGCTGGAGAGGGTGTGAAGAAAAGGGAACCCTCTTACACTGTTGGTAGGAATGCAAACTAGTACAGCCACTATGGAGAGCAGTGTGGAGATTCCTTAAGAAAACTGGAAATAGAACTGTCATATGACCCAGCAATCCCATTGCTGGGCATACACACCAAAAAAACCAGAACTGAAAGAGACACGTGTACCCCAATGTTCATCGCAGCACGGTTTACAATAGCCAGGAAATGGAAGCAACCTAGATCTCCATCGGCAGACAAATGGGTAAGAAAGCTGTGGTACATATACGCAATAGAATATTACTCAGCCATTAAAAAGAATGCATTTGAATCAGTTCAGAGGTGGATGAAACTGGAGCCTATTATACAGAGTGAAGTAAGTCAGAAAGAAAAACACCAATAGAGTATATTAATGCATATATATGGAATTCAGAAAGACGGTAACAATGACCCTATATGTGAGGCAGCAAAAGAGACACAGATGTAAAGAACAAACTTTTGGACTCTGTGGGAGAAGGCGAGGGTGTGATGCTTTGAGAGAATAGCACTGAAACATGTACATTTTCATATGTGAAACAGATCGCCAGTCCAGGTTTGATTCATGAAACAGGGTGATCAGGGCTGGTACACTGGGATAACCCTGAGGGATAGGATGGGAAAGGAGGTGACAGGGAGGGTCACGATGGGTCACACATGTACACCCATGGCTGATTAATGTGAATATATGGTAAAAACCACCACAATATTGTAAAGTAATTAGCCTCCAATTAAAATTTTTAAAAAACCTCCTATCCACTTTCTTATTGAATTCTGAATATTGTCAGAATCAGCATCATAGTTTTAGTACCTAATTTCTATGCAACTGTTTGGTATTACACTTATTTCTTAACTAGACATTCAATGTATATTTTATGCTTCTATGCATATCTCACAGGGTCTATGTAAACACTAGACGTACAACAATCACAAGTAACATTTATTCATTAGAGTGCTGATTTTTTTTATAAAAATTCAATTTATATACAACTTTATAAGAAAGCAGCTATTCTGTAAAGTAGGTTAGACATGCATAAAGCCTTTTCTGTTGCCTACATTTTATATTTCAGAAATCATTCAGCAGAAGTAAGCTTCACCATTTGGCAGAGAAATAATCTAGAAAATCTGATGTCCCAAAGTCTGCAGCTCATTAATTGAACAAAGCAGACTGCTCTGAGTTTTCTTGGTGGAGAAGTAGAGAACTAGAATGAGTATATCAGGGTGATTTGATTTGCTAGCTGTCATGAGTTTTGAAATGCTATGGTTAGCATATTATAGGTAGACTGTAGGTTACTGTGCCCTCCCAATCTGAGTTTCCCATTTTCTGTGGCATAATTTAGAAATTAAGTATCTCATTCAGATACTGACAGGTATGCTATTCCTCTAGTTAACTAAATTTATAGTACAGTAAAACTATCATTTACGCCTTCCCAGGTGGCTCAGTGGTAAAGAATCTGCCTGCCAACTGAGGAGACACAGAGACACAGGTTCAATCCCTGGATCAGAAAGATCCCTGGAGAAGCAAATGGCAACCCACTCTAGTATTCTTTTATTTTTAATGAAGGATAATTGCTTTACAGAATTTTTGTTTTCTGTCAAACTTCAACACGAATCAGCCATAGGTATACATATATCCCCCCCTTTTTGAACCTCCCTCCCCATCCCACCCCTCTAGATTGATACACAGCCCTTGTCTGAGTTTCCTGAAGAATTTATCTGCAGGACAGCAATGGAGAAACACACATAGAGAATAGACTTATGGACATGGAGAGAGGGGAGGAGAGAGTGAGATGTATGGAGAGAGTAACATGGAAACTTACACTCCAGTATTCTTGCCCAGAAACTCCCATGGACAGAGGAATGTGGTGGGCTACAGTCCATGGGTTTGCAAAGAGTCAGACACTACTTGGCAACTAAGTGTCACACACTGAACTATAACTTACAATCTTATGTAAATGAAATAATATAATTTACAATTTTACAGTAAATCTATAATATACATTTTAGTGGTTGCTGAAAGTTATGACCAACCTAGATAGCATATTCAAGAGCAGAGATATTACTTTGCCAACAAAGGTCCATCTGGTCAAGGCTATGGTTTTTCCAGTGGTCATGTATGGATATGAGACTTGGACTGTGAAGAAAGCTGAGCGCTGAAGAATTGATGCTTTTGAACTGTGGTGTTGGAAGAGACTCTTGTGAGTCCCTTGGACTGCAAGGAGATCCAACCAATCCATTCTGAAGGAGATCAGCCCTGGGTGTTATTTGGAAGGAATGATGCTAAAGCTGAAACTCCAGTACTTTGGCCACCTCATGCAAGGAGCTGACTCATTGGAAAAGACTCTGATCCTGGGAAAGATTGAAGGCAGGAGGAGAAGGGGACGACAGAGGATGAGATGGCTGGATGGCATCACTGACTCGATGGACATAAGTCTGAGTGATCTCCGGGAGTTGGTGATGGACAGGGAGGCCTGGCGTGCTGTGATTCATGGGGTCGCAAAGAGTCAGACACGACTGAGTGACTGAAATGAACTGAAAAATAACTTTATAGTGAGTTTTATATATATATATAAAGACAATTTCCTGGTTCCAAATAGGAAAAGGAGTATGTCAAGGTTGTATATTGTCACCCTGCTTATTTAACTTATATTCAGACTACATCATGAGAAATGCTGGCTGAAGCACAGCTGGAAGACTGCTGGGAGAAGTATCAATAACCTCAGATATGCAGATGGCACCACCCTTATGGCAGAAAGTGAAGAACGAAAGAGCCTCTTGATGAAGGTGAAAGAGGAAAGTGAAAAAGCTGGCTTAAAGCTCAACATTCAGAAAACAAAGATCATGGCATCCAGTCCCCTCATTTCACAGCAAATAGATGGGGAAACAGTGGAAAGTGGCAGACTTTATTTTGGGGGGCTCCAAAATCACTGCAGATGGTGATTGCAGCCATGAAATTAAAAGACGCTTGCTCCTTGGAAGAAAAGTTATGACCAATCTAGACAGCATATTAAAAAGCAGAGATATTACTTTGCCAACAAAGGTCCATCTAGTCAACGCTATGGTTTTTCCAGTAGTCATGTATGGATGTGAGAGTTGGACTATAAAGAAAGCTGAGCACCAAAGAATTGATGCTTTTGAACTGTGGTGTTGGAGAAGACTCTTGAAAGTCCCTTGGACTGCAAGGAGATCCAACCAGTCCATCCTAAAGGAAATCAGTCCTGAATATTCTTTGGAAGGACTGATGCTGAAGCAGAAACTCCAATGTTTGGCCACCTGATGCGAAGAACTGGTTCACTGGAAAAGACCCTGATGCTGGGAAAGATTGAAAGCGGGAAGAGAAGGGGACGACAGAGGATGAGATGGTTGGATGGCATCACCGACTCAATGGACATGAGTTTGAGTAAACTTCGGGAGCTGGTGATGGACACGGAGGCCTGGTGTGCTGCAGTCCATGGGATCTCAAAGAGTTGGACACGACTGAGTGACTGAACTGAACTGAAAGACAATAACAATAATTAAACATCATTGTGTATTTACTACCTGCCTGGCATTGCTCTTAGGGTGTTACATGTATTAATTCATTGACAATCCTACCATTATTGTTGCTATTTTAGAAAGTTGAAGAAACTGAGGCACAAAAGGTAAGAGACCAGTCCAAGGTCATATAAGCAGTAAACAGAGGAGCTGAGGTTCCAACCAAGGCAGTCTGGTCCTAAAGCCCCACTCTTAACTCTATATTATACTGCCTCCCTCAAAAAAGCAGATTACAGTACAATGGTTAAAAGTTTAAAAGCCTTGAGATTATCAACAGAATAATATCCAATAATCCATAAAAATGTAACTAGCAATGTCTCAATTTATGCTTGCTTATTAACTTTTATTATATGTTCTCTTAGTACAGTTTACATTCTAAGCATGTGGTAAATGTCAAAGTCTTGTCAAGTTCAAAGATGTGCTTAATGTAAAGATAAAAAAAAAAACATAAACCATTTCTTTTCCTGGGAGACTCTGAGAATACAAATCAAATAAGACTAGCACCATTTTAAGCATTAGGTTATTTAGCATATCTTTTAAAAATGTATAATTAGCCAAAAACAGAACTGTGAGTCTTTACTTTTGGGGAATTTCATATGAAAGTACTAAGGAAATTTGAGCTAACAATTTTTAATCATCAAATCAGTTTGCTCATTCATGCTTTCAAATAAGATAAACAAGTATTTCCCTCTTTAGGACAAACAAGGAAATTAATTACAATAGACCTAATTTTGCTCAAATGTTATGTATTCTTTTTAAAATTTTCCTGGTTGCCCAGTGGTTAAGAATCTGCCTTCCAATGCAGGCAACTTGAGTTTCATCCCCGGTAGGGAACTGAGATCCTACATACCACAGGGCAACTAAGTACCCATGTCACAACTAGTGAACCCATGCCTGCAACAAGAAGCCCTTGTGCTGCAACTAGAGAGAAACCCTCAGGCACTCCAACTTGAGAAAGGCAGCATGTGGCAATGAAGAACCCATGTGACACAATGAAGATCTAGTGCAGTCAAAAAAAATAATAATAATAAATTTAAAAAACAGGGGTAGGAAGGAGGTTCAAGAAGAAGGGGACATATGTATACTTATGGCTGATTCATGTAGATGAATGGCAGAAACAGAAACAACATTGTAAAGCAATTATCCTCCAATTAAAAATAAATTAAAAAAAAGAATGCTAGGATCATAAAAACTTTTTTAAATAAATAAATAAATACTTATTTATTTGGCTGCACCAGGTCTCTGTTGTGGCGTGCACGAGGGATCTTTTAGTTATAGCATGCGAACAGTTGCAGCATGTGTGACCTAGTTCCCTAAACAGGGGTTGAACCTGGCACCCCTGCATTGGGAGTGCAGAGTCATAGCCACTGGACCACCAGAGAAGTCCCATCAAATACCTATGTATTCTTAAAACCTACAGTTCCTTTATGTTTGATAAGAACATAGTTTCTGAAGCCAGACTGGCTGGCTTTAAACCTCATTTTAGCCGCTTGCTAATTAAAAGATGCTTACTCCTTGGAAGAAGAGTTATGACCAACCTAGATAGCATATTCAAAAGCAGAGACGTTACTTTGCTGACTAAGGTCCGTCTAGTCAAGGCCATGGTTTTTCCAGTGGTCATGTATGGATGTGAGAGTTGGACTGTGAAGAAGGCTGAGCGCCAAAGAATTGATGCTTTTGAACTGTGGTGTTGGAGAATACTCTTGAGAGTCCCTTGGACTGCAAGAAGATCCAACCAGTCCATTCTGAAGGAGATCAGCCCTGGGATTTCTTTGGAAGGAATGATGCTAAAGCTGAAACTCCAGTACTTTGGCCACCTCATGCGAAGGGTTGACTCATTGGAAAAGACTTTGATGCTGGGAGGGATTGGGGGCAGGAGGAGAAGGGGACGACAGAGGATGAGATGGCTGGATGGCATCACTGACTCAATGGACGCGAGTCTGAGTGAATTCCGGGAGTTGGTGATGGACAGGGAGGCCTGGCGTACTGCAATTCATGGGTTCGCAAAGAGTTGGACACGACTGAGCAAATGAACTGAACTGAACTGAGGTCTAGGAATAAAATTTGGCCCTAAGAAAGAATGTGTCAACTTTTACCAAATTGCAAACAATAGACAAAATAGAAGATACATTTTTTTCCATAACAGAGGAACAGTCTGGGCTTCTTCACTTTGTTGTTATTGTTGTTAAATCTGAGCTTGTCCGACTCTTTGCAATCCCGTGGACTGGAGCATGCTAGGCTTCCCTGTCCTTCACTATCTCCTGAAGTTTGCTCAAATTCATGTCCATTGAGTCGGTAATGCCATCTAATCATCTCATCCTATGCCACCCCCTTCCCCCTTTGCCTTCAATCTTTCCTAGCATCAGGGTCTTTTCCAATGAGTCAGCTCTTTGCATCAGGTAGCCAAAGTAATGGAGCTTCAACTTCAGTCCTTCCAATGAATATTCAGGGTTGATTTCCTTTAGGATTGACCAGTTTGATCTCCTTGCAGTCCACGGGATTCTCAAGAGTATTCTCCAGCACCACAATTTGAAAGATCAACTCTTAATGGCACTCAGCCTTCTTTATGGTCCAACTCTCACATCCTTACATGACTAATGGAAAAACCAAAGCTTTGACTATAGGAATGTTTGTCGGCAAAGTGACATCTCTGTTTTTTAATACACTGTCTAGGTTTGTTGTAGCTTTCCTTCCAAGGAGCAAGTCTTTTAATTTCATGGCTGCAGTCACCGTCTGCAGTGAAATTGGAGCCCAAGAAAATAAAATTGGTCACTGCTTCCACTTGTCCCCCTTAACCTGCCATGAAGTCATGGGATCAAGTGCCACGATCTAAGGTTTTTTAACACTGAATCTTAAGCAAACTTTTTCACTCTCCTCTTTTACCTTCATCAAGAGACTCCTTAGTTCCTCTTCACTTTCTGCCATTAGAGTGGTATCATCTGCATATCTGAGCTTGTTATTTTTCTTGAAATATTGATTCCAGTTTGTGATTCATCCAGTCTGACATTTTGCATAATGTACTCTGCATATAAGTTAAATAAGCAGGGTAACAATATACAGCCTTGTCATACTCCTTTCCCAATTCTGAACCAGTCAGCTGTTCCATGTCTGGTTCTAGCGGCTGCTTCTCAACTCGCACACAGGTTTCTCAGGAGACAGGTAAGGGGGTCTGCTATTTCCTTCTCTTTAAGAATACTCCACAGTTTGTTGTGACCCACACAGTCAAAGGCTTTAGCATTGTCAGTGAAGCAGAACTAGATGTTTTTTCTGTAATTCTCTTACTTTTCCTATGATCCAACGAATGTTGGCAATTTGATCTCTGGTTCCTCTGCCTTTTCTGAATCTAGCTTGTATCCCTGGAAGTTTTCGGTTCTCCTACTGTTGAAGCCTAGTTTGAACGATTTTGAGCATAACCTTGCTAGCATATGAAATGGACACAACTGTATGATAATTGGAACATTCTTTGGCATTGCCCTTCTTTGGGATTAGAATGAAAACTGACCTTTTCCAGTCCTGTGGCCACTGCTGAGTTTCCCAAATTTGCTGACATACTGAGTGCAGCACTTTCACAGCATCATCTTTTAGGATTTTAAATAGCTCAGCTAGAATTCTGCCAGCTTTGTTTGCAGTAATTTTTCCTATGGTCCACCTGAATTCACACTCCAGCATGTCTGGCTCTAAGCAAGTGACCAAACCATCATGGTTAACCTGGTCAATAAGATCTTTTCTGTATAGTTCTTCTGAGTATTCTTGCCACCTCTTCTTAATCTCTTATGCTTCTGTTAGGTCCTTAACCATTTCTGATCTTTATCATGCCCATCCTTGCATGAAATATCCCCTTGATAGCTCCAATTTTCTTAAGGAGATCTTTAGTCTTTCCCATTCTATTATTTTCCTCTATTTCTTTGCAGTGTTCATTTAAGAAGGGCTTCTTATCTCTCCTTGCTTTTCTCTGGAACTCTGCATTTAACTGGGTATATCTTTCCCTTTCTCCCTTGCTTTTTGCTTCTCTTCTTTCCTCAGCTATTTGTAAAGCCTCCTCAGACAACCACTTTGCCTTCTTGCATTTCTTTTTCTTGGGGATGGTTTTGAATACTGATTCTGTATAGTGTTACAAATCTCTGTCCATAGTTCTTCAGCAATTTTGTCTACCAGATCTAATCCCTTGAATCTATTTGTCACCTCTACTGTATAAGCATAAGGGATTTGATTTAGTCATACCTGAATGGTTAAGTGGTTTTCCCTACTTTCTTCAATTTAAGTCTGAACTCTGCAATAAGAAGCTCATGATCTGACCCACAGTCAGCTCCATGTCTTGGTTTTGCTGACTGTATAGAGTTTCTCCATCTTCAGCTACAAAGAATATGATCAATCTGATTTCAGTATTGACCATCTGGTGATGTCTGTGTGTAGAATCATCTCTTGTGTTGCTGGAAAAGAGTGTTTGCTATGACCAGTGTGTTCTCTTGGCAAAACTCTGCTAGTCTTTGCCCTGCTTCACTTTGTACTCCAAGGCCAAACTTGCCTGTTATTCCAGGTATCTCTTGACTTTCTACATTTGCATTCCAGTCCCCTATGATGAAAAGTATCTTTTTTGGGTGTTAGTTATAGAAGGTCTTGTAGGTTTTCATAGAACCAGTCAACTTCAGCTTCTTCGGCATTAGAGGTTGGGACATAGACTTGGATAACTATGATGTTGGTTTGCTTTGGAAACAAATCAAGATCATTTTGTCGTTTTGGAGATTGCATTAAGTACTGCATTTCAGACTGTTCTGCTGACTATGAGGGCTACTGAATTTCTTCTAAGGGTTTCTTGCCCATCGTAGTAGATACAATGGTCATCTGAATTAAATTCACCCATCCTCGTCCATTTTAGTTTACAGATTCCTAAGATGTCGATATTCACTCTTGGCATGTCCTGCTTGAAGATGTCCAACTTACCTTGATTCATGGACCTAATCTTCCAAGTTTCTATGCAATACTGTTTATTCTTTATAGCATCAGACTTTACTTTCACCACCAGACACATCCACAATTAAGTGTGATTTCTGTTTTGTTTAGCTTCATTCTTTCTGGAGCTATTAGTAATTGCCCTCTGCTCTTCCTGTAGCATATTGGACACCTTCCAACCTTGGGAGCTTAGCTTCTGGCATAATCGTATCTTTTTGCCTTTTCATACTGTTTATGGGGTTCTCACAGCAAGAATACTGGAGTGGGTTGCCATTTCCTTCTCTAGTAGACCCCATTTTATCAGAACTCTTCACTATGACCCATCTATCATAGGTGGCCCTGCAGGGCATAACTCATAGCTTCAATGAGTAAGCCCCTTCGCCACCACAAGGTGGTGATCCATGCAGGGATCACTTATGCACAACAGAAAGAAAAAGTAAGATTCAAAATCCCATGACTTATCATTTGCCCCAAAGTTAAGAAACAGGAATTCACAGGCTAGTTTTACAATAAACAAAGTGGACAAACTCTATGGCAATCTTTTTTTTTTTTTTACTGAGATATAGTTGATTTACAGTATTATGTAGGTTTCAGCTATTACAATATAGTGATTCACAATTTTTAAAGGTTATATTCCTTTATAGTTTCTATGAAATATTGGCTATATTTCCTGAGTTGTACAATATATCCTTTATAGCTTCTTTATTTCATATGCAATTGTTTGTACTCTTAATGTCATACCCATATCTTGCCCCTCCCTTCTTCCCTCTTCTCACTGGTAACCGCTAGTTTGTTCTCTTATTATCTATGAGTCTGTTTCTTTTTTGTTATATTCACTAGTTTGCTGTATTTTTCAGTCTCCACATATAAGCGATATCATACAGTATTTATCTTTCTCTGTCTGACTTATTTCACTTCTCATAATACCCTCCAAGTCCATCTATGTTGTTGCAAATGGCAGGATTTCATCCTTTTTTATGGATGGGTAATATTCCACCATGTGTGTATGTGTGTGTGTGTGTGTGTGTGTGTGTGTGTGTGTGTATGCAGTTGCTTTATCCATTTATCTGTTGATGGACGCTTAGGCTGCTTCAATATCTCAGCAATTGCAAACAATGCTATTATAAACATTGGGGTACACATATCTTTTCAAATCAGTCATTTTGGTTTTTTCAGGTATATACCCAGAAGAAGAACTGCCAGGTCATATAGTAGTTCTATTTTTAGTTTTTGGAGAAGCTGCTATACTGTTCTCACAGTGGCTGTACAAATTTGTATTCCCACCAACAGTGTATGAGGGTTTCCTTTTCTTCACATCCTCATTAGGCAATCTTAATCATACTGTGACACTCAAGGTCAAATATTAATTTATTCCTTTATCTATCATCAGACAATGAATTTAAGGCTTTAAAACAATCTGAAGGTTACAAAGGTTTTTATGACTAAAATAAATCCTATTATTACCTAATTAGAAACAGATGAGCAAGATAAAATACCTTACTTTAGATGGACAATACTTAATGACATATGACACCAATTTGATTGCTAATATGTAAAAGAAAGGTACTTACAGTTATGATAAGTAATTATTACCAAGATACTATGGCTATAAATCTGGACTAAAAATTGATATTAAGAACTAACAGTAAAATGTTATAGTAAAATAAGAGAAAGCATTTACTGGTCAAAATGAAATTAGCTGTATACAAACAATTTAATATTAATATTACTGTTTAAATAATATTATTAATATACTTACCAATAATCAATACAATATACTTTCTATTTTAATACTATTATATTAATGATTAGTAGTTCAATTAGAATTCTTAGACCAAATAATTTTATCATTACCAAAAAAGTCAGACACCTTTTCTCCCTACCATTTTAAGTGAAAGGATCAAGAAAGGAAATTACATGTTGAACTCGTTAACAACTAAGCTCTCTAAGCTTTGGTTAGCTCAATATCAACTCTTAGTATCCTAATGACCCTAGAGATCAGCTACAAATTTATCCTAAATACGCCTGACAATTTTGTTCAGCAGGCTCTCCACTGTGAAATTCTTCCTTTCCATTCTTCTACCTTTGTTGATAGTGTTTTAGGTCTTAACAGAAGTCCTCTTAATGCCCTTTTCTCCTGAGTGGCAGGTAGCATGCTTCAAGTAAACATTCAGGAGTTGGAAAACAATTTTCGCCACATTTCCAAGAAATATACAGTGTTCTCCAAACTCAGGTGGGATCAGGGGAAAGAAGTAATTCCAGTATTATTCCCTCCCTATCTGCTTTGGTTGTGACATCAAATCCACAAGGAGATCAGGAGCAATTACAATATCAAACAAAAAACTTTAACAGTTTAGAAACAAAATTAACTAAGATAAATAATTTCCGTAAGATGTGGAATAACCCATTTATTCCAATTAGTAAATTGTTAAAATGCTCTCCTGATTACAAGTCTGGAGAAATCTCCTGATTATAGATCAAGAAAACTGAATGTCTACACTAGAGAACTATAAAGAAAAAATAGGTTAAAAAATTCAATCCTTCAGCCATAGTTGTATAATTCTAAATATAAATGGACAACATGGGACAAAGCACAGCTAATTGGCTTACTTTATATTCATTTCCTTCAAAGATAGAAGTATCTGTGAAAACTGATGTAATCTACCAATATCAACACATTTGAGCCCACAAAGATGATTAAATCAATTTTCTAATAGTGCTGGAACATATTTGTGAAACCAGAAACACCTTACCCTTTCACTTTAATGCAACACATTCGAAAAGCATTGTGACACTATTTCTGCCATACTATCTCAGCAATTAAGTAAACAAGTGATATGAAAGCCACCTGAAGACTGAGATCTAAATGAAACACATGGTTACTGGGGTAACAGGCTGAACTGAAATAGGCCAACTGTCATCTGTTTCTCTCCCACCCTGCACCCTCATTGTGATTTATATCCTAAGAAAGATTTGTTTAAAAGCAAAACTGTAAAACCTTTAAAAGGTAAACTTCCCTTAAATAAAGATGAGTAGAAGGACTTTTGAGACAAAACCCCCAAATATCTTTCTCATTTATGCCAATGCCTGTATCATGACAGACAAATCTCTCCTCACAATTTACTTTCCCAACTGGCAAGAGAAAATTATTTTCACTCGCTGGGGTGTCAAAGTCTAGATGAAAGTTTGCCATGCATTTAAAAATAAAAATAAATAAATAAATAAAAATATGTAGATAAAAGCAGTTATAATGAAGAATTTATAAGAAAGAATATGTTGCCTTAGATCTCTCACAGAAGTAAAGCTTGTGGTATGTTGGGGTTATTTTTGCTTGCTCTTTTTGAACTCAAATTGAATGTAAACTCTCTTAAGGCCAGGGACTTTGTCCTGTTTCTTGTGTATACGCCTACCACACCCCACACCTCAATACTACCTAATTCAATGTTCTGCACATATTCTCAATACAAAGTCATACTACTGTAGATGAAGAGGCTGTAATTAAAACAAATATCAGATGCTGGAAAAAAGCAAAACGATAGAAGAGTTGCTAGTGCTTAGGATAAACCTCAACATACACAACAAAAAGTGTCAAAGACAAAGATGCCACAGAGTACAATAAGGATGGAGGGTAGCTTTACTGGGAAGGGGGCAGAATGAACAAAATGAAATGGAAACAAAAGTGTTCTCGCAGTTTAGTGCATACTCCCAGAACGAGACAAGAAGCAAGATATATAATTTCTTTACATTATTTCATTAACGGGTGATCAGTCCATGTGACTTCCAATACAGTGCACAGACCTTGTACCATCAATAAATTAGGTAACATGGGCCATGGACGACCAGAACACTTCCTCAGGGGGGGACAAGCAAGCGACAGGGGGTCAGGACCTAATCTCCCCTCCTCTATGCTCTGCTAGGGGGAGGTAAAACAAGACTGCAGTAAATGCCTGACTTGTGAAGCAGAGAGAGTTTGGAAACACCCTCATATTAAAATGATATTCTTGTTCCACTCAGTAGTACAGACAGTACAGAATACCCCTCCAATAGAAGTGGACTGATACAGGACTTACCTGTATTTTTTTCTGTCCTATGGTTAAACCTCCGAAGCTACACAGCCGGTGGCGGCAACAAATCCACACGCGTGGACTCCGATCTCACACTCCGGCAGAAGTCACAGTAGCCCCACCGGCGATGGCGACGGCGGCGGAGATCACCGCGATTGCGGCGGCAGCCCCAGCTCCTCCCTCAGCTGCTTCTCTTGCTCCACCCCACGCCGCCAGGCCGCCGCTTTGACCCAACACTCCCTCCCCTAGACTTCCGGGTGATGCCCCGACCGGAAGCAGCCAGCGAGGCGGAGGGACGCGTCACGTGAAAGGAGAAAAGCGCAGCGGAGTGTCAAGCGTCTCCCGCCCCCTGCTGCTCCCGGGCTGACACACAGCGTCGGTTGAGTTTTCCTTTTTGGTGCTGCAAGGCCTCTTCCCATTTCGCCAAGGACAAAACAACGCCCTCCCGCCACCAAAATCCGTAGTTTCTTAATCTGAAGCCAAGAGATACTTTAGTCCTCCTTATAAATCTTCTGGGTAGTTCATCCTCTCACAGCATGAAATTAACGTGCTCCTTCCTGTCAGATTGTGTAGCGTAACCCCGGATGTGAATGTCAGAACTATGAACTTATCCCTCGATTGAGAAATGATCTCTCTAAGCGCTCTGGTTAGGCCTTGGGAGATACCGTTCTTTGCGCGAAGTGGAATTCGCTTTGCTTCACTTCCGTGTTTCTCCAACAAAAAAGTGAACAGATGTACCTCAAAAGTTTGAAAAAATTCATGGCTGAGGCTTGAAAGAGTGACGTTAGATTCTGAGTGAGAATACCGCATGTACCTGAACTTATAAGGCCCAGGAAGCTAAAGCTTTCTTGCAAAACAAATGCGGGGGACAAGGAGGGATCTGTTCCAGCTCAGCACCCTACTGAGAAACCTTGTAAATGGATTCTGCTCTGCTTTTCACCATGCCAATGCAGTCAGTCAGGCTGGGCAGCAGAGCCTTGGGTTTCGCTCTCCGGAGGAATCGGTTTGTCTTGGGCGGGCCGGAGAAAACCCAAACATTAGAGCAAAACCAGAAACAGAACCGGAACACACTATTTCCTTTTGAAGAAACTAGTGAACTTACTAGTGGGCTTCCCTGGTATGTCCACTGGTAAAGAATCCTCCTGCAACACAGGAGACCATGGTTTGATTCCTGGGCAGGGAAGATCTCCTGGAGAAGGGATAGGCTACCCACTCCAGTATTCTTGGGCTTCCCTGGTGGTTATGACAGTTAAGAATCCGCCTGCAATGCGGAAGACCTGGATTCGCTCCCTGGGTTGGGAAAATATCCTCGAGGAGGGAAGGGCAACCCACTCCAGTAGTCTTGCCTCGAGAATCCCCATGGACAGAGGAGCCTGGAGGGCTGCTTGCTATCCATAGGGTCGCAAAAGAGTTGAACACGAATGAGCGACTAAGCACACCACACAGCAGTGAACTTACATGATTGTTAGCATTCAAGGAAAAGTTGTTTTATTCCCTGGCAGATTGTATAGCAGTTGTCTAGAATTTATTCATCCTGCATAACTGAAACCTGATACCCATTGATTAGCAACTCCTCATTTCCCTTACCCTCTGCCCTAGGCAACAACCGTTCTAGTCTCTGCTTGTAGGATTCTGACTATTTCAGGTTTCTCAACTAAGAGGAACCATGTAGTAGTATATGTCCTTCTGTGACTGGTTTATTTCACTTAATGTTCTAAGAGTTCATCTATGTTGCCACATATTGCAGAATTTCCTTCTTTTTTAAAGTCTGAATAATATTCCATTGTGTGTATGTATATATATATATTTTTTTCTTTAGTCATTCATCTGTTCATAGGCATTTAAGTGCTTTCCACGTCCTGCCCGTTTTAAATAGTGCTGCAGTGATTATGGGAGTGCCAATATTTCTGCAATTGTTTTGGAAAAGTACTGAGAAGTGGAATCAGGGGATCATATGGTAGTTCTATTTTTTAATTTTTGGAAGAACTTCCCTACTGTTTTCCTTAGCAGTTTCACCAGTATACAAGGGTTCCACTTTCTTCTCATCCTTGCAAACACATGCTGTCTTTTGGGGTTTTGTTGTTGTTGCTGTTCATAGTCATTCTAACATGTTTGAGGTGATATTGTGGTTTTGATTTGCATTTACCTAATGTTGAATATCTTTTCATATATTTGTTTGCCATTTGTGTATCTTTGAGAAATATCTATGCCAAAGCCTTTGACTGTGTGGATCACAATAAACTGTGGAAAATTCTGAGACATGGGAATACCAGACCACCTGACCTGCCTCTTGAAAAATCTGTATGCAGGTCAGGAAGCAACAGTTAGAACTGGACATGGAACAACAGACTGGTTCCAAATAGGAAAAGGAGTACGTCGAGGCTATATATTGTCACCCTGCTTATTTAATTTGTATGCAGAGTACATCATGAGAAACGCTGGACTGGAAGAAACACAAGCTGGAATCAAGACTGCTGGCAGAAATATCAATCACCTCAGATATGCAGATGACACCACCCTTATGGCAGAAAGTGAAGAGGAACTAAAAATCCTCTTGATGAATGTCAAAGAGGAGAGTGAAAAAGTTCGCTTAAAGCTCAACATTCAGAAAACAAAGATCATGGCATCCGGTCCCATCACTTCATGGGAAATAGATGGGGAAACAGTGGAAACAGTGTCAGACTTTATTTTGGGGGGGCTCCAAAACCACTGCAGATAGTGACTGCAGCCATGAAATTAAAAGATGCTTACTCCTTGGAAGGAAAGCTATGATCAACCTAGATAGCATATTCAAAAGCAGAGACATTACTTTGCCGAGTAAGGTCCGTCTAGTCAAGGCTATGGTTTTTCCTGTGGTCATGTATGGATGTGAGAGTTGGACTGTGAAGAAGGCTGAGTGCCGAAGAATTGATGCTTTTGAACTGTGGTGTTGGAGAAGACTCTTGAGAGTCCCTTGGACTGCAAGGAGATCCCACCCAGTCCAACCTAAAGGAGATCAGCCCTGGGTGTTCTTTGGAAGGAATTATGCTAAAGCTGAGACTCCAGTACTTTGGGCACCTCATGTGAAGAGTTGACTCATTGGAAAAGATTCTGATGCTGGGAGGGATTGGGGGCAGGAGGAGAAGGGGACGGAGATGGCTGGATGGCAGCACTGACTCGATGGACATGAATCTGAGTGAACTCCGGGAGTTGGTGATGGACAGGGAGGCCTGGCATGCTGTGATTCATGGGGTCGCAAAGAGTCAGACATGACTGAGTGACTGAACTGAACTGAATTGCTTCCCCTCCCCCCAAATATGGAGTTGTGGGAATTCATGATATATTTTGGAGCATAGCCCATTATGAGATATATAGCTTGCAAATATTTTCTCCCAATCCTTAGATTGACTTTCCACTCTGTTGTTTCCTCTGATATGCAGAAACCTTTCAGTTTGATATAGTCCAACCTGTTCATTTATGCTTTTGTTACTTACACTTTTGGTATCATATCCATAAAATCATTGTCAAGACAAATGTCATGGAGTTTTTCCCCTATATTTTCTTTACAAGTGTTAATTACATTTAAGTCTTTAATTCATTTCGAGTTGATTTTTGTGTGTGCTGTGCATTCTCAGTCGCTCAGTCATTTCCGACTCTTTGAGACCCTGTGGACTGTAGGCAACCAGACTCCTCTGTCTATGGGATTTTCCAGGCAAGAATACTGGAGTGGGTTGCCATTTCCTACTGCAGAGGATCTCCCTGATCAAGGGATCAAACCCATGTCTCCTGCACGAGCAGGCGATTCTTTACCACTGTGCCACCTGGGAAGCCCCGTATGCTGTTAAGATAAATGCCCAAGTTCATTCTTTTGTATGTGGCTATATAGTCTCATTTGTTCAAGAGACTATCCAGTCCCCATTTTGTATTTTTGTCACCTTAATTCACTACAGTTGCAAGTTACAAAATCAACTTATAAAAATCAGTTTCATTTCTATATTTTAACAATCAGTGCAGTTCAGTTCAGTCGCTCAGTCATGTCCGACTCTTTGCGACCCCATGAATCGCAGCACGTCAGGCCTCCCTGTCCATCACCAACTCCTGGAGTTCACTCAGACTCACGTCCATTGAGTCAATGATGCCAGCCAGCCATCTCATCCTCTGTCGTCCCCGACTCCTCCTGCCCCCAATCCCTCCCAGCATCAAAGTCTTTTCCAGTGAGTCAACTCTTCACATGAGGTGGCCAAAGTACTGGAGTTTCAGCTTTAGCATCACTCCTTCCAAAGAACACCCAGGACTGATCTCCTTTAGGTTGGACTGGTTGGATCTCCTTGCAGTCCAAGGGACTCTCAA
Source organism: Oryx dammah (assembly GCF_014754425.2). Taxonomy (NCBI): domain Eukaryota; kingdom Metazoa; phylum Chordata; class Mammalia; order Artiodactyla; family Bovidae; genus Oryx; species Oryx dammah. The sequence goes on from NW_024070207.1 coordinate 67,359,757, forward strand.
GAGTCTTCTCCAACACCACAGTTCAAAAGCATCAATTCTTCGGCACTCAGCCTTCTTCACAGTCCAACTCTCACATCCATACATGAGCACTGGAAAAACCATAGCCTTGACTAGACGGACCTTAGTCAGCAAAGTAATGTGTCTGCTTTTGAATATGCTATTTAAGTTGGTCATAACTTTCCTTCCAAGGAGTAAGTGTCTTTTAATTTCATGGCTGCAGTCACCAGCTGCAGTGATTTGGGAGCCCCCAAAAATAGTCTGACACTGTTTCCACTGTTTTCCCATCTATTCCCATGAAGTGATGGGACCGGATGCCATGATCTTCGTTTTCTGAATGTTGAGCTTTAAGCCAACTTTTTCACTCTCCTCTTTCACTTTCATCAAGAGGCTTTTTAGTTCCTCTTCACTTTCTGCCATAAAGGTGGTGTCATCTGCATATCTGAGGTTATTGATATTTCTCCCGGCAATCTTGATTCCAGCTTGTGTTTCTTCCAGTCCAGCGTTTCTCATGATGTACTCTGCATATAAGTTAAATAAGCAGGGTGACAATATATAGCCTTGACGTACTCCTTTTCCTATTTGGAACCAGTCTGTTGTTCCATGTCCAGTTCTAACTGTTGCTTCCTGACCTGCATATAGGTTTCTCAAGAGGCAGGTCAGGTGGTCTGGTATTCCCATCTCTTTCAGAATTTTCCAGTTTATTGTGATCCACACAGTCAAAGGCTTTGGCATAGTCAATAAAGCAGAAATAGATGTTTTCCTGGAATTCTCTTGCTTTTTTGATGATCCAGCAGATGTTGGCAATTTGATCTCTGGTCCTAGAGCCTATTATACAGAGTGAAGTAAGTCAGAAAGAGAAAAACAAATATCATATATTAACACATATATAACACATATATATGGCATCTAGAAAGATGGTACTGATGAACCTATTTGCAGGGTGGCAATGGAGATGCAGACATAGAGAACAGAATTGTGTTCTGTTCTGGACAAGGAGGGAGGAGGAGATGTTGGGACAAATGGACAGAGTAGCATGGAAACATATACACTACCATAGGTAAAATAGCTAGCCAGTGGGAATTTGCTCTATGACTCTGGGAGCTCAAACTAGTGCTCTGTGACAACCTAGAGAAATGGGATGGTGTGGGAGGTGGGAGGGAGGTTCAAGAAGGAGGTGATATGGCTTCCCTGGTGGCTCAGATGGTAAAGCGCCTGCCTGCAATGTGAGAGACCCGGGTTCAATTCCTGGGTTGGGAAGATGCCCTGGAGAAGGAAATGGCAATCCACTCCAGAAGTCTTGCCTGGAAAATCCCATGGACGGAGGAGCCTGATAGGCTACAGTCCATGGGGTCGCAAAGAGTCCGTCACGACTGAGCAACTTCACTTTCACTTTCATGGCTGATTCATGTTGATGTATGGCAGAAATCAATACAATTATCCTTCAATTAAAAATATTTTTAAAAACTGCCCATAGATTTAAATCTTAGGCCTAGAATTAACTATTTCAAAAAGGATCACTTTGTCCCTCTGCATGCGTACTCAGTCACATTCCACTTTGTGACCCCATGGACTGCAGCCCACCAGGCTCCACCATCCATGGGATTTTCCCAGTAAGAATACTGGAGTGGGTTATCATTTCCTCCTCCAGGGGACGTTCCTGACCCAGGGATCAAAGCTGCATCTCCTGTGTCTCCTGCATTGCAGGTGGATTCTTTTTTGTTGACCAAGGAAGCCCTTGACCCTCTACACCCACCCACATAAAAATTCACTTCAGGACTCTACCTCCCTGGTTATCAACTGTAGTTGTCAGTGTGCATAGCCTTAACTATTAAGATACAAATTCAGACCCAAATTTAAAATCTTGACTCACATTACACAAAATTAAGATGGCTTTTAAGTGGGTTTCCAATTATTAGCAAGTTGGTTTCTAACTCATTAACAGTGTCAAGCTTTCAAAGAAACTTACTGAAAGGCAGAAACCCGAAAGCTTTATCAGAAGATCCTCTATATCCTTAGTCACTGGGCCTTTCCCTCACTTTTAAAACACTTCATACCTCTAAACGAATCATCCCCAATCTCCCTTATCAATGTGTGAGCATACCAACACTTTCAAAATTACTGTATTAAACTGAGTTTTCAAATAGAAGGGAATGTCTTTAAGTGTACCAGTTTTCCTGGCATTGAGCAGATAGTAGGTGACCCCCAAATGCATATGAATTGGTTATTTATATCACCAGTAATGTTAAGTCAGGAGGGTGAGAACTCAACATGTGTCTCTACAACTACCACAGTACCTAGTTCTAAGTAAGCTTAATTAAAATAGAATGTGTGCTAAAATATTTTGAGTTTAAGAATGGCATTTATGACCTTCACCCTAATTTATCTAAATTCTTCAAACATGTTTTATAGGGGAACTAACTGGATAAACTTCACACAGAATGAGTGCATCTGTGAGAGGATAAATCTTCGAATACACTAAGCAAGCAGCAAGGTCAGAATATTGTGATAGCACAAAACAATTTAAACTACAGCTTCATTTTTGGTAGTGGCCATAGTAGTTTCATAACTACTCATCAAGCCAAGATTAACAATTAAGTTTAAAAAAGTATTTTCAAAGATGCCCACTACCACCATCAGACTTTATCACATAAGGCAACACATGCTGGTAAAGTCATACTATTTCTTTTTGCCTATTAGAATAGATGACAATTATCACTAATCTGACAGAAGTGGTACTAATTATACTGAAAATTATATTAGAAATTCTCAGTGCCAACTGAGGAACAAAGGTTGAAACTTCTTAGACTTATTTTGCTTAATCATGTTGGTTATATGCATTTGAATACTTTTAACATTCTAAATATGACATGTTCAAATTTAATCAAACAGTGGCACTATGTAGTTTCTAATCTTGGAACCTTTTATTGACATGACAGTCAAATAATTTTTCCTGCTTAAGACTTGAAATTACTGGCTTTGGTACATTTAATGAGAAAACAGGACATGTTGCCATAAGAGCAATTCTTTTAGTATTTCATATACTGAGTAAACATTCTTCAAATGTTTGCTTAAATATAAATCCTTACATCAGGAAATTCTGGAGATTCCTAAAAGTCACTTACCTGATAACCTACATTATAAGTGAATTTTAGAAATCTTTTAATTTAGCCAATGGGTTTCCCTGGTGGCTCAGTGGTAAAGAATCCACTGCCAAGGCAGGAGATGCAGGTTCAGTCCCTGGGTTGAGAAGGTCCCCTGGAGAAGGAAACGACAACCCATTTCAGTATTCTTGCCTGGGAAATCCCATGGACAGAGGAGCCTGGTGGGGTACAGTCCATGGGGTCGCAGAAGAGTTGGATGCAACTTGGCAACTAAGCAATTAAGCAATACAGATAGGTTACTCAACTCAAATTTCATTCTCTGCTTACTTGAGCACTATAAACAAACTACTACAAGAGGCTCACTTCACAGCCTTTGAACAAGGAGTAAAGCAGCACATGGTTCAAGATATTGTGCTTTATTCAGTTACTATTTTACACATAAAACCCAATGTTATAATGAATTCAGGACAATCCACAAATCCATAAGTTGGTATAGTTACAGAAAGCCAACAGCAGAGGTCACTAATAGATAAGTGAAAGTAAAACATCTCAGATTCTTCAATAATATCATAAAATCTCAAATAAATATGCTGAAAAGGTTATTAAGATAAATGTACCAAGGGAGCCAAGGAGCTAGCTAGTCTTCAGACATCTTAGGGGTTCATTTGATAGGACCAGTTTTCTCATGGATCTGGTGACAACTTATGTTCTCTTGGCAGGAGTTAAAAGGACTTAATAGCAATTCCAAATGTAAACACAAAGAAGACTGAAAAGTAGATATAACCAAGATATGGACACCAAATTTTAAACTCAAAAATGACCCAAAGTAACTCTGTGATGTTATTCATGAACTGTAATTTCAGCCTACCATAAAGTTGACTTCCAGGTGATAGCCAAACGTTCCTTTCAAACTACCTAAGACAGAAATGCTTTTCAAGAAGTTGTACAAACCCCGCTGCCCTGACCCCTCATTCACCTGCATACAGAGGTGCATCAGACTGGCCTCCACCTCAGGCTCATGTCAGCATGGAGGCAGCACAGGGCATTAAAAAAATTGTACAGTGTTTACAAAGGTTAAATAAATAAAAGCAACCAAGCTTGGTTTCATTTACAAAAGAAACAAACAAACCTACAATGAAGGTTTCAAGTATACTTTATTTCTTCAAACATGCCATATTTTAATGGGTACATAGTACTTCTACTTGGAATTAATTATGAGTTGATTCTGAAACAATTCAGTATTAAACCAGCTGGGATGATTACTGTTCTCTCCATTCCTTTGGGGTGACTCTGCCAACAGGCGATGGGTTCCATTCTATTCCAATTTGTGTTGCCATCTGTAAGAATTAAAATGCTGTCAGTTATCAGTTATGTTTAAATCAGAGTTCATGCTCCCTTGGAGATTATTTCCTAAAGTAGCAAAGGTATTCTGCTCTATAGGTTAAAAACACACAGTGCCCTCCATGTAGGCCAAACCTAATTGCTGTTCTAATTCTCTAGGGTAGTGCTGTTCAATAGAACTTCCAGAGATGACAGAAATGTTCTGTATCTGCACTGTCCAATACAGTAGCCACTAGCCACATATGGCTAGTGAGCAACTAAGATGTAGCTAGCGTGACTGAGCAAGTACATTTAAAAATTTTTTTAATTAATTCATATTGATATTTCACATTTCTATAGTACCTCCTCAAAATATTGTTTCACTCAACCACAACTACTGAAGTACTGCCAAGGAGGACATTTGTAATATCCCTTCATCAAGGAGAATTTCACCTCCAAAAATGCCCCTGATAACACATTTGTTCAACATCTGTTCACTCTTCTAATTAAGCACACACTCAGACTCCTACTTGAACCAGCAAGTACAGTAAGTAACTGGTAAATAAGACTAGTAAATGTTAGATGTAAAAAACTAAAATATTAAAAGCAAGTCATTTTATATATCATCCATCAGAAACACTGTACTCAGTTCCAAGGGTAGAATGCAGAAGACTGACTAAGCAAAGAAAGGTGACTTAAGATGGTGAAAACTCCAGAAACTATATAACAAAATGACTGATAGAACTAAGAATGTTTAATATGAAAGAGAAGATCCAAGAAACAGAAATTTTCTAGTATCTAATGGCTGATACATGGAAATATGATCAGAATTTGTGTTGCAATGGAATGATGGGTAAATATGGAGGGGGCAGATTTTAACTCAATATAAGATGTTTTCAACAGCTACACAATATGGAAAAGACTGCCTTTTGATCCATAAGTAAAATGTTAAGAACAGATGATGAACTAATGCTCAGTGCTGAGGAAAAATTCCTACAATGAGTGGGTAATTACGTTAGAAAATCTCTAAAGCCCCTCCTAACTAGAAATGTACTCTACTGTGTGACAACATTTTGAATACATAAACTAAATGGCAATAAGAAAAATCTAAAACAGATATCATCAGTCAATAGTACTTACATATACCCATACAGCAATACAGAAAGTGGCTCCACTAGCTAATACAGCATTACCATATTTGTCATGGAAATCAGGTGCCCGCTTCTGGTGGATCTGCCTTGCCACTGCTTGCTCAATGCTTTGAACTTAAAGAGAAAGAAAAAGAATACAGGAGCATATCTACCAATTATCAGGAAAAGAGAACATTTGTAATTGATATTACCACTTAACAAAAGCCAAGGAAGTTACTCTATAGCATTATGCAGTATAATAAAATGTTAAAACATTGTAGCTAAAAGCAAAGTTGCATACTTTGAAACGCTTCACAAATAAGATGAATTGACAAATGGATAATATGTGATATAACAAATAGTGCAAAATGTTAATTGTAGAATCTACATGCTAGGTATGCAGGTGTTCATTAGACAATTATTCCAACTTTTCAATATGTCTGAAATTTTCCCCAATACAATGTTGAGTGGGTAAAACAAAGAACAAGTGATGTCAGTAACATCCATGATAAATTGGTATTTGTATAATCCTTGAACTTGGCTCCTACTTCATTAATCTGAGTATTTATGATTTTGATTTTCACAAAAGTTTACTCAGCAGTGCTCAACAACTTGAAAACTATAATACATAGACACTGTTCTCTGGTAACTTCCAGTCTAGAGAAGTCTATTATATACATAGACACAAACCATTATAATACAAGGAGGTAAAATGTTAGCTAAGCACTTTGAATAGCAGGTAGGATTTGATTATGTAGATATGGGAAAAGGAAATCTGAAAAAAAGCAGAAACAGAAAACCCAGTGTACTATAAAACCAATCACGTTTGAAGGGTAAGTTGTATAGATTAGTGCATGTGTGCTAAATTGCTTCAATTGTGTCCCACTCTGCGACCCTATGGACTGTAGCCCACCAGGCTCCTCTGTCCATGGGGTCTTCCCAGCAAGAATACTGGCCATGCCCTCCTCCCAGGGATCTTCCTGACCCAAGGTTCGAACCTGCAGGTTTCTCATGTCTCCTGCATTGGCAGGCAGCTTCTTAATCACTAGCACCACCCGGGAAGCCCCTATACATTAGTAACAGGAAATGAAGCCACTTTTTTGGTAGAGCTAAGTTTCTGAGCAGAATGACAACATTAAAACTTTGTCATTACTGTTATTCTAGTAGAAAGAATTTCAAAACTGCCTCTGGAGGCACTTGAGGGGCTTGGGAAAGAACGAAGACTAGAAAATGCTTATTTCCAGCTGCTTTTTTTCCTTCCTTTCCAATCTAGGTAGCAGGTCCTTATTGTTTCACAGCCTCAAAAGGTATTTGAGTATGTAATGAAAATCGTATTAAAGAACAGCAATGTTGCCCATTCCTTAGCACTTACGAATATAATGGCTTCTATGTGATACAATGGGTTATTTCTAGAGTTACTTGACCATGTAATGGTTTCCTAAGTGCCTTACAGGTTTTTGTCACCTTTGGTTACATTTCGAATGGGCAAATTTACAACATTTAACAATATATTCTGTTCTAGAGCAGTTAAAAGTGAGCATGTGAATTCCGCATTGAAAGTAACAACTCCCAAACCCGCTTCCTGAAGTCCAAGGCCCTACCTTCTCAAAAGGCAAAGAAAATAATATTACCAAACTGTTCTGCAACACCTCATGACCTCAACACTCATGTTACACAAGTGGATTTCTTCAGACCTCTTCTCTGTGACAAAAAAAGGTTCAGTTACCACCTATTGATAATTTTATATAAACTTCAACAACTCCATGAGGTAGGTATATTTACTAAGCCCCTATTTTACAAAAGAGGAAAATCAAGTTCAGAGACGTTAAATTATTCGCCCAAAATGAAAGGGATAATAGACGTGGCTTTCAGAACATGAAAAACCAGTCAGGCAACTATTTTTTCGTTATTGTCAAAGGTGCTTCAGTGTTTCATACACAATCTAGTAATACTTCTAATGACTTTAAGCTGAAAATAAAAAGGTAGCTAAAGAACTAAATGCTAATTGCTCAAGGTCACTTTCATTGTAAAACTCTTCACGTTACTCAAGGTCACCTTCAGTAAAATGAAGTATGGAAATGACTTCTACTTCTCTAATCTAGAGCATTCTCAATACATAACTCTGGTTTCAAATTTTCCCTGTACTTATCTAACTTTTCAGTTCAGTTCAGTCGCTCAGTCATGTCCGACTCTATGCGACCCTATGAATTGCAGCACGGCAGGCCTCCCTGTCCATCACCAACTCCCGGAGTTTACTCAAACTCATGTCCATCAAGTCGGTGATGCCATCCAGCCACTTCATCCTCTGTCGTCCCGTTCTCCTGCCCCCAATCCCTCCCAGCATCAGGGTCTTTTCTACCTTTTGGGTAAGAATAAAAACAGCCACAATTATTCAGTTAATAATCCACAAAGAACATAAATGCTAAAGTGCTACCATTTAGCAGGTAGCAGCATTGCAATGAAACCAGGAACTGGATAAGAAGCTCTTTTGCGGGTAAACTGTATCCCCAAAGCTAAAATTTATGAAATTACTTAAGGAACAAGAAGTATTCACTAAGTGTCCCCCTTGAAATCGTAGGCTACCGAATAATGAAACACAGCAGGGTTATAACTCCAGTAACAGAAAGAGAGCTGGGAAACCAAACAGAAACGCTGTGCGATTAGGCTAATGCTAAGGACATCTTCCCAATTACTTAGGGTGAGGTGGAAGACCGAGCCTTTAGAATTACAAGGTCAGGCTGCAGATAGAAGGAAAGGGCACGAGAGACCACGAGCACAAAAGGATAAAAGTTGGTTGGAAATGATCCGTTCACAATTTTTGCTCACCTCTCAGACGACTTAGTGCGTTTCTGGCCAAGGAAAACATCCTGCGGTTGAACATAAGATGGCTGCAACTACAGCTGCTGGCCTCTATCAACTGGGCGTCTAGTACCCTTGCAGAGTCCTGAAAAACAAAATGGCTCTCGGCTGCGCTCTTCAAAGAGATTTGATGAAATCTCTCGCGAGACCTCCAAAGACCTATAGAATTTGTCCTCTTTACAGCACGCAAATACACACGCCTTTTGGGAAATGTAGTTTCACGCTTTATAAATGCCTTATCAGGGTATTTATTGAACAATGAGAAAATCACTTGCCTTGAAGCCAGGTTTAGGGCTCTTTAGAGGAGAACTGAGACATTAATCTTAGACTAGTCATCAAAGACATCAACTTCAAGACGGTGTTCAGAGGCTTGAGCTTGTATCTCGCTCCACACTAGCCAGTACTTTCTGTTCCTTCCAAACTTCGTTTATTTCTTTGATTTTTTGTTTCCTATTACTACCTACTAATATGTTTAATTTTGAATTTTGGAATGATTTCAAGTTATGAGGAACGTTGCAAGAACAGTAAAAGGAATTCTCAATACATAGAAAAATCTGTAATAAAGCAAATTTAACAAATTGTTGATCATAGAATCTTAGCTGTGTGTGTTCAGAATACAATTCTTTCAATATTTCTGTGTGTTTGGACATTTTCATAATAAAGTATTATCAAAACCGTGTCTCTTATATCTCCTGCATGGCAAGCGGTTGCCACCTTTAGTCTCCTATAAAACTGAAGAGTTCCTCTGCCTTTCTTTGTCTTTCATGGTATTAATTTTTTTCTTAATGTTCATTTCAGTTCAGTCGCTCAGTCGTGTCTGACTCCTTGCGACCCCATGGGCTGCAGCACACCAGGCCTCCTTGTCCATCACCAACTCCCGGAGCTTTCTTAAATTCCTGTCCATTGAGTCGGTGATGCCATCCAACCATCTCATTCTCTGTCATCCCCCTTTCCTGCCTTCAATCTTTCCCAGCATTGGGGTCTTTTCCAATGACTCAGTTCTTTGCATCAGGTGGTCAAAGCATTGGAGTTTCAGCTTCAGCATCAGTCCTTCCAATGAATATTCAAGACTGATTTCCCTTAGGATAGACTGCCTGGATCTCCTTGTAGTCCAAGGGACTCTCAAGAGTCTTCTCCAGCACTACAGTTCAAAAGCAACAATTCTTCACCGCTCAGCTTTCTTTATGGTCCAACTCTCACATGCATACATGACTACTGGAAAAACCATAGCTTTGACTAGGCAGACCTTTGTTGGCAAAGTAATGTCTCTGCTTTTGAATATGCTATCTAGTTTGGTCATAGCTTTTCTTCCAAGGAGAAAGCATCTTTTAATTTCATGACTGCAGTCAGCATGTGCAGTGATTCTGGAGCCCCCCAAAATAAAGTCTCTCACTGTTTCCATTGTTTCTGCATCTATTTTCCATGAAGTGATGGGACTGGATGCCATGATCTTAGTTTTTGAATGTTGAGTTTTAAGCCAGCTTTTTTACTCTTCTCTTTCACTTTCATCAAGAGGCTCTGTAGTACCTCTTCACCTTCACTTTCTGCCATAAGTGAAATGTCATCTGCATATCTGAGGTTACTGATATTTCTCCTGGCAATCTTGATTCTAGCTTGTGCTTCATCCAGCCTGGCATTTCACATGATGTACCCTGGTGGCTCAGATGGTAAAGAAGCTGCCTGCAATGCAGGAGACCCAGGTTCGATCCCTGGGTCAGGAAGATGCCCTGCGGAAGGTAATGGCAGCCCACTCTAGTATTCTTGCCTGGAGAATTCCATGGACAGAGGAGCCTGGTGGGCTACAGTCCATGGGGTTGCAAAGAGTCGGACATGACTGAGCAATACTTACTTACTTACTTACTTACTCTGCATATAAGTTAAATAAGCAGGGTGACAATGTACAGCCTTGTCATACTCCTTTTCCAGTTTGGAACCAGTCTGTTGTTCCATATACATGTTCTAACTGTTGCTTCGTCACTTGCATTTCTCAGGAGGCAGGTAAAGTGATGTGGTATTCCCATCTCTTTAAGAATTTTCCACAGTTTGTTGTGATTTAGTCAAAGGCTTTGGTGTAGTCAATAAAACAGAAGTAGATAACTTTCTGGAACTCTTGCTTTTTCGATGATCCAACGGATGTTGGCAATTTGACCTCTGGTTCTCTGCCTTTTCTAAGTCCAGCTGGAACACCTGGAAGTTCTCAGTTACATACCGCTGAAGCCTCGCTTGAAGGATTTGGAGCATTACTTTGCTAGCATGTGAGATGAGTGCAATTGTATCATAGTTTGAACTTGCTTTGGCATTGCCTTTCTTTGGGATTGGAATGAAAACTGACCTTTTCCAGTTCTGTGGCCACTGCTGAAATTTGCTGGCATATTGAGTGCAGCACTTTAAAAGCATTATTTTCTTACTATATGTAAGCTTATTCTCTCTATTTTACATATGAAGGAAGTGAGTACAGTATCAAGATTAGGTGATTTTTAAGCAACAGAACAGATAATGGACCTTTTGACTATACAAGTTTATGCTCTGTAATATATTTGAAGAGTACAGGCCAGTTATTTTGTAAGAATTCCCTCAACTTTTGTGTACTTGATGTTTTCTTATAATTACTGCTACAGCTAAGTCACTTCAGTCGTGTCCGACTCTGTGCGACCCCATAGATGGCAGCCCACCAGGCTCCTCCGTCCCTGGGATTCTCCAGGCAAAAACACTGGAGTGGGTTGCCATTTCCTTCTCCAATGCATGAAAGTGAAAAGTGAAAGGGAAGTCACTCAGTCATGTCCGACTCTTAGCGACCCAATGGACTGCAGCCTACCAGGCTTCTCCACCCACGGGATTTTCCAGGCAAGAGTACTGGAGTAGGGTGCCATTGCCTTCTCCGTTAGATTCAGTTAAAGCACTTCTAACGGAAATACTACATAACAAGTGTGTTTTTTTAGGGTATCTTATCAGTAAGCCTATATATAATATTAGTTTGTCTCATTTTTAAAATTTTAATTTTCTTTTTTTATTTTTGGCTGTGCTGGATCTTTAATGCTGTGCGTAGGCTTTAGTCTCGGCGAGTGAGGTTGAATGGGAGCTACTCTGTAGTTGTGGTGCACATGCTTCTCATTGTGGTGCCTTCTTTTATTGCAGAGGGCTCTAGGGCACTCAGGTTTCAGTAGTACAGCACTGGCTTAGTTTTCCAGGGGCAAGTAAAATCTTCCCCAAGCAGGGACAGAACCCATGTACTCTGCATTGGTAGGTGGATACTTAACCATTGAATGACCTGGGAGGTCTTTGTCTCATTACTGATAATGCCAACTTTAATCATTTGGTCAAAAGTGTGGCCTCCAAGTTTCTATACTAAAAAGTTACTGTTTCCCTCTTTCTAATTAATAAGTAATATGAAAATACATTGAGACTATGTGTATACTCTATTCTTTATCAAACTTCCACCCATTAGTTTTTGTATTCATCGATGATTTTTCATCGTGGATGAAGCACCATCTGGAATCAAGATTGCTGGGAGAAATATCAATAGCCTCAGATACACAGCTGATACCACCCTTATGGCAGAAAGCAAAGAAGAACTAAAGAGCCTCTTGATGAAAGTGAAAGAGGAGAGTGAAAAATTTGGCTTAAAACTCAACATTTAGAAAACTAAGATCATAGCATCCAGTCCCATTACTTCATGGAAAATAGATGGGGAAACAATGGAAACCATGAGAGACTTTATTTTCTTGGGCTCCAAAATCACTGCAGATGGTGACTGCAGCCTTGAAATTAAAAGATGCTTGCTCCTTGGAAGAAAAGCTATGACTAACTTAGACACAGCATACTAAAAAGCAGAGACATTACTTTGCCAACAAAGGTCTGTCTAGTCAAAGCTATGGTTTTTCCAGTGGTCATGTATGGATGTGAGAGTTGGACTATAAGTTCGATACAGGGTGCAGGATGCTTGGGGCTGGTGCACTGGGATGACCCGGAGGGATGGTGTGGGGGTGGGAGGGGGGTTCGGGATTGGGAACACATGTACACCCGTGGCAGATTCATGTTGATGTGTGGCAAAACCAATACAATATTGTAAAGTAAATAATAATAATAATAAATAATTTAAAAAATCAAAAAAAAAAGAAAGAAAGCTGAGTGCTGAAGAATTGATGCTTTTGAACTGTGGTGTTGGAGAATACTCTTGAGAGTCCCTTGGACTGCAAGGAGATCCAACCAGTCAATCCTAAAGGAAATCAGTCCTGAATATTCTTTGGAAGAACTGATGCTGAAGCTGAAACTCCAATGCTTTGGTCACCCAATGCAAAGAACTAGCTCATTGGAAAAGACCCTGATGCTGGGAAAGATTGAAGACGGGAGGAGAAAGGGTCAACAGAGGATGAGGTGGTTGGATGGCATCACTGACTCGATGGAAATGAGTTTGATCAAGCTTTAGGAATTGGGATGGACAGGGAAGCCTGGCATGCTGCAGTCCACAGGGTCTCAAAGAGTCAGACGTGACTGAGTGATGGAACTGAACTGATGCTTTTTGCCTAAAAGAATTATTAGTATGAAAGTTGCAAAATGATGATTTTTCTAACTCTATCATTTCTTCCGTATTTAACACTAGGTATTCTACTACAAGGAGAAATTTTATCTTCTTCCCTATTTATTTGTTTATTATCAGTTTGGATTCATGGATTCCAAAGGTTATAATCTATTGCTACCATGATTTGTTTTAAGGCTCAATAGTCTCAGATGTAGTCAGTAGGATTCCCTTCTGACTTACATGTCTTATATAAGACATATTGCTTCAAATTGCTTAATCTTGATATTGTGCTCACTTCCTTTATATGTAAAATGCAGAGAATAAGCTTACCTATAGTAAGGCTTATATGTCTTTTTTTTTTTTTTTTTTAGGTCTCCATCATTTTATTTTTTTGAGGACTTCTTTATTTTCTGACATAAGGCTCACCTTGTACTTTCTTTACCCCAGCACTGGAATCTATCTTCCTAAGGAGCCTTGATTTCTTTTAGGGATGGCATTTATCAACCTACACTTGGCATTAGGTTTGCTCATTTGTACTGGAGTGTCATTGCTTCTAGTCATTTCAGTGAATAGAGCTAGAAATATATATTATGAATGATAAATTTATGCAAATACTGCCAATTCTAGTCCAACCCCCAAAAGTTCTTTTTCACTTTTCCTTATTTCATATTTGTATCTCCCTTATTACCATGAGAATCCTAGCTCTCAACGTCAATGTTTTTACATATTACATTATACAAAATATAGTTCCAGAATTGTTATCTACGAAAAACAAATCTACTTAGTAGAGTTTAAGATTTGCTTGTAGTTATTTTTTTTCTTTAGACTAATAGTATATAATCAAAGTAGTGTGTTCATAAATTATTCAGATTAGTTCTATTTTCTTTAGTGCATTTGTTTTTCTTTTGAAATAGAGTTGTGCTCCCTTTTTTCTGTTTTGTATTCAATTTCATTTTTTTACCCCATTCTTACTGATGTCATTTTAAAATGTTTAACTTATTTTTAATTGCGGTAAAATATACATGACATAAAACTTACCCTTTTAACCTTTTTAAAGGATACAGTTCAGTGATATTAAGTACATTCAGATTGTTGTACAACTATCACTAACATTCGTCTCCAGAACTTTTTTCATCTTGCAAAACCACATGATTTGCTCTTATATTTTATTTTAAAACCATTACCATTATTCCAAAAGTCAAAACTATACAAACTGGTATACTTAGAGAAGTGTCATTCCCTTCCTTAACTGTTTCAATCCATTTCCTCCAACTCCTGTAGGAAACCAACTTCATTAGTTTCTGATTTAAGCTTTCTGTGTTTCCTTTTGCGAAAATGGTAAAACATGTATATATTTTCTTATTTCCTCTTCTATTTCATACAAATATAGTGTAATATGTACATACTTTTGCATTGGGCTTCTTCACTTTAACAATAGATCTTGAAAATCCATATCATTTATACAGCTCTTCCTCATTTCTTTTCCTTAGAGTTGTGAAAAACTCCAAGGTATCTATGTTCTATAGTCATTCTCCTACATTTGAACATTTAAGTGGTTTTGATAATATTTCAATTACAGATAGCACTGAAATGAATAATTTTGTTCACATATATCTTATTATTGGAGTAGATACCCAAAAGTGGGATTGCTGAATCAAAGGATAAATGTATTAGATATTGTTAAGTTATCCTCCATTTTGCATAGCTACCAGCGATGTTTGAGGGTGCCTGTTTCCTCATAGATTCAATAACAGCACGTATCGAATTTTTGCCAAAATGGTAGTTGAGATTTCTCTGTGTTCATTAAAACCTTAATTTTTTATTTGTTAAATTTACATGCAGTAAATTTCACTTTTTTTAGTGTAATATTCTGAGTTTTGACAAATGCAAACAGTATGTAACCACTCCAACAATTAAGGAGAGAAACGTTGCACCCTCACAAAAAAAATCTCCTTGTGTGGCCCTTTTGTAGTCAATCCCTTCCGCACCTCCAGTCCCTGATAGCTACTGATCTGTTCACTTTCTAGAATGTCACATAAATGGAATGATATGGTATATCCAACTGTTTTTTGTATTTTTCATATTATTAATGTCTCTTAATGTTTTAATTTCTTTTCACCTCTCTATATCAAATCAAATCTCTTCAGAACCAGCTCTTTTCCCTTTCATGCCTATCTCTTTGTCTCTCTAGCTTAATGAAATTATTTTCCTCTGTGTGTGTGTGTGTGTGTGTGTGTCCCACCAGGGCCTAAGAGAATGGTCATATGATATTCCAAAGCATGAAAATAAATCCAAATTATGGGCGATTGATTTTGTTGCTGCTTTTCCTCTTGAATATATTATTCTTCTTCAATAAAAAATCCCAGTTTTATAACTCACTATGATACCCACATAGTGGAGAAGGAAATGGCAACCCACTCCAGTATTCTTGCCTGGAGAATCCCATGGACTGAGGAGTTTGGTGGGCTACAGTCCACGAGTCGCAAAGAGTCAGACACAACTGAGTGACTTCACTATGATACACACAAGAGCTTTTAGAAGAAACACCCAAAAAAGATGTCCTTTTCATTATAGGGGACTGGAATGCAAAAGTAGGAAGTCAAGAAACACCTGGAGTAACAGGCAAATTTGGCCTTGGAATACAGAATGAAGCAGGGCAAAGGCTAATAGAATTTTGCCAAGAGAATGCACTGGTCATAGCAAACACCCTCTTCCAACAACACAAGAGAAGACTCTACACATGGACATCACCAGATGGTCAACACCAAAATCAGATTGATTATATTCTTTGCAGCCAAAGATGGAGAAGCTCTATACAGTCAGCAAAAACAAGACGGGGAGCTGACTGTGGCTCAGATCATGAGCTCCTTACTGCCAAATTCAGACTTAAATTGAAGAAAGTTGGGAAAACCACTAGACCATTCAGGTATAACCTAAATCAAATCCCTTATGATTATACAGTGAAAGTCAGAAATAGACTTAAGGGACCAGATCTGATAGAGTGCCTGATGACCTATGGATGGAGGTTCGTGACATTGTAGAGGAGACAGGGATGGAGACCATCCCGATGGAAAAGAAATGCAAAAAAGCAAAATGGCTGTGTGGGGAGGCCTTACAAATAGCTGTGAAAAGAAGAGAAAGTGAAGTCGCTCAGTCATGTCCGACTCTTTGCAACCCGTGGACTGTAGCTCACCAAGCTCCTCCGTCCATGGGATTCTCCAGGCAAGAATACTGGACTGGGTTGCCATTTCCTTCTCCAGAAAAGAAGAGAAGTGAAAAGCAAAGGAGAAAAGGAAAGATATATGCATCTGAATGCAGAGTTCCAAAGAATAGCAAGAAAAGATAAGAAAGCCTTCCTCAGTGATCAATGCAAAGAAATAAAGGAAAACAACAGACTGGGAAAAACTAGAGATCTCTTCAAGAAAATTAGAGATACCAAGGGAACATTTCATGCAAAGATGGGCTCGATAAAGGACAGAAATGGTCTGGACCTAACAGAAGCAGAAGATATTAAGAAGAGGTGGCAAGAATACACAGAAGAACTGTACAAAAAAGGTCTTCACAACCAAGATAATCACGGTGGTATCCTCACTCACCTAGAGCCAGACATCCTGGAATGTGAAGTCAAGTGGGCCTTAGGAAGCATCACTACAAACAAGTGGAGGTGATGGCATTCCAGTTGAGCTGTTTCAAATCCTAACAGATGATGCTGTGAAAGTGCTGCACTCAATATGCCAGCACATTTGGAAAACTCAGCAGTGGCCACAAGCTGGGAAAAGGTCAGTTTTCATTCCCATCCCAAAGAAAGGCATGCCAAAGAATGCTCAAACTACTGCACAATTGCACTCATCTCACATGCTAGTAAAGTAATGCTCAAAATTCTCCAAGCTAGGCTTCTGCAATACATGAACCATGAACTTCCAGATGTTCAAGCTGGTTTTAGAAAAGGCAGAGGAACCAGAGATCAAATTGCCAACATCTGCTGGATCATGGATAAAGCAAGAGAGTTCCAGAAAAACATCCATTTCTGCTTTATTGACTATGCCAAAGCCTTTGACTGTGTGGATCACAATAAACTGTGGAAAATTCTGAAAGAGATGGGAATATCAGACCACCTGACCTGCCTCTTGAGAAACTTATATGCAGGTCAGGAAGCAACAGTTAGAACTGAACATGGAACAACAGACTGGTTTCAAATAGGAAAAGGAATATGACAAGGCTGTATATTATCACCCTGCTTATTTAACTTATTTGCAGACTACATCATGAGAAACGCTGGGCTGGAAGAAGCACAAACTGGAATCAAGATTGCCAGGACAGATATCAATAACCTCAGATAGGCAGATGACACCACCCTTATGGCAGAAAGTGAAGAGGAACTAAAAAGCCTCTTGATGAAACTGAGAGAGGAGAGTGAAAAAGTTGGCTTAAAGCTCAACATTCAGAAAACGAAGATCATGGCATCTGGTCCCATCACTTCATGGGAAATCGATGGGAAAACAGTGTCAGACTTTATTTTGGGGGGCTCCCAAATCACTGCAGATGGTGACTGCAGCCATGAAATTAAAAGACACTTACTCCTTGGAAGAAAAGTTATGACCAACCTACATAGCATATTGAAAAGCAGAGACATTACTTTGCCAACAAAGGTCAGTCTAGTTGAGGCTATGGTTTTTGCAGTTGGTCATGTATGGATGTGGGAGTTGGATTGTAAAGAAAGCTGAGCGCCGAAGAATTGATGCTTTTGAACTGTGGTGTTGGAAAAGACTCTTGAGAGTCCCTTGGATTGCAAGGAGATCCAACCAGTCCATTCTGAAGGAGATCAGCCCTGGGTGTTCTTTGGAAGGACTGATGCTAAAGCTGAAACTCCAGTACTTTGGCCACCTCATGCAAAGAGTTGACTCACTGGAAAAGACAATGCTGGGAGGGATTGGGTGTCAGGAAGAAAAGGGGATGACAGAGGATGAGATGGCTGGATGGCATCATGGACTCGATGGAAGTGAGTCTGAGTGAACTCGGCGAGTTGGTGATAGACAGGGAGGCCTGGCGTGCTGCGATTCACGGGGTCGCAAAGAGTCGGACACGACTGAGCAATTGAACTGAACTGAACTGATGATAAACAGAACTGGGACAAATAAAGGGAAAGTTCTGCTATGTAGGATTTTTGTTATTTTTTAGAAAAGGGATTTGGATATTTAAGACAACCGATTATGAAACAGAAACTTAAAAAAGACCTAAGTGCTTTCTTACACCCTTAGTGTGGCATCCACCCCTCAAAGAAACTAATGACAAGTAAAAAAAAAAAAAAAAAAAAACAACTTTGCTGTCTATAATCAAATTTAAATTTGCTGTCTTAAATCAAATTTAAGTCCTTGTTGGTGCACGACTCATACATCTAAAAGATTGCCATGAATAAGCACTTTAGAAAATAACTTTTGACATGTGCTCTGTTCAGCACACGTGGCACCATCTAAAAAAAATTCTCCTTCAGCAATATTGTTTTTCCTGTCTTGCCTTTTTTACCTTTTTTGGATTTGAAACACTTTGGAGGCCAAACGACAGGCTTGGGATAGGTCTTATCAGTTATATGGCTAGGCAAAATTTTTTTACAATAGTACACGAAAGAGGTGGGTTTCTTTTTTTGAAATTAATTTAGTTTTTTATTTACTTGGCGAAGCCGAAGCCTTTGTGTCTTCCTTCCTGGGCTGGGGGAGGGGGAAGGGGTATAGCGGTGGTGGTGGAAGGGGCGGGGATGTCGGGCACTTTCTCTGGTTGAGCGGAGAAGCTACTCTCTAAATGCGATGCCGGTTTTCTCGTTATGATGGCCTCTGTTGCTCTGGAGCACGGACCCTAGGGCCCGCTGGCTCAGTAGTTGTGGCCTGGGGCTTAGCTGCCCTCGCAGCATGTGGAATATTCCCAGACGGGGTAAGATCAAACCATGTCCCCTGCATTGGCAGGCGATTTCTTAAGCATTGGACCACCAGTGAAGCCCGGTCGATTTCAAAGACTTCTAAAAAAATCTGAGGAGAAAATATCCTGTTTTAGTAACCTTAGACCATCTCCAACACTGAAAAACCGCAATGCTTCATAACTGCGCAGGCGCGTTTAAAGAGCCTACACCCGCCATCTTTACGTTTAACGAAAGGGGTGGGCCATCATCCCTAGCGGACCAATGTAAAACCTCCAGATTATCGTTTTTGTATTGGCTAACGGAGACCAATTAGAAGTGAGCCGTCTTTTAGCGGGCGTTTGGCAGTACAGCGTCGTGACGTTTTGTGAGGGGACTACCGACAGGGCTGAGCTGGGCCAATGAGAAGGGGAAAGTGGGCTGGTTTGCCTGTTCTCACGCCCAACCAACCCTCAGACCCAGCCCTAGGAAAGTTTCCCTTCTAGGCGGGAGAGAAGGCGAACATGGCAGCGCGTTGGTGGCGTTGGTGTGTGTCTGCAGTCATGGCGGTGGCACTGCTGCTCGTTTTCGGGGTTCCCTCAGCCTCTGCCCAGAGAAAGAAGGAGGTGAGGACGCTGTTTCCAGCAACACGGGCTTTTCCGAGCGAGAGGGGCTTGAGAGAATCTGTTTTTTTCTTCCCGATCCCTTTCCCCGTCAGTTCTGTGTCTTTGGTGGCTTCAGTTCTGCCGTTTTTAGAATTGTGGGGTTCGCAAGAGAAGAAACCGTAACACTTTTTCTTCTGGGATTGTCGAGTCTGATAGTGATGCGGAGTAGGTGACAGCCTGGCTTCTGTAGGCCTGTAGATAAACAAAACGAGTTTTGACACTTCTTTGAATATGGGCCCCATCAGGTGGTGGAGGGAAGTTCGACTTTAGGTTCAAGGGGTAGAATATCTGACTCTGCTGTCAATAGATGTAACTTCTTTTAGACATGTAGAACTATATTATATAGCATTTTTCACTTCAGGAATGAGAGGATTAAACAGAAGAGCGGAGCTATGCCAAGTTTATTTCATTGTCCAAAAAATTGATTGAAAGCAATTTCAGTTCAGTTGCTCAGTCCTGTCCGAATCTTTGTGACCCCATGGACTGTAGCACGCCAGGCTTCCCTGTCCATCACCAACTCCCGGAGCTTACTCAAACTCATGTTCATAGATTTGGTGATGCTATCCAACTATCTCATCCTTTGTCGTCCCCTTCTCCTCCTGCCTTCAATCTTTCCCAGCATCAGGATTTTTTCCATTGAGTCAGTTCTTCGCATCAGGTGGCCAAAGTATTGGAGTTTCAGCTTTAGCGTCAGTCCTTCCAATATTCAGGACTGATTTGCTTTAGGATGGACTGGTTGGATCTCCTTGCCGTCCAAGGGACTCTCAAGAGTCTTCTCCAAAACCACAGTTCAAAAGCATCAATTCTTCTGGGCTCAGCTTTCTTTATTTACCGGAGTGAAGTTCTTAACCCATTTTCAACCATTTACCAAATATCAAGCGTGCCAGCCATTGTTCTGGGAACTTAGTATACATAAGTGAACAAAACTAAGGTCCCTCCTTGTGGAATTTACTGGCTTTGACAAGTGGAGGATATACAATGTTCTTTACTCACTGTTAAGCAATCCAAGGTGAGGATTTTTAACATTATTGTTTTGAAACATTTGTGACTTAGAGCCGTTTGCTCTTAAGAGCTTTACAAATTACTGGCAATTGTTTATGCGCTCTAATTTTATAAATGAGGAAACCTAAGTCCTAAGCTTACACGATTAACCGTTGAAGAACGAAGACTAAGATCTTTGGTTAGTCTTATGCTATTTCCTGTACATTTTGCGCTTCCTTTTGTACACAATACCTGTGTGTTCGTGCCTCCTAAGTCGCTTTAGTCGTGTCTGACTCTTTGTGACCCCATGGACTGTAGCCCACCAGGCTCCTCTGTCCGTGGAATTCTCCAGGCAGGAATACTGGAGTGGGTTGCCATGCCCTCCTCCAGGGGGTCTTCCCCACCCAGGTATTGGACCCCTCATCTAACATGCACTTTAAAAATGCTATTTTATCGGCTCAGATGCTTGTCAACTTGAGCTGAATTTTAAAAGAACCTGCCTTCTCTGTTGCTGAATATTTGTCCTATTCCATAAAAAAAGGTAGCATATTAAAACGAGTTACTTATTAGATTGGCAAAAAGTGAAGTTAAACATATACAGTATACAAAGTGTACAAAATGAGCAAGCACCTATACTGGAACTAGAAATCGATGGGCTTTTTAAGGAGGATTCCAAGTTATTTTTTACATGGAAAACAAGATGTAGAGCAATACAGAGTTTTATATTCTGGAGACCTTTTATGTTAAAAAAAAACAACTACAAGTTAGGTATACATAGAAAGAAACCTTTGTAAGAATATAGAACAGTGACTACCTCTGGATATTTGGGATTGTTCATTAGGGGAAGACTTTAACTTTTTGCCTTGTATGCTGGTATTGTCTAAACTTCTACAACCGCCACTTACCCTTTTTAAGTAAAAAAGTGTAGATTTTTAATAACTAGTATTTCTACTAATTAAATTATTTATTCATTTAACCTCTCACTAAACTAGCAGGGGATAAAGTACTTTTAAAAGGGATCAGCAATGAATTGTGCACTTTAAAATTGTTAACACAGTAGATTTTATATTATGTGAATTTTATCTCAATAAAATACTTTAAGGAATCAGATTCCAACTCCCCTCTCACCATGCCCACTGTTTAAGACTGTTATGCTCTTGCAAATTTATTGCCATAACTGTCTAACTGATCATCCTTGAACTCATCCTTCATAGTGTTGCCAGAGATGGTAAGGAGGAAACCTGAAAACCAGAAGGTTAAAAAAATGTATTTTGCAAAGTATAAAAGAACTTACATAATCTGTTTCTTCGCAGACTCATCTCAATTCAAGCTCCTCCCTATACTGGCTGCAAGTCATGTGGGATCTTAGTTCCCTGACCAGGGATCAAACCTGGGCCCCATGAGTGAAAGCACTGAATCCAAACCTATGGGCTGCCAGGGAATTCCCTGGGAAAGAGTCAATGCATGAAGCATACCGAAACATTAAAAAATGGTCTTAATAATGCTAGGATGGCAGATAAAGTTTTCCCTCCATTTACTCCGTTTTCAAAATATTGTGTAAAATTTTAAAGAGCCTATATGTTAATGCAATCCAGGTGATCTTTAGCCAGTTACTCTGAGTCTCATTTTCCTTAAAGTAGAATGGGAAAATGCCTATTTCTTTTCATATTGTGAAAATTAAAGGAGATGGGGCCTGTAAAATGCCAAATATATCTGGCATGTAGACAACATTAGATGAATATTATAAAATAAAATTGTGTTTCTCTGCCGTATACATTTTTTAGAAATTTATTTGGCTGTGTTGGGTCTTAGTTGTGGCCTGTGGGATCTCCATTGTGTTATGTGGGATCTTTCATTGAGGCAAATGGACTCTCTAGTTGTGGACTCTCTAGCTGGCTCAGTAGTTGTGGCACATGGGGCCAGTTGCTCCACAGCATGTAGGGTCTTAGTTCCCCAACCAGGGATTGAACCCACATCCCCTCCATTGCAAGGTGTACTCTTAGTCACTGGACCACCGGGGAAATCCCAATATAAAATATTTTTCAATTGATCTTTTTGTGTCAAGATTTTATGAAGATTATTCAGAAAATAAAATTATCTGCATATTTTGACAAGTCAGGCAATACTGAAAAAACTTCTATATTCTCTGACATTGCTTTGAGAACTGATACATAAAAATGTCACATGCACAAAACCCCAGCAATTACTTAGAAAATATACTGCAATTTCTTATATTCCTAAAAGATTCATCATACTTGATTATTACTAACAGAATTAGAGATATTAATTGACTTCCTGTTAGCGGGATTATTTTGTGGCCATACTAATTTACGTGTTTCAAGAGGAGAGAAAGACTTTAAGCTTATTACTTAACTTTGTTGGTATTATATTTTGATTGTGAATATTATCAGTCTTCTTTTTGTTTTATTTGAGTACTTGAAAGTAATGTACTCCGAGAAGGGGAGAAATAAATCTAGTGTTTTTTCATAGTAAACTTGAATAAATATATCCAGTGCACATTTTAAAACTGGATGGATATATTTTCTCAAATGTTTTTTTTTTTAAACAATTAGTGGAAAAAGTATTTGAAATAAAGTTGGTTCCAAATCAATTATTACTTTGAGTTGCTGAGTCAGTTGATAAATCTCTTACCTTCATGTACTATCATCCTTGGAAAGTGTGTTTCTTACTAATAACTTTAAAGGATTAAAAGGTAAGTAGAAGGACCTGAAGGGTGCAGGTGACATTTTAACTGTTTACGTTTTAAACATATATATGTGTGTGTATATATATATTTTTTTCTTTTCTTTTTCTTTTTTTGCTGTACTGAGTCTTCGTTGCTGCTTGGACTTTTTCTCAAGTTGTGGAGAGTGGGGGCTACTCTCTAGTTGTGGTGTGTGGGCTTGTCATTGCAGTGGCTTCTCTTTATAGAGCACAGGCTCTAGGGTGCACAGGCTTCAGTAGTTGTGGCAAGTGGACTCAGTAGTTACAGCTCCCGGACTCTAGAGCACAAGCTCGATAACTGTGGTGCACAGGCTTAGGTGCTCCCTGGCATGTGGGATCTTACCAGACCAGAGATCAAACCCATGCCTCCTGCATTGGCAGGGTGGATTTTTTACCACTGAGCCACTAGGAAATCCCCTTAACCCTTTACTTTTGATTATTATGACTTTGTAAGATAAAGGAATATCTAGAGAGTGAT
This sequence comes from Oryx dammah, assembly GCF_014754425.2. Taxonomy (NCBI): domain Eukaryota; kingdom Metazoa; phylum Chordata; class Mammalia; order Artiodactyla; family Bovidae; genus Oryx; species Oryx dammah. The sequence goes on from NW_024070207.1 coordinate 67,383,421, forward strand.
TAGTGGGACTTAATGTAGAGGCTATAGGAAAATGAAACTTTTGTTTCTGAGCCATAGCCTTCAGAAACAAAGGGCTCTTAACAATGGATGAGAAGCACCGCTAAATAAGAAGTTTCTTCATTACTAGAGATTTACTCCAATGAAGAAAACTTTTAACTCAAATATTAAGAAAAGAGAAATTATTTTATAAAATCAGAAAAGACGAGAGGAGTAGTAAAAGAAGTGTCTAGGAATTATTAAGGCATTATATGTGTTATACTTGAGTTATCTTGAATATATCACATTCTTCAACCATTTCAGAAACGTGGAGGTTTATTTTTAGGAATGGTGTATTTTTTCCTGTTGTTTATAACTTAAATTGCTTAATGCTTATTTAATTTCTGTATATAATTGCATAGAAATTATATAACATGGAATCCTTGCTCATAATAATTTTTTAAATATAAATTTATTTATTTTAATTGGAGGCTAATTACAGGCTAAATTCTTTTAGCCTGTAAAAGAATTTCTCTTTTCTTTACAATATTGTAGTGGTTTTGCCATACATCAACATGAATCTGCCATGGGTGTACATGTGTTCCCCATCATGAAACCCCCTCCCACCTCCCTCCCCATCCCATCCCTCGGGGTCATGCCAGTGCACCAGCCCTGAGCACCCTGTATCATGCATCGAACCTGGACTGGTGATTCATTTCACATATGATAATAAACATGTTTCAATGCCATTCTCCCAAATCATCCCACCCTCACCCTCTCCCACAGAGTCCAAAAGACTGTTCTATACATCTGTGTCTCTTTGCTGTCTCGCATATAGGGTTATCGTTACCATCTTTCTAAATTCCATATGTATGCGTTAGTATACTGTATTGGTGTTTTTCTTTCTGGCTTACTTCACTCTGTATAATTGGCTCCAGTTTTATCCACCTCATTAGAACTGATTCAAATGTATTCTTTTCAATGGGCTGAGTAATATTCCATTGTGTATATGTACCACAGCTTTCTTATCCATTCATCTGCTGATAGACATCTAGGTTGCTTCCATGTCCTGTCTATTATAAACAGTGCTGTGATGAACACTGGGGTACATGTGTCTTTGAATTCTGGTTTCCTTGGTGTGTATTCCCAGTAGTGGGATTGCTGGGTCATATGGCAATTCTATTTCCAGTTTTTTAAGGAATCTCCACACTGTTCTCCATAATGGCTGTACCAGCTTGCATTCCCACCAACAGTGTAAGAGGGTTCCCTTTTCTCCACACCCTCTCCAGCATTTATTGCTTGTAGACTTTTGGATAGAGGCCATTCTGACCAGCGTGAGATGGTACCTCATTGTGGTTTTGATTTGCATTTTTCTGATAATGAGAGATGTTGAGCATCTTTTCATGTGTTTGTTAGTCATCCGTATGTCTTCTTTGGAGAAATGTCTATTTAGTTCTTTGGCCCATTTTTTGATTGGGTCGCTTATTTTTCTGGAATTGAGCTGCAGGAGTTGCTTGTATATTTTTGAGATTAGTTGTTTGTCAGTTGCTTCATTTGCTATTATTTTCTCCCATTCTGAAGGCTGTCTTTTCTTCAACTTGCTTATAGTTTCCTTTGTTGTGCAGAAGCTTTTAACTTTAATTAGGTCCCATTTGTTTATTTTTGCTTTTATTGCCAATATTCTGGGAGGTGGGTCATAGAGGATCCTGCTGTGATTTATGTCAGAGAGTGTTTTGCCTATGTTTTCCTCTAGGAGTTTTATAGTTTCTGGTCTTATGTTTAGATTTTCAATCCATTTTGAGTGTGTTTTAGTGTATGGTGTTAGAAAGTGTTCTAGTTTGAGTCTTTTACAGGTGGTTGACCAGTTTTCCCAGCACCACTGGGAAAGAGATTGTTAAAGAGATTGTCTTCTCTCCATTGTATATTCTTGCCTCCTTTGTCAAAGATAAGGTGTCCATAGGTGCATGGATTTATCTCTGGGCTTTCTATTTTGTTCCATTGATCTATATTTCTGTCTTTGTGCCAGTACCATACTGTCTTGATGACTTGCTCATAAGAATTAAAATGTAGAACAGCAGTATTGAAACTTGAGTGCATACAAAATCACTTTGGGTTTATGTTAAAACTCCATATTCTTGGAATCCACCAGAAGCTTAAGAACCGCCCCTTCCCCCAGAAAGAAAATGGGAAATCACAGCCTTGATTAAAGACTTAAAGGCATCAGAGATGGTAAGTGATGTAGTATCTCAGCCCTTAATGCCAGTTAAAAAAAAAAAGACTAACAGGAACTGAAGTCTTATAGCAGCTTATTACCAGCTGATTGCAACTGTTGCTCCCAGACATTGTGACTGCAACTAAAGTGATTACATAGTCTGATGACAGGTGCTATACAGTCTTAGACATCACTAACACCTTCTTGTGCCATCTTACTGACATGTGAGGATCAAGGTCTGTTCATATTCAGGTAGCAAGGCTACCTGACCTGTTTATAGTCTCCCCTGCGAGTACCAAAGCTCTTCTGCCATTTGCTACTAGTTGGTGAGTCAGGATTTAGCATAAGTTCCTCTCCCTTTCCATGTTTAAAGCGTTCACTATATGGATGATGCCTTGTTGGCAAATAAAAGCCTCAGTTTCAGTGACTGATGGTGGTGTTATCTTACCCTAGAGGTAGCCAGGAGCAGTAACTGATAAACCCGACAAAATTCAGGGACCTGCTCACCAAGCAGTTTCTTAGAAGTAAGTGAATGGATTTATAACACTCAATTCATATTGGGTTCATGGAAAAACATCTGTGTTTTTGGCCCACCAAACCAGACAGGAAACCCAGCATGTTATTGGACAGACAGTATGTCTTACTCAGGCATGCTGCTAGGTCTTTTATATCAGCTAACCTGCTAATCAGCATCCTTTGAGTGGAGTTTATGTAGATCTACTGAATCAGATTTACTGGAGGATGAAACTTGAAATCTGCACTTTTAATAGGCTTCTTTACATTAGCCACACTTTGAGAAACACAGGCCTAGAAATTTTATTATCGATCGTGCTAAGGGCTTGCTCCAGGAAGTTTTTACTTACTTTTACTACCAAATCTTTCTTTTATGTTGTGTTCTGATCAGTAATTAATACAAATATTTTTGAATATATAATAAAATTATAAAAGCTTGAGTTGAGCTGTTAAAATCCTTTTCAGTTTAGAACAATGTTTCTCAATGAGGGAGTGAAGAATTTTACTTCCCAAGGATTACCTGGCAATGTATGGAGACATTTTTGGTTGGTGGTAGCTGGTGATGTTACAGACATCCAACAGGTAGAGGTCAGGGATGCTGCTTAGTAAGCAATGTGCCAGACAGCTCCCCACAACAATTACCTGGTCCAACATGTTAGTAAAGCGGTTATTGCTTGATTTAGAATGATCTGTTTGAATCCTAGCTTTGTGTCTTACTAACTGTGACACTTTGTCCAAGTTACTTAACCTCTCTGATCCTGTTTACTCAACATTTAAATGAAATAAAAATAGAGTATTTAACCTCATTGTGTTGTTGTAGGGATTTGTAACCCCATAGATTGTAGCCCCCCAGGCTCCTCTGTCCATGGAATTCTCCAGGCAAGAATACTGGAGTGGTGGGTAGCCATTCCCTTCTCCAGAAGATCTTCCCAACCTAGGGATGGAATCTGGGTCTCCTGCATAGCAAGCAGATTCTTTACTTGTCTGAGCCACCAGGGAAGCCTCCCATTGAATTGAATATTCATTCTGTAAGAAGAGAAGTTGCTGCCTGTCACATACATGGAAGGCATTCCAAATAGTAGCTTCTATTTTCTCAATAAAACCAATTCAAGATGGGCTTACCATCTTGAGACATATTAAAATTTTAAAGGTTAGATCATTGTGAATAAGGATTATAACTTTTAATTATCATGCTCCGAGCTATGTTTATGTACTTTTTTTTGTAAAAGTTTAAAACTAGTTCATATATTGTTGTGATCTGTCTTCAGTTCATTTGTCAAAAATGAACTCAGAAAGTAATTAATTGCCTCTGTATTAAGCAGTGTTTTGAGGTGATAATCCCATTTTGTTGTTGTTGTTGTTGTTCAGTCGATGAGTTATGTCTGACTCTTTGGGAACCCATGGACTGCAGCATGCCAGGCTCCTCTGTCCTCCACTATCTCCCACAGTTTGCTCAAATTCATGTTGGTTGAGTCGGTGATGCTATCTAACCATCTTATCCTCTGTTGCCCTCTTTTCCTTTTGCCTTCAATCTTTCCCAGAATCAGGATCTCTTCCAGTGAGTAGGCTCTTTGCATCAGTTGGCAAAAGTATTGGAGTTTCAGCTTTGGCACCAGTCCTTCCAATGAATATTCAGGACTGATTTCCTTTAGGATTGACTGGTTTGATCTCCTTGCAGTCCAAGGATTCTCAAGAGTCTTCTCCAGCACCACAGTTCAAAAGCATCAATTCTTTGGCACTTGGCCTTATGGACCAACTCTCACAACCATACACGACTACTGGAAAAAAAACATAGCTTTGACCAGATGGACCTTTTTGGCAAAGTGATGTCTCTGCTTCTTAATACTGTCTAGGTTTTTCGTAATCTTCTTTCTAAGGAGCAAGCATCTTTTAATTTCATGGTGGCAATCACCATCTGCAGTGATTTGAGAGCCGAAGAAAATAAAATCTGTCACTGCCTCCACTTTTCCCCTTCTATTTGCCATGAAGTGATGGGACCAGATGCCATGATCTTAATTTTTTGAATGTTGAGTTCAAGGCAGCTTTTTCACTATTCTTTTACCCTCATCAAGAGGCTCTTTGGTTCATCTTTGTTTTCTGCCATTAGGGTGTTATCATCTGCATATCTGAGGTTGCTGATATTTCTCCTGGCAGTCTTGATTACAGCTTGTGATTAATCTAGTCCAGCATTTGGCATGATATATTCTGCATGTAACTTAAGTAAGCAGGGTGACAATATTCAGCCTTGACAAACTCCTTTTTCAATTTTGAAATAGTCAGTTTTTCCATGTCTGGTTCTAACTGTTGCTTCTTGACCGGCATACAGGTTTCTCGGGAGACATAAGGTGGTTTGGTATTCCTATCTCTTGAAGAATTTTCCACAGTTTGTTATGATATGATCCATACAGTCAAAGGCTTTAGTGTAGTCAGTGAAGCAGAACTAGATGTTTTTCTGGAATTCCTTTGCTTTCTCTATGATCCAATGAATGTTGGCAATTTGATCTCTGGTTCCTGTGTCTTTTTAAACCTAGCTTACATCTGGAAGTTTTCGGTTCACCTACTGTTGAAGCCTAGCTTGAACGATTTTGAGTATTACCTTGCTAGCATGTGAAATGAGTGCAATTGTATGCTAGTTGGAACATTCTTTGGCATTGTCCTTCTTTGGGATTAGAATGAAAACTGACCTTTTCCAGTCCTGTGGCCACTGATGAGTTTCCCAAATTTGCTGACATATTGAGTGTAGCACTTTCACAGGATCATCTTTTAGGATTTGAAATAGCTCAGCTGGAATTCCATCACCTCCACTAGCTTTGTTTGTACTAATTCTTCCTAAGGCCCACGTGACTTCACACTCCAGGTTGTCCATCTCCAGGTGAGTGACCACACCATCATGGTTATCTGGGTCATTAAGACCTTTCTTGTGTAGTTCTTCAGAGTTTTAAAGTGTTTGTAATTCCTTTGAACTAATCTCTTCTACTTGGTAAGTTACTTAGGAATTGTATGGCCAGATATCTGATCTCTCCAGTTATAAACAGAAAGAGGGATATCACAAAATTTTACACAGACCTATTTGAGATTTTGTTTAACAAGACTCCACCTGTTTATCACTAATTCAAAGCACATTTATTTGTTTTATTGGAATGATCATGTATTTATATGACTGAATAGAGATAGACTATATGAAACTATATCTGCTGTTGCTTTACTTTTTCTTTTCTAAAATAGCTCCAAATAGAATCTGTAGTTAAAGTTAATAAAATAGCCAAGTTATGTTTCAATTTGCTGGTAACTGTCAAATTTAATTTGAAATATAAAGAAATTGATGACTGCTTTAGAATATTGAATGTGTATTTTTAAACTGTGAACTAATATTGTTCTCTCAGCTAAGAGGATCATTAATTCTATATCAAATAACAATTCATTTGTTTTGAAAAACTGAGTTTAATCTATGCAGCCTTATTTTAAATCAAATATTCTGTTCTTGACAATTTTTCGTAACTAATTCTATTGTTGAACTAGACTCCACCACTTGTTCCTTATCCTGTCTGCCTTCTGTTTCACTTTCTTCTACTGTCTTTACCACTAACCTGTTTCCTTTTTTAAAAAAATTTAAGTATAGTCGATTTACAATGTTGTGTTTTAGGTGTACAGCAAATTCCTAATTTATCCCTCCCTCACAGCCTGTTTCCTTGGTATCATTCATTGTTCAACAAGTCTTGTTAATTATTTGTTATACCAGTCTTTTGAGAGTGTATATATTTCTCTGTGGGCTTGTTAAAGACTATATTCATTTTTCCACATGTGACATATTCATTTTGAGACTCCTACTGGAATTATCTTTTATCTGCTACCAAACTATTTTCATTAAAATTTATTTATTTATTTTTACTGTACTGGGTCTTCTCTAGTTGTGACAAGTGGGGATTACTTTCTCATTGTGGTATACAGGCTTCTCATTGCCCTGACTTCTCTTATGGAGCATGAACTCTAGGGTGCATAGTTTTCACTAGTTGTGGTGCATGGGTTTGCCCCATGGCATATGGAATCTTCCTGGACCAGGGGTCAAATTCAACTTGTGTCCCCTGCATGGGCAGGCAAATTTTTAACCACTGGACCGTCAGGGAAGTCCCAGCTGCAAAACTATCTTTCTATGCTATCTTTCTCTATTGTTCATAAACGTGTACTCAGGAAATAAATACTTTTTTCAGTATTGGTTGAATTCAGACATGCTTTAAAGGTCAGTCCAGTTGCTTACTTGTGTCCAATTCTTTGTGACCCCATGGACTGTAGCACACCAGGCTTCCCTGTCCATCACCAACTCCCAGAGCTTTCTCAAACTCATGTCCATCAAGTCAGTGATGCCATCTAACCCATCTCATTCTCTGTCATCCCCTTCTCCTCCTGCCTTCAATTATTCCCAGCATCAGGGTCCTTTCTGATGAGTCAGTTCTTCACATCAGGTGGCCAAAGTATTGGAGCTTCAGCTTCAGCATCTGTCCTTCCAATGAACATTCAGAACTGATTTCCTTTAGGATGGACTGGTTTTATCTCCTTGCAGCCCAAGGGACTCTCAAGAGTCTTCTCCAACACCACAGTTCAAAAGCATCAATTCTTCAGCGTTCAGCTTTCTTTATGGTCTAACTCTCACATGCATACATGACAACTCGAAAAACCATAGCTTTGACTAGATGGACCTCTGTCGGCAAAGTAATGTCTCTGCTTTTTAATATGCTGAAGTGACTTAGCAGGCATACAGTGATATCTGTCTTTCAAAGAGTGCTGTTTCTCTATTAGATTCCTGATCTACTTTCAAAGTGAAAAGGCACATCCTAACATCTGTTCTTTGATGATTGAGTTTAATGGGAAGGAATTGTTTTTACAGTTTGAATGCCAGTGCCCTGGCCAAAGTTTAGTGTAAATAATGGGAAATGTAATTGGTCAGATGCTTCTGAATAGTGCACCACTCCACGATTTACCAACCATTAACAAACATACCCCTGTCTTGTAAAGAACAAAACCATCAATTAGCATTAACCTTGCACTGAGATTCTTGTCTTCTGCACTTCTTTTTTATCTTTTCCCTTCTTAATACTTTTGCAAAGTTTGAACATAAAGGTAGAGGTGAGAGGAATGATAAATGAATATGATTGCATTTATTTCAAACTGAAATTCTCATTGACTAACCATGCTTCTTTTCCATTGCCTCATGATGACTAACTTATAAAAAGAAACAAACAAAATTTAGCTCTTTCTTTGTATGGACATACATTTTCATTTCTCTGAGATGTATGTTTGGGAATGCAGTTGCTGGATTATATGGTTAGTTCCCTGATAGCTCTGTTGGTAAAGAATCCACCTGCAATGCAGGAGACCCTGGTTCGATTCCTGGGTTGGGAAGTTCCTCTGGAGAAGGCATAGGCTACCCACTCCAGTTTTCTTGGGCTTCCCTTGTGGCTCAGTTGGTAAAGAATCCATCTGCAATGCAGGAGACCTGGGTTCGATCCCTGGGTTGGGATGATCCCATGGAGAAGGAAATGGCTACCCACTCCAGTATTCTGGCCTGGAAAAATCCATGGATTGTATAGTCCATGGGGTCGCAAAGAGTCGGACACGACTGAGCGACTTTCACTTTCACAGGTCACTTGCTTAATTTTTTAAAGAAACTGCCAAACTCTTTTTCAAAGACTCTACCATGGTATATTCCTACCACCAATGTAGGAGAGGCCCAGTTTCTCTGCATCCTTGCCAGCATTTGGTATTGTGACTATATTTTATTTTCGCCACAGATATGTATTGATGGCTCATTGTGCCCTTAATTTGCATTTCAGTAATGACTGATGTTGAACATCTTTTTGTGTGTTTATTTGTCATCTGTAGATCATCTTTGATGAAGTCTCTTGATGTCTTGTCTATTTTGTTTGTTTTTCTGAATTTTGATGGTTTTAAAATATATTCAAACTACTAATCTGTTTTAGGTGTGTAGTTTCAAAATATTTTCTCCCACTCTATAGCTTGTCTTCATATCCTCCTTACAGGGTCTTTCACAGAGCAAAAGTTTTTAATTTTGATGAGGTCGTTTATCTTTGTTTTTTCTTTTTTGAATCATGCTTTTGTTGTCAGCTTAAGAGCTCTTTGCCTACTCATTGATCCTGAATATTTTCTCCTAATTTTTAATACTTTTCATTTTTACATTTAATTTTGTGATCCATTTTTAAACTAATTTTGTATAAGGTGTGAAGTTCTGTTTGAGGTTCTTACTTTTGACTATGGATATCCAGTTGTTTCAGTACTGTTTATTGAAAAGGCTGGGTTGATCTTGCACCTTTGGCTATAATTGTGTAGGTCTATTTCAAGGTCTTATTTCTGTTCCATTGATCTATGTATCTATCCTTTTATCAGTATCACCCTGCCTTGCTACTGAAGCTGAATAATAAGCCTTAAAATTAGATAGAGTAGCTCTTCCCACTTGCTTTGGAATCATTGGCCAATGAAAATTTTTATGATTTTATCTTATTTTATTTATTAGGAAATAAGTCATGCACATAAAAATGTAGTATATGTTTAAATCTCATCATGAAATAATATAATTTTAAGAATAATAATCATCATCAGGCCCAAGTACAAAATTTAATTTTTAGTTCTCTTATATTTTTTATGTACCTCTGCTTATTAGCTTGGTTTTCAGTTGCCTAGTTAAAAAAAACTTTAAATTCCAAGTTGAGAGTATTAATGGCATTCTTTATCTTTTTTTTAGATGGTGTTGTCTGAAAAGGTTAGTCAACTGATGGAATGGACCAATAAAAGGCCTGTAATAAGAATGAATGGAGACAAGTTCCGTCGCCTTGTTAAAGCCCCACCGAGAAACTACTCCGTTATTGTCATGTTCACTGCTCTCCAACTTCATAGACAATGTGTCGTGTGCAAGTATGAACTTTAAACTACACTTTAAAAATTAAAAAACTCGAAAGATTTTACCCATTTTTCAATCCCAGAAGAATGAGTTTAGTTCAGTGGGTACATAAACAATGAATGTGTATACCTTACTTAGTGTGTCTGTAGTAATACATAATGTGCTGTGCTTAGTTGCTAAGTCATGTCCAGCTCTTTGTGACCCCATGAATTGCAGCCCATCAGGCTCCCCTGTCCATGGGGATTCTCCAGGCAAGAATACTGGAGTGGGTTGCCATCCCCTTCTCTCTAACATATAATAGTACTACTCTTTTATAGTCTTTTTTTTTAAGGTTTTGTTTATTTATTCATTTTGGCTGCACTGGGTCTTCATTGCAGCACGCCAGCTTTTCTCTATTTGTGGTGTGCAGGCTTGGTAGCCCTGAAGCATGTAGCATCTTAGTTCCTTGACCAGGGATTGAACCTGCCTCCCCTGCATTGGACGGGAGATTCTCAAGCACTGGACCACCAGGGAAGTCCCCAGTCTTTGTCCATATTAGTGGGGGAGGGACAAAAAGCAAGGAAAAAGTATCATGGTAACGATCATAGAAATAACAGAAAATCTAAAAATCATAAATTGATATCAACTTCTATAAATGCATGTCGACAGCATTGATGTAGTACTTTTGTGCTCTTGTTTTATGACAACAGTCCCAGAAGTTACGTAAAACAAATCTTTCATTTTTGGAAGAAACAGTTTCCAGTGTCTTAAATGCTATACTGAAAGCTAGAGATATTTATTAATGCAATAATGGTGACTGCATCCAAAATTTGGAATTACAGGAGAACTTTTTAAGAAAAAGATTCATGATGTAGAGGTATTTCTTTTTTTCTAGATTATTTTGTAGTAATTTTAAACCTTAGAAATGCAGTCTAATCTCACTTAAACTTTCATCAAACAATGCTTAGTTGATTTGATTTTACTATTTCTGAATGCTTTTAGGAAAAAAGGTATTTCTCTCAACAAAGACATTATAGATAATTAAAAATAGTGGATACTAAAAAATAAAATAGCTTTTGCTTTTTGTTATTCATTTACTTATATTTTTAGATCATATGTGTGGCCTGGGAAATCACCTTAAAGAAATTATACAGCTACCCTGTGAAAAACTAGTAAAATCTTGAGAGGTTTTTCCAAATTCTGATAGCCTGAGCCCATGTGAAGGAATAGACAGCCTTCTTTCAGAATAATGTGTTAACGCTTCCCCAAGCCTTTATAACACTTCTTAAAAGATTTCCTCCCCAGAGGTAGGAGATAGGCCAGATATTTGGTCGCAGAGTGCTGTTCTTTTTCAGGCATGGGATTATGCTGAATATAAATTGAAAATAGGTAGAAGAAGGAAAAAGAATAGTATTAACTATGAATAAACTTAAACTCTGCAATTACTCATAATTCAGTCAGTTTACTCGTTGGCAATCATGAGTATACAAAAATGTCAGAAAACAAAGTCCTTCATAATTATGCATTAAATGCAAATTAATGGAATTCTTAATGTTTTTAATAGTATCTTTTTACAAGACCAAATTTTAAATTAGCTCACATTTTCCTAAATTCATTCAAATAACTAAAATTAAGTAACAGTAATTAGTATAACACTATGTAGTTGGTGCTCTTAGGATGAGAAGTATAAGAGTGCTTGATCCCAGAGTGCTGTTCACTCTTATCATCTGGCTAGGGAAATGAGTTCCACATATGAAAATTTAGCTGTCAGTATGAGACAGTTTATGATTAAGTACTAAATGAACTGTGTACATAATAAATGCTATAAAATTTCAGGAAGGACATAACAGGAATGGTTAGGTTTGGCCTAATAGAGAAGGTAGGACTTGTACTAGGGCTAGACAGATCAGATTTACATGGTGGTAGGATATTCTGTTTAGAAGTAATGATCTGTGGAAAGGTACAGAGATAGGAGTAAAGTGCTGGAATTAAGAGATCCTGTTTGAGATTGAGTAATACCAACCTAGACAGAGGCATTAGAAGGCAGAGAGGTTACTTTGCTAACAAAGATCCATTTAGTCAAGGCTATGGTTTTTCCAGTAGTCATGTGTGGATGTGAGAGTTGGACCATAAAGAAAGCTGAGCACCAAAGAATTGATGCTTTTGAACTGTGGTGTTGGAGAAGACTCTTGAGAGTCCCTTGGACTGCAAGGAGATCCAACCAGTCCATCCTAAAGGAAATCAGTCCTGAATATTCACTGGAAGGACTGATGCTGAAGCTGAAGCTCCAATACTTTGGCCACCTGATGCAAAGGACTGAGTCATTTGAAAAGACCCTGATGCTGGGAAAGATTGAAGGTGGGAGGAGAAGGGGATGACAGAAGGTGAGATGGTTGTATGGCATCACTGACTCAATGGACATGAATTTGAGTCAACTCCGGGAGTTGGTGATGGACAGGAATGCCTAGTGTGCTGCAGTCCATGGGGTCGCAAAGAGTTGGACATGACTGAGCAACTGAACTGACTGAAGGTTGTGTAAAAGCTAGATGAATTATTTGGAAATAGATAATAAAGAACCTTGAATAACCAGTGAAAGAGCTTGGAGATTGTGTTCTGAAAGTAATAAAAAAGCACCAATGGTTTCTGAGAAGAGGAAGAGTATCAAGAAAGTAGTTATTTAGAAAGATTGACATATATTGCAGTGCTTAAGGATTGGAGGAGGAGAAAGTAAAGAATTTTAATATTCAAATGTCAGATATTAAAGATCTAACTTTAGGTGACAGCAATGAAAATAAATGTGGAGGGATAGAATTAAAAGATAATCACACCCTGGAGAAGGAAATGGCTATGCACTCTGATATCTTGCCTGGGAAATCTCATGGACAGCGGAGCCTGGCAGGCTACAGTCCATGGAGTCGCAAAGAGTCAGACATGACTTAGCGACTAAAACAACAAACAACAATTGGAAACTGTAGAATAAACTTTAAGGTTTATTTCACAATCATGTAAATTCCATTTTGAGGGGGAAAGCTATTTTCTTATCTATTAGAATTCGGTGAAAATATTTTTTCTTATACTGTTACTCATCTCTTCACTTAATCTAATATTATGATTCCTATTTACACTCCTTAATCTTGCAGTTAACTTGTAACTGTCATTGCCTGTTGTTAGTGTTACCATATTTATGAAGTGAAAATGTATGATACTATTAAATTCAAATTTAAGATAAACCAAAAAAAGATAATCACAGATGAAAAAATGTCAGATCTTAGAATTAAAAGCATATGGGAAATCAGGGAAAAGTAAAATATAGCTTGAGCTTTCAACTGATCTCAATTCTTTGTCTTTGAACTCTTAGAAGTAATTTAGCCTATTAAAAATTGTAGCTAGATTTTTTCCAGTGAATTTAGAAGGAGCTTTTTGATAAGAAACAGGCACAAAGTATGAAGCAGAGTCAGATAATCACTAGTTCTTGTTGAAATCCCCAACTCTTGATATAAGATTTCTCTTATGCCAAAACAGTGGCAATGTTTTCCAAGGTTTGTCCTAACCCTATCAACAGAGCCTGACTTTCACTAGATTGTTTTTAAAAATATTTTATATGTTATCTTTACAAATCCAATTGCATCCAGGCAAGCTGATGAAGAATTCCAGATCCTTGCAAACTCCTGGCGATATTCCAGTGCATTTACCAACAGGATATTTTTTGCTATGGTGGATTTTGATGAAGGCTCTGATGTATTTCAGATGGTAAGTTATTTGGTTATTCTGTTAAATAGAAATAGGAAAACTATATATAATGTGGAATACCTCTTTTTCAATGGCTGCAAGAAGTTAAATAGGACTTGTCTTGTGTAAGATCTACAGTAGTTAGTGAAATAAAGGCTGAACTTAAGCTAAACATGAAATATGGTGGTAAATACTAACTTATTAGAATATGGAAATTGGGTAGAAATCATGTAAACTTACATATATATATTTTTTTCGTGGTAAAATATAATAAAAAATGTACCACTTTGTTTTTAAGTGAACAATTTATCAAGTAACTTTTTGATTCAGAACAAGAATCCCACTATTGTGTAATAGTGGCAAAAATACACAGAAGAACTGTCCAAAAAAGACCTTCACAACCTGGATAATCACGATGGGGTGATCACTCATCTAGAGCCAGACATCCTGGAATGTGAAGTCAAGTGGGCCTTAGAAAGTATCACTATGAACAAAGCTAGTGGAGGTAATGGCATTTCTGTTGAGCTATTTCAGATCCTGAAAGATGATGCTGTGAAAGTGCTGCACTCAATATGCCAGCACATTTGGAAAACTCAGCAGTGGCCACAGGACTGGAAAAGGTCAGTTTTCATTCCAATCCCAAAGAAAGGCAATGCCAAAGAATGCTCAAACTACCGCACAATTGCACTCATCTCACACGCTAGTAAAGTAATACTCAAAATTCTCCAAGCCAGGCTTCAGCAATACGTGAACCGTGAACTTCCTGATGTTCAAGCTGGTTTTAGAAAAAGCAGAGGAACCAGAGATCAAATTGCCAACATCCTCTGGATCATGGAAAAGGCAAGAGAGTTCCAGAAAAACATCTATTTCTGCTTTATTGACTATGCCAAAGCCTTTGACTGTGTGGATCACAATAAACTGTGGAAAATTCTGAAAGAGATGGGAATACCAGACCACCTGACCTGCCTCTTGAGAAATCTGTATGCAGGCCAGGAAGCAACAGTTAGAACTGGACATGGAACAACAGACTGGTTCCAGATAGGAAAAGGAGTACGTCAAGGCTGTATAAGGACACCCGAAGAACGTAACTTATTTGCAGACTACATCATGAGAAACGCTGGACTGGAAGAAACACAAGCTGGAATCAAGATTGCCAGGAGAAATATCAATAACCTCAGATATGCAGATGACATCACCCTTATGGCAGAAAGTGAAGAGGAACTAAAAAACCTCTTGATGCAAGTGAAAGAGGAGAGTGAAAAAGTTGGCTTAAAGCTCAACATTCAGAAAACGAAGATCATGGCATCCGGTCCCATCACTTCATGGGAAATAGATGGGGAAACAGTGGAAAGAGTGTCAGACTTTATCTTTTTGGGCTCCAAAATCACTGCAGATGGTGATTGCAGCCATGAAATTAAAAGACACTTACTCCTTGGAAGGAAAGCTATGATCAACCTAGATAGCATATTCAAAAGCAGAGACATTACTTTGCCGACTAAGGTCCGTCTAGTCAAGGCTATGGTTTTTCCTGTGGTCATGTATAGATGTGAGAGTTGGACTGTGAAGAAGGCTGAGCGCCGAAGAATTGATGCTTTTGAACTGTGGTGTTGGAGAAGACTCTTGAGAGTCCCTTGGACTGCAAGGAGATCTAACCAGTCCATTCTGAAGGAGATCAGCCCTGGGTGTTCTTTGGAAGGAATGATGCTAAAGCTGAAACTGCAGTACTTTGGCCACCTCATGTGAAGAGTTGACTCACTGGAAAAGACTTTGATGCTGGGAGGGATTGGGGGCAGGAGGAGAAGGGGACGACAGAGGATGAGATGGCTGGATGGCATCACTGACTCGATGGACGTGAATCTGAGTGAATTCCGGGAGTTGGTGATGGACAGGGAGGCCTGGCGTTCTACGATTCATGCGGTCGCAAAGAGTCGGACATGACTGAGCGACTGAACTGACTGATAGTGTAATACTGTAGTTCTTGGTAAGAGCTAGGTACTTGCCTTTAACTTCTTGTGGCTTGTCTTAGTGAAAAGGGTCCTTCTTGTTCAACACTTACCTTTTTCCTGTGCCCTATATCCCATACCACTGGCTCTATCAATCATGACCTCTCTTACCTGTGTTTTTTTAAATTAAAACTATTCTTTGAGGAGCTTATGGTTCACAGCAAAATTGAGAGGTAGATACAAAGGTTTCATGTTATGTCTTAGGCCCCTGCACATGAATAGCCTCTCCATTATCAACATTCCCCCACCAGAATGGTATGTTGTTACAGTTGGTGAACCTCCATTAACACATCATAATCACCCAATGTGCATAGGTTATATAGTAGTTCACTCTTGGTCTTGTACATTCTGCTGATTTGGACAAATGTATAGTGAGATGTATCCATCAATATGTATTCATAAATAGTATTTTCACTGCCCTAAAATTCTCTGTACTCTACTAATTCCTCCCTCCACACTAACCCTTGGTAATCACTGATATTTTAGCTGTCTCCACAGTTTTGCCTTTTCCAGAATGTCATATACTTGGAATCATACAGTATGTAGACTTTTCAGATTGACTTCTTTCACTTAGTAATATGAATGTAAAGTTCCTCCATGTATTTTCATGGCTTGATAGCGCATTTCTTTTAAGAGCTAAATAATATCCCATTGTCTGGATATACCAGATTTTGTTTATTCATTCATGTACTGAAGAAATCTTGGTTGCTTCCAAGTTTTAGCAGTTATGAATAAAACTGTTATAAACACCTGTATGCAGGTTTTTATGTAGACACAAGTTTTAACTCCTTTGCATAAATACCAAGGAGCACAGTTGCTGGATCATATAGTATATTAAGGGCTTCCCTTGTAGCTCAGTTGGTAAAGAATCTGCCTGCAATGCAGGAGACCTGAGTTCAATTCCTGGAGAAGGAAACGGCGACCCACTCCACTATTCTTGCCTGGAGAATCCCCTGGACAGGGGAGCCTGGCAGGTTACATACAATCTATGGGGTCACAAGAGTCAGACATGACTGAGCAACTAAGCACAGCACACACATAGTATGTTAAGTTTTGTAAGAAACTTCCAGACCATCTTCCAAATTGGGTGTACCATTTTGCATTCCCAAGTGCTGTGAACGAAAGTTCCTGTTGCTCCACTTCCTCATTAGCACTTGGTGTTATCAGTGTTCTGCATTTTGACCTTTCTAATTCCCAGGTAGCTGAGGTAGCTCATGCAGGAAACGTGGGTTTGATTCTTGGGTCAGGAAGATCCCCTGAAGAAGGGAATGACAACCCATTCTAGTATTCTTGCCTGGGAAATCCCAGGGACAGTGGAGCCAGACAGGCTGCAGTCCATGAGATCGCAAAGTTGGACACGACTTAGCAACTAAAACAACAACAGTTGTATAGCAGTATCTCATTGTTGTAATCTGCATTTCTTTGATGACATATAATGTGGAGTATCTTTTCAACTGCTCATTTGCCATCTGTGTATCTTTGGTGAAATGTCTGTTAAGGTCTTAGGCCTATTGTTTATTTATTTATTTTTGGCTATGTTGGGTTTTCATTGCTAAACATGGACTTTCTCCAGTTGCAGTGCTTGAGGGCTATTCTCTAGTTGTGGTGTACAGGCTTCTTATTTGCAGTGGCTCCTGTTTTTGTAAAGCATGGAATCTAAGGCACTCAGGCTTCTGTAGTTGTGGTTGGAGGGCCCCAGAATGCAGGCTCAGTAGTTGTGGTGCACAGGGTTTATTCTTCCATGACATGTGGAATCTTTTTGGACCTGGCATTGAACCTCTGTCCCCTGCTTTGGCAGACAGATTCTTTACCACTGGACCACCAGGTGTCCCCCATTTTAAAAATTGGATTGTTTGATCTCCTTGTTGAGTTTTAAGCCTATGCCTTGTCATCTCAATCTCTTACTTTTTGTCTTTTGCACAGCAAAAGCTTGTAAATTTAATGAAGTACAACTTATCAGTTTTTTCTGTCATACATTGTGTCTTTGATGTTGTATCTAAAAAATCATCACTATATCTGACGTCATCTAGATTTTCTACTATGTTATCTCTTAGGAGCTTTATGTTTTGTCTTTTACTAAGGCCTTTGATCCATTTTGAGTTATTTTCTTTTTTCTGTTCTTGACCATGCTTTGCAGCATGTGGGATCTTATTCCCCAACCAGGGATTCAACCCATGTCTCCTGCATTGGAAGTGCAGAGTCCTAACCACTGGACTGCCAGGAAAGTCCCATTTTGAGTTATTTTTTGTGAACAGGATAAGGTCTGTGTCTAGGTTTTGTGGGGTTTTTTGGTCTGTTTTTTTTTTTTTTTTTTTTTGCTCATGGATATCTAGTTAACACCATTTGTTAAAACTATACTTTCTCCATGTAATTGCTTTTTCTCTTTTGTTGACAATCAGATGACTATATGTGGTTCTACTTCTGGGCTTTTTATTCTGTTCCTTTGGATACCACACTGTTTTGATTGTTGTTGTTCAGTTGCTAAGTCAAGTCGCACTCTTTGCGACCCCATGAACTGCAGCACACCAGGCTTCCCTGTCTTCACTGTCTCCTGGAGTTTGCTCATTTCTGTCATTCATTTCACTTATATATAGGTACATACGCACATACAGTTGAATACATTGCTGCTATTATTTTGAACGAACTGTTAAGTGTTAGTTAATTAAGAATAAGAAAAACAAGTTTTTATTTTACCTTCACTTATTCCCTCTTAATTAAGAATAAGAAAAACAAGTTTTTATTTTACCTTCACTTATTCCCTTTTCAGTCCCTTTCTTTCTTTATGTAGATTCAAGTTTCCAACCTACCTTATTTCCCTTCACTCTAAAGAACTTCTTTTAACATTTATTGCAAGGGATTCCCTCAAGCTTTGTTTGTCTGAAAGTCTTTATTTCTCCTTCACTTTTTGGGGGAAGAAGTTTATTTTTTAAATTTTTAACTGTGCTAGGTCTTCATTGCAGCGCACAGGCTCTTTGTTGGGGTGTGCAGGCTTTCTCCAGTCACAGTGTGAGACGGCTTCTCTAGTTGTGGCACATGGGCTTTAGAGTGTACAGGTTCAGTAGTTGCTGCACACAGGCTTAGTTGCCCCGCAGCATGTGGGATCTTAGTTTCCCGACTAGGGATTGAACCTGGATCCCATGCATTGGAACGTGGATTCTTAATCACTGGCCCACCAGGGAAGTCCCTCTCTTTCACTTTTGAAGAATAATTTCACAGAGTATTTTTTTCTCTCAACACTTCAACTATTTCACTCTACTTTCTTCCTGTTTGCATGGTTTCTGAAAAGAAGTTGGATGTAATTCTTATCTCTCTTACTTTATGGGTAAAGCATTTTATTCCTCTGACTTCTTTAAGACTTTTTTCTTTATCTCTGATTTCTTTGAGTTAAATTATATGCACGTGTATAATGTTATTGGCATTTATCCACTACTTATTCTTAGAGCTTTCTGAATCTGTGATTTAGAGTCTGATGTTACTTTGGGAAATTTCTCAGTCATTAATATTTCTTCTGTTCCTTTCTCTTTCTTCTGGTATTCCCATTATGTATATGTTACACCTTTTGTATACCCACAGTCCCTGGATATTCTGTTTTGTTTTTGTCTTTGTTTTCTTTACTTTTCAGTTTTAAAGGATTCTATTGATAGCTCCTCTAGCTCAGAGATTCCTCAGCCATGTCCTGTATACTGAGTCCATCAAAGGCATTCTTCATTTCTGTTACAGTGGTTTTCATCTCTGCTATTTCTTTTTGGTTCTTTTTAGGATTTCTATCTCTCATGTTATTCATCTATTTTTGCTTGCTGTCTACTTTATCCTTCAGCCCTAGAGTTGCTTGACAGTCCTTCTTAGAGTATACTTACTTATGGACAGAGCCAGTATCTTGTAGCTATTAGTGCTAAGCACATAATAGATGTTCAAGTAAATGTCAAACAAATGGCTTAATGTTCCATTTTACGGTATGTTACTGTGCTAGTCATATTCTAGTCTCACATAGTGCCATAAATCAAAATCGGTGTATTCATAAAACATGCTGCAACCTAAAAGAGGAGTGCATTTAGGCTTTTTTAGACCAAAGGAAACAGTTTTTAGAGTTTAAGAAATTGCTTTCTCATTCTCTACTATTCAAGCAAGGATTGTTTTGGAAATTAAAAATTGTAATTTCATTTATTTTACCAAGATACACATAAAGTTTTCTTCTACATCAAACACCTTTTAATATCAATGTCCATTTTAGAGCTATATTTAGAGTTAGTGGTATAAGGATGGTAGTGTGTCCATCTGTGGAATAAATTCAAATCTTTCTCCAAAGAATATTGTTATATGCCACAGCATACAAAAGCCATGCATGGATAAAAAGTGATAAGCTACCAAAAACCGTACATCTTATTTTGGCTCTTTAACATCTAAGGATTGTCAAAGCCTATAAGATTTAAAAATAAATTTTAATTGTGAGAAAATATGTGTGTGTGCATGCTAAGTTGCTTTAGTCATGTGTGGCTCTTTGTGATCCTATGGACTATAGCCATCAGGCTCCTCTGTCCACGGGATTCTCCAGGCAAGAATACTGGAGTGGGTTGCCATGTCCTCCAGGGGATCTTCCCAACCCAGAGATTGAACCTGCATCTCTTGTATCTCTGGTATTGGCAGGCAGGTTCTTTACCACTAGTGCTGAAATGTACTATCTTAACCATTCTTGAATGTAGTTCAGTAGTATTTAGTACATTCACATTTCTGTATAACCAGTCTCCAGAACTCTTTTCACCTTGTACAATGAAACTGAAACTCTTTACACATCAAATAACTCTTTATTCCCTTTCCCCCCAGCCCTTGGAAACTATCATTCTGCTTTCTATCTCAGTGAATTTGACTGATGTCAGTACCTCATATAAGTGGAATCATACATACTTGTCTTTTTGTGACTGTCTTATTTCACTTAGTGTACTGTCCGCGAAGTTGATCCATGTTGTTGCATGCATCCAAATTGTCTTGCTTTTGGGACTTCCCTAATGTGTCTCAGGTACTTCCCCAGTGGCTAAGACTCCACGCCCCCAACGCAGGGAGACTGAGTTTGATCCCTGGTTGGTAAAGTAGATCTCACATGCCACAACTAAAACCCAGAGCAGCCAAATAAATAAATAAATATTTAAAAAATTTTTTTCCTTGCTTTGAAAGGCTGAATAATGTTGCATTGTATGCATATACCACATTTTATTTATTCATTCATCTGTTGATGGACACTTGGATTGCTTCCACCTTTTAGCTATTGTGAATAATGCTGCTATCAACATAGGTATGCAGATATCTCAAGACCCTGCTTTTAGTTCTTTTAGATTTAAACCCACAAGTGGAATTACTAGATCATATGGTAGTTCTATTTTTCATTTTTTTAGTAACATTCATATTGTTTTCCATAGCAGCTGCACCATTTTGCATTATTTTCTATTTTTTGATAGTAGTTATCCTAATGAGTGTGAGATGGTGTCTCATTGTGGTTTTGATTTGTAATTCTTTAATGATTAGATGTAGAATATCTTTTCATGTGCTTGTTGGCAATTTGTATATCTTTTTTGAGAAATGTCTATCCATATCTGTTGCCCAATTTAAAAAGATTATTTGTTTATTTTTAGTTATGATGGGTCTTCATTGCTTTGTGTGGGCTTTCTCTAGTTGCAGTGAATGGGGCCTACTCTTTGTTGTGATGTGTGGATTTCTCATTGTGGTGCTTCTCATTGCAGAGCACAGGCTCTAGGCACATGGGCTTTAGTAGTTGTAGCACATGGGCTCAGTAGTTGTGGCTCCGAGGTTCTAGAGCACTGGCTCAATAGTTTTGGCTCATGGGCTTAGTTGCTCCGTGGCATGTGGAACTTCCCATATCAGGAATCAAACCTGTGTTCCCTGCATTACAAGGCAAATTCTTATCTACTGTGCCACCAGGGAAGTCCCTTTGTCCAACTTTTATTTTCCTGTGCCCAATTTTTAATAAATGTGTTTTTTAGTTGTAGTTCTTTATGTTGTCTCAATATTAGCCCCTTATCAGATATATTATTTTTTTCCCATTGCTTTTTCACTGTTTATTGTGTCTATAGACTACAAAATACTTTTAAAGAGCTGATTTGGTGTAAAGATGTTATACTAGTAATCATGGAAATACAAACTATAATAATGGTGTTATTATATAAATTATATAGTATATAAATGTTGTTATATAATTATATGTATTATATAAGTTAAATTATATATATTATATATATTATATACATTATTACAATATTTACCCATTAGATCAACTTTTGGCAAGAACGTAAGGAAACATACCTTCCTGTGTTGCTGGGTAGGAGTGTAAATTGGTACAGACACTTTTGAAGGCATGTTGGCTCTATCCATCTTCATTTAAAATGTTTCTGCTCTATGAACTAATTATTCCATTTCTAGAGAAACATTCTCACATATATACAGGAAAATATGTACATGACTATTTATTAAAACATCCTTTTTAATTGGGAAAAAAGGAAAAACCTAAATTGCCAACAATAGCATAATTACTTAATAAACTATGAGAGCATACATATATATGTGTATATATATGTATGTATACCAACCTCAACATATATATATATAAATGTGCTGTGCTTAGTCACACAGTTGTGTCCAACTCTTTGTGACCCCATGGACTGTAGCCCTCCAGGCTCCTCTGTCCATGGGGATTCTCCAGGCAAGAATGTTGGAATGGGTTGCCATGCCCTCCTCCAGGGGATCTTCCCAACCCAGGGATTGAACCCAGGTCTCCTGCATTGCAGGCGGATCCTTTTGCCATCCATATTATATGGGGCTTCCCTGGTGTGTGTGTGTGTGTATATATATATATATATACACACACACACTGTTATGGATAGATCTCAAACATGGTTGAATAAAAAAAGCAAAATGAAATGTAGAATATTTCAGTTAATGTGATACCATTTTTGTTAAATAAGGCAGACACAAAACATTATATTTTCTGCTGGTATATACACATGTATGTGAATAAATTCAGAAAGGTCTATAAATGGTAATAGTGGCTGGCAGAATGAACTGGAGTTGGTCCGTATAACCCTGTAATTTTTTGTTTTTAATTTCATACAGGAAATGGATTTCATATATTACATAGGTCTTTTATACACATATGTATATATGTATATTTTAAATCCAAAGGTGGTATAGTAGTCTCCGCTTATCCACAGGGGATACATTCTAAGACTCTGAAACTGCAAATAGTACTGAACCCTATATGTAACTATATTTTTTCCTATACATACATATGTACATACCTACCTATGATAAAGTTTAACTTATAAATTAAGCACAGGAAGTGTAGCAATAATAATAACAAAATAGAAGAATTAAAACAATATATGCTCAGATGGTAAAGAAGGTGCTTGCACTGCAAGAGACCCAGGTTTCATCCCTTGGTTGGGAAAATCCCCTGGAGAAGGGAATGACAACCTACTCCAGTATTATTCTTGCCTGGGAAATCCCAAGGACAGAGGAGCGTGATGGTCTACAGTCCATGGGGTCGTAAAGAGTCTGGATGACTGAGCGACTAACAGATTCACTGTAATGAAAATTATGTGAGTGTGGTCTCTCTCACAATATCTTATTATACAAATTTATCTTTTCTATCTTGATTAAGCACATATCACTTACCGTAATTTTTGCAGTGGAACAGCAAAGTTAGCAGATCACGAAGATAGCAACCTCAGCAAGTGATTTTTTTTCTGTCCTTATTGAGAGCTTTCACCTTTCCACTTAAAGGAAGCATATGGCTTCTCTTTGGCATATCTCATTGCCAGCATCACTACTCCTGTGTTTTGGGGCATTATTAAGTAAAATAAGGGTTACTTGAGTACAAGCATTGTGATATCACAACAGTTGATCTGTAAACCAAGACAGCTACTAAGTGACTAATGGGTGGGATATGCTGGACAAAGGGATCATTCACATCCTGGGTAAGATGGTGAGAGATTTCATCACACTCCTCAGAATGGCTGCAATTTAAAATTTTTGAATTGTTTATTTCTGGAATTCTCCACTTAGTATTTTCAGACTGCAGTTGACCACGGATAACTTAAACTTTAGAAAGTGAAACTGTGGACAAGTGGGGACCACCATATAAATAAACAACTATTGAAGAGTTTGGCCTAAAATTTGAGAAGCACTTTGGCG
This sequence comes from Oryx dammah, assembly GCF_014754425.2. Lineage (NCBI taxonomy): Eukaryota > Metazoa > Chordata > Mammalia > Artiodactyla > Bovidae > Oryx > Oryx dammah. Next base: position 67,406,942 of record NW_024070207.1, read on the forward strand.
GCATGAACACTATTCAGGTCTTAGTTTTGTGGACTCAAACTGAATTTTTAACAGCGTAGCCAGAATTTATCTAGCTCTGCAGACTTTGTGTACACTCGCCAAACCATAAAAATCCATGGACATTGGTAACCAAAGAGCTAATTTTTAAATTCACTAATTCAGCATCTTTTACTGCCAAGAAGGCCAAACTAATCATATACCTAATCGGTATACCCTCTCCCCTTATAGGAAAGTTTAAAAAAAACTACTTTTAGAAGGGTTACTCTTAAGTATAGAATCAAAGCAAGGGAGTGGGTTATTTTATTGGTTGATGTCTTTAAAGTGAAAGTGAAGTCGCTCAGTCATGTCCAACTCTTTGCGACCCTGTGGACTGTAGCCTACCAGGCTCCTCATCCATGACATTCCCCAGGCAAGAGTACTGGAGTGGGTTGCCATTTCCTTCTTCAGGGGATCTTCCCAACCCCGGAATTGAACCTGGGTCTCCCACATTGGAGGCAGACGCTTTAACCTCTGAGCCACCAGGGAAGCCCAAAATATTTCTTTGAGCCCCTTTTTGTTGGGGGGGTGGCAAGAATACTGGAGTGGGTTGCCATTCCCTTCTCCAGGAGATCTTCCCGATCCAGGGATTGAACCTGGGTCTCCCACACTGTAGGCAGACGCTTTACCATCTGAGCCACCAGGGAAGTCTTTAAGTTATAGTTATTTTATACAAGCCAATCTCTGTTAAAGGGTTACCTGCTGAGGGTACCTGAATGCTTGCATCTGTTGGTGACCATCTTTTCCCTGGACTTAACATTTTCTATTTTCTGCAAGTATTATCACATCAGGAAAGATACAATGCAAATGAGTAGGTCATAGATTCTTTACCTTAGCAATTCCAGTGTTATCTTAAGAATACTATGGTCTCATGACAGAGAAATGTTATGCTTATCACTAAATACTTATGAACCTTTTAGAATTGACTATTTCTGCCGATTGGTTACCATTTTGTATTGGTTTTCCCTACAATAGAGTACTCTCTTACCTGATCTTCTTTCCTCTACATTGAGAATGTGCTCTATTTGAAGCTTACCTAAGCTGCTGCTGCTGCTGCTAAGTCACTTTAGTGGTGTCCAACTCTGGGCAACTCCCTAGATGGCAGCCCACCAGGCTCCCCCCGTCCCTGGGATTCTCCAGGCAAGAACACTGGAATGGGTTGCCATTTCCTTCTCCAATGCATGAAAATGAAAAGTGAAAGTGAAGTTGCTCAGTCATGTCCAACTCTTTGTGACCCCACCAACTGCAGCCTACCAGGCTTCTCTGTCCATGGGATTTTCCAGGCAAGAGTACTGGAGTGGGGTGCCATTGCCTTCTCCTATTACCTAAGCTACATGAGACAATTTTAGTTCTCATAAATATATTCTTTTTTTGCATAATCTCTGAACAGATTAAAGTAATTGTGGTATGGGAAATTTTCCATTTTAAAGGTTTCTTAGCTAGGAATTTATATTTTGTCAGTAAAGTGTACTAGTTAAGGTCACAAGCAGCCTTGGGTTTGACTCTTGGATCACTTACCACTTTCCTTAGATGAATCACTTAACCCACCTAAACCTGGGCTTATTTGTCTTTGTAAAATGCCTAAATTTCAAGATATTTGCTGTTAAGATTATTTTTTTGGTAATTTGTATTCTCATGGACTACTTTTTATTCAGCTAAACATGAATTCAGCTCCAACTTTCATCAACTTTCCTGCAAAAGGAAAGCCCAAGCGGGGTGATACATATGAGTTGCAGGTGCGTGGATTTTCAGCTGAGCAGATTGCCCGGTGGATTGCTGACAGAACTGATGTCAATGTAAGTTTCCTTGCTTTGTAGAAAGTTACTTTGTCATTATCCATTTATTCTTCTGGGCGGTCCTAATTGGTCTCATCCTTATATCACTGAGATGGTGATAGTTTGTCAGTCCCTTTATAAGTAGCATTTAACAGAATCATCCTGATGAAAGAGTGACTAAAACATACTCTATTACTTAGTCAATTCAGCATGGAAACCACTCTTTCATCCTCATTAAATCCATGGAGTATCTAGTTGTACTTGGCAATACTTAGTATTACTTAGTAATACTTAGGAAATACTTAGTAATACTTCTTAATCTAAAAGATGTATATGTGTGCTCAGTCACTTCAGTCATGTCCAGCTCTTTGCAACACCATGGACTGTAGCCCACCAGGCTCCCCTGCCCATGGGATTCTCCAGGCAGGAATACTGGAGTGGGTTGCCGTTTCCTCCTCCAGGGGATCTTTACAACCCAGGGATCAAACCTTTGTCTCCTGCATCTCCTGCCTTGGCAGGTGGATTCTTTACCATTAGCGCCACCTGGGAATTCCCTAAAAGATGTTATGTTGTGGTTAAAAAGAATATTGCATCCATACCGTTTTAGGATACATTGTAGGCTATTTTAATTAGGATGAAAAGAAAAAGTGTAATTTTTTCATGGAAGTAACCACACTAATTTTGATTGTTTTCATTTCAGATTATTTTGATCTATATACTTAATGAATAAATTTCATATTTTAAAAAATGTTTTTCTCTCCTTTTCATTAGATTAGAGTAATTAGACCCCCAAATTATGCTGGTCCCCTTATGTTGGGATTGCTTTTGGCTGTTATTGGTGGACTTGTGTATCTTCGAAGGAGCAATATGGAATTTCTCTTTAATAAAACTGGATGGGCTTTTGCTGCTCTGGTGAGTGAATGTTGGAAGAAAAATTGTTTAGATAAAACTCCTAATATTACATTGTTAGGTGGCATTTTGTTTCTTTCTTACCTGTGGGAAAAGATTTTATATATTGATATTTTTATTTTTTACCTTAAAATCAGTTTGCTTCCTCCATTATCTCATTAGTATGGCAAGAGCTTGAAGGAACTCCTTGTACCTAGTTTTTATTCAACCTGAAAGACTGTCACCCCTATGAAAATCTCCATTCTTTAAATTCTTCTAAAAGGCTTTTCAGTATTCAATTTTAAACTTGTATCAGTTTATTTGTAGTTTTAAAACAGTGCTTTCCTTTCAAAGTAGATATTGATTCTTGTGATCCTTATGATGAAATATAAGCTTTTTTGTCATTTATGGAAAATTTTTTTTCATGTATTACTTGAGAGGATATACTTTTCATATACCTGTTAATTTAATTAAAGTGGGACCATACCATATTATATGAGTATTTCATTATTTTTTGTTTCCTAGTGTTTTGTGCTTGCTATGACATCTGGTCAAATGTGGAACCATATAAGAGGACCACCGTATGCTCATAAGAATCCCCACACAGGACATGTGGTAAGGGAAGTCCAGAATTTCTTTACATTATATACCAAAGTTAACCTTAATGATTAATATCCTGTTAGATTAGTGCTAGTATATGAAGGAACTCGATTTAGTTTTGACTTTTCAATCGCTCTGTATTAATGAACTTCAATTGCTAAAAAGACTATGCCATACTCTTAAAAGGGGGAAGTTTTTTTTTTAATCCCTTTTGATGAGTTCTTTTGAGTAAACTGGCTAAGAATGAAAGTCAGTCTTCAACTAAATAGAATAATTGATCAAGTACTTGACCATTTACTGTTTCTAGGCAATGTACTAGGTATTATTAGATAGAGTGATATGAAAAATGTAGTCCCTGTTTTCATGGAGTTTATATTATTTTACCTCATGGTCTTGTACACTAAAATACTAGTTTTCTCATTTGTTGAAAACATAGTATAAGTATAATGAATAAGTACAAATAAATATAAGTATGAATAAATAATAAATAACACAGAGATAGCATTTATTTTAGTCAAACTTTTTACAGGTGAATTCTACAGATCCAATGTTTACATACATCAGATGAATTAATAATTTCATAGTGTTTAAAAATAGCCAATTTTAGGATTAATTACCAAATTTTAACATTTATTTAAAGATTAAATTTTGTCTTTTTTTTCCCCCCAGAATTATATCCATGGAAGCAGCCAAGCTCAATTTGTAGCTGAAACACACATTGTTCTTCTGTTCAGTATCCTCTTTATAATAAGTTCTTGGTGCCACATTTTAATTTGTCTATTTTCTCACATTCCAGTATTTTCTCTGTAGCGTTTGGTTGAGGTTGCTGACTTATTAATGCAAGTCTTAATATCTTTGGAATTATATTACTCTATCACTTGCCCTAGCCCGATCAACTGAAGACCTCTAGGGACAAACCTGCAGTCTGATAAAGCCAAGTTTATTGGATCATTGCTACAAGGGAGACTAAATCAGAGGAACCATGGGATTTCTTACCTAAGGAAAGATAAGAGTTGTTATAGGACTTAAGGAAAGATAGTGCTTAGATGAAATGTAAATGAAGCAATGTTTTGATGAGCTCAAAGCAAAGCCAGGCTAAGTGTAAAGAGGTCAGTGTCAAGTCTGGACTGAAGTGGATCCAGAATTTTGTTTCCTAGAAACTACAAAGTTCAGATAAATGTACACTTTATTTTCAGAAACTCCTTTTTTGAAGCTCTGTCACTTTGGTTCTGAATTGAGGCTACTTAGAAATTGTACTTGTAGATCGAGTGACTTAAATCCTCCAGGTAAGAATGGAATATTTCCTTCTTATTTATGTAGTTTGAATCAGTTTATTATTTTAGATTACAGTGTTCCTCATTGAGTAGGAAAGCAGTAGTTACTCAAAGATGGAGTTTGTTTTGACATTTACAGCTGCAGCATGTCCTAGGGAGAAATATTATTTCCTGTGAACTATGCAGCTACTTTATATGTGTGTTTTCCTGTCCTCTGTCCCATAGGACAGATTTTTACTTTCTCACATTTGAAAATAGATGTCTCTGTAAGCTGCAAGGGTAGATAACAGTGATATCAGATGGGTAAGAGTATACATTTCTTAGTATTACTGAGTATAGTTTACCTACCTGAATGCATAAGCAGTGACTCTGTGAAACAAATCAACAAGGTGAACAGATGTAATGTTCTTTTAGGTTGTGCTTCTCAGGCAAGGAGTCCTGATATTAACATACTGAAATCAGTTGTAGCCCAGACGGTTAGAGAATCTGCTCAGTGGCTTGATGGTAATGTCATTTGCCCTCCTTTGTGTCATCTGGATGATTTAGAGGAATTCCATATTTTGTAGTTATAGATATACTTTTCATACAGTTTAGTTTTTTAATGTATTATAAGCATTTACTAAATTGTGTATGGCCTCCGTAGTTACGAAAATGCATGATAATTACAGAAAAATAAGAAAATATAAGCAAAGAAAAGGAAAATAGTCACCATTAGTAAATGTCCTCCAGGGGATCTTCCCAACCCAGGAATCAAACCCAGGTCTCTCACATTATGGGTAGATTCTTTACTATCTGAGCCACCAGGGAAGTCCATAATAGATATGTCATAATTCAGTTATTCTCTATTGGTGAATATTGCAAAAAATATTTTCTTGCACATAAAAATAATTGATGGACTTCCCTGGCAGTTCAGTGGTTAAGACTCTATGCTTCCATTGCAGGGGGCACAGGCTCCATCCCTGACCAGGAAACTAAGATCCCACATGCCTCACAGCACAGCCACCCCCCAATAGAGGGTAGGGAAATACATATGTGCCAGAAATACATATGTACTCTGCTACCCCTGGCAAATCCTAATTATTGTTATGTATTATTTTTTAAAACTGCTCTTTCAGTAAGCAAAGAAATTGTTTAAATATAGTTTGGACAATAATAATCAAAGTAACTTAAACATTTCTTTAGAATTCTGTAATTATGCTTCATTTTATACAAATATCTTTGTCTTTATCATCTATGATACACTTTATTTTACTGGCTCTTTTATTTTTACTTTTTATTGAGGTATCGTTGATTTACAATACTTTGTTGGTTTCAGGTATACAGAGAGTGATTCATGTTTTTTTAGGTTATATTCCATTATAGGTTATTACAGGATATTGAATATAATAAATCCTTGTTGTTTATCTATTTTATAGATAGTAGTTTGTATTTGTTAATCCTGTACCCCTAATTTCTCCTTCCCTCCCTCTCCCCTTTCATAATGAAGTTTGTTTTCTATGCCTATGAGCCTGTTTCTGTTTCATACATGGATTTATATATATATTATGTACCATGCTCATGCTTAGTTGCTCAGTTGTTTGTGACTCTTTTTGCGACCCCACGGACTGTAGCCCACCAGGCTCCTCTGTCCATGGGATTCTCCAGGCAGGAATACTGGATTGGGTAGCCATTCCATTCTCCAGAAGATCTTCTTGATCCAGAGATTGAACCTGGATCTCCTGCATTGCAGGCAGATTCTTTACTATCTGAGTCACCAGGGAAGCCCTTTTTATGTGTATCTATCTATCTATCTATCTATCTATATGTATTTGTATATGTGCATATACTCCCCTCCCCCACATTTTGTGATTTTGATGTCCTGTTTTACATCTTCATGCTTATCCTTTTACTGTTTATTTTAGTTATAATCACTTTTACAATTTTTAAATTGTTTTTTAAATCTATTTGCTGGTTTATTTAAGTGATCTTAAATCCTTCTATATATTTGCCTTTCTTAATGTGGCTTTTTCCCTTTCCCATATATACTTGCTTCTTTTCTATTTAGAGAAGACATGTTAATATTTCTTTTAGGATAGGTTTAGTATTGCTGAATTATTTTAGCTTTCACTTGTCTGAGAAATTGTTTCTCTCTCCTTCTATTCTAAATGACAATCTTGCTGAGTATTGTACCCTAGGTTTCAGGTTTTTCCCTCACAGTACTTTGAATATATCATCCCACTCCCTTCTAGCAGTGTTTCTACAAAGAAATCAGCTGATAGCCTTATTGGCATTCTCTTGTAACTGACTCTCTTTTTCCCTCTAGCTGCCTTTAGAATCTTCTCTTTATCTAGTTCCTTGTTATAATGATCTGCATTTCTATCCATCATCTTTCTTAAATCAGTTCTTTTTATTACCACCTTTTTGAACTCGGGGTCTAGTAGACTGGTGAGCTCTATTTCATTATTTTTTCTTTCAGGGGATTTCTGCTGTTCTTTAATTGGAAGTAGTTCCTCTGCCTTGGGTTTTTTGTATGTGTGTGTGTGTGTGTGTGTGTGTGTGTGTGTGTGTGTGTGTGTTTTGGCCGCACTTGCTGCATGCAGGATCTTAGTTCCCTGGCTAGGGATCAAACCTGTGCCCCCTGAAGTAGAAATTTGAAGTCTTAACCATTGGAATGTGCCTTTTCATTTTACTTATCTTTCTCTGTCTCTATGACTTCAGGAGAAAAAATTATCTACTGTGATGTTAAAGGGGTGTTTTTAAGTGGGAGCATCCCTGTATAGACTGAGTATGTTCAGTGTTTCTGCTACAAGATAGTTTTGGTATGGACGCCAGCTACGTCTTTCCTCAGGGTGTGCTGGCCATGGTCCCCTTGATAGGGGATGTGATTGGTGTTGGAGTATCTGGAGCCTGTGCTAGACTGAGGTGGAGCTTCCTCCCTGCTCTGTGGTTGTCACTGTCCTGTCAGGGATAGGGTCTCCTCCTCAGTTGTTGGAGTAGAAGCCCTGAAGGTCAGGTTCAATCAGGCTCCATTGCCCTTGAATGCATGCCCTGCCCCAGAAGAAGTGATTGCTAAAGCAAGTGAGGCCTGCGCAGTCACAGAGGACTTATATGCTGTCTGTGTAAGTGTCTATGGTTCCACTCAGAAGCAGCAAAAGATTGTGTCCCTTGGTTGTGTTTGTCCCAGATCTAGTGCAAGGCTGTGGTGAGGAATAGGCTGGGGACTGGGGCATTGTGGCTACAGGAATTGAGATGGCTGCACTGCCACAAGAGATCTGGGCTACCTCTGTGGCAGTCTTCTCCCAGGACCTGTCTGTCTCAGATCAAGAGCTAAGCTGGGGTGTGGAGTGGGTAGAGGCTGAGCGCAGCTGGGATAGAACCACTGTGTACACCCAGACCACACCCCAGCCCCTCCAGTCTGTCCTACCTGAGTCCTGTCCCTGAGTCTTTCTGCTTGGTATTTCAGCACTTAGCTGCTGCCTGTTACCACCCCAGGCAACCTGATATGTCTCTGTATAGTTAGACCTAGCCTTTGCCCAGGTCTCACGCCAGGCTGTGGTGTGGAGTGAGCACAGCCAGGGTCTTCTTTGCCCCTTCAGTTTGGAGTCGTGGTTAGGTGACAGCCAGCAGTGCAAGGCTCTGTCCGCTCTCCCATCATGTGTGTGCTCCTTGCAAGTAGAGTCTAGGCTCCTCTTGCCCTTTTGTCTGTCCCAGTGGATTTCCCAGAAGGCAAGGACTGGGATACTCAGATTGTGGCTCCACCTGTTTGCCCACCCGAGTGAAGATCTGCCTGCGTGGACCTTCTCTTCCTTACAGATCCCTCTGAGGTGGGTAGGTCCTAAGCTGACACTGCTGGTTACATGGAGATCTTTCTTGCAGTTTTGGTTGTATAGGATTTCTTCTACCAGTATCCAGTTGGTTTTCCATGAGAATTATTCCAGTATAGATGTGTTTTTGGCATGTGTGTTGTGGAGAGGTGAGCTCTACATTCTCCTTCCTACTCTGCCACCTTGAACCACAAATCTACTAGCTTGTTTAATAGCCTAGTTCCTGTTTGTTATGTAATAACACCTCCTCTATTTTCTATTCAGTTCTCTCAGGGTAAGATGATTATGTAATTATTTACTATTTGTTGTTTGTATCCCCTCCTAGAGTGTAAACTTGTTCAAGGAATGGTCTATATTTCCTCTAACTTTGTAACTCCAACTAATAGTGCCTGCCTATAATAGACAGTAAAAGTTTAAAGAGTCTATAAATGAAATAAAGCAATACATATGGAAGTACATCATAGCTCTTCATAGCTAAGAACAACAGCACACAAAAACCTTGATGGTATAGTGTAAGATGGGAAGCTCTAGACCATGATACAGAAGCAAACTAGTCCAAAAACAAGTCTCGACCATTAATCAGAGTGTCTATGGCCAGAACCTTTAGAAATGATCAATCTCCATGCATGTGTGTGTATTAGTAGCTCAGTGGTGTCCAACTCTGTGATGCCCACCAGGCTCCTCTGTCCATGGGGATTATCCAGGCAAGAATACTGGAGTGGGTTGTCATGCCCTCCTCCAGGGGATCTTCCCAACCCAGAGATCAAACCCAGGTCTCCCACATTGCAGGCAAATTCTTTACCAGCTGAGCCACCAGGGAAGCCCAAGAATACCACAGTGGGTAGCCTATCCCTTCTCCAGGCCATCTTCCCAACCCAGGAATCGACCTGGGGTCTCCTGCATTGTAGGCAGATTCTTAACCAGCTGAGCTACCAGGGAAGCCCATCTTTATGCGTACCTGCATGCAGGTATGCATCAGTTCAGTTCAATTCAATTCAGTTGCTCAGTCGTGTCCGACTCTTTGCGACCCCATGAATCGCAGCACGCCAGGCCTCCCTGTCCATCACCAACTCCCGGAGTTTACCCAAACTCATGTCCATCGAGTCGGTGATGCCATCCAGCCATCTCATCCTCTGTAGTCCCCTTGTCCTCCTGCCCCCAATCCCTCCCAGCACCAGGGTCTTTTTCAATGAGTCAACTCTTTGCATCAGGTGGCCAAAGTATTGGAGTTTCAGCTTCAGCATCAGTCCTTCCAGTGAACACCCAGGACTGACCTCCTTTAGGATGGACTGGTTGGATCTCCTTGCGGTCCAGGGGACTCTCAAGAGTCTTCTCCAACACCACAGTTCAAAAGCATCAATTCTTCAGCGCTCAGCTTTCTTTATAGTCCAACTCTCACATCCATACATGACCACTGGAAAAACCATAGCCTTGACTAGACGGACCTTTTTTGGCAAAGTAATGTCTCTGCTTTTTAACATGCTGTCTAGGTTAGTCATCGGAGAAGGCAATGGCACCCCACTCCAGTACTCTTGCCTGGAAAATCCCATGGACGGAGGAGCCTGGAAGGCTGCAGTCCATGGGGTTGCGAAGAGTCGGACACGACTGAGCGACTTCACTTTCACTTTTCACTTTCATACATTGGAGAAGGAAATGGCAACCCACTCCAGTGTTCTTGCCTGGAGAATCCCAGGGGCGGAGCCTGGTAGGCTGCTGTCTATGGGGTCGCACAGAGTCGGACACGACTGAAGCGACTTAGCAGCAGCAGCAGCAGCAGCTAGGTTAGTCATAGCTTTCCTTCCAAGGATTAAGCATCTGTTAATTGCATGGCTGCAATCACCATCTGCAGTGATTTTGGAGCCCAAAATAATAAAGTCATCACTGTATGCATAGGTGTATAATATACAGAATACTAGTAAGGTGTATAATAAAGAATCCTAGTAAGAAAAAAGATCACTGAAAAAAACAAATTAGCTAAGCAACAAAACCATGAATGAGTATCATCCCTAAAAAGAGACTATTAAGAAGAGTGTGTTAAATGGTAATGAAAGGATGAACAGACAAATTTAGAGCCAATTATAAATTCAGGCCTTATCTGAATACCTATTTTTCCCTTTCTGCTTATTTTTACCTACATGAGATAGCATACAATGTACATGTGTATATGAATAATTAATATGAGCATTTAAAATTGATCTTTGTATTCACCAAACTGCAGGGTAAATCTCTCTTTTCTACTTGAACACATTCTATTTTGTTTCAGAATTTGATTTTTCTTATTTTACTGTTCAACCAAGCTATGTACTACCTATTTGCAAGAGTACATCTATTTTGTATTTATGTAGCTTCTATATTAAGGTGAATAAAAGTGAAGTCATGGCTCATAGGATTTTCTTTTTTTATTAAAATAGGACAATTTAAGTAGTTTAGTAGTAATTTGTGCTTTGAGGTTAATTGTTGAAATTCTAAAAAATATTTGTTACATTATTTTTCAAATAAAAGTTAGTTGCTGTTCTCTCTAAATCATGTACATTTCAAATGTGTTCTTTTTTGGCAAGTAGTTGAAATATTCAAAATGGCTACTTAATTTATTTTAATGTATACAAAATTGACTCAGTAATTGGAAGAATGTTTCAGAAGTTTATTTCAAAGTACAATTTTAGAGGAAAACTCATGTTTTATCTATAAGTTATATTGGGACATTTGTTTAAAATATCAGTTTTTATTTGTACAAATGAAATAATTTTCTAACCTTAATTTTTTTTATTATATTTTCATAGTAAATGTCATACTATATAGGCACATGATTACTTGGTTATGGGGAGGATAAATTGGAAGATTGGGATTGACATATACACACTACTATATATAAAATAGATAATAGGGACCTACTGTGTAGCACTGTATGGGCTTCCCTGGTGGCTCAGCTGGTAAAGAATCTGCCTGCAATAAAAGGAGACCTGGGTTTGATCTCTGGGTTGGGAAGATCCCCTGGAGAAGGGAAAGGCTACCCACTCCAGTATTCTGGCCTGGAGAATTCCATGGACTATACAGTCCACGGGGTCACAAAGAAGCCGACGTGACTGAGGGACTTTCACTTTCACTGTATAGCACAGAGAGCTCAATGTCCTGTAGTGGCCTATATGCGAAAAAAGAATCTGAAAGAGAGTGGATATATGTATAACAGATTCACTTTGCTGCATACCTGAAAGTAACACAACATTGTAAATCAGTTCTACCCGAATACAATTTTTTTAATTACTTAGTTATAATTTTTGTAATTGAAGGTTTATATATTTATTCATTCTATATTATTCTAGGAATATTAAAGTTTGTGTTATTTCTCTCTGTGAATTTTTCCTTAAAATTTTCCTTTCTAAGATGGTGGGGTTACCTTAGGGATGGTGCTTTTATGTGAAGCTGCTACATCTGACATGGATATTGGAAAGCGAAAGAGTAAGTCATATCATATGCCAAGATGTAGCAGTTCTGCCTTTATACAGAAAAAAGCAATGTCCTCTTAATCACTTCTCCTCTTAGTTATATTATTTTACTTCACTATTATAAAAGTAATATGTGCTCATTGTAGAAAGTGTTGGAGGAAATAAGAGAATGAAACATTTGGAGGGAGAGTTACCCATTATTCCACCATTAAAAAGCTAATAATTTTAACATTGTAATACAAGTTTCTTCCATTTCTAAAAACATCTTTTCAACTGTATGTATAATATTTTGAATCTTATACCCCCTTTTTTAATTGGAGTTAAAATATTTCACTAATATTTTGCCACACATAGTTTTTAATTTATTGTTTATGCTATTTACTTAACCATTCTGGTTTTGTTAAACATTTAGTTTTTTCCTTTCATTATAATGAATAGTTATTTAGTGATTATTATGGTATATATTAAACTTTATCCTCTTTTCATATTAATTCCTTAAAGTAGCATGACTGTGGGTCCTGTGTATGAGTATTTTCAGTTATCTTGATGTTTTAAGCTGATGATGCCAAATTCTTTACCCAAATGTTTAAAAGTTTAGATTCCTACCAGTGACATTTCAGAATGCTTGTTTTCACTGTAACTTTTTATCAACATTAGAGAACTTTATTTAAAATGTGTATGTAAGTGCGTATTTGCTAATCAGATAAAGGGGAGATGTTATATTATTTTGTACTTCTTTGTTTATTACTGTAGTTGAATATTTTCTTAGATGTTTATTAGCTGTTTTGTTTTCCTTTGTCTAAAATACCTTTTTGTCTTTTGCCATTTATGTATTAGAATGTTACTCCTTTTCCTATTGGTTTGCATGGACTTTTTATATATTAGAATTTTCATATGCTAATATTTGTTACAAAGAAATGCTAACAATGTACTTTACTTAACATGAAATCAGTTTGAGTTTTTATTTTATGGTTAAAGAGTTAAATGTCATCAAAATTAACCTAGGTTAATAAATCTATCTACTTTTTCCTTCTAGAAAAAAAGATGATATTGGATTTTAAATTTGGAAGATAATTTTTCTGTTGCATTGAAATGAAGTTTTACATATTAGAAAAATAGAGCTAATGTAGCAATTTTTTATCCAGTCAATATACATACTTTAATTCATGACTTTTGAAAAAATGCCTATTTCAGTATTCATTTTTGGAGAAAGGCCATCTGGGTACTACTGCAATGCTGGGATGAATTTAAGTTGTAAAACATTTTGGTGACATATATTAAGTTAGTCACAATTTGATCTATTTATAAGATTCTAATCTAATGAGATGATCACAAATATTAATAATAAATATTTCTTTAGCACTTATGTATCAAGAACTTTCCTAAGCACTTTTAGATATGTGAAAAAATTAGAACACAAATATATACTCGGGGTTAAGCTATATATACATGTATATGTGCATTTGATTAGGAAGAAAAAAAGACTTCTACAAAGAGCATGTGTTAATACTCATAAAAAATTGTTTAAGATTTAAATTTTTGGCCCCTAATCATATTGTGTGAGAATTGTAAAGGGAAAATGGATTATTCTCTAAGTATAACAAAACTAAAAATTGTCTTTAGTATTGTCCAATAAATATGTTTCCCTGGAACTTCCATGCTTTTCCACACCTACCTCTCTGCTTCTTAGCCAGTCTTAGTCCAAGGATTTAAAAATCCTCATGTTATGGGAATCATACTTGAGCATTGTAGGGTCATCGTCTAGGGTTAAGATTGGTAACTGCTATGCTGAACCAGAGCATGTGGGATTAATGGAGAGAGCTATGAATTTAGGGCTAGGAGTCAGGGGTTTTTTTTCCCCTCATAATTCAAATAAGGAATCTGTGTTGAAGGATTTCCTCATACAAGCAGTGTTCATGAATAAAGTACTTTCAACTAGGGCTGTCAGAATGATATTACCAGATGTCTTTAAGTCAATATTTGTCAATAATACAATAAGGCCATACATAATAAGGACTTAACAGAAGTTTAAAAAGTGAGTTATATTAAAGCAATTATCCTTTGATTAAAAAACAAATTGTTTTAAAAGAGTGAGTTATTTTCTTGTTAGTTGTAAAACAGTGTTTCTAACACTAAATTCTGTGGTGATGTTTAATGGAATTCATTATTTCACACAATTAAATTACACAAATATGTAAATATTATAGTGTTCAGTTCAGTACAGTTGCTCAGTCATGTCCGACCCTCTGCTACTCCATGGACTGCAGCACACCAGCCTTCCCTGTCCATCACCATCTCCCAGAACTTGCTCAAATTTATGTCCATTGAGTCTGTGATGCCATCCAGCCATCTCATCTTCTGTCATCCCCTTCTCCTCCTGCCATCAATCTTTCCCAGCATCAGGGTCTTTTCCAGTGAGTCAGTTCTTCACATCACATGGCCAAAATATTGGAGCTTCCACCTCAGTCCTTCCAATGAATATTCATGACTGATTTCCTTTAGGATTGACTGGTTAGATCTTGCATTCCAAGGGACTCTCAAGAGTCCTCCAACACCACAGTTCAGAAGCATCAATTCTTTGGCCCTCAGCTTTCTTTATAGTCCAACTCTCACATCCATACATGACTAGTGGGAAAATCATACCTTTGACTAGATGGACCTTTGTTGGCAAAGTAATGTCTCTGTTTTAATGTGCTGTCTAGGTTGGTCATAGCTTTTCTTCCAAGGAGCAAGTGTCTTAATTTCATGGCTGCAGTCACAATCTGCAGTGATTTTGGAGCCCAAGAAAGTAAAGGCCTGTCACTATCTCCATTGTTTCCCCATCTATTTGCCATGAAGTGATGGAACTGGATGTTCTTCTGTGTATTCTTGCCACCTCTTATTATCTTCTGCTTCTGTTAGGTCCATAAGGTTTCTGTCCATAATTGTGCCCATCTTTACATGAAATGTTCCCTTGGCAGCTCTAATTTTCTTAAAGAGATCTTTAGTCTTTCCCATTCTTTTTCCTCTATTTCTTTGCACTGATTGCTGAGGAAGGCTTTCTTAATCTCTCTTTGCTATTTGGAACTCTGCATTCAGTGGGTGTATCTTTCCTTTTCTCCTTTTCCTTTAGCTTCTCTTCTTTTCTCAGCTATTTGTAAAGGCCTCCTCAGACAACCATTTTGCCTTTTTACATTTGTTTTCTTGGGGATGGTCTTGATCACTGCCTCCTGTACATTGTCACAAACCTCTGTCCATAGTTCTTCAGGCACTCTATCAGATCTTATCCCTTGAATCTATTTCTTACTTCCGCTGTATAAATTGTAAGGGATTTGACTTACATCATACCTGGATGGTCTAGTGGTTTTCCCTACTTTCTTCAGTTTAAGTCTGAATTTGGCAATAAGGAGTTCATGATCTGCACCACAGTCTGCTCCCAGTCTTCTTTTTGCTGACTTTATAGAGTTTCTCCATCTTTGGCTGCAAAGAATATAGTCAATCTGATTTTGTTATTGACCATCTGGTGATGTCAATGTGTAGAGTTTTCTCTTCTATTGTTGGAAGAGGGTATTTGCTATGACCAGTGCGCTCCCTTGGCAGAACTCTTTTAGCCTTTGCCTTGCTTCATTTTGTACTCCAAGACCAAACTTGCCTGTTACTCCAGGTGATTCTTGACTTCCTACTTTTGCATTCCAGTCCCCTATGATGAAAAGGGCATCTTTTTTGGTATTAGTTCTAGAAGATCTTATAGATCCTCATAGAACTGTTCAACTTCAGCTTCTTCAGCATTAGTGGTTGGGGCATAGACTTGGATTACTATGATACCGAATGGTTTGCCTTGGAGATGAACAGAGATCATTCTTTCATTTTTGAGATTGCACGCAAGTACTGCATTTGAGACTTTTTTGTTGACTATGAGGGCTACTCCATTTCTTATAAGGGATTCTTGCACCCACAGTAGTAGATATAATGGTCATCTGAATTAAATTTGCCTTTTCTGGTCCATTTTAGTTCACTTATTCCTAAAATGTCGCTGTTCACTGTTGCCATCTCCTGTTTGACCACTTCCAATTTGCCTTGATTCATGGACCTAACATTCCAGGTTTCTATGCAATATTGTTCTTTACAGCATTGGACTTTACTTCCATCACCAGTCACATCCACAACTGGAGTTGTGTTTGCTTTATCTCTTCATTGTTTCTGGCGTTATTTCTCCACTCTTCTCCAGTAGCATATTGGGCACCTACCAACCTGGGGAGTTCATCTTTCAGTGTCATAATCTTTTTGTCTTTTCATACTGTCTATGGGGTTCTCAAGGCAAGAATACTGAAGTGGTTTGTCATTTCCTTCTCCAGTGGACCACATTTCGTCAGAACTCTCCACCATGACCTGTCCATCTTGGTTGGCCCTACTCAGCATGGCTAATAGTTTCATTGAGTTAGACAAGGCTGTGGTCCATGTGATCAGTTTGGTTAGTTTTCTGGATTGTGGTTTTCATTCTGTCTGTCCTCTGATGAATAAGGATAAGAGGCTTCCCGAAGCTTCCTGATGGGAGAGACTGACTTTGGGGGAAACTGGGTCTTGTTCTGATGGATAGGGCTAGTAAATCTTTAATCATGTTTTCTGTTGATGGGTGGGGCTGTGTTTCCTTACTGTTGTTTGAGGCCAGACTGTCAACTGTGCCTCCACTGGAGACTCCTGGACACTCACAGGCAAGTCTGATTCAGTCTCTTATGAGGACACTGCTTTCTTCTGGCTCCTGGTGTGCACAAGGTTTTGTTTGTGCCCTCCAAGAGTCTGCTCCATTATAGTATAATAAAGCAAATTAAAGGTGAAGTCAGACTCCTGAAGATATAAGAATGGAAATGAAATTTGTTGTAGTTTAGATTTACCAGTAGATATAGCCCTTGCATTTTACTCTTAGAAGTGTAGCCTAAAATTTATGTTCTTACTGTTCACTATGTTTAACATGCTCATTTTACTCTCCTTTTATTTTTCTGCAGTAATGTGTGTGGCTGGTATTGGACTTGTTGTATTATTCTTCAGTTGGATGCTCTCTATTTTCAGATCTAAGTATCATGGATATCCATATAGGTATTATTTTTCATTTGTATAGTGATTACCTATGCTTTCAATGATTAGAGTTGATGAGCTTTATAATTTTTTTACTTTACCTCCAGATTACTCTAGCTTCTGACATAGAGCTAGGCTTTAATTGAGGTATGTTGCATATAGAAATTATAATAATTATGATATAGTGAATAAAACTATGTGATTTCTCAGGAAAATCATTCAGGACTATTCTGACATCACTTAATTTAACCTAGAAATCTATCAAACACATAATGATTAGAACATTTTATACCCTCACACAGTTCCTTATTTGCATACTTTACATCTTTTTGAGGACAAATTATGTTTTTAATGTTTTTTCCAAAACTTCTCACTCTACTTTTCAGGCTGTTTAGGTAGAATAAACAGAACATTTGAATTGAATCCAATTTGTAGACTGTAGAATAAGAAAGAGTGTTTAAGAAGGTCTAATTGACTTGAAATATTCTTAGTGATCTCTAAAGCTCAGAGAAGAAATTATTCTCCTAGTTATAACTTCTTGATTTTATTCTGTTAATAGCCAAAAGAAATGTACCTGTACACAACAGGCAATATCATGAGTTAGTTTTATAATCTGAGTGCCATTTACTACAATTCTTGTTTTAATACAACATTGCCCTGTTTTATAAAGGACCATGAACACTAACGTAAAGTATATCAAGTGATATTTTTAAGACACAAATTCATTTTTCGTATTTTCAACAGAAGTTTTTAGTAGATAATTTTGAATAACTCCCTGGCCAGTTCATTATATTGTAACATTTCTAAATGTAGTTTAATCACTGAACAACTTAAATTAATCTCCTTTTGCATTTCTTGCAAACTTGTTTAATTCTAAAGATTTAAAACTATTAGAACTTTGATCCTTGACTAATAATACTCCAGCTCTATATTTTATTCTTCTGTCTACATGTATTTTAAAATAATTTATCCCCTATAGAATACTAACTGGGATGCAAGGGTAATCTTTCTGGTACTTCTATTACTTATTTGATCACTATGGTTGATTCAGTTATTAATTGGTATCTCTTCAGGAGATATTTTAATTTGAGGTTATTTCTACTTCCTTTTCTCCTAAGACTACCTCAGCATCTCAGTGTCTCTTACTTTTTGTTATTGGTACTCAAAGTTTATTATACATGTACCCAGATGTTCTTTGATCTGATATGATAAAATCAAGATATTTATTAGAGGTAAAGACTGTTTTTCTTTGAGATATTAATAGACTGGTATATATTTTTGTTTCAGCTTTCTGATGAGTTAAAAAGGATTCCGGAAATATGTAGACACTGGAGTAATGGAAATTAAAAAATGAAAAATGTGTGTGAAAAGAAGAATGCAATTAATGTATTTTGGATTACCTCTTTTTTTTCCACGTGATTAAAATAGTTGATCATTTAACCAAAGAAGATGTATAGTGCCTTAACAAGCAATTTTCATGAAGTATTTGGATACAATTCTTCTCTTAACCTTCCCTTCCCAGTAAACTTTCTGAAACATTTAATTTAGTGGAATTTTATAAAAATTTTAAAACTACTACATTTTAATTAGAACAAGGTTCAAAACTGTGTTGCTTAACTTTTGGCCATGTGGTTTTTTTTATCTTATCCAAAGGTAGTTGGGACTGGTGACCAGGTGTTCTTGCATATGCCTGTTACTGATAACAGCATCAGGAATCCATTCTTAGCTTTTCCATTGTTGCATGGATGTGTATACTTCACACACCTTTCCTTTTGAGCAGAGAAATCATATATGCTATGTGTCTTCTGAAAATGGAACACCATTCTTCAGAGTACACATCTAGACTTTAGAAAAAGATCACTAGCCAGTCCTCCATCTTCCCTCCTGAAATTCTGTGCAGACTATGTTTCTTGGTAGCTGTAGACATTAAGAAGTACTCCTAAATATGGGATTATGATTTCTTTATGAGTGTGGTGTTAGCTGCCTGTATTTGGAACGATTTCAGGCTCATTCTGTTTCCCTAATTTATTTAAGATGGGCCCCTCTCTAATAAAAATGTAGCTTAGTATTAAAATCAGTGTAAATTTAGAATGGACCAAAATGTTTCTGCAACTCAGAGATGATCACTTATTTCATTTTACCTAAGAGAAAAAAATGGATTTATCTGGTTAAATCAATTTCTGTATTACAGTGACAGCATATTAACCCTTGTATTTAGGAAAAGGACTCCATTAGAGTCCTGGGAAAATAAAATGATGAAACATTAAGTTGTTGCTTATGAATAGAAAGTAAATTTTTCTTGTAAACTGTTCTGTTTTCTTGCTATTATTTTAACCTTTGTCTTCTCACTTTATGTGGAGAAACAAAGTAATAATTTGAAGTTGTTCTATTTGAATTTGATCTTTTTTCTGTCAGTGAAAATAACCATATGTGCTAACCAAATTTCTGTGAAGAATGAAAGTTGATGGTTATCAGTAGATATAGCTATAATCTCCTCTATGGCTGTAAAGAGTATCTAGAAATGCCACTATTCTAGAAATATGCAAATTCCAATTGTGAAAAATTTTTAAGAAATCTTAGAAGTATTACATTAAGATAATATTGTGACTGCCTGCTACTATTTACCATCTAATAACTTTCCCTCATGGTCTAGAAATCTTACATAATAGATGTTTGAAGAAAGAGATGAATATAGTTGCCTAAGAAGAAATGTTCTATGTGGGGCTTTTTGTTTTTTTTTGTTGTTTGTTTGTTTTGTTTTTAAAGTAGATTTGGTGGGTGAGGTGATATTTACTCTCTACTGGAGCCCATTTTTGTTACTCCACTGTAAATTGCTTGATTCTGGATTCCTTATCTGCTGTTTTTGTACTTGTCTCAGGCCAAATAAATTTACGCTGTGATTCTTATGAGACTTGTATGAATATGCCCTGTTTTGTACAGACTAACCAGGGGAATATTACTACCATGTAACCTATAGCTCCAGATAATTTGCATTGAGCATTGAAGAATGACAGTTCTTTGTATTTTTTGTGTCTCTCTGAAGAACACATTCTTCTTCTTTAAGGAGAGAAGTTGTGTTCTGGCTAAACTTTGTAGAGGGCAGATTTACTATACTTAGAATAGTGTTACTTTTGTGGAAATGTTGAAAGTAGCTTTCATCTGAAGTGCCTTAAGTAGATTCTTAAATTTACTTTTCTAGTATTGATTTAAATATTATTTGTTATGCATTTTAAAATACTATTCAAAATTATACATTGTAGTGGCTGAGATAACCAAATGTCTGGCTGTTTGCTTTTTGATCATATCAATAAACTTTTACAATCTAAATTCTGAGTTTTTGGTAAACATCTAAAGAAGGGTGAATTGAAAACACTACACTAGAAGTATAATATAAGGATATTCCATTTTGAAATTATAATTAAATTTACTATTATCCTAATGGCAGTAAATTTGGTAGGCCAATTTACTTAGGCATTTCTCCATTTAAATAAGTTCTTCCAGGATTCTATTCATTATCCTTTGTTAATGCTGTCACCCTCTAGATTAGTCACAACAATCAAGATATGTAAATGAATGACTGTTTTCAACGGTTTGTTACATTTTGTCCTCGTCAGTAAATATTGTGACTAGGTAACAGAATGGGAAAGACTAGAGATCTCTTCAAGAAAATTAGAGATACCAAGGGAACAATTCCTGCAAAGATGAGCTCAATAAAAGATAGAAATGGTATGGACCTAACAGAAGCAGAAAATATAAAGAAGAGGTGGCAAGAACACAGAGGAACTGTATAAAAAAGATCTTCATGACCCAGATAATCACGAAGGTGCGATCACTCACACTCACCTGGAGCCGGACATCCTGGATTGTGAGGTCAGGTGGGCCTTAGCAAGCATCACTACGAACAAAGCTAGTGGAGATGATGGAATTCCAGTTGAGCTATTTCAAAACCCAAAAGATGATGCTGTGAAAGTGCTGCACTCACTATGCCAGCAAATTTGGAAAACTCAGCAGTGGCCACAGGACTGGAAAAGGTCAGTTTTCATTCCAATCCCAAAGAAAGGCAAGGCCAAAGAATGCTCAAATTACTGCACAGTAGCACTCCTCTCACATGCTAGTAAAGTGATGCTCAAAATTCTCCAAGCCAGACTTCAGCAAGATGTGAACAGTGAACTTCCAGATGTTCAAGCTGGTTTAGAAAAGGCAGAGGAACCAGAAATCAAATTGCCAACATCCTCTGGATCATGGAAAAAGCAAGAGAGTTCCAGAAAAACATCTATTTCTGCTTTATTGACTATGCCAAAGCCTTTGACTGTGGGGATCACAATAAACTGTAGAAAATTCTCAAAGAGATGGGAATACCAGACCACCTGATCTTCCTCTTGAGAAACCTATATGCAGGTCAGGAAGCAACAGTTAGAACTGGACATGGAACAACAGACTGGTTCCAAATAGGAAAAGGAGTATGGCAAGGCTGTATATTGTCACCCTGCTTCTTTAACTTATATGCAGAGCACATCATGAGAAACGCTGGGCTGGAGGAAGCACAAGCTGGAATCAGGATTGCAGGGAGAAATATCAATAACCTCAGGTATGCAGATGACACCACCCTTATGGCAGAAAGTGAAGAAGAACTAAAACCTTGATGAATGTGAAAGAGGAGAGTGAAAAAGTTGGCTTAAAGCTTAACATTCAGAAAACTAAGATCATGGCATATGGTCCCATCACTTCATGGGAAATAGGTGGGGAAAGAATGGAAACAGTGGCTGACTTTTTTTCCGGGCTCCAAAATCACTGCAGATGGTAATTGCAGCCATGAAACTAAAACTGCACTGAACTGAGTTCCCTTTTGATACTAATTTGAAACAGTTACCCAGACAGATTCAGTTCAGTTCAGTCACTCAGTCGTGTCCGACTCCTTGCAACCCCATGAATTGCAGCACACCAGTCCTCCCTGTCCATCACCAACTCCCATCACCAACTCCTGTCCATCGAGTCCATGATGCCATCCAGCCATCTCATCCTCTGTTGTCCCCTTCTCTTCCTGACCCCAATCCCTCCCAGCATCAGATTCTTTTCCAATGAGTCAACTCTTTGCATGAGGTGGCCGAAGTATTGGAGTTTCAGCTTTAGCCTCAGTCCTTCCAAAGAATACCCAGTACTGATCTTTAGAATGAACTGGTTGGATCTCCTTGCAGTCTAAGGGACTCTCAAGAGTCTTCTCCAACACCACAGTTCAAAAGCATCAATTCTTCGGCGCTCAGCTTTCTTTATAGTCCAACTCTCACATTCCTACATGACCACTGGAAAAACCATAGCCTTGTCTAGACAGACCTTTGTTGGCAAAGTAATGTCTCTGCTTTTGAATATGCTATCTAGGTTAGTCATAACTTTCCTTCCAAAGAGTAAGCATCTTAATTTCATGGCTGCAGTCAACATCTGCAGTGATTTTGGAACCCAAAAAGATAAAGTCTGACACTGTTTCCACTGTTTCCCCATCTATTTCCCATGAAGTGATGGGACCAGATGCCATGATCTTAGTTTTCTGAATGTTGAGCTTTAAGCCAACTTTTTCACTCTCCTCTTTCACTTTCATCAAGAGGCTTCTTAGTTCCTCTTCACTTTCTGCCGTAAGGGTGGTATCATCTGCATATCTGAGGTTATTGATATCTGTCCCGGCAATCCTGATTCCAGCTTGTGCTTCTTCCAGCCCAGCGTTTCTCATGATGTGCTCTGCATATAAGTTAAAGAAGCAGGGTGACAATATACAGCCTTGCCATACTCCTTTTCCTATTTGGAACCAGTCTGTTGTTCCATGTCCAGTTCTAACTGTTGCTTCCTGACCTGCATATAGGTTTCTCAAGAGGAAGATCAGGTGGTCTGGTATTCCCATCTCTTTGAGAATTTTCTACAGTTTATTGTGATCCCCACAGTCAAAGGCTTTGGCATAGTCAATAAAGCAGAAATAGATGTTTTTCTGAAACTCTCTTGTTTTTCCATGATCCAGAGGATGTTGGCAATTTGATCTCTGGTTCCTCTGCCTTTTCTAAAACCAACTTGAACATCTGGAGGTTCACAGTTCACGTATTGTTGAAGCCTGGCTTGGAGAATTCTGAGCATTACTTTACTATCATGTGAGATGAGTGCAATTGTGCGGTAGTTTGAGCTTTTTTTGGGATTGGAATGAAAACTGACCTTTTCCAGTCCTGTGGCCACTGCTGAGTTTTCCAAATTTGCTGGCATAGTGAGTGCAGCACTTTCACAGCATCATCTTTCAGGATTTGAAATAGCTCAACTGGAATTCCATCACCTCCACTAGCTTTGTAGTGATGCTTCCTAAGGCCCACTTGACTTCACATTCCAGGATATCTGGCTCTAGGTGAGTGATCACACCATCGTGATTATCTTGGTCATGAAGATCTTTTTCGTACAGTTCTTCTGTGTATTCTTGCCACCTCTTCATATATCTTCTGCTTCTGTTAGGTCCATACCATTTCTGTCCTTTATCGATCCCATATTTGCATGAAATGTTCCCTTGATGTCTCTAATTTTCTTGAAGAGATCTCTAGTCTTTCCCATTCTGTTTTTTTCCTCTATTTCTTTGCATTGATCACTGAGGAAGGCTTTCTTATCTCCTTGCTATTCTTCGAACTCTGCATTCAGATGCTTATATCTTTCCTTTTCTCCTTTGCTTTTGTCTTCTTTTCACAGCTATTTGTAAGACCTCCCCAGACAGCCATTTTGCTTTTTTGCATTTTGTTTCCATGGGGATGGTCTTGATCCCTGTCTCTGGTACAGTGTCACGAACCTCTGTCCATAGTTCAACAGGCACTTTATCTATCAGATCTAGTTAGGTTATATAAGACTGGGCAGCATACATTTGCATACATTGAGTAGAAACACTGGATAGGAAGTAAAGAAATCTGGCTTTTAAACAACTTTTAGTCCTTAATTTGAACTAAATCTCCCTGACCACAGGCAAAACAGTGAACCTCTAGACCTATTTCTTTATTCTGATGTGAGTGCATTGGATTAAATCACCTCACTCACTGTTACTTCTAGCACTGCTCTTCCATGATGTAAAATATTAAAGGTGCATTTAAATCTCACTGGATATCATTTGTGATATTCAGAGTTGGTGCTGAATTAAATCAGTTGAAATGTAGAATGGTTTGTAGTCAGATTTCTGAAGATGCTGTGAAATGCTTGTGGGGGCCATTATATCTGAAAGCTTTAATAATATGCACTGAAATATTTTAGAAAGAATAAACTTGACATGATTATGGTCATATCAGATCTTGATTTAAGTTGGTTCTATTAAATTTTTAGCACGAATGAGATGAACAAGTGTAATAGTATGCTAATATTATAGAATATCAAAACCAAGGGGACCTTAGATACCATTCAATCATTACCTTCCTTTTGACTACTAAAGAATACCTGCCCTAGAGAGGTGAAATGATTTCCTGAAGGTTATTTCAAGGAAATGCCTACAGGTTTCCTATTTTGTTGCAGATTCCCTGTGGATTGAATTTCAATTCAGGATGCATATTACTCCCTGACAAAATGGAAACCATAGTGAGTCTATCTTGATTGCTTCCTGATATCTAGATTGTAGGGACTTGGGGAAGGGGGAATGGGAGCTGTTTATAATTAAGAGTTTCAGTTTTGCAAGATGAAAAGAATTCTGAAGGTTGGTCATACAACAGTGTGAATGAACTTAACAGTATTGAACTGTGCATTTAAAAATGGTAAAAAAGTATATGTATATTTTACTACAACTCAAAACATGTGCTAATTCCTTGGTGCCAACTTCATATTGACATATCCTTACTGACACCACTTTTTATTTGATCATTGTCCTGAAAATTGAGTACAGCTGAACAGAATGTAGCTCATGGTGGAAATGTTGAAGTATGGTCTTTAGACTCTTTGGGTGACATTTTTAAGGACATACAGGTAAACTCTGCCTGAAGAATCAGTGATTAGTATATTCCAATGAGTGCTCCTTAAACAATGACTTTCAGCTGGAAAAAAAAAATCCTCATGAAGATATGTTGACTCCACCAAAACATCCAGATTCAGAAATAATGCATTTGGTCTGAACCTTCCAATTTATTAATATGCCTGGCTGTGGCTCTGTGGTCAGCAGTTGTACCTAGAAAAGTTTGGGTCTGAAGTTCTTTTTATGATCTTCAAATAAATGCAGTGTTTTCTCTATTCCAAACATAGCTCAAAAATTATTATTTCCAGGAAGCTTTCCTGACTTCCCAGTTTGAGTTTTATACTGCTCTTTTTTTCTTTGGTGTATCTCTGTTATCCTATCTTGTAATTGCCCTGTCCCTCCCATAAACTGTAAGTTCCTTGGAAACAGAGGTGTTGTCTTACTCATGTTTGTATGTTCCTTTTAGAAAATACATGCAGAGTACACGTGGTAAATTTTCACTGATTGAATAAAGAAGAAAAAACCTTTACTCTCAAGGTGTTTGCAGTCTTGTGGTGGAAACAAACATATAACCAAATGTAATCCCAGTAGGGAAAATCTGTTGTATCATGGATACAGAGAAGGGTTTGATCACTTTTTTGAGGTTAGGAGGTAGAGGAAGGGAGAGATTTAAGTACCAAAATGCCAAATTATTCTTATCAGTATAGTATAATTTTGTTGTTCAGTCACTAAGTCATGTCTGACTTAGCATGTCTCTCCCAAAGAAAGCACAGCAGACCTTGTTCTCAAGAAATTGTTTGTTTTGACCTGTCTGTGGATTCCCTAACAAATGACACAGAGGCTTGCCTTAGTTTTGTCTAACTCAGAAGTCATTCAGGGCAGGAAAGCAGCTGTTCACACAGCATGTTCCTCAAAAACATTAAAAGACAAATGAACAAGCCACTGCTGCTTAGGTCAAAATATTGCTATTGTGGTACGTAATAAATGTGTCAAAAGTGTGGGAGCAAAAGCTGAGGAGAGACTTAACTTTGGGAAACAAAAGCTTTGTATCCCCATAATAGGATGCATGCCCAGAATAGACTGATAGTTTTATAAGCTTTCACCTCTAATATTTATGCTCAGTTCTAGCAGGAAGTGAAAGCTAAGGCAGAGTTGTAAACAGACTGACTGTGTTACAGGACTGTACCAAAACAGGGCCTATCTACAAAGACTGAAAGACATTTTTTTGTTTTGTCTCCACGTGTTTAAGGAAATCACTCTCATATTGTTAGATGACTGCTAAGCTAGTGAAACAGATTTCAGTGTCCACATATGATGAAGAATACAGTCTTTACAAAAATAGTTTAGGAAGTTCACTAAGCAAAGCCTATAACTTGCAACGTGCAGAAACACAATGGGAAAGAAGAATCTGATTTCAAGAGCTATCACATTATAATACTCAAAATATGCAATTTTCAACAATAAAAAATTATGAGATAGATGAAGGAATAAGACAGTATTGCCTATTCACAGGTAAAAAAAGGAAATTAATAAAAACTATACCTGAAGAAGCCCATACAATCAATGGCCATACAAGAAAAGTATTTTAAATCAGCTACCTAAAATATGTTCAAAAAGCTAAAGCAAATCATGTCCAAAAAACTAAAGGAAACAAGGTAAACAATGTCTCATGAAACAATATCAGTAAAGAAATAGAAATAACAGCAAAATGGTAGTTATGTGAGGTAGAGGATGTGTTAAACTTATTGTGGTATTTCATAATATACATGTGTATATCAAATAATCATGTTGTACACCTTAAACTTATACAACATTATCTGTCAATTACATCAATAAAGCTGGAAAAAGTAGAACACATTCCTCTTGAGGAAAAAAGATATAAAAAATAGAAATTCTTGGTCTGAAAGATACATTAATGAAAAACAATTTACTAGAGGGCTTCAAAAACACATTTATGCTGACAGAAGAAATAAATAGTGAACATGAATATGAGTCAATTACAATTATCCTGTCAGAGAAACAGAATTAAAAAACAAGAATGAAGAAAATGGACAGAACCAAGAGACCTGAGGGACAACATCAAATACACCAGTATACAAATAATTGAGAGTCCCAGCAGGAGAGAGAGAAAAGGAGAACAAAAGAAATGATGGCCAAAACCTTCCAAAATTTGATGGAAGACATGAATTTACACATCTAAGAAGTTCATCAAACTAAGTAAAATAAACACAGAGATCCATACCAAGAAAGACAGAGAATCTTGAAAGTACCAAGGGAGAAGTGATTTTTCACTTAGATCCTCAAGAAGATTAATAGCCAATTTCTCGCATGAATAGATGTTCAGCATCGCTAATTATTAGAGAAATGCAAATCGAAACTACAATGAGGTATCACCTGACACCAGTGAGAATGGCTATCAGCAAAAAATTCACAATAAATGCTGGAGAGGACGTGGATAGATGAGAACCTTTCTACACTGTTGGTGGGATTGTAAATTGGTACAGCCACTATGGAGAATAATATGCAAATTCCTTTAAAAACTAAGATCTACCATATGACCCTGCAATCCCACTCCTGGGCATATATCCAGAGAAAAACATGATCCTAAAGGATACATGCACCCCAATATTCACTGCAGCACTGTTTACAATAGCCAAGACACAGAAGCAACCTAAATGTCCATCGAAAGAGGAATGCTAAAGAAGGTGTACATATATACAATGGAATATTGTTGTTTATTTGCTAAGTAATGTCTGAATCTTGTAGCCCGCCAGGCTCCTCTGTCCCTGGGATTTCCCAGGCAAGAATACTGGAGTGGGTTGCCATTTCCTCCTTCAGGGGATCTTCCTGACCCAGGATCGAGGATCTTCCTGACCCAGATCCTGACCCATGTCTCTTGCATTGGCAGGCAGATTCCTTATACTGAGCCACCAAAGAAGCCCAATGGAATATTACTCAGCCATTAGAAAGAATGAAATAATGCCACTTGCAGCAACATAGATGGACATACCTAGGGATTGTCATACTGACTGAAGTAAGACAGAGAAGGAGAAGTATCATATGACATCCCTTATATGTGGAATCTAGAAAGAAATGATACAAGTGAACTTACAAAGCAGAAAGAGGCTCACAGACTTAGAGAACGAACTTATGGTAACCAGTGGGACCTATGAGGGGAAGGGATAGTTAGAGAGTTTGGAATGGACGTGTACACACTGCTATATTTAAAATGGATAACCAACAAGGACCTACTTTATAGCACATGGGACTCTGCTCAATGTTATGTGGCAGCCTGGATGACAGGGAAATTTTGGGGAAAATGGATACATGTATATATAAGGCCAAATCCCTTCTCTGTTCACCTAAAATTATCAGAACATGGTTAATCAGCTATATCTATAGAAAATAAAAAGTTTAAAGAAAAAAAGATTAACAGCCAATTTCTCATTACAAACCAAGGAAGTCAGAGAGCAGTGAGATGACATATTTAAAGTGCTGAAAGAAAAAGATATTCTATATCTGGCATAATTTTTTAAAAATATTTATTTATTGACTGATTTACTGATTTGGCAGCACTGGATCACAGTGGCAGCAGGAGAGATCATTGCATCATGTGGATTTTTCACTACAGCACAAGGACTTTCTAGTTGCATTGCATGGGCTTCAGTAGTTACAGCACACAGGCTTAGTTGCTTTCCAACATGTGGGGTCTTAGTTCCTCAACCAGGGATCAAACTTGCCTCCCCTGCATTGCAAGGCGGATTCTTAGTCTCTGTACCCCTAGGGAAGTCCCCCCTTAACAATCTTTTAAAAATGAAAGAGAGAACTTCCCTGGTAGTCCAAGTGGTTATGACTCAGTGCTTCCACTGCAGAGTGCATGGGTTTAGTCTCTGGTCTGAGAACTAAGATCTCACATGCCACAAGGTGCAGCCCCCAAATAAATAATTAAATGAAGGAAAATTAAGACACTGGCAGATAAAGAAAAGCTGAGAAAGTTGATTTCCAGTAGATTTGTCCAACAAGACTTGTTAAAACAAAGCCTTCAGGCTGAAATTAAAGTATACTAAACATTAACTCAAAGCCATTTGAGGAAATAAAGGACACTGATACACAGGTAATTATAAAAGCCAATATTATTGCATTCTTAGTCAATAACTATTTTCTTATATGACTTAAAAGAATGTGCATAAAACAAAAATTAGTTAATGTGCATAAAATAAATTAGTTAATGAACCACACAAAGTTTGAAGATGTAAGTTTGATGGTAACAACATAAAAGGGGGAAAATGGAGCTGTATGGGATCAGTTTTACATACTGTTGAAGTTAAGCTTCACTCTTATGGCAGAAAGTGAAGAGGAACTAAAAACCCTCTTCATGAAAGTGAAAGAGGAGAGTGAAAAAGTTGGCTTAAAGCTCAACATTCAGAAAAGGAAGATCATGGCATCCGGTCCCATCACTTCATGGGAAATAGATGGGGAAACAGTGGAAACAGTGTCAGACTTTATTTTTTGGGGCTCCAAACTCACTGCAGATGGTGATTGCAGCTATGAAATTAAAAGATGCTTACTCCTTGGAAGAAAAGTTATGACCAACCTAGATAGCATATTCAAAAGCAGAGACATTACTTTGCCGACTAAGGTCCATCTAGTCAAGGCTATGGTTTTTCCTGTGGTCATGTACGGATGTGAGAATTGGACTGTGAAGAAGGCTGAGCGCCAAAGAATTGATGCTTTTGAATTGATGCTTCTCTGTGGTGTTGGAGAAGACTCTTGAGAGTCCCTTGGACTGCAAGGAGATCCAACCAGTCCATTCTGAAAGAGTTCAGCCCTGGGATTTCTTTGGAAGGAATGATGCTAAAGTTGAAACTCCAGTACTTTGGCCACTTCATGCAAAGAGTTGACTCATTGGAAAAGACTCTGATGCTGGGATGGATTGGGGGCAGGAGGAGAAGAGGACAACAGAGGATGAGATGGCTGGATGGCATCACTGACTCAATGGACGTGAGTCTGAGTGAACTCCAGGAGTTGGTGATGGACAGGGAGGCCTGGCGTGCTGCAATTCATGGGGTCGCACACAGTCGGACATGACTGAGTGACTGAACTGAACTGAAGTTAAGCTGGCATTCATTCACACTGCTGCTGCTGCTGCTAAGTCGCTTCAGTTTTGTCCGACTCTGTGCAACCCCATAGATGACACCCCACCAGCCTCCCTGGTCCCTGGGTTTCTCCAGGCAAGAACACTGGAGTGGGTTGCCATTTCCTTCTCCAATGCATCACTTTCACTTTCATTCACACTGGATTGTATAAGTTTCAGAGATTTATTGTAGTTACCAGGACAACCACTATGAAAATAATGTAGAAGTATAAAGAAAAGGAAATGACAAAAAATTAAAATGATGCACTCCAAAAAAAAAATCAATTAAATGCAAAACTAAGAAGTAATGGAGGAACTGAAGAAAAGAGTATATATGACATATAGAAAACAAATAGCACAATAGCAGAAGTTAGTTTTTCCTTATCACTAATTGCTTAAATGTAGGACTTCCCTGGCGATCTAGTAGTTATGAATCTGCCTAGTAATTCAGGTTAGGGTTAGGTTTAGGGTTCAATTCCTGGTCTGGAAAGATTGTATATTCTGTGGGGCAACTAAGCCTGTGTGCCACAACTACTCAGCCCATGCTCTAGAGCCCACATTCTGCAGGTACTAAAGCCAACGTTCCTTAAAACCCTCACTCTGCAATGAGAAGCCATCTCAGTGAGAAGCCTGAGCACTGCAACTAGAGAGTAGTCCTCACTCACCACAGCTAGAGAAAGCCCATGAGCAGCAATGAAGACTCAGCACAGCCAAAAATAAATAAGTTTAATAAGAACAACAAAGCCCACTATCCAAATATAGGCTGTCTACAAAAGACTCATTTTTTTCTTCATTGAGGTATAGTTGCTATACAACATTATATGTTGTTATTGTTGAGTCTTTAAGTCATGTCTGACTGTTTATTACTCCGTGGACTGTAGAACGCCAGGCTCCTCTGTCCTCCACTATCTCCTGGAGTTTGATCAAATTCATGTCCATTGAGTCGATGATGTTATCTAACCATCTCATCCTCTGCCACCCACTTCTCCTTTAGTCTTTGATTCCTCCTAGCATCAGGATCTTTTCCAATAAGCCGGCTCTTTGTATCAGGTGGCCAAAGTATTGGAGCCTCAGCTTCAGCATCAGTCCTTCCAATGAATATTCAGGGTGATTTCCTTTAGGATTGACTGATTTGATCTCCTTGCTGTCCAAGGGACTCTCAAGAGTCTTCTCCAGCACCACAATTTGAAAGCATCAATTCTTCAACACTCAGCCTTCTTTATGGTCCAACTTTCACATCTGTACATCTGTACATGACTCCTGGAAAAACCATAGCTTTGATTATATGGACTTTTGCTGGCATTGTGATGTCTCTGTTTCTTAATACTCTGTCTACGTTTGTCATAGCTTTCCTTCCAAGGAGCAAGTGTCTTTTAATTTCATGGCTGCAGTCACTGTCCACAGTGATTTTGGAGCCTAAGAAGTTAAAATCTATCACTGCTTCCACTTTTTCCCCATCCATTTTCCACGAAGTGATGGGACTGGATGCCATGATCTTCGTTTTTCAAATGCTGAGTTTCAAGCGAGCTTTTTCACTCTTCTTTCACCCTCATCAAGAGGCTCTTTAGTTCCTCTTCTCTTTCTGCCATTAGTGGTGTTATTTGCATATCTGAGGTTGTTGATGTTTCTCCTGGAAATCTTGACTTTAGCTTAGGATTCATTCAGCCTGGCATTTCCCAATGATGTACTCTGCATATAAGTTAAATAAGTAGGGTAACAACATACAGCCTTGTCATACTCCTTTCCCAATTTTGAACTAGTCAGTTGTTCCATGCCTGGTTCTAATGGTTGCTTCTTGACCCGCATGCAGCTTTCTCAGAAGACAGGTAAGGTCGTCTGGTATTCCCATCTCTATTACAGGTGTGTAGAATATAGTGATTCACAAATGTTAATGATTATACTCTATTTATAGTTATTGTAAAATATTTGCTATATTCCCCAAGTTGTAAAATATATTCTTGTAGCTTATTTTATACAGAATAACTTATACCTCTTAATTCCCTAGCCTTGAAGTGCCCCTTTCAGCTTCTTTCTCCCCACTGGTAACCACTAGTTTGTTCTCTATATCTGTGAGACAAGACTCTATTTATTTATTTTTCTGAACTTTAAACTTCCTATTAATATTTTGTATTGGTGTATAGCAAATTAAAAATGTTGTGTTACAGCAATCAGAGCAGAAAAAGAAATAAAAGGAATCCATATTGGAAAAGAAGAAGTAAAACTCTCACTGTTTGCAGATGACATGATCCTCTACATAGAAAACACTAAAGACTCTACCAGAAAATTACTAGAGCTAATTAATGAATATAGTAAAGTTGCAGGATATAAAATCAACACGCAGAAATCCCTTGCATTCCTATACACTAATAATGAGAAAGTAGAAAAAGAAATTAAGGAAACAATTCCATTCACCATTGCAACAAAAAGAATAAAATACTTAGGAATATATCTACCTAAAGAAACTAAAGACCTATATACAGAAAACTATAAAACACTGATGAAAGAAATCAAAGAGGACACTAATAGATGGAGAAATATACCATGTTCATGGATCAGAAGAATCAATATAGTGAAAATGAGTATATTACCCAAAGCAATTTACAAATTCAATGCAATCCCTATCAAGATACCGGCGATATTTTTCACAGAACTACAACAAATAATTTCAAGATTTGTATGGAAATACAAAAAACCACGAATAGCCAAAGCAATCTTGAGAAAGAAGGATGGAACTGGAGGAATCAATTTGCCTGACTTCAGGCTCTACTACAAAGCCACAGTCATCAAGACAGTATGGTATTGGCACAAAGACAGACATATAGATCAATGGAACAAAATAGAAAGCCCAGAGATAAATCCACATACATATGGACACCTTATCTTTGACAAAGGAGGCAAGAATATACCATGGAGTAAAGACAATCTCTTTAACAAGTGGTGCTGGGAAAACTGGTCAACCACTTGTAAAAGAATGAAACTAGATCACTTTCTAACACCGCACACAAAGATAAACTCAAAATGGATTAAAGATCTAAATGTAAGACCAGAAACTATAAAACTCTTAGAGGAGAACATAGGCAAAACACTCTCCGACATAAACCACAGCAGGATCCTCTATGATCCACCTCCCAGAATTCTGGAAATAAAAGCAAAAATAAACAAATGGGACCTAATTAAAATTAAAAGCTTCTGCACAACAAAGGAAAATATAAGCAAAGTGAAAAGACAGCCTTCCGAATGGGAGAAAATAATAGCAAATGAAGCAACCGACAAACAACTAATCTCAAAAATATACAAGCAACTCCTGAAACTCAATTCCAGAAAAATAAACGACCCAATCAAAAAATGGGCCAAAGAACTAAATAGACATTTCTCCAAAGAAGACATACGGATGGCTAACAAACACATGAAAAGATGCTCAACATCACTCATTATTAGAGAAATGCAAATCAAAACCACAATGAGGTACCACTTCACACCAGTCAGAATGTCTGCGATCCAAACATCTGCAAGCAATAAATGCTGGAGAGGGTGTGGAGAGAAGGGAACCCTCCTACACTGTTGGTGGGAATGCAAACTAGTACAGCCACTATGGAGAACAGTGTGTAGATTCCTTAAAAAATTGCAAATAGAACTGCCTTATGACCCAGCAATCCCACTGTTGGGCATACACACGGAGGAAACCAGAATTGGAAGAGACACATGTACCCCCATGTTCATCGCAGCACTGTTTATAATAGCCAGGACATGGAAACAACCTAGATGTCCATCAGCAGATGAATGGATAAGAAAGCTGTGGTACATATACACAATGGAGTATTACTCAGCCATTAAAAAGAATACATTTGAATCAGTTCTGATGAGATGGGTGAAACTAGAGCCGATTATACAGAGTGAAGTAAGCCAGAAAGAAAAACACCAATACAGTATACTAACACATATATATGGAATTTAGAAAGATGGCAATGATGACCCTGTATGCAGGACAGCAAAAAAGACACAGATGTGTATAGCGGACTTTTGGACTCAGAGGGAGAGGGAGAGGGTGTGATGATTTGGGAGAATGGCATTGAAACATGTATAATATCATGTAAGAATCGAATTGCCAGTCTATGTCTGATGCAGGATATGGCACGCTTGGGGCTGATATGCGGGGATGACCCAGAGAGATGTTGTGGGGAGGGGGGTTGGAGGGGGTTCATGTTTGGGAACGCATGTACACCTGTGGTGGATTCACGTCAATCTATGCCAAAACCAATACAGAATTGTAAAGTAAAAATTAAAATAAATAAATAAATATTAAAATAAAAAAATAAAAATAAAAATGTTGTGTTAGTTTCAGGTGAACAGCGAAGGGACTCAGCCATACATATACATGTGTTAGGGGAAGTACACTGACTGAAACTCTTCACCCTGGCCAGGCACCATAGTTACCATGTGCATGACTTGTTTTATGACAGGAGGTCCTGGTAAGGAACATGAAACTAATAAGCCACCACCAACTGGAAGAGTTCAGGAAGGGTCAAAAGGTGACACCACGTGTCCATCCACCTCTCAGAATCCTTCTCACTGGCGTCCATCTTGGCTGAGCAATGTTTGGGCCACCAGGAAGGCCTCTGAATGAGAGTGATTGGCCAAAGACAGCCTGGAAACTAATCCTATCACCATAAAACCTAAGACTGCGAGCCATGTGGCAGAGCAGTTCTCCTGGGATCCCTTACCCTACTGCTCTCTGCCTGGGTGCCCTTCCCCAATAAAATCTCTTGCTTTGTCAGCACATGTGTCTCCTTGGACAATTCATTTCTGAGTGAGCTTTTGGGCCCTGGAAGGGGGCCCCTTCCTACAACAAATGTATCCATTCTCCCCCCAAACCCCTCTCCTATCCAGGCTGCCACATAACATTGAACAAAGTTCCATGTGCTATATGATAAGTCCTTTTTGGTTATCCATTTTAAGTATAGCAGTGTGTACATGAGCTTGTCAAAATCTATAATTATCCCTTCCTTCTTGCAACCATAAGTTCTTTTTCTAAGTCTGTGAGTAGAAGGCTCACTTTATTTTAAAGATTAATTTATTTTTAATTGGAGGATAATTGCCATATATCAACATGAATTAGCTATCAGTATATGTATGTCCTCTCCCTTTAGATTCACTTTAGATGCAGACACAAATAGATCAAAAATTAAAGGATAGAAAAAGATATTCCATGTAAAATGTAGTAACCAAAGGGAGCTTGTATAGTTGTATTGATATCAGGAAAAATAGACTTTAAATCAAAAATTGTTATGAGACAAAAATGACATTATGTATTGATTAAGGGGTCATTTCAACAAGACAGTATAGTAATAATAAACATAAATTTTAAAGATTGAAATCATACTAAATATCTTCCATGATTACAATGTAACAAAACCAGAAATTAATAACAAATGAAAATTTGTAAAATTCATAAATATGTAGAATAGTATTAATAGTATAATATTAAACAATCAATGAGTCAAGAAGAAACCACAAAGGAAATTAGAAAATACTTTGAGATGAGTGAAAACAAGAACATACAAAAACATGGAATACAGTGAAAGCATAACAAAGGGAAAATTATATCTGTAAATGCCTACATTAAAAAGAGGAAAAATATCAAATCAATCTGAAATCAATAACCTAACATTGCAGCTTCTAGAAAAGAGGACATAATTTGACACAAGTTAGTGAGTGGACAACAACAAAGAAATTAAGAAACTATAGGTATAGTAGAAACTAGATATAGAAGATTTACAGAAGAAGTTATACCCAAATTTAGCATAAGGAAAGAAATGCTAAAGATTAGATTAGAATGAAGATACACAAAATAAAGAATAGAAAAACAACAGAGAAAATCAGCAAATAAAATATTAGCTTTAAGACACCAACAAATTATTAAATTGCCTTAAGTTTAGATTCTTCATAAAATATTGCACAATTTATTCAACTCCCATTGGTTTATGAGAAAGAAACATTATTTCATTTGGAGCTATAAGATTAATCTTGTCTGGTATACTTCTTAAAATTGAGATTAAACTGACATACGATAGTAGTTTCAAGTGAACAATATGATTTGATATTTTGGGATATCGTAAAATGATCACTGCAATAAGTCTAATTGGTATCCATCAACATATGTAGTTACCATTTCTTTTCACGTGATGAGAACTTTCAAGATTTACTCTTAGCAAGCTTCAAATATGCAATGCAGTATTATGAACTATAGTCATCATGGTATACATTACAACTCCATGACTCATTTATTTTATAACTGGAAGATTGTCCCTGGTTTACTTTTAAATATTCTGTTCTTCCATATAATTTTCATAATGTGAATGGAGAGGTTATTTTAATTTATGTTAAAAAAAAAAAACGAAAAACAAAAACTAGACAGGGGCTTCCTCGTGGCTCAGTGGTAAACAATTTGCCTACCAATGCAGGAGACACATGTTCAATCCTTAGTCCTAGAAGATCCCACATGTCGAGGAGCACCTAAGCCCATGCACCGCAACTACTGAGCCTATGCTATGCTGCTGCTGCTGCTAAGTCACTTCAGTCGTGTCTGACTCTGTGCGACCCTGTAGACGGCAGCCTACCAGGCTCCTCCATCCTTGGGATTCTCCAGGCAAGAACGCTGGAGTGGGTTACCACTTCCTTCTCCAATGCATGAAAGTGAAAAGTGAAAGTGAAGTTGCTCAGTCATGTCTGACTCTTCGCAACCCCATGGACTGCAGCCTCCCAGGCTCCTCCATCCATCAGAGTTTCCAGGCAAGAGTACTGGAGTGGGTTGCCATTGCCTTCTCCGAGCCTATGCTATAAGTCATCACAATAAGACTGCACACCACAACTAGAGAGTACCCCCTGCAGCAACAAAAACCAAGCACAGCCAAAAATAAATAATAAAAAACTAGACAGATCTATGAGAAAAAAAATGAATTGCTATTTTATGATTTTTAATTATATTCATTTTAAATGGAGTTTATTTTTCAAGCAGTTTTAGTTTTACAGGAAAACAGAGCTTTGTCATACATCACCTTATCCCCTCCTCCAGTTTCTCCTATTATTATTTGAATTAGTGTGATATTCTTGTGATAATTGATAAACCTACATTGACACATCATTATCACCCAGAATCCATAGTTACATTAGGGTTCACTCTTGGTGTTGTACATTCTATGGGTTTGAACAAATGTATAATGACATGTATCTACTATTATAGTCAGTCAGTTCAGTTCAGTTACTCAGTTGTGTTCAACTTTTTGCAACCCCATGGATTGCAGCACGCCAGGCCTCCCTGTCCATCACCAACTTCTGGAGTTTACCCAAACTCATGTCCATTGAGTCGGTGATGCCATTAATCCATCTCATCCTCTGTCAACCCCTTCTCCTCCGCCTTCAATCTTTTCCAGCATCAGCATCTTTTCAAATGAGTCAGTTCTTTGCATCAGTTGGCCAAAGTATTGGAGTTTCAGCTTTAGCATCAGTCCTTCCAATGAATATTCAGGACTGATTTCCTTTAGGATGGACTGGTTGGATCTCCTTGCAGTCCAAGGGACTCTCAAGAGTCTTCTCCAACATCACAGTTCAAAAGCATCAATTCTTCGGCGTTCAGCTTTCTTTATAGTCCAACTCTCACATCCATACATAGCCTTGACTAGACAGACCTTTGGTGGCAAAGTAATATCTCTGCTTTTTAATATGCTGTCTAGGTTGGTCATAACTTTTCTTCCAAGGAGTAAGCGTCTTTGAGTTTTTTGGCTGCAGTCACCATCTGCGGTGATTTTGGAACCCCCCAAAATAAAGTGTCTCACTCTTTCCATGGTTTTCCCATCTATTTGCCACGAAGTGATGGGGCCAGATGTTACAATCAAAGTGTTCTGAATGTTGAGCTTTAAGGCAACTTTTTCACTCTCCTCTTTCACTTTCATCAAGAAGCTCTTTAGTTCTTCTTCACTTTCTGCCATAAGGGTGGTGTCATCTGCATATCTGAGATTATTGATATTTCTCTTAGCAACCTTGATTCCAGCTTGTGCTTCATCCAGCCCAGCATTTCTCATGATGTACTCTGCATAGAAATTACATAAGCAGGGTGACAATATACAGCCTTGATGTACTCCTTGTCCTGTTTGGAACCAGTCTGTTGTTCCATGTCCAGTTCTAACTGTTGTTTCCTGACCTGCATGCAGATTTCTCAAGAGGCAGGTCAGGTGGTCTGCACCATCTCTTTAAGAATTTTCCACAGTTTGTTGTGATTCACACAGTCAAAGGCTTTGGCATAGTCAATAAAGCAGAAATAGATGTTTTTCTGAAACTCTCTTGCTTTTTCGATGATCCAGTAGATGTTGGAAATTTGATCTCTGGTTCCTCTGCCTTTTCTAAAACCAGCTTGAACATCTGGAAGTTCATGGTTCATGTATTGTTGAAACCTGGCTTGGAGAATTTTGAGCATGACTTTCCTACCATGTGAGAGGAGTACAATTGTACAGTAGTTTGAGCATTCGTTGGCATTGCCTTTCTTAGGGCTTGGAATGAAAACTGACCTTTTCCAGTCCTGTGGCCACTGCTGAGTTTTCCAAATTTGCTGGCATATTGAGTGCAGTACTTTCATAGCATCATCTTTTAGGATTTGAAATAGCTCAACTGGAATTCCATCACCTCCACTAGCTTTGTTCATAGTGATGCTTCCTAAGGCCCACTTGACTTCACATTCCAGGATGTCTGGCTGTAGGTGAGTGATCACACCATCATGAATATCTGGGTCGTGAAGATCTTTTTTGTATAGTTCTGTCTATTCTTGCCACGTCTTCTTAATATCTTCTGCTTCTGTTAGGTCCATACCACTTCTGTCCTTTATTGAGCCCATCTTTGCCTGAAATATTCCCTTGGTATCTCTAATTTTCTTGAAGAGATCTCTAGTCTTTCTCATTCTGATGTTTTCCTCTATTTATTTGCACTATAGTACTATACCAAATATTTTCATTGCTCTGAAAATCCTCTGTGGTCTTCCTATTCATATATCCCTCCCCCAACAACCCCTGACAACCACTGATCCTTTTATTGTCTCCACAGTTTTGCCTTTTTTAGAATATCAGATAGTTGGAATCATACAGTATATAGCCTTTATTTTTTTTATAATTTTTAGACAGTTAAAAATGTTTTAATTTTTGTTTTTCATTCTTTTATTTGGCCATGGCCCAAGGCATGTGGGATCTTAATTTCCCAACCAAAGATCAAACCCATGCCCCCTGCACTGGAAGCATGGAGTCTTAACTATCAGACTGCCAGGGATGTCCCAATATATAGTCTTTCCAGATTGGCTTCTTTCCCTTAGTAATAAGCTTTTATGTTTCCTCCATGTTTTTTCATTGCTTGATATCTAATTTCTTTCAAGACTGAATGATATACCACTGTATTTTTGCACCACAGGCTAGTGAAGGACATCTTGGTTGCTCCCAGGTTTTGGTAACTATGAATAAAGTTGGTATAAACATGTGTGTGCAGGTTTTTGTCTGGATGTCAGTTTTCAATTCATTCATGCATTCATTCTTGCAAGTATGGGGTCATATGGTAAAAGTATTTTTTACTTTAATTCTAGTAAGAAACTTTTCCAAAGTGGTTGCACTATTTTCCATGAATGCGAGTTTCTGTTGCTCCATGTTGTCATTAGCTTTTGGTGTAATCAGTGTTTTGGATTTTAGCCATTCTAATAACTGTGTAGTGGTATCACATTGTTCTTTTAATTTCCAATTCCCTAAGGCTATGGTTTTTCCAGTGGTCATGTATGGATGTGAGAGTTGGACTCTGAAGAAAGCTGAGCACTGAAGAACTGATGCTTTTGAACTGTGGTGTTGGAGGAGACTCTTGAGAGTCCCTTGGACTGCAAGGAGATCCAACCAGTCCATTCTAAAGGAGATCAGCCATGGGTGTTCTTTGGAAGGAATGATGCTAAAGCTGAAACTCCAGTACTTTGGCCACCTCATGCGAAGGGTTGACTCATTGGAAAAGACTCTGATGCTGGGAGAGATTGGGGGCAGGAGGAGAAGGGGACGACAGAGGATGAGATGGCTGGATGGCATCACTGACTGGATGGACGCGAGTCTGGGTGAACTCCGGGAGTTGGTGATGGACAGGGAGGCCTGGCGTGCTGTGATTCACGGGGTCGCAAAGAGTCGGACACGACTGAGCGACTGAACTGAACTGAATGTCATGTAATGTTGAGCACTTTTTCATAAGTTTATTTGCTATCATTATATCTTCTTTGATGAGGGGTCTCTTTGATTTTTTTGACCATTTTAAAATTAGGTCTTTGTTTTCTTACTGTTGAATTGTAAGATTTCTTTGTGTATTTTGGATATCAGTCCTTTATCAGATATGTTTTGCAAATATTTACTCCCAGTCTGTGGCTAATTTTTTCATTCTCTTAGCAGTGTCTTTTGAGGCGTAGAAGTTTTTAGTTATAATAAAGTCCAAGTAACCAATTTTTCTTTCATGAATCATACATTTTCTGTTGTATTTAAGAAGTCATTGCCAAACTCATGGTCACCTAGAGTTTCTATTTTATCTTATAGACATTTGATAGTTTTGTGCTTTTAATGTAAATTTATGATCTACTTTGAGTTCATTCTTGTGAAATTTGTGAGGTCTGTGTCTAGACTCATTTACTTTGCATATGGATGTTCAACTCTGCTAGATCCTTTTGTTGAAGACTTTTCTTTCTTCCACTGCATTGCCTTTGGTCTTTTGTCGTACATCAATTTACTCTAGTTGTGTGGGATTATTTCTAGGCTCTTTATTCCTCCATTGATCTATTTGTCTGTTCTTTTACCAATATCACACTGTCTTCATTTTCAGTTAACATTCATTTTTTGAACAGGAAATATACCCACACATAGTGATAAAATATAAAGGCATAAAGAGTATATAGTGAAGTATAGTGAAGTTTCATCCTGTCCTGTTCCCCCTGCTCCCAGATTACCTTCCCCAGGTAATCACCATTATTAAGTATAATTTTCATTCTTTGCTTCTTATGCTCTCTCACTGTCACTCTGTGGCTCTTTGTCTTCCTCTCACTTTCGTGCATGCATGCTAAGTCACTTCAGTTGTGTCCAATTCTTTGCAACCCTATGGACTGTAGCCTGCCAGGCTACTCTGTCCATGGAATTCTCCAGGCAAGACTACTGGAGTAGGTTGCTGTGTCCTCCTCCAGGGGATCTTCCCGAGTGAGGGATCAAACCCACTTCTCTTGTCTCCCTCATTGGCCGGCAGGTTCATTACCACTAGTGCTACCTGGGAATCCCTCTCACTCTCCAACACAAGTATTAAAATACAGCGTTATGCAACTTGCTTTTTTTAAAAAAAATTAACAATATAACTAGAAAAAATCACATGTATGTGCATGTATATCTGTCTTTTTAAAAAAGTATTTTTTGTGGTTTAAAAGCATAGAATATTAAATTTACCATTTTAAGTGTAGCATTCAGCAGTGTTGAGTATACTTAAATTGTTGTGATCTCTAGGACTATTTAACCTTGAAAGATTGAAACATTATACCCATTAAAAACAAATGCCCCTCTCTCCCTAATTCTTTCAATCACCTTTCTACATTCTATTTATTTGATTTGACTATTTAAAATACTTCATATGGAACTTCCGTGGTGGTCCAGTGGTTAAGACTCCAGGATTCCTCTGCAGGGGACGCTAGTTCAATCTCTGTCTGAGGAACTTAGATCCCACATGCCAAGTAGTGTGGCAAAAAAATAAAATGAAAAAAGAAATTTAAATACTTCATATGAGTGGAGTCACACAGTGTTTGACCTTTATGACTGACATTTTGCTTAGCATAATATCCTCAAGGTTCATCTATGCAGGGTATGAAAAAAAATTCCTTTTTAAGTCTGCATAATATTCCATTTTCTTTATCCATTCATGTGCATTTGCATTACTCACACCCCCTAACTAATATGAATAATGCTACAGTGACTTTCAGTGGGTATTTA
Organism: Oryx dammah; assembly: GCF_014754425.2. Taxonomy (NCBI): domain Eukaryota; kingdom Metazoa; phylum Chordata; class Mammalia; order Artiodactyla; family Bovidae; genus Oryx; species Oryx dammah. The sequence continues at coordinate 67,448,906 of NW_024070207.1, forward strand.
TCTGTTCAAGATCCTGTTGATTATTTTGGGTATATACCCAGAAGTGAAATTGTTGGATCATATGGTAATTCTCTTTTAAACTTTTTGAGGAACCTCCATATTGTTTTCAACAGCAGATTCACCATTTTATATTCCCAGTAACAGTGCACAAGGAGGATCTTTATACCACATCCTTACCAGCATTTATTTTTTTTAAAGGAGTTTTGACTATACTTACAACATTTTTTATTTATTTGTTTTCACCTGGTCTTTTAGTTTCAGCATGTGAGATCCAGTTCTCTGACTAAAAATTGAACTTGGGGCCCCTCCGTTGGGAACACAGAGTCCTAGCCACTATACTATCTGGGAAGTCCCTTGAATTTCTCTTATGATTAGTGGTGTTGAGTGTGTTTTCCTGTTTGTTGGCCATTTGTATATCTTCTTTAGAAAATCTCCTGTTCAGTTCCTTTGTTGTTCATTTGCCAAGTGGTGTCTGACTCTTTGCATCTCCATGGACTGCAGCATGCCAGGCTTTCCTGTCTCTCACCACCTCCTGGAGTTTGCCCAAGTTCATGTTCATTGCATCAGTGATTCCTTCCAGCTATCTCATTCTTTATTGCCCTCTTCTTCTGCTTTCAATCTTTCCCAGCATCAAGGTCTTTTCAAATGAGTCAGCTGTTTGTATCAGATGGCCAAGGTATTGGAGCTTCAGCTTCAGCATCAGTCCTTCCAATGAGTATTCAGCGTTGATTTCTTTAAAATTGACTGGTTTGGTCTCCTTGCAGTCCAAGGAACTCTGAAGAGTCTTCTCCAGCACCACAGTTCAGAAGCATCAGTTCTTCAGTGCTCTGCCTTCTTCATGGTCCAGCTCTCACAACCGTACATGACTCCTGGAAAGACCACAGCCTTGACTATATGGACCTTTGTCTGCCAAGTGATGTCTTTGCTTTTTAACACACTGTCTAGGTTTGTCATAAGCTTTCCTGCCAAGAAGCAATCATCTAATTTCATGGCTGTACTCACCATCTGTAGTGATTTTAGAGCCCAAGAAGAGGAAATTTGTCAGTGCTTCTACATTTTCCCCTTCTATTTGCCATGAAGAGATGGGGCTGGATGCCATGATCTTAGTTTTTTTTTTTTTAATATTTAGTTTTCTGCTGGCTTTTTCATTCTCCTCCTTCAGCTTCATCAAGAGGCTCTTTAGTTCCTCTTCACTTTCTGTTGTTAGAGTGGTATCATCTGCATATCTGAGTTTGTTGATATTTCTCCTGGCAATCTTGATTCCAGCTTGTAACTCATCCAGCCCAGCATTTCTCATAATGTGCTCTGTGTATAAGTTAAATAAACAGGGTGACAATAAAAATAGCCTTGTTATACTCTTTTGTCAATCCTGAACCAGTTGTTCCATACAGGACTCAAATTGTTGCTTCTTGACCCACACACAAGTTTCACAGGAGACAGGTGAGATGGTCTGGTATTCCCATCTCTTTGTCTTTTACTTCTTTTCTTTTCTCAGCTATTTGTAAGGCCTCCTCAGACAACCACTTTGCCTTCTTGCATTTCTTATTTTGGGGGATGGTTTTGATCACTGCTTCCTGTACAATGTTACAAACAAGAAATTAAAAGATGCTAGCTCCTTGGAAGAAAAGCTATGGCAAGGCTAGACAGCATATTAAAAAGCAGAGACATTACTTTACTGACAAAGGTCTGTCTAGTCAAAGTGATCAGGAGTCGTGTATGGATGTGAGAGTTGGACCATAAAGAAATCTGAGTGCCAAAGAATTGATGCTTTTGAATTGTGGTGTTGCAGAAGACTATTGAGAGTCCCTTGGACTGCAAGGAGATCAAACCAGTCCATCCTGAAGGAAATCAATCCTGAATATTCATTGGAAGGACAGATGCTGAAGCTGAAGCTCTAATACTTTGGCCATCTGATATGAAGAATGGATTCATTGGAAAATACCCTGATGCTCGGAAAGATTGAAGGCAGGAAGAGAAGGGGAAAACAGAAGATGAGATGGTTGGATGGCATCACTGACATGAGTCTGAGCAAGCTCCGGGGGTTGATGATGGACAGGGGAGCCTGCCGTGCTGCAGTCCATGGAGTCTCAAAGGGTTGGACATGACTGAATGACTGAACTGAAATGATTCCTATCTCTTACTGAGAGTTTTCCACAGTTTGTTATGATTCAGTCAAAGGCTTTAGTGTAGTCAATGAAACAGAGGTAGATGATCCACACAGTCAAAGGCTTTAGTGTAGTCAATGAAACAGAAGTAGATGTTTTTCTGGCATTCCCTTGCTTTCTCTATGATTCAGTGAATGTTGGCAATTTGATCTCTGATTTCTCTGCCTTTTCTAAAGCAAGGTTGGACATCTGAAAATTCTCAGTCCACATAATGCTGAAGCCTAGCATGTAGGATTTTGAACATAACCTTACCAGCATGAGAGATGGGTCAACTGTCCGGTGGTTTGAACATTCTTTAGTACTGCCCTTCTTGGGAAGTGGGATGAGGACTGGCCTTTTCCAGTCCTGTGGCCACTGCTGGGTTTTTCAAATTTGCTGATATATTGAGTGTAGCACTTTGATAGTATCATCTTTTAGGATATTAACTAGCTCTGCTGGGATTACATTGCCTTCATTAGCTTTATTGACAGCAGTGCTTTCTAAGGCCCATTGACTTCACACTCCAGAATGTCTGGCTCTGCGTGAGTGACCACACCTTCATGGTTATACAGGTCATTAAGACTTTTTTTTGTACAGTTCTTCTGTGTATTTTCTCAGTCTCTTCTTGATTTCTGCTGCTTTTATTATTTTTATTATCTTTACTTTTTCTGTCCTTTACTGTGCCCATCTTTGACTAAATTTTCCTTTGATATTTCCAATCTTCTTGAAGAGATCTCTAGTCTTTCCCTTTCTGTTGTTTCCCTCTATTTCTTTGCATTGTTTATTGATGAAGGCTTTCTTGTCTTTCCTTGCTATTCTCAATTCCTTTGACCATTTTTTAAAAGTTTTCTAAAAACCACTTTATTGGATATGATTGACATACAAAAGGCTGTACATATTTAATGTATACAAACTCAGCAAGTTTGGAGATAAACATACAGCTGTGAGACTACAATTAAAGCCATAAACTTATTCATCACCTATAAAAGTTTCCTTTTGTATCTCCCACCCCACATTTTTTCCAAATAAAAATGTTTTTGCAGCAAGAGCACATAACTAAGATCTACCCTCTTAGCAAAATTTAAAGTATATAATACACTACCATTAACTATATTCTTCTGAGTACTTAAAGTCTAATTCTCCAATCCCCCCTCATACAAAACCCACTAAATGTCCCTCTGGTTACATAAGTGCTACACAGCAATTCCAGGTAATTGTGACTCAGAGAGCTGGGAACAATCAAAAGATTTGGTTGGCCAAAAGTGGATGAAAAAGAATATAAAAAGTTTAAAATGTTGACCATCTATACAAAAAAAGAGATAAATTTGTGCATAGTGCTTCTTGTCTTTGCTCTACTTCCTGTACTGTTACATTTCCTCACATATTAAAAATGAAAGTATACATGTAGATGTGTCTAGCACATGCCCAACAGAGTAGAAATTTAATAAATGTGAGCTGCCCCAGCACTGCCTTACCTCCTTCCCTTTTACTCAGTGGATGATGAGTAGCTGCAAGTAATATTTAAGGTAGTTACATAATTGTAATCTCATCATAATGTCACTGTATCAATAAATTTCTTCCACCTTCACAAGTTCCAGTTAGAACAGAAAGGTACAAATCTAATTTATGTTATTTCTCATTTTGAATAATAAAGATTAAAATGCACATAAATTACAATTCTTTGCTATAAGATCTCCACACTACCAGGAATAAAACAGTTATGTGTGCCTGTGTGCTCAGTCACTCCATTGTGTCTGATTCTTTGAGACCCCATGGACTGTAGCCTGCCAGGCTTCTCTGTCCATGGAATTTTCCAGGCAAGAATACTGGAGTGGGTTGCTCCTCCATCCTTTGAAATTTTTAAATATTTTATTTGTTGTTATTGTTTAGTTGTAAAAGTTCTTTACATATTCTGAATATTAAACCCTTATTGCATATAGGATTTGCAAATATTTTCTTCCATTCTGTAGGTTGTCATTTCACACTGTTGATAGTTTCCTTTGATGTGCATAAATTTTAAAATCTGATATAGTCCTATTTATCTATTTTACTTGTATTGCTTGTGTTTTGCTGTCACATTTAAGAAATCAGTTGCTGAATCTAATGACCTGAAGCTTCCCCGCTATGTTTTCTTTTAAGAATTTTACAAGTTTAAGTCTTTAAGCCATTTTGAGGTAATCTTTGTAAATGTTTTAAGTTAAGGGTACTACCTCACTTTTTGCTACTGGATATCTTATTTTCCCAACACCGTTTATTGAAGAGACTGTCCTTTCTTAGTTGTGTCTTTCTTAGTCTTGACACCTTAGTTGAAAATCATTTGGCCATACATGCAAGGGTTTATTTCTGGGCCTTCTTTTCTGTTCCATTTTCTATATACTTATACCAATACCATAGATGGGGCAACAGTGGAAACAGTGGCTGACTTTATTTTTCTGGGCTCCAAAATCACTGCAGATCGCGATTGCAGCCATGAAATTAAAAGATGCTTACTCCTTGGAAGGAAAGTTATGACCAACCTAGACAGCATATTAAAAAGCAGAGACATTACTTTGCCAACAAATGTCCATCTAGTCAAGGCTATGGTTTTTCCACTAGTCATGTATGGATGTGAGAGTTGGACTATAAAGAAAGCTGAGCACTGAAGAATTGATGCTTTTGAACTGTGGTGTTGGAGAAGACTCTTGAGAGTCCCTTGGATAGCAAGGAGATCCATCCAGTCCATTCTAAAGGAGATCAGTCCATAGGACTGGAAAAGGTCAGTTTTCATTCCAATACCATAAAAAGGCAATGCCAAAGAATGTTCAAACTACCACACAGTTGCACTCATCTCACATGCTAGCAAAGTAATGCTCAAAATTCCCCAAGCCAGACTTCAGCAGTTGGTGAACTGAGAACTTCCAGATGTTCAAGCTGGATTTAGAAAAGGCACAGAAACCAGAGATCAAATTACCAACATCCTTTGGATCATAGAAAAAGCAATAGAATTCCAGAAAAACATCTCTTCTGCTTCATTGATGTTAAAGCCTTTGACTGTGTGGATCACAATAAACTGTGGAAAATTCTTAAAGAGATGGGAATACCAGACCACCTTACTTGCCTGCTGAGAAATCTGTATGCAGGTCAAGAAACTACAGTTAGAATCAGAAATGGAACAACAGGCTGGTTCCAAATTGGGAAAGGCATATGCAAAGGCTATATGTTGTCATCTTGCTTATTTAACTTATATGCAGAGTACATCATGTGAAATGCCAGACTGGATGAGACACAAGCTGGAATCAAGATTGCAGGCAGAAATATCAATAACCTCAGATATGCAGATGACACCACCTTTATGGGAGAAAGAGAAGAGGAACTAGGAGCCTCGTCATGAAAGTGATAGAGGAGAGTGAAAAAGTTGGCTTAAAACTCAACATTCCTAAAAAGAAGATCATGGCATCTGGTCCCATCGCTTCATGGCAAATAGATGGGAAAACAATGTAAACATTTTCTTGGGCCCCAAAATCTCTGCAGATGGTGACTGCAGTCATGAAATTAAGAGACGCTTGCTCCCTGGAAAAAAAGTTATGACAAACCTAGACAGCATATTAAAAAGCAGAGACATTACTTTAACAACAAAGGTCCATCTATTCCCAGCCATGGTTCTTCCAGTAGTCATGTATGGATGTGAGAGTTGGACTATAAAGAAAGCTGAATGCCGAAGAATTGATGCTTTTGAATTGTGGTGTTGAAGAAGCCTCTTGAAAGTCCCTTGGACTGCAAGGAGATTCAACCAGTCAATCCTAAAGGAAAACAGTTCTGAATATTCATTGGAAGGAAGCTGAAGCTGAAGCTCCAATACTTTGACCATCTGATGCGAAGAACTGGTTCACTGGAAAAGACCCTAATGCTGGGAAAGCAGGAGGAGAAGGGGACGACAGAGGATGAGATGGTTGGATGGCATCACTGACTGGATGGACATGAGTTTGAGTAAACTCCAGGAGTTGGTGATGGACAGGGAATCCTGGTGTGCTGCAGTCCATGGGGTCACAGAGTCGGACACAACTCAACCACTGAACTGAACTGATAGTGCTGGGTGCTCAGACAATAACTAATCTGATTGCAATGCTGGAGACCCAGGTTCTATCCCTGCGTTAGGAGGATCCCCTGGAGCAGGATAAGGCAACCTACTCCAGTATTCTTGCCTGGAGAATTCCATCAACAGAGGTGACAGGCAGGCTCCAGTGCACGGGCTCACAGAATCCCACATGACCCAGGGACTAACACACATAGTGTGGGTATATATTAAACGCTCAATAAACGTATGTTGTTGTTATTGTTTTGTCAATATGTCAGGGAAAAGAGGATGGATTAAAAAGCATTTTCACAATATAGTCAAAATACGTCACTAGCACTTTCAAGTCAATGGGACTGAATTAGACCCCCAATGAAAAGGCGGAGGGGATCAAATGACGTAGACCCCCTTAGCAACAGGCCCCCAAAGAAGGTGAATTTGTGTAGCCAATAAGAATCTGCACTGCAGATAAGATAGCCAATGGGGGACTGAACGAGGAAGAGGGAGGACGCGCCAATTCTGCTGCCTGAGCCTCGGCCCAACAAAATGGCGGCGGCGGCAGCGTCGCTTTGTTTCCGCGGCTCCTGCGGCGGTGGCAGCGGTGCCGGCCTTTGAGCTGTGGGGAGGATCCAGCGCCAGATCTAGTGACGACTAAGGGTCCAGTGCATTCTACCCTAACTGCGCGCCGGGGAGGGCAGAGTCGCGCCCTACGGTCGCTGAATCCTACAGGGCGTAGAAGCGAAAACATGACTGCTGAGCCCATGAGGTAAAACACAACTCCATCTCACGGGTCCCAGCTGTCTTGGCCTACGCGTTTTCTGAACCTGGTGTTTGGGAAAGCTTTGGCTTGGTGGGTTAGGCCTGTGTTTTGCTGAGCGGAAAGAGGCATCGTTTTCTCTTTAGGTGAGGAGGGTTCGGAAGTAGGCTCCAGTCCGCGGTGTGGGGGGGTAGGGGTTGACTGGGGGCGCGGCCTGGTTTGTCGGGCGCTTTCTCAAGCCTCTCCAAACCCGCGGAGCTTAGGTGAATTCCTCTGTTTATTCTTCGCTGCCTGTGGAACTGAAAGCCCCCAAGTGGGAGGCGGTTTTTGGTATCCTGATAATTCTTCCTAATCTTTGGGCCTAGAAACCGCGTGGGTAAGAAGAGAGGGTAGGGGGTAGGCAGAAGAGGGGCGAGAGGTGGGAGGAGGGGGAGGGGCGGTGGGGAGGATGTGCAAATCCTGGGAAGACTCAGTGGCGTTTGTACTGCTGGAGACGGGAATACCCCGGCCTTGCGGAATTTTATTTTTTTCTGCAAACCCTGGGGACAAGCCCATTTTGTGGGGTGAATGGGTGGGTCTTGCCAGGGTTCCTTCTCTACGCCAGATCCTGAAGAGTAGCCCTGGATTTATCTTGAAGGCAAAGGGGTACTAACGCAGGGTTTTGCTTCCAGAGGACCCCAGTGTACTACTTTTTGTGTGGTCCAGCTTTAATGGGTGGTAAGGCAATCATCAGATGTTTCTCCATTTTATGGGCAAATTTTGAGCAAAAATAATTAGGCCTTATTTTTGTTTATTTATTTATTCCAAGAGGGATGGGGAACACGTTAACTTGGTTTGATGGAAAATAAAATCTATTCCAAGGAAGTGGTGACTGGCAGGCCACCTCTTACTAATCAAGCACGTTTATTATTAGGTTGAGGCTGCTTTTCTCTTGTGCTTCTTTTGGCTCTTGATAGTGTCTAAAAATATGGGTTGTTAATATGAAATGTATACCACTTTTACACAGGTGAATGGCTTGCTTTTCAGGCAGGTTGATATTTGACTTTTCATCCCTTGTGAATACAGTAATTTTTTTACTGTTGTATTCTTGGCTCCTAATGGCAAAGTAAAATTACAGGGAGCATAGATCAGAAGTTCATATGTAGTTGGCAAAATGTGATTTTGAGTAACTATTAGGATCGTATATATTTATGTATGTGTATATATCTCTGCGTGTGTATCCACCATCTTAACAGTATACAGGTATGTATGTTTTTATTTCCTTGGTGGCTCAGACGGCAAAGCATATGCCTACAATGCAGGAGACCTGGGTTTGATGCTTGGGTCGGGAAGATCCTCTGGAGAAGGAAATGGCAACCCACTCCAGTGCTCTTGCCTGGAAATCCCATGGACGGAGGAGCCTGGTAGGCTATAGTCCATGGGGTCGCAAAGAGTCAGACACGACTGAGCGACTTCACTTTATCTTTTTATGTATGTTTTTGGGCTTCCCAGGTGGCGCTAGTTGTAAACAACCTGTCTGCTAATGCAGGAGACATAAGAGGCTGGTTCAATCCCTGAATGAGGGAGATCCCCTGGAGGGAGGGCATGGCAGCCCACTCCAGTATTCTTGCCTGGAGAATCCCATGGACAGAGGAGCCTGGTGGGCTACAGTCCAAAGGGTCGGAAGAGTCGGACACGACTGAAGCCACTTAGCACACACACACATGCATGTATGTTTTTAGAGCATTTTAGCTAGTGTATAGAATTTGGGAATGAACCTATGATACTTATATGTCTATTTTCTGCATTAACAAGCAGTAGATGGAAGATGTTTTCCTTCCTTTGAGGGGGAAAAAATGGACTTTAGTTCTCAGATTGTAGATCCCTAGTTGTGTAAAGATTGTGGCTTTGTTTTCTGACTTTGTGTTCATTGTTCTGAGTGCAGTAAGCCTTTATTTAATTGATATTGGGCACATTAGAGGTACCCAGTACAACTTGTTGGCTAGTTATTATCAGGTGCCCATGTTGCTATACATGAAGGGTGTACCTTACAGTTAAATAGGGATTCTCCTGGCAAGAACACTGGAGTGGGTTGCCATTGCCTTCTCCAAAATATGACCTTTAGATTTTATTAAATCTCAGAAAGTCTGCATTTAAAATTGTAGGTTGAACTTGGATTTTCTCCCTTTCTTTTAGGGTGAACAAATTAATTATGTATAAACATTCTGAATAGAATTAGTTTATGCGAGGGTCAGTTTTTCTTATGGGCCTTGAATTTTTGTACATATTGGTGTAAGAATAATAATCATAACTAAAATTGAGTGCTTATTGTTGACCTCTACCTTTGTAATTTTAATTAATTTTCAAAACAGCTCTATGGAATAAGTACTTGGTGTTCCCCATTTTACAGATGAGAAAAGTGAGGCATAGAGAGCAAAGAAATTGATCAGTTATATAAATTGTAATCGATGGAGCTGGAATTGAACTGAGTCTTGACTCCAGAGCTTATGTTCTTAACCACAAGACATTAATACCTCCTTGAGCTACCAGAAAGAACATGATTATGACCATTTTAATTTAGTTCAGTATTACAATGGAAGAAGTTCATGTTAGCTGCTATTGTCATTTGTTGTAGGTCTTTGAGTTTGTAGGTGTTTATAATATTTTGCCTTTTATGTTCATATGAAATAGTAAGATAACTGAAACATTTAATTACAGGAGAATCTTAAGCTATGTGAAAACCCCCTTGCAAAGAATACATATAATAGATATAAAGAATTAATTTTAAAAAGTGTGATGCTCTCTGATTATTTACTATGAAAGAGATCCAAGTGGGTGTTCAGAACTGTCTCAGTATGAAGTGTTATTCATCTCAAGTCGTAATCATAGGTGAAGGATAATGTGACATGTAATGCTTGAGTGAGTTAAATCCACAATACCACTCTTTTTTAAAAAAAAATCTTTTATTAGAGTATAGTTGATTTACAATGTTGTGTTAGTTTCAGGTGTATAGGAAAGTGAATCATTTATACATATACATATATCCACTCTTTTTTAAAGATTATTTTCCCATATCAGCCATTACAGAGAATTGAGTAGAGTTCCCTGTTCCTTACAGCAGGTTCTTATTAGTTATCTATTTTATATCTTAAATCATTCTTGATTTTCTTATATGTGAGGCAGAAATAATATGAACAATTCTATACATTGTCATTAATGTTATTTTAGGGAATTGTTCCAGATTTTTTCTTTTATCAGATCCTCTGGCACTTAAAAATAGGAGCAAAGATTAGTTTCTGATTTTTACTTACATTTTATAAAAAGGAACATTTCTGGGATTCTGTGGTGAAAAAATAGCCAAAAGGCAAGAGGGAGGAACATGAATTGGTGATTTGGCTAAATCTTATGTTGGGACTTCCCTGGTGACTCAGACGGTAAAGCGTCTGTCTACAATGTGGAAGACCTGGGATCGATCCCTGGGTTGGGAAGATTCCCTGGAGAAGGAAACGGCAACCTACTCCAGGACTCTTGCCTAGAAAATCCCATGGATGAAGGAGCTTGGTGCAGGCTACTGTCCATGGGGTCGCAAAGAGTCAGGCACAACTGAGCCACTTCTCTTCACTTCACTGTGTTCCTCCATTCAATACTGGGGATTTCAATCTGGTTGGTTGAATCCCAGGGTGCAGAACTGAGGATATGGAGGGCTGACTATGGGACTTGAGCATCTTCAGATTTTGGTACCTGTGGTAGATCTTGGAATCAAGATACCCCGTGTGGATACCGAAGGACAAATATACATTGAAAAATCAGTGGCTCAGTCTTTAAAGTTTTTGTTACTGTTTTAAAATAATTTTTTATTTGTTTTTGTTTTCAATAAGATTGTTTCTTCATTTTTTTGGCCTGAAAGATCAGCCTCTGATTGACAGATAAACTTTCATTTATTTTCATGTAAAGATCTTAGAGATTTGATGGACTTGTCATTCTGAACCGTATGGCAATTTCTTACTTGAAAAGCTGAAAGCAGTATAACTAGTCATTGGTCTTAAATTTTAAAAAGTAGAAGTTGTCTAAATTGAGAGATGTTGAGAAAATGACTTAGAAAGTGTCTGTTATTGTGATAGTCTACAATCAGTTGCATACTAGCCTAGTTTTTTAAAAATGTTATCTGTGAAATACGTGCATTCCCACTGTGTGGAAAGCATTAAGCCAGGCCTGTGGCAGGGGAGTACATGCAAATTTTATAAAGGGTTTAAACAATTTTTTAAATTAATTTTTTATGAAGTATAGTTGCTTTACAATGTTGTATTAGTTTCTAAGTGAATCAGTGATACATATATCCACTCTTCTTAAGATTTCTTTCCTATCTAGGTCACCATAGAGCATTGAGTAGTGTTCTCTGTGCTAATGAAAAGTATTGTAAATGTCAGTTCTTTGGTTATGTTATTGCTGGGGGTGAAAAGAAGGACATTTTTTATTTTAATTGTGATCAGACCATTTCCCATTATTGGCATCTCTTGGCATAGTTGATCATGAGCTTTCAGTTTTATATTTAATTTCTAGAGATAAGATAAGTGTAGTATTTAAAGGTATTTGTAGATAGATTTAGGTATGTGACATAATTTTTTTGGTAAGAAATTGTATTTATGTGCCTATTTCGCTTTTGAAATCTGAATAAGTTTACAGATTGGGTGACAGAATACAGGCAGTTCTTGGATTTGCATGAAGTCTATTTTCTCCAGACCTTGGATGTTCTCTTGGACATTGGCAGAAGCTGTTCAGATGGGTTAAGCCATGGGAAATGAAATATAGATCTTCCTTTAGGAATGCTGAATATAACTGGGCAGTAAAAGGAGTGTCTAAGTAGGATCTCTCTGCACATGGTCATAACAGCGGTTCTTACAAGACAAGGATCGTTGTTAATTTTTAAGTGTTTTAGGAGTGTAAAGAGTTCCTGAGACTAGAACTGCTGGTTGTGGAGGAATGAATGCTTAACTCTGAGTCAAACCTAGGTTTTCTAGTTGCCAGCTCTATTGCTCAACTGATTGTAAACAAATCATGTATCCTTTCTAGGCCTCTGCTTTGTCATTTGCAGAATGAATTTGTACTAGATGGTCCATAAAGTTATTAAAAGTCCTATTTATGTTAGTGTCTATCATTTTTTGACTTTGCCTTTTTGGGAGTAGGGAGAAGTGATGAGGGAAATCATCTTTCTTGAATTTGTTTGCCTTAAAACTTACGGTTTTAAGATGCACGGTTAGGATGCAGGTGTTTTGTTGCTAATATAATGTCATATTATGATGTACACAAATGTTTTATTGGAAAGGAAAAACTTTGCTAATTACTGTGGCTCAGATTATGTTTTTATTTTGAAAGATTACTATATCTAGTATTTTTCTGCTCTTTTTTGATTGGAGATGATACTTCTGTAAAGACTTGTATTCTAGTAAATTGTGCTTTTGCTCTGCAAAATTGTCAATTTTGCTCTCTAGCCACTGTTTTCAGATTCTGTTTCTGAGTTTTGGCTTCAAGTAGCCATTCTTGATATCAATGGTCCAGTTTTCTTGTTAAGTGTTACATATAATATTTGTTTAAGAAATCATTGTATGGCAATGGTATTCATGTGTATATACCCTGTGCTCCATTTTTTTGGGGGGGGTGCTTTATTCATTGATCAAGTATGTGAGTATCAACTAGGTGCTAGGCACTGTTCTAGCATATGCAAAGGGTAAAAGACAAAATTCCTGCCCCCTTAAAGCATTTTTAACCTAAGGAGGGAAATAGTAAATAAACATTTACAGAGCAATGCTAAAATGGAGATCTATTGGTTGTGCTAGGGATCAGAATGAAGAAAAGCCTAATTTGGAGGGTGTCTAGCAAAATTTTGCAGAGGAGATGATATCTGTATTGGGTCTTGAAGATAAGTTAACAGTTAGGCATTGACTATGAAAAAGGGCAGTCCATCAGGGGTATTAGTATGGCTAAAGATTAGTCTTATTTTCTACAAAGCAGAGGAAATAAGATATGTTCACAAATAAATTTGAAGCAGGATATAAAGGGCTAAATGCTGTGTTGGGTAAAAACTTAGTTGCTGTGGGAGTTTAAAGTAGGAAGACATTTCTAATGGGGTCCAGGAAAGGCTTAGAGATAGTATTTCAATGTGCTCTTGGAGGATACGTACACTTTTGACAAAGAAGACTGGAGAAGGATTTCAGATGTGAGGTATAGCAGCTTGAGCAAAGAAATGTTATGTATATTAGAGTTTTCTAACTGAAAGGAGGTCAACTTAGAATCTTTAACTCAATTCCTGGGCAAATAATTGTATAACCATTGGCAACTAGTATTTTTTTTCCAGCTTTATTGAGATATAATTGACATACAGCATTGTGTAAATTTAAGGTATACAGTGTGATGATATGTTATGCATATATACTTTGAAGTGACTGCTACAATAATTACCTTTTTTTAAATTATTGTTGTGGAGAGAACATTTAAGATCTACTCTTTGGCAACTTTCAAGGATATAATACAGTGTTGTTATCTAGAGTCACCATGCTGTATACTGTATATCAGATCTTTAGAACTTATCTTATAGTGAAGTTTGTATGTTAACTTTTATGGCTTGATGATCTTATAAAAGCTTGTGACTGAGCCTGATAATTTTAGTTCAGCAGAGCTGTTAAAAGCATAACCCATTTTTCTTAAAGATTGTGTAGAATTTAATGCACAGAGTTTGAATGACAAGCATTCAAAATGTATCATTAGTTGTCTTTATTTTGGTCATTTGTCAGTTGACTTTTGGGTAACATTTGATTTCTAAAATCCAAAATCAAAAATAGGTTTTTTTTTTTTTTTAGTAATATTGGCTTTATTTTGCTTATTTGAATATATCAGTTATTTTTTGGTTTATTTGATAGCATTCCAAATTTAGCTCTGCTATAATGCTTGTTTTGAAAAAAAAAATGTGCATTTGTTCCAACAAGATTGATATAGTGGGTAACAATGTGAGCATAAGACAAAATTTGTATTTGCTTATTCAGGATTTTGTTTACAAGGTCAAGGTTCAGCAAACTCTGGCCATCACGGTGACCTGTTTTTGTAAATAAAGTTTTGTTGGAACACACCAAACTCATTTGTTTACATTGCCCTGTGGCTGTTTTTATAGCAGAGTCTCAGAATTGGATAGTTGCAACAGAGACCCAATGGCCCACAAAGCCTAAAATATTTACTCTCTGGCCCTTTATAGAAAGTTTGCCCTAGGTAAATGCAGGAAGCTGGACCCAGCTGAACTGAGCTGCATTAAAATACATGCATATACAGGCACATGCCTCAGACCTCTATCAGCTACCTCAGTTCACCCCTTGTGTTATGAGCCACACCCATCCACATCTATTGTTACAATTTTCCATCCGATTTCAGATAACCCTCCTTCCATCACTTCACAATAATTCATGAGCTGCAACCCTTCTGATGCCCACTTCCACAAGCAAACTTCAGGTCTTTTTCAAGGTAAAGTGCCATATTTATTGTTGTACTTGTGTATTTCTTAATCACTTAATGTGTGTAAACTGTGTAAAATTGTGCTACTATTTCTATTAGGTTTTTGTCTTTTTTAAAATATGTGTCACTGATGAAGTTTTTGGAGTGTTGTGCTTCTAACCTCATTTCCCCCCAGAGTCCTATGGTGTTCATTTTATAATTTTGCATTACCTGGTGATTTTTAGGAGCTCATATCATTGCAGAATTGACTAATTGTCATCCTGCAAAAAGTATTGATTCATTCACCAAATATTTCTTGGACTGTGTGAAGTTTAAGTGAGTTAGTGGACCCAAAACACTTAGGTTAGTGTGACATAATAATTACTCAAAAATTAGTTGTTAATAATTACTATTACCATGTGCCAAGAACTGTTCTAAGTACTGCTTATGTGTACAAGACAAGTTAAGGCACCCCATGGAACTTACTTAACACTTAAAAAAAAATCTGTACTAATTTGCATTTTCGCTTGTAGTCCCCCCCCCAAAAAAGATGTTTTGGTGTTTTTATAAATGATATTTTAAAAATGTCTATCCATGGATCAAAGATACTTAAAATAACTTTCTAGTCAATATATTATTCATCTCATGTACTGTTTCATTGAATGATTTTTTGAAATTTTTTTATAACTATAACCTTGGGTGATGAATTTGATCCTACCTTCAAGCAGATAAAGAATAATCATCGCCTTTTTACTATATTTCAAAATTAAAAGTTTCCCCCAAATAGGAATATTCTTCTATATAACCTCATTATAATTAGCCAAATTAGAAATGAACTTTGATACAATACTATTTCTAATCTACAAACCTTACTCACATTTTGCCAGTTGATTCTTAATGTCCTTCATAGTGAATTCACATTTTGCCAGTTGATTCTTAATGTCCGTCATAGTGAAAGACAACGATTTCTTTTCTCTGGTTCAGGATCCAGTTCTGAAACAGGCATTACACTTTGTTTTCATGTTTCTTTAATCTTTTTAAATCTGGAGCAGTTCACTTTACCTTTTTATCCCTTTCTATCCCATTTTTTGAAGAACACTGGCCAGTAAATTTGGGTTTGTCTGATGTTTCCCTGTGGCTGTGTATTTTGCTAGAAATAGTATGAAGTGATATGCTTTTCTTGGCACATTTTATCAGGGGGCACATCTTTGCTTTTACTGTATTTTAAAATGTTTTTACTTTTAATACTAATATTATCAGCCCAATTTAGAGATTTTAAAGCTAGGTTTGGTTAATTTCTATAGAGTTAGAGAGAATTTACCCACCTCTTATTTTTCTTGCCTTTCCCATTTCTAACTTTCCTCAGGTACCCCCAGCATTCAAATCAAAACACCCTATTTATGAATTTTCACTGTGTTTCTGAGTATCTACAAGAATTAAGAATGAATGTTTCATATTAAAGTGACTGGACCTGTTAAGTATATGAAATAATATACTTCTTCTAAAGGCTGAATGTAGAGCATCCAAGAGAGCTTATTGAATATTTCAGTTTAGAGATAGAAGAAAAATATTTGATGGTACTAAATGACTTCAGAGCTTTTAAAAAATACTCAACAAATCACTATTCTTTTCTTTTAAGGAATCCCTGAGCAAGCATTATCATCATTTACATAAACATTTAGTATTCCTCTGTTCAAGGCAATTTGTTTTTCTCTCATACGGAAAAAAAGAGATGAACTCAGACCAGTTTCCTTCTTTGAGGAGTTTACACTCCAGTAGGGAGTACTCTTGGGTTTTAAAGAAGAAATTATAAGGAGAATGTGTTGCTGTTAAAGAGAAGTAAAAGAATGTTCAGTGGGTGAAGAGGGGAAAGAGAACCTTCTTTGAGGTAAGAGTTGTGGTTAGATAAGATTGGAAAGTCATGTGTGAATTATTTTGCAGAAAGCTTCAAATTCTTGCTTAGGGGTTTGTACCTTATCCTTATTTATAAACATGGGAAGCCTCTGAATATTTTGAGCATGGGGGTGACAGATACTTGAATCCATGCTCAGTTATGCCAAATCTGTGGATTCTTCATCAGCAGATTTAAACAAACTCGATTGAAAATATTTGGGGAAAAAATTTCAGAGTACCAAAGAGCAAAACTTGAATTTGAAACACATAAGCAATTACTTAGATACCAATTATATTATATTAAGCATTATAAGTATTCTAGATAAGTTTTAAAGTATAGGTGAAGAAGGTCATAGGTTATATGCAAATACTTTGCCATTTTATATAAGGGTCTTGAGCATCCTCAGATTTCGGTATGGGGAAATCTTGGAACCAATCCCCATAGTTACTGGGGAATGACTGTAAATTTAGGAGAATATAGTCATATACCTCTAACTCCCACCTCTTACCCCCTAAAATAATAGCACAAGCTAAGTATCAACTGAGACATTATAGGTATGATAATATAGTAGTTTAGTACTTGAATTGAAGTAGAATGAACTTGGGCAAAGATGGGATTTCAAGGCAGATAATAATGACTTTTAGGTATACTTCCCCCCCACCTTCCCCATTCCAAATATAATATTAAAAGATTTAAATAACTTTTATTTGTTAAGTATTGCCATCCACTTAATACTGTTTTCCGTGATTTGTCTCTCACATCTGAATTCTAAACATTCACCTGATTATTCTGGATGGGAGCTAGGGCTACTTGACTTGAAGAATGAATTCTGGAATCAGGTCTGATTTTCTGATGTTCTGCCTGTAAAATCTAAACTTTTAAAAATTGTAACTTTTCCTTTTGCAGAGAGAGAGAATGCCAGTTCTCTCTTTAAAGACCCTTTTCTTGTAACCTCTCACAACAGAATAAAACTTTTTGCTTTACTTTCTTGCTCTTACCACATTTTTTGCCTTCTATCTCCATTTGAAGACTGCCGTTGAATGGGGATTGGATATGGTATATTGATGAAATGGACCGTATTTAATCACTGTGCCAAACAGAATGAAGCATTTCTTGAAGTTTCTACTGGGAATTACTGGTTTGGCCCACATGAACATAGTTATTGCAATTAAAAATTTTTGAATGTTTCTTAGAGCTCACCATTTATACATATTAAGGTAAAATGTAGGTCTTGTTCAAATGTTGCTGCTTTATTACTCAGATTTATAACTTTTATCTGCATTAGAGCATTTATATCTTTGTATTTAAAACAATAGGTCATAATTTGTTAAGTCCTCCATTCTTTCTTAAATATTTTAGCATTTTAACCACTCAAGAGTGTATAATTTAAGTACAGTGTTGTGCAACCATCATTATCTAATTCCCAAACATTTCTTTTACCCCCCGCAAAGGAACCATATATCTGCCAATACTACTTCCCCATTCCCCTTGCAAACACTAATGTTCTTTCTTTGTAGCTCAATGGATTTGGGTATTCTGAAGTTTTCAAACAGAAGAAACTGTATAATATGAAGATTTATCCATATTGAATCATGTATCAGTACTTAATTCCTTTTTTATGCCTGAATAATATTTTATCTAGGATATCCTACATTTGTTTACCTGTTCATCAGTTGATAGGCTTTTAGATTGTTTTTACCTTTTGGATGTTGTAAGTAGTGCTACTGTGAATATTTCGGTATATGTTTTTATTTGGACATGTGTGTTCATATCTCTTGGGTATATACCAAGGAGTAGAATTTGCTGAGCCATTTGGCTACTCTCTGTTTAACTTACTGAGGAAAGCCAAACTATTTTCTACAGTGGCACATCTTAACATTTCCACCACAATGTATGAAAGTTTTAATTTTGCCACATCCTTGGCAGCATGTGTTATTTTCTGTTTTATTTAAAAAAAATATGGCCACTATAGTGGGTGATATATATTAAAGTGATATCTCACTGTGGTTTAGTTTATTTTTTTTTATTTAAGCAAGTTTATTTGGAATCTGTTTAAAAATATTTTGGTCTTGTTTAAAAAGACCAAGCATGGAGAAGGAAATGGCAACCTACTCCAGTATCCTTGCCTGGAAAATCTCATGGACAGAGGAACCTGGTGGACTGCAGTCCATGGGGTTGCAAAGAGTCGGGAAAAAAAAAAATAAAAAATAAAAATAAAAAGACCAAGCAGGTCAAGAAGGCAGTTAGAACTGGACATGGAATAACTGAGTGGTTCAAAATTGGGCAAGGAGTATGTCAAGACTGTATATTGTCACCCTGCTTATTTAACTTATATGCAGAGTACATCAAGCAAACTGCCAGGCTGGATGAAGCACAAGCTGGAATCAAGATTGCCAGGAGAAATATCAACAACCTCAGATTTGCAGGTGATACCACCCTTATAGCAGAAAGTGAAGAAGAGCTATAGGACTTCTTGATGAAGGTAAAAGGTGAGAGTGAAGAAGCTGGCTTGAAACTCAACATTCAAAAAATGAAGATCATGGCATCCACTTCCATCACTTCATGGCAAATAGATGGGGAAACAATGGAAACAGTGACAGACTTTATTTTCTTGGGCTACAGAATCACTGTGAATGGTGACTACAGCCGTGAAATTAAAAGATGCTTGCTCTTTGGAAGAAAAGCTATGACAAGCCTAGACAGTATATTAAAAAGCAGAGACATTGCTTTGCTAACAAAGGTCCATATAGTCAAAGCTATGGTTTTTCCAGTAGTCACGTATGGATATTAGAGTTGGACCATGAAGAAGGCTGAGTGCTGAAGAATTGATGCTTTTGAACTGTAGTGTTGGAGAAGACTCCTGAGAGTCCCTTGGACTGCAAGGAAATCAAACTGTCAATCCTAAAGGAAACCAACCCTGAATATTAATTGGAAGGACTGATGTGGAAGCTGAAGCTCCAATACTTTGGCTATTTGATGTGGAGAACCAACTCATTGGAAGAGACCCTGATGCTGGGAAAGTTTGAGGTCAGGAGGAAAAGGGGGTGACAGAGGACGAGATGGTTGGATGGCATCACTGACTCAATGGACATGAATTTGAACAAACTCTGGGAGATGATGAAGGATAGGGAGGCCTGGTGTGCCACAGTTCATGGGGTTGCAAAGAGTCAGACACGACTTAGTAACTGAACAACAAACTGCTCAATATAAAAAAATAGATCCAACCAAGACATTTTCAGTATTAGATTATAAACTGTGTAAAATGTGATTAGGGACAGGAGATGAATATGAGAAATAATTTCTACTAATAGTGAATAAAGTTTACTATGTACTGTTTATTAGTTTTGTGGATTCTTCTACACATTTGCAAATATCTGTGCACTATGGGGAATATAGCTCTGTCATAGCATAAAAGTCAGTATTGCTTAATGGTAAGAAATACTTTGTTAAAATCTTAACTCAATTCCATGCTTACTTTGGAAAATTACTTAGTCTCTCTGAATCTTGATGATTACCTTCTGAAAAATGGATGTTAAAAGTAGAAGAAATTGAATCAGTCAACATTAAGTAAGATGCCATTTCCATTTTAAGTATTCGGTGTTATTGATCAAGGCAAATGCCCTAAGGTGGAACATTAAATTTTTTTACAGGACTCTATCTTAGTAGGAGGGAAGGCCATTCAAAAAACAGGGGCTAAGATCTTGTAGGACCTGCAATAAAACCTCAAGATTTTGGCTTTATTTAATTGTGATAAAATTGACAAACTATACTAATTTAACCATGAATGGTGGTGTTGGAGAAGACTCTTGAGAGTCCCTTGGACTGCAAGGAGATCCAACCAGTCCATTCTAAAGGAGATCAGCCCTGGGTGTTCTTTGGAAGGAATGATGCTAAAGCTGAAGCTCCAGTACTTTGGCCACCTCATGCGAAGAGTTGACTCATTGGAAAAGACTGATGCTGGGAGGGAATGGGGGCAGGAGAAGAAGAGGACGACCGAGGATGAGATGGCTGGATGGCATGACTGACTCAATGGACGCGAGTCTGAGTGAACTCCGTGAGATGGTGATGGGCAGGGAGGCCTGGCGTGCTGCGATTCATGGGGTCGCAAAGAGTCGGACACGACTGAGCAACTGAACTGAACTGAAGTGTACAATTTAGTGGCCTTACATAAATTACATTGTTGTACAAACATCACCTCTATCTGCAGATATTTTCATCATCCCAAACTAAAACTCCATATGTATTAAACAATTCCCTAGTCCCCTTTCCCTTAAACCTTGTTACTACTGTTCTACTTTCTGTGTGAATTTGACTCTTGATACCTCTGAATAAGTGGAATTGTAAAATATTTTTCCTTTTTTGTTTGGCTTATTTCACTTAGCATAGTGTCCTTATTTATCCATTTTGCAGCATGTATCAGAATTTCATTTCTTTTTAAGGCCGAATAAGATTCCATTCATTATATGTGTGTACCACATTTAGTTTATCTGTTTATATGTTGATAGGCATTTGGGATGCTTCTTATCTTTTGGCCATTGTGCATAATGCTAATGTAAACTTCAGTGTGCAAATGTGTGTTTGAATCCCTGTTTTTAGTTCTTTCAGGCATATACCTTGAAGTGTATTTCTATCTTTAATCTCTTGGGGAACTACCAAACTGTTTTTCTCTGTGGCTGCACTATTTTACATTCCTGCCTGCAACGTATAAGGGTTCTAAGTTCTCTAGATTCTTTCCAAAAATGGCTTTTATTTAAAATTTTTTTTGATAGCAGTCATCCTAATGGATGTGAAGTGTTTTCTCATTGTGGTTTTGCTTTGTATTTCCCTAATACAGATCATCTTTTAACATGTGCTTATTGGCCCTTTGTTTGTCTTCTTTGGACAAATGTCTATTGAAGTCTTCTGCACATTTTATGGGTTTTTTTTTTCAGTTGTTCAGTCACTCAGTTGTGTCCAACTCTTTGTGACTGTGTGGACTGCAGCACGCCAGGCTTCCCTGTCCTTCACCATCTCCCGGAGCTTGCTCAAACTCATGTCCATTTCAATACCATCCAACCATTGTGTTCTCTGTCATCCCCTTCCCTTCCTGCCATCAATCTTTTCTAGCATCAGGGTCTTTTCTAATGATAATTCTTGATAGTAACCCCTTGTTGTTCAGTCACTCAGTCATGTCCAACTCTTTGCAACCCCATGGACTGCAGCATGCTAGGCTTCCCTGTACTTCACTATCTCCTGGAATTTGCTCAGACTCATGTCCATTGAGTTGATGATGCCATTCAACCATCTTATCATGTGTGGCCCTCTTCTCCTTCCCTCAGTCTTTCCCAGCATATCAGGGTCTTTTCCAGTGAGTCTCTTCCAATAACTCCTTATTAGATATAAAATTTGTGAATGCTTTCCCCCATTTTATGGATTGCCTTTTCACTCTCTTGGTAGTGTTCTTTGATACACAAAAGTTTTGACTTTTAATAAAGTCCAAGTTATCTATTTTTGCTTTTGTTGTATGTTTTTGGTACCATCCAAGAAATCATTGCCAAATCTAAAGTCATAAAGTTTTATCTCTCTGCTTTCTTCTTTTATTTTTAAAACTTTGTTTATATACTTTTGGTTGCACTGGGTCTTTGTTGCCACACACATGATTTCTCTGATTGTGGCTAGTGAGAGCTACTCTCTAGTTGTGGTGTGTGGGCTTATTGTTGCAGTGGCTTCTCTTGTTGCAGAGCACAGGTCTAGGCACGTGGGCTCAGTAGTTGTGGTACACTGGCCTAGTTGTTCCATGACATGTGAAATTTTCCTGGATTAGGGATCAAACTTGTGTTCCCTACACTGACAGCCAAATTCTTATCCCCTGTAGCACCAAGGAAGTCCTTTGGAATGTTTTTGATTGTCAATTCAAGTAAGGAGATTGACTAATTGCCCCCACTCCCTCCATTGGCTGAATGCTATCTTTGGCATTTAACCGTGTAGTAACTTTTACCATTGTTTATTTTGTACTGTAGCTCTGAGTTATACTGTGGTGTTCTTTTATTTCAGCCTAATGGACTCTGTTTAGCAGGTATGCCAGCAGTGAATTCACTCAGCTTTTGTTTTTTTGGCACATTTCTTTTGCATTTTTCAAAGATACCTTTACTAGATATAGAATTCTTGGTTGACATTTTTTTCCACAGCGTGTGAAATATGTTATCTCACTGTTTTCTGGTTTCCATGGTATTTAACTATTTTGTTAATGAAAACCCTGTGTACTTACCATTCTCTTGTTGATTTCAAGCTTTTCTTTGACTTTTGACAGTTTAATTATGTTTTGTCTCAGTATGGATCTCTGTCTATCCTGCTTGGAGTTAACTGAGCTTTTTGGATTCATGTATTTCATGAAATTTGGTAAGTTTTTGGCAGTTATTTCTTTAAATATTCATTCCATTCCTTTTTCTCTATCCTCTCCATCTGTGACTCTCATTATGAATGTGTTGGTAGGCCTGATGGTGTCTTAAAGGTCTCTCATGCTCTTTTCATTTTTCTTTATCCTATTTTGTTTCAGCGTCTCATACTAGGTAATCTCAATGGGGCTTTATTTAAGTTTACTGAATTTTTTCTTCTCTCTATTCAGATCATCTGCTCAATCTCTATAGTGGGTTTTTCACTATTGTACTTTTCAGTCCCAAAATTTTATTTGGTTATGTTTAGTAGTTATTTTTCTGAATATTCTTTCCTGGTAAGACTTGTTTTCCTTTAATTTTTCTTTTCTTCTTCTTTTTTTGCCATGCTGCGAGGTGTGGGGATCTTATTTCCTTGAACAGAGTTTGAACCTGTGCCCCTGCATTGGGAGTGTGGAGTCTTAACCATTGGGCTGCTAGGGAAGCCCCTCCTTTATTTATTTATTTTTTGTTCATGGTTTTCTTTAACTCTGTGAGCATATTTAGGACAGTTTGATATTTAGGACAGTTGTTTTAACATCTTTGCCTACTAATTCCAGCATCTGGGCTTCCTTAGGAGCAATTCTGTTACTATCTTCTTTTTCCTCTGTGAATGGGCTGTACTTTATTTCTTTGCATGCTTGTAACTTTTTGTTGAAAATGGACATTTTGAATATTGTAACGTGGTAACTTTGGGAAACATTCTTTCTTCTCCACAGGATTTGTTCTTGCTGTTTGTTATGGATTGTAGTTTTTGCTTAGGGAATTTTATAACCTATTTTTATTATGACTATTTATTCGTCAGTTAGTGGTTTGACTGAACTTTCCATAAATGCACCAAAGCAAAAAATACAGACAAACTACAAACAAAACCCCAAATTCAGACAAAACTACTCTCTCAGTCTTTGGAGATTGACTTGGCATTGGGGCACTTCTCAATGCTTGGCCATTTCATTTAAAACTCTTGCCTAGCCCTCCCTGCCTGATTGTGTGGAGGCCAAAGGTCAGCCATAGATGAACACTTATGGCCCTCTGTCTTTTCTGAGCTTGTGTCCAGCCCTAGGTGTGTGTGGCCTTTCAAATTCCCTGGTCTATGTAGGAGCTTTTCAGAGTCCCTATTCCTTCTATGTATGTCTTTCTCCGTCCAGCTTTTTCCTTCTTATCCTTTTATGTCAGTCTAGTGTCTGGCCCGCTTGTTACTCCTTGCCCCAGGTGACTGTGGATAGTATATTTTCCTTTAAATGCTTTGTATAAAGGTTGCTCATTTCAGGAACTTGTTCTTCCTCCTGAGGTGGGTGAAAGAAATGGAAACCTGTGATGCAGTATGCCAGGTAACCACCAAACAGGTGAGAACACACAACTACCATTCTTTAAGAATAAGGTTCGTATTATTCCTTTTGACATCTGCAGGTTTTGCTAGAATTGTAGGCCACTGTCTTCATGGCCACCACCTAGCTGAGGAATGAGGCATGGTAGGTGCATAAAATAAAATACCACAGTGCTCTCATTTCAAAGTTCAGCAGCTTTTTCTATTAAGTGCTCCCCTGGTGGTTGTAGTGGTTTGATTACAAGATTCTAGAGTTCCAAAAAAGTTGATTCTGATGAGTCTTTTCCACCATAATTGTTGCCACAGTAGAGGGACAGAATTTTGGAGTTACTCACTCCACCATTGTGTATAATGTTGTTCTTGGTCTGTTTGTTTTAATCCCTATGCAATGGCACATTTTCTTTAAAATTAATTTTTTTTTAATTGAAGTGTTGGGCTTCTCCAGTTGCTGAGCAGATAAAGAATCTGCCTGCATTGCTAGGAGACACAGGAGATGTGGGTTCGATCTCTCAGTCAGAAATATCTCTGAGAGAAGGGAATGGCAACCCACTCCAGTATCCTTGCCTGGGAAATCCCATGGACAGAGGAGCCTGGTGGGCTGCAGTCTATGGGATCTAAAAAGAGTTGAATATGACTGAGCATGAGCAAGGACAGATGGATAGTTGATTTACAGTGTTGTATTTGTTTCAGGTGTATAACAAAATGATTCAGTTATCTATATTTTATTTTCAGATTCTTTTTCCATATGAGTTATTACAAAATATTGAGTGTAGTCCCCTGTGCTATAGTAGTGTGTATATATTAATCCCAGACTCCTAATTTATCCCTCCTGCCACATTTTCTTAATAAGTGTAGCTTTTTATGAAGTCTTGATATCTGCTAGGGCCTGAGTGCCCACATTGTTCATACTATCTTGGTTATTCTTGTACTGTTCCTTGTTATGTATCTTTTTCTTGTATTTCTAAATGCTTTGATTGGTGTTTAATTCTATTTTGATAAACACTTTAGAGGCCTACTGTGAGCCAAGCATTGTTTTAGATCAACTTTTCTCAAACTTGGCATTATAAACATTTTGGTCCAGGTAACTATTTGTTGTGGGAGGCTGTCCTGCATGTGCATTGACTCTCTGTCCTCTACCAATAGATACCAGTAACAACACCCCCTTCCCCACCCTTCACCAGTTGTGACAAGCAAAAATGTTTAGAGATGTTGTCAGATAGTTCCTGTGGGAGGTGATGGTATGGGGGTGACACAGTCCTCCCACTTGAGAACTACTATTCTAGATGATAGGGATTCACAGATAATTAGTGCTGAGCTAAGGGGAGGAGTAAATGGCTGAAATACTCTGTGATATGGTTAAGTATGTATATGAACCAAGAAATGTTAACAAACAGTAAAAACTGCCATGGAGTTGGGTCTTAATGCTAGATAGTGATGTTATTTAGGAAGGGAGATGTTCTAGGTGGTAAGAAGTCTAGAGACTTGGTAAAAGGACCCTTACTTGAGCCTTGAGAGCAGAAAGAAATTATGTGATTGGAGAGGATATGGAATGTAGACTTGAAGAAAAGGAAGGGAGTTGGGGTCAGATTTTTTGAAGCAACAATAATGAAATGATAAAAAACATATGGTGAATGTTAAGCTCAAGAAGATAACACTAAAAAGGGAATACTTGTACACTGTTGATGGGGATGTAAATTGGTGCAGCTACTGTGGAAAACAGTGTTGAGCTTACTTGAAAACTAAGAACTATCATCCAGCAATTCCACCTTTGAGTATATATCAAGAAAAAAATAAGATGAAAGTGCATATCAGCAGACTGTTCAATTAAGAAGATATGTGTGTGTGCATGTGTGTGTGTGATGAAATATTACTCAACCATGTAAAAGGTTGAAATATGGCCATTTGCAGCAACTTGGATGGACCTACATAATATGATACTTAGTAAAATAAGTCAGAGAAAGACAAATACTATATGATATTGTTTATATGTGGAATCTAAAAAAATAATAATACAAACTAATGTATATAGCAAAAGAGAAAGCAGATTCAAACAGAAAACAAACTAGTTGTTACCAATTAGGAGTATGGGATTAACAAATACAAACTACAGTATTTAAAATAGATAACAAAGATATACTGTATAGCACAGGGAATTGTATCCATTATCATGTAATAATCTATAATTGAATATAATCTGCAAAAATACTGAATCACTATGCTGTGTACCCTAAACTAACACAGTATTGTAAATCAGCTGTTTGTTGTTGTTCAGTTGCTAAGTAGTGTCCGACTCTGCAACCCCATGGACTGTAGCATGCCAGACTCCCCTGTCCTTCACTATCTCCCAGAGTTTGCTCAAATTCATGTCTGTTGAGTCAGTGATGCTATCTAACCATCTCATGCTCTGCTGCCCCCTTCTCCTTTTGCCTTCAATTTTTCCCAGCATCAGAGTCTTTTCCAGTGAGTTGGCTCTTCCCATCATGAGGCCAAAGTACTGGAGCTTCAGCTTCAGCACCAGTCCTTCCAGTGAATATTTTAGGGTTGATTTCCTTTAGGATTGACTGGTTTGATCTCTTTGCAGTCAAGGGAACTCTCAGTAGTCTTCTCTAGCACCACAATTCGAAAGCATTAATTCTTCGGCACTCAGCCTTCTTTATGGTCTGACCGTCACAGCCATACATGACTACTGAAAAAACCATAGCAGCTTTGATTATATAGACCTTTGTCGGCAAGGTGATGTCTCTGCTATTCAATTTGCTGTTTAGGGCTTCCAGGTGGCACTAGTGGTAAAGAATGTGCCTGCTAATGCAGGAGACATAAGAGACCTGTGTTTGATCCCTGGGTCAGGGAGATCCCCCGGAGGAGGGCACAGTGACCCACTCTACTATTCTTGCCTAGAGAATCCTATGGACAGAGGAGCCTGGCAGGCTAGAGTCCATAGGGTCTCAGAGTCCAACATGACTGAAGTGACTTACCATGCATGTACAGGTTTGTCATAGCTTTTCTTCCAAGGAGTAAGTGTCTTTTAATTTCATGGCTGTAGTCATGGTCTGCAGTGATTTGGGAGCCTAAGAAAGTAAAAACTCACCATTTCCATTTTTTCCCCCTTCTATTTGCCGTGAAGTGATGGGACCAGATGCCATGATGCTAGTTTTTTAAATGTTGATTTTCAAGCTAGCTTTTTCACTCCCTCTTTTACCCTCATCAAGAGGCTCTTTAGTTACTCTTAACTTTATGCCAGTAGAGTGGTATCATCTGCATATGTGAGGTTGTTGATACTTCTCCAGCGTCTTGATTCCGGCTTGTGATTCATCCAGCCCAGCATTTTGCATGATGTACTCTGCACAGAAGTTAAATAAGCTGGTGACAATATACAGACTTGTCATACTCATTTTCCAATTTTGAACCAGTCCACTGTTCCATGTCCAGTTCTAACGGTTGCTTCTTGATCCATATACAGGTTTCTCAGGAGACAGGTAAGGTGGTCTGGTATTCCCAACTCTTTAAGAATTTTCTACAGTTTGTTGTGATCCACACAGTCAAAGGCTTCAGTGTAGTCAATGAAGCAGAAGTAGATACTTTCCTGGAACTCCCTTGCTTTCTCCATTATCCAATGAATGTTGGCAATTTGATCTTCTAGTTCCTCTGCCTCTTCAAAACCCAACTTGTACATCTGGAACTTCTTGGATCACATGCTGGTGAAGCCTGGTTTGAAGAATTTTGAGCATAACCTTGTTGGCATGGGAAATGAACACAGTTGTATGGTAGTTTGAAAATTCTTTGCATTACCCTTATTTAGGATTGGAGTGAAAACTGACCTATGCCAGTCCTGTGGCCACTGCTGAGTTTTCCACATTTGCTTACATAATTGAGTGCAGCACTTTAACAGCATCCTTTTTTAGGATTTGAAATAGCTCAGCTGGAATTCCATCACCTCCACTAGCTTTGTCATAATAAAACTTCCTAAGGCCCACTTGACTTCACACTGCAGGATGTCTGGCTCTAGGTGAGTGATAACACCATCATGGTTATCTGGGTCATTAAGACCTTTTTTCTATATATATATATTCTGTATTCTTCCATGTATTCTTGTCACCTGTTTTTTTTTTTTTTTTTGCTATAAAAATAGTAAGTTTATTGATTAAGAAGAATACTGTATTTGAAAAGTACCTTCCTTCTGGGATTTTCAAATAAATTTGCAGATATCATTTTATTCATCCACACAGCAGAAACTCTGGAAACCAGGAAAATGGAAAAAAAAAGTATGGCTTTTTATACATTTAATGCTATACAACCAGTTCAACTATTTCCTCATTCTGGTGACTATGAGAATACAAAGGAACCATTTACTCTCTTCCCTTCTGGCATCACTCCTCCTCTTGGGGAAATTTATGGTAGGTGACTGTGGCTTCTTGGTCATATGATTCCTAGGGACAGGACAGGAATTCAGTGAGGGAGTTTAAAATGTTTCAGATAACTGCCAACATTCCATGGTTACCACCTCTTTTTAATTTCTTCTGCTTCCATTAGGTCCTTACCATTTCTGTCCTCTATCATGCCCATCCCATCCTTGCATGAAATGTTCCTGGATATCTCCAATTTTCTTGAAGAGATATCTAGTCTTTTCCATTCTCTTTTTTTCCTCTATTTCTTTACGTTATTTATTTAAGAAGGCTTTCTTATCTTTCCTTGCTATTCTCTGGAACTTTGCATTCAGTTGGGTATGTCTTTCCCTTTCTCCCTTCCCTTTCACTTCTCTTCTTTCCTGAGCTATTTGTAAAGCCTCCTAAGACAACCACTTTGCCTTCTTGCATTTCTTTTTCTTTGGGATAATTTTGGTTGCCACCTCCTGCACAATGTATGAACCTCCATCTATAGTTCTTTAGACCCTCTGTCTACCAGATCTAACCCCTTGAATGTATTTTAGTCACCTCCACTGTGTGGTTGTAAGGGATTTGATTTAAGTGAAAAGTGAAAATGAAGTCACTCAGTTGTGTCTTGACTCTTTGCGACCCCATGAACTGTAGCCTACCAGGCTCCTCCCTCCATGGGATTTTCCAGGCAAGAATACTGGAGTGGGTTGCCATTTCCTTCTCCAGGAGATCTTCCTGACCCAGGGATTGAACCCAGGTCTCCTGCATTGTAAGCAGATGCTTTACCGTTTGAGCCACCAGGGAAGTCACACCTGAATGGCCACTTTTTTCAAGTTAACTCTGAATTTTGCAATAAGGAGCTCATCATCCAAGCCATTGTTAGCTCCAGTTCTTGTTTTTGCTGACTGTATAGAGCTTCTCCATCTTTGGCTGCAAAGAATATAGTCAATCTGATTTTGATATTGACCATTTGGTGATGTCCATTTGAGAGTCATCTCTTGAGTTCTTGGAAAAGAGTGTTTGCTATGACAGCATGTTCTCTTGGTAAAACTCTGTTAGCCTTTGTCCTGCTTCACTTTGCACTCCAAGGCCAAACTTGCCTGTTATTCTGAGTATCTCTTGACTTCCTACTTTTGTATTCCAATCTGCTGTGATGAAAAGCCATCATTTTTTGGTGTTAGTTCTAGAAGGCCTTGTAATTCTTCATAGAACTGGTAACTTCAGCTTCTTTGGCATTAGCTGTTGAGGCATAGACTTGGATTACTGTGATATTTAATGGTTTGCCTTGGAAACAAACTGAGATCATTTTGTCATTTTGGAGATTGCATTTAAGTACTGCATTTCAGATTCTACTACTCTTCTGCTGACTATGAGGGCTACTGCATTTCTTCTAAGGGATTCTTGCCCATAGCTGTAGATATAATAATGGTCATTTCAAATAAAAACTGAATTTAAAAAATATTGATTTATTTGGTTGCATTGGATCTTAATTGCCACATGCCAGCTCTCCATTGTGGCACATGGATTTAGTTGTCCCAAGGCATGTGGGATCTTAGTTCCTAGATGAGGGATTGAACCCACGTTCCCTGCATTGTGGATTCTTAACCACTGGACCACCAGAAAAGTCCTGGTCATCTGAATTAAGTTTGCCCATTCCCTTTCCATTTTGATTCACTGATTCCTAAGATGATGTTCAATCTTGCCATCTTCTGTGTGACCACATCCAATTTACCTTGATTCATGTACCTAACATTATATGTTCCTATGCAATATTGTTGTTTATAGCATGGGACTTTACTTTCACCACCAGACCCATCCATAACTGAACATTGTTTCTGCTTTGGCTCAGCCATTTCATTCTTTGTGGAGCTATTAGTAATTGCCCTCCACTCTTCCCCAGTAGCATATTGAACAGCTTCTGACTTGCAGGACTCATCTTCCCGTGTCATACTTTTTCCCATTTTAATACTGTCCATATGTGCCCTGAACGGCATGGCTGATAGGTTCATTGAGTTATGCAAACCCCTTCTCCACGACAAGGCTGTGATCCGTGAAGGAGAAATGAAGTTAATAGTACATATTTGAGGTTGTTCTGAGGATTAAATGAGATCATGCATAATAAGCATTTAGAAATAGCTCTTGGGAAATAATAGATACTCAGTAAATGTTAGCTATGTTTTTTGTTTATATTAGCATGCATGTATATTAATCATGGTTGAATCTTCTGTGGGAACACCTAGTGAGGTGTCAGGGCAAGGGACACTTGAATGCCTTGGATGTGTTTATGAGGTAAATTCATAAATAAGCATTAATCCATTTTTCATTGTATATAACCAGAAATGAGTTTAAATTCCAGATTTCTTTCTGTTGTTTTTTAATTGAAGTATAATTGATGTACTTCTTACTACTGTTGTAAATACTTATATACAAATTTGAGACTTTATTGTCTACAGGCCACTATTCTAAGGTATGACCCTGAACTGGGTATTAAAGTAATAGTCTCTATATATTTAACTTCTTTTATTCTGGACAGTTGCAAGCATATTCAAAAGGAAGAAAATAGAACCGTCTAAGTACATGATTCCATCTTCAATAGTTATCATCTCATGGTTAATTGAATTTTCTACTTCTGTTTAATACATACTGACCTAAGTACCCCCTCACTGGATTAGTTTTAAACAAATTCTGGATGTCACATTATTGTATTGAAGTTTAAAAAAAAACTATACTATGATGTATTTGCCTGAAACCAGCTAGTATTTGCAAAACGACAAGTGGATGCTTTTTTCTTTTGATACTAATACAAAAATCAGATTGCCTTTCTGACTTCTGTTAGATGATAGCGTTTTAGATGTTTGGAGTCCATCCATACTTGAAGTTTAGAAGCTAGTATACTCTCACATTATTAAGGTATAAAATTTTCAACATTTTCTTCTGAAATATTTCAGACTTTCAGGAATGATTTTACATATATTCCCCACCTAGATTCTACCTTTAACATTTTACTACACTTGTTTTATCACATATTTTCTATGTATCTAACTCTAATGCAGCAATCCATCTTGTTTTTTTTACTCATTTCAAAGTAAATTCCAACAATCAGTATAATTGAAGTTCAATTTTTAAAGCTGTTTTTTCAACTGTTTTTTTTTTAATTTCTTTTTGTGTAAACTATTTTTGTGAATGATCTAAAGTTCTGAATTGTGGCTGCTCATAGTCTCTGTGGTTTCAGTGCTTCTCATTTTGAACTTTGCTTTCATATACTGTGAACCTTTATTAGAATATTTAGGTTACATACCAGTAATTCATATTTAACCAAAACTAAAGTAGCATGAATAATGAGAATTTTGCCTATGTGTTTTCACTGGTCTTTTTTTTTTTTTAATTTATTTATTTATTTTTAATTTTTACTTTACAATTCTGTATTGGTTTTGGCATAGATTGACATGAATCCACCTTGTGTGCCCCATTGTGGTATGTTAAACTAATATGTAATTTTAGTAATCTCTTTAAACCCATGGACAGAGGAGTCTGGTGGGCTACAGTCCATGGGGTCATTGAGAATTGGACATGACTCAAGTGACTGAGCACACACTGAGGGCCATAAGTCACTGTTTTAGTGTTTAGCTCTTTTTCTTTGATCTTGGTATTCTGTAAAGTGTGTAAATATTGTTTGTTCTCCATATGACTACATGACTCGTGACAGAAAAATCTATTTACCACATTATGAACTTTCTGAATGCTCATAATAGCCATGTCGGGCTTCCTAGGTGGTGCAGTGGAAAAGAATTCGCCTGCCAAAGACACAGGGTATGCCAGTTTGATCCCTGGGTCAGGAAGATCCCTTGAAATAGGAAATGGCCATCTGTTCCAGTATTCTTGCCTGGAGAATTCCACAAAGGAGCCTGGAGGGCTACAGTCCGTGGGTTTGCAAAGACTTGGACACAACTGAACACATATTCAATAGCTATATAGTAAATGCTGTTGAACAAAATAAATGAGATAATTTTATCAATTCATACCTTAAATTTGTTGAAGTTTTTCTTTACCTTTTATTATCAAACTTACTGCATAAAGGACAGAAGGATGTTTTTGCTCTGTGTATATCAAAGTGAAGTATGATGTTTACATTCTAAATACTTCATTAGCATATTTCAGACTTAAGTGATTGAATGTAAATAGAAATAAGAAAAGAGTTTTGGAACATGCATATTCCAAATTAATTATAATTTGGAAACATTTCAGATAAGATTATAGTATGAACGAACACCTCTGCATCTATTACATTACTTTATGAAATCTTCTGTCATGTTTGTTTCAGATTTCTTTTAAAAAAATAAAACAAAAAACAGCCAAACCAAAAAAAGAAATAAAACATTAAAGGTAGAGGTGAGGTCTCATGGAATCTTAAATATTTTCTACGTAATATATGTGTATACATATATGTAGATAAGTTTCTACATATCCTTAGGCAGAAACATTATTTAGAATTTTTTAGCTTGATAGGTTATTTAAGTGATAGCATATAGCACATATGATTTTGCAACTTTGTTTTTTTGGTTCAGTATTTTGGGGATTTTGAGGTAGCTTTAGATATGCACTGTTCAGTACAATAGCCATTAACTGTCTGTGGATATTGAGCACCTGAAATGTGGCCAGTGTGCATTGAGATGTGCTGGAAGTGTATTTGCACACAGGAGTTTGAAGACTTACTATGAAAGTAAAATATCTCATTACTAATTATTTTATATTATATATTGAAATGATAATTTGGATATATTGGACTAAATAAGATTAAAATTAATTTCACCTGCATTTTTTAAAATGTGACTTCTGCTGCTAAGTCACTTCAGTTGTGTCTGCCTCTGTGTGACCCCATAGACGGCAGCCCACCAGGCTCCTCTGTCCCTGGGATTCTCCAGGCAGCAATACTGGAGTGGGTTGCCATTTCCTTCTCCAAAATGGCTTCTAGAAAATTTTACATTATATTTCTGGCTTACATTATACCTCTGTTGAACAATACTGATCTGGATTGCTCGTTTTTCATTTCATTAGTTTTCAGTTGAATGGGTATACTACAATTTATCTGTATACCATTGGTGGATATTTAGAATGTTTTTCTATTTTGGTACTGTTAAAAAACTGTTACTGAGAACATTCTTAAATGTTTCTCTGCACATGTGCTAGAGCTTCTTTAGGAGGTCAGTTCTGTTTTTTATTGTAAGATAATTGCCAAATTGGTATCCATAATGGTTTTACTAATTTACACTTCCACTGGCAATTTGAGAATTTTCTTATTCTATATTTCTTCATCCTGGCCAATGTGTTTTTATAGGCAATTGTAACTTAACCCTTAAATTAACAGCTTAAGCAAGCAATGGTAATTCTTTAAGTTTCTCTTAGTGAATCTTTTGTAATAGTCACTGCACATAGCCCTTTTTTCTGTACTACTTATGTTCTGAATAAATAAAAATTGATTTTAAAATTTTGCAGCCATAATACAGACCCTATTAGTAGGCAGCTACAGTTCTTGCAACAAAAGTATATCTATCTTTTTAAGTGCTGTTAGCCTGAGAAAAAGATTCTGGCATCTTTCTTTACATGATGGGATACTATACTGACATTAAAAATTGTTTTAGAAAATAATAATGCAGAACATTATTCACTATATATTAATGGAGAGGAAAGGTTGCAAAACATTCAATTTTGTTAAAAAAAAAAAATACCCGAACATGTATGCTAACATCAGCTGACATTATATTGTGTACTTCGTACTTCTTCATATTCCATTTTCTCTAGTGGACTTACTAGGGACAGAGGATGTGGAGGGTGTCCTTGGCAACAATAAGCTAAAACTTCCACACCTGGAATAATAGTATAGGCTAGAGAGAGTGACTAAATGTGCTGTAATTCTTCCCATTTTAAATATTAAATATCAGGCTTTCCTTAAGGTACAAATGGACCCAAACTGTATTATTCTTTACCTGTTGTTTTTTCAATATTAGAGAAACTTTTCCAAGAATTAAAAATTATCATTTAACTTCAATAAGAAGTCTATTTGCATTTGATGTTTTCTACTTTGGGGGAAAGAAAATAGTGGAAAATGGATTAATCTTCAATCCTTTGGAATAAAATTTAGACGGTTTGAGCTCTGGTCTCAAATTAGTTTCATTTGGAATTACCTGATAAAAGGTTAGATTTGGGTTCAAAGCCAGTTCTGTAACCTTTGAAAAGTTACCCAACAACCAAGTTGTTTTTTCACTTATATAATGAACATGGTAATACCTACATGAAAATCTTTATCAGCTGCCTAGCATAGTGTAAACACTTAATAAAATTGAGTTGCTTTATCTCTTCCTTTTCTGTTTCTCAGAGTACATGCAATTAATAGAGACAGAATTGATTAGGTATCAGTTTCATGAAAAGAACTATGAATAGTTTTGATGTACATATCAAAAAAAATAGAGAAGTTACCATGTAAGTTGATTCTGATTTTTCATACCTTCCCCTCAGTTATCTATCACCTGGAGTATTGAGTTCATTACATTCTAACAATAAGCCAAGCACTGTGTTTTCAAAGATGATCTCATCTGTTTATATATCTTTTGCTTCTGGAATGATAGCTTTGCTCTTTTAAGAAAGTTAATGCTATCTCAGACCTTAATGAGCAGTTATAAAAACTCCTTTTAGCTAGTGCTTGCATTGTAGATTTTATCTGATTCCATTTTTATTGATTAGGCACATAAGCTATATCTGTTTTTATTGATTAGGAACATAAGCTATATACTTTATCTGGGGAAATTTGCTATAACTCCCCCAAAATTGAATTGGGGTCCACAAACTAAATGATTGCCCTAATAGGTTGTAGATAGATTTTGTTAAAGCACTGAATATTTAGTTATAGATACAGGAATGTGTATGTGGCTTTGTCTTTTCTCAGAAAACCTAAATTTTGTTTTTCTCCTCTTTCCTCTTTACCAAAAGAGAAATGAGAATTTTATTTAAACTAAGTTTCAGTATTGTTTGCATTACAATATATAGGGATATAGATTTACTCTGATTCAAGTTCTAGGGGAAAATAGGTTTTGTTAAAATGGGCAAAGTAAAATTGCATTTCTGCTTTATCAGAGGATAGTTTGTATTTTATCCTATTTAAATCTAAATTCATTCCCTTTGAGCTACAATATACTTCATCTTGATAAAAACCTTCCAAAGGTTTCTTCTTTTGAAAGAATTAGTATGTTTTTTCTTAGAAAATACAGTGATACTTGTACTTATTTTTCTGTTACAGTGAATAGAATATATTTAAATAGATGTACCTTGAGTGGAGTAAATTTAAGCTTTTCAAATATTTATGCATATTTCTTATCCTCAACTGTTCTTTATTTTCTCTTGATTCTGTATAAAAGCATTACAATTTTCTCTTTTAATAAAGGAAACATCCATGGTTCAGTGTTTGTTTTCCAAGGTATCCATCAGGAAATTCCTGATTCTATAGCAAAACTTGCTTTTTAAAATAGAGGTTAGCAGGTATTGGAAACAAGGTTAAGTTTTCACTCTAAAGGAACCTATATAAAAATTAGGTGGAAAATAATTACACATAGTAGAGATTTAAAAGTATTAGGAAATTCACAGTTATAAGCATGTTTCCCCCTTTCTTCCATAGATTATTCCTGGGATATTTAACAGCCTTTTTTTTTTTTTGCCATTAGAGTTTGAATCCCTTAAGGTCATGTCTTATGTATTTATTTTTTATTGCAGTACTAAGTACCCAGAATAAATATATTCAGCATTTGGTAAATATTATAAAATGAAATAAGTGAATCTTATTCCTCATGAATAAAAAGTGAAGTCTGACTGATTTATGTTTAAAACTCTTTATGTCAGTTTGGGAAGAGTTTAAATGGAAGTTTTTTAGGCAAGAAGTATTTCTGAAGCTAACCTGAATAACCTTTGTACCTTTAATATATCTTGTTTTGGGACTCAAAGAGAAGGTCTTGTATTTTACTTCTGCCTTGTTTGTTGTAGTGCATTTTGGATACTGTTTTCAGGAAAATAAAATTTGTTTTATAAGATGATTATTCTATGATGTCAGTGATAGATATGACCTGTCATCTCATATACTTAAATTTTTATATCCTTAGATTGCTGGGAGGCCTGAGTGATTTTTTGAGATGATATAAAAGAGATACCAGTGTTATTTCCTGTTTTAGTATTTTTTTGTTCGCCTTCCTTTTTTTTGGTAATGTAACAGATCTACTACCGTGGGCAAGAATCCCTTAGAAGGAATGGAGTAGCCATCGTAGTCAACAAAAGAGTCCAAAGTGCAGTACTTGGATGCAGTCTCAAAAATGACAGAATGATCTCTGTTCGTTTCCAAGGCAAACCATTCAATATCACAGTAATCCAAGTCTATTCCCCAACCAGTAATGCTGAAGAAGTTGAAGTTCAATGGTTCTGTGAAGACCTACAAGACCTTCTAGAACTAACACCCAAAAAAGATGTCCTTTTCATTATAGGGGACTGAAATGCAAAAGTAGAAAGTTAAGAAATACCTGGAGTAACAGGCAAATTTGGCCTTTGAGTACAGAATGAAGCAGGTTAATGGCTAATAGAGTTTTGCCAAGAGAACGTGCTGGTCATAGCAAACACCGTTTTCCAATTAAGAGGGAAGATAGCATTTAATTCCCGTATTTGTGGCACAAGATTTTTACCAGACTGTGATACATTGATCCTTCCTATGTCCCACTATAAAATTACTATTAAAAATTAATCTTAAATAGAAAGAATAATAAAATAATAAGATTCAGGTAGGAATCAACCAAAAAAAAGTCTTATCATAGAGAATAGAGATTGTAAAACCCTATTGCAAAACTTTGTGCTCTGTGTGGACATAAAGTGTGGACACTTGATCTTCTTTTCTTAATAGTAAATATGGAATTTTTCATAAAGCAGAGCTTCATGAAAGGCTTGATATTCTAGTGTGAGATCCTGGGTAGAGGAAACTTGTGCTTTTTCTACCTCATTTTTAATATAGTCAATCCTTGTTCACTGCTACTTGGCCTCAAAAGCACCGAAGTAATTATCTAGTTTGACAGGTATAGTTTAAAAAAGGTATAGTTGAGAGATTTAATTTCTGTTTCCATCCCATAGTTTTATAATCTATGCTGAACCAAAGAATTCAAGCATTAACATATTGATTACTTTCTAATCACTGCTTTTAAAGCTAAAGAAATTGAAGTAATATCCTCAGATCATGTTAAAATTTCTAGTGAATCAGTTTTTTTCCTAGATTTTGTTCAGGGTAAAAATTATATGAAAGGTCTAAATTCTAGTGCAATTGTTGTTAGAAGAGCTCTTAAACAACTCAGTCAGTGTTCAAGTCACTTTTTAAAAGATAAATAATTTATTGATATAAATCACATACTACAGTCCATTCATTTAAAGAGTACAATTTGGTGGTTTTAGTGTACTGTCAGATCTATATAGCCTTCACTACAATATTCATCACTTCAACAGAAATCCTCTGCCAATTAGTGGTTACTCCTCATTTTCCCTTATATCCCTACCCCAGATCCTGTCAACCACTATTTTACTTTCTATCACTATGGATTTGTGTATTTTGAACATTTCCTATGAAAGGAACCATACAGGATGTGATATTTCATGACTGAATACATTCATTTAGCATATTTTCAAGGTATATCCGTATTGTAGCATGACTCAGAACTTTATTCATTAATATTGCTGAAAAATATTCACTTATTTAATGGATAAGTAGTTTCTATTTTTTGGTTATTATGAATCATGCTGCTGTCAACATTTGCATATAAATTTTTGTATGTTTAACTTTCTGAGGAGCTGTCAAAACTTTTTCAGTTTTGTATTATTTCACAAAGAGTATACTGCCTATCTGTTTTATATTCACATCAGCAGTGTATGAGGGTTCCAATGTATCCACATCCTCACTCAGTTCAGTTCAGCTGCTCAGTTGTGTCTGACTCTGCGACCCCATGAATCGCAGCACGCCAGGCCTCCCTGTCCATCACCAACTCCAGGAGTTCACTCAGACTCACGTCCTTCGAGTCAGTGATGTCGTCCAGCCATCTCATCCTCTGTCGTCCCCTTCTCCTCCAACCCCCAATCCCTCCCAGCATCAGTCTTTTCCAGTGAGTCAGCTCTTCGCATGAGGTAGCCAAAGTACTGGAGTTTCAGCTTCAGCATCATTCCCTCCAAAGAAATCCCAGGGCTGATCTCCTTCAGAGTGGACTGGTTGGATCTCCTTGCAGTCCAGGGGACTCTCAAGAGTCTTCTCCAACACCACAGTTCAAACGCATCAATTCTTCGGCACTCATCTTTGTTCACAGTCCAACTCTCACATCCATACATGACCACAGGAAAAACCATAGCTTTGACTAGATGGACCTTTGTTGGCAAAGTATGTCTCTGCTTTTGAATATGCTATCTAGGTTGGTCATAACTTTTCTTCCAAGGAGTAAGCGTCTTTTAATTTCATGGCTGTAGTCACCATCTGCAGTGATTTTGGAGCCCAAAAAATAAAGTCTGACAGTTTCCACTGTTTCCCCATCTATCTCCCATGAAGTGATGGGACCAGATGCCATGACCTTCGTTTTCTGAATGTTGAGCTTTAAGCCAATTTTTTCACTCTCCACTTTCACGTTCATGAAGAGGCTTTTTAGTTCCTCTTCACTTTCTGCCATAAGGGTGGTGTCATCTGCATATCTGAGGTTATTGATATTTCTCCCAGCAATCTTGATTCCAGCTTGTGTTTCCTCCAGCCCAGCATTTCTCATGATGTACTCTGCATATAAGATAAGTAAGCAGCGTGACAATATACAGCCTCGACGTACTCCTTTTCTTATCTGGAACAAGTCTGTTATTCCATGTCCAGTTCTAACTGTTGCTTCCTGACCTGTATACAGGTTTGTTTCTCAACAGACAGGTTAGGTGGTCTGGTATTCCCATCTCCTTTAGAATTTTCCATAGTTTATTGTGATACACACAGTCAAAGACTTTGGCATAGTCAATAAAGCAGAAATACATGTTTTTCTGAAACTCCCTTGCTTTTTTGATGATACAACAGATGTTGGAAATCTGATCTCTGGTCCCTCTGCCTTTTCTAAATCCAGCTTAAACGTCAGGAAGTTCATGGTCCACATACTGTTGAAGCATGGTTTGGAATATTTTGAGCATTACTTTGATAGCGTGTGAGATGAGTGCAGTTGTGTGGTTTTTGAGCATTCTTTGGCATTGCCTTTCTTTGGGATTGGAATGAAAACTGACCTTTTTTAGTCCTGTGGCCACTGCTGAATTTTCCAAATTTGCTGGCATATTGAGCGTAGTATTTTCACAGCATCATCGTTTAGAATTTGAAATAGCTGAACTGGAATTCCATCACCTCCACCAGCTTTGTTCGTAGTGATGCTTCCTAAGGCCCACTTGACTTCACATTCCAGGATGTCTGGCTCTAAGTGAGGGTGAGTGATCACACCATCGTGATTATCTTGGTCGTGAAGATCTTTTTTGTATAATTCTTCTTAGCATTCTTGCCACCTCTTCTTAATATCTTCTGCTTCTTTATACCATTTCTGTTCTTTATTGTGCCCATCTTTGCATGAAATGTTACCTTTGTATCTCTGATTTTCTTGAAGAGAGCTCTGGTCTTTCCCATTCTGTTGTTTTCCTCTATTTCTTTGCATTGATTACTGAGGAAGGCTTTCTTATCTCTCCTTGCTATTCTTTAGAACTCTGCATTCAAATGGGTATATCTTTCCTTTTCTCCTTTGCTTTTCACTCCTCTTCTTTTCACAGCTATTTGTAAGGCCTCCTCAGACAGCCACTTTGCTTTTTTGCATTTCTTTTTCTTGGGGATAGTCTTGATTACTGTCTCCTGTGCAGTTTCAC
Source organism: Oryx dammah (assembly GCF_014754425.2). Classification (NCBI taxonomy): domain Eukaryota; kingdom Metazoa; phylum Chordata; class Mammalia; order Artiodactyla; family Bovidae; genus Oryx; species Oryx dammah. The sequence continues at coordinate 67,489,242 of NW_024070207.1, forward strand.
AAACCTCTGTCCATAGTTCATCAGGCACTCTGTCTATCAGATCTAGACCCTTAAATCTATTTCTTACTTCCACTGTATAGTCATAAAGGATTTGATTTAGGTCATACCTGAATGGTTTAGTAGTTTTCCCCACTTTCTTCAATTTAAGTCTGAATATGGCAATAAGGAGTTTATGATCTGAGCCACAGTCAGCTCTCGGTCTTGTTTTTGCTGACTGTATTAGAGCCCGTCAGTGTCTCTAAATAAGATGCTAAAAACAGAGGCAAGAAAAGAAAAATAGATAATATGGACCTCATTAAAATTAAAAATTTGTGTGTTAAAGCACAGTCTCCAGAGTGAGAAGACAATCCACAGAAAAAATGTTTGCAAATCATTTATTTGACAAGTGTTTAATTTCCAGAATATATAAGGAAATTTTCCACCTCAGCAGCAAAAACACAACTCAGTTAGAAAGTGTACCAAGGACTTGGATAGACATCCATTTACTGTTTTAAAAAAATGTGATAAGGTACACATAACATAAACCTTTTTAAAGTTTACATTTCAATAGTGTTATGTACATTTTTGCCATTTTTAGATTGTTGTACAGCCAATCTCCAGATCTTTTTCATCTTGCAAAACTGAACCTCTATACCCTATAAAGAGTAACTCCGTATTTCCCTTAGCTTCCCTTTATTTATAGTCAATGTCTTTAAAGTGGTGTCTTTAAATATATATAAAGACAACATATATATGGGTCTTGGTTTAGTCAACTCTGACATCTTCCTATATCCACCTCATGTTCTTGACATTCGCTGACTCTTAGTTGGTGAATTTAGATCATTCACATTTAAAGCGAATTTTAATGTAATTGGTTTAATACCTGCCATGTTTATAACTTTGTTCCTTGTGCTTATTTTCTTCTTTATCTTCTTTTTTGTCTTTTGGTTTTAATTGAACATTTCTATGATTTCATTTTCTTTCCTCTTATAAATTATACTTCTTTAAACATTTTTATTGATTGCCTTATAGTTTGCAATATACATTTATAACTAGGCTCAGCCCATTTGTAAATAACACTATACCATTTCACGAGAAGGGCATGGCAACCTACTCCAGTATCATGTATAGAATCTAATGACAGAGGAGCCTGGCGGCGTATAGTTCATAGGGTCACAAAGAGTCGGATTGACTAAAGTGACTTAGCACACATGCATACCCCTTCACAAGTAGTGTAGATACCTTATAACAGTATTTCCAATTCCTCTTCTTATCCATAAGCTATAATCCCCCAATGCATTTTTTGCTATTACTAGTTTGGACAGTTGACTATTAAATCAGTTAAAGGTAAGAAACATGAGAGATGTTATTTTACCTTCACTTATTTCTCGTCTAATGCTCTTCTTTTCTATATGTAGGTGTGTACTTCTGACCTGTATAATTTTCTTTCTCTTTGGAGAACTTCTTTCAACATCTTGCAGGGAAAAGCTACTGTCAACAAATGCCTTTGTTTTTTGAGAAAGTCTATTTTTCTTTTACTTTTGAAGAATCACTTTACTGGATACATTATTCTAGCTTGGTGAGGTATTTCATTCTGCTTTCTTTCTGCTTGCATGGTTTCAGGCAATACGTAAGATCGAATGCTTATCCTTCTTCTATAGATAATATTTTTTTCCTGGCTTTTTAAAAGATTTTTCTCTTTGGCTTTGTTTTTCTGCTGTTTGCATATGAGAAAACTAGATGTAGATATTTAGTATTTACACTGCTTGATATCCTTCTTCTCTGGTATCTACCATTAATTTTGGAAGCTTTTCCACCATTCTTTTTTTTTTTTTCCTTGTCATCTGCACTTTAACCACCATTCTTTTATCTCAAACATTTCTTCTGCTATTTTAATTCTTCTCTGTATTTCAGTTATATTTATGCTACAACTTCTGTAATTGTCCTACAGTTATTAGTTTTTCTGTTTCCTTTTATTCTTTCTCTTTGCATTTCAGTTCAAAAGGTTTATATTGACATATTATCCTCACTGATTGTTTCCTCTTCAGCCTCATTGATTCTTTCATTGGCTGTGTCCATCAAAGGCATTCTTTCTTATATAGTGTGTTGGATTTGTAGCATTTTCTTTTCTTTATTTTTCATCTCTGCTTACATTACACATCTATTCTTGCAAGCTGCTCACTTTATCCCTTAAGAATCTTATTGTATTAGTTATAGTTATTTAAAATTTACCTATCTGATAATTCCAAAACTCTTTGTCTTCTCTGAGTCTGGTTCTAATGCTCTTTGTGACTTTAGATTGTGTTTTTTCTTGCCTTTTAGTAGGACTTGTAATTTTTTGAAAGCTGTATGTATACCACTTTTACACAGGTGAATGGCTTTCTTTTCAGGCAGGTTGATATTTGACTTTTCATCCCTTGTGAATACAGTAATTTTTTCACTGTTGTATTCTTGGCTCCTAATGGCAAAGTACAGTTACAGGGAGCATAGATCAGAAGTTCATATGTAGTTGGCAAAATGTGATTTTGAGTAACTATTAGGATCATATATATTTATGTATGTGTATATATCTGTGTGTGTGTGTATCCACCATCTTAACAGTATACAGGTATGTATGTTTTTATTTCCTTGGTGGCTCAGACAGCAAAGCATATGCCTACAATGCAGGAGACCTGGGTTTGATGCTTGGGTCGGGAAGATCCTCTGGAGAAGGAAATGGCAACCCACTCCAGTGCTCTTGCCTGGAAATCCCATGGACGGAGGAGCCTGGTAGGCTATAGTCCATGGGGTCGCAAAGAGTCGGACATGACTGAGCGACTTCACTTTATCTTTATCACTTTATGTAATAAGAAATGAGGTAGTCAGGCTTTTAGTGTGAACTTTTATGTTAACATGACAAGGAATGAGGCTGTATTTAAAGTTTGCTGTAGCTGTTTATGCCAGAGCCTTTATTTTTTCTAGTTTCCTGTTTTAGTTTTTTTTCCCTTCCCTTTTGTCTTTGGGTATTCTTAAGAATTCCTTCTTAAACAGAATTTGTATCTTATAGCTTTCCCATTTGTAATTCTATTTTATTATATTAAATCCCAGGAGTTGGAGAGGGAAGCAGATCTTATGAATCATGTTTTTTTTTTTTTTAAGTAGGCCCTTGTCCCTGGGCTGTGACCTTCAGAAATGTTTCTTAGCCCTTCCCCTCCCTACTTAGGCAAGGTAGGAAAGCTGGAGGAGGCTGAGGTTGTCTAATTGCTCTTCCTCCAGGTAGAGAACTCTGTGGTGTAGTAGTTTATCTTGAGAGCATGACTGTTAAAAAGAGAATGTTCTGGGGATATTTTAATATGGTTACTTTCCCCTCCTTCTACTTAAGGTGCAGTAGGATTTTTTTCCCTTCAGATTTTTGTCATCAAAACCTGAAAGCCTTTTGGGACTCCTGTAGGTAAAACCCAGCAAAGTGTGCCTCCCATTCCAACTGGGAACCCAGGATTATTTTTTAAACTCTCAGGCTAATCCTTTTTGGCCTCCTGTAATTCATCAGTTACTGTTAAAGTGTTCTCACTTTAGATAAAAATGTGATTTTCTGTATCTGCCTGTTTTCCATTTTTTTCTTTTTTGGTGATTTGTTCTGTGTCCTTGGGCTTCCCTGGTGGCTCAGCAGTAAAGAATCTGCCTGCCAATGTACGAGACACAGATTCAGTCTTCAGGTGGGGAAGATCTCCTGGGAAAGGAAATGGCAACCCGCTCCAGTATTCTTGCTGGAAAATTACATGGACAGAGGAGCCTGGCAGTCTACAGTCTATGCGGTTGCAAAAGGGATACAACTTAGTAACTAAACAGCAACCTGTGACCTCAGTTCTCTAATGGATCTAAGAAAACTTACTGATTTTCAATTTATCTTTTTTCTTGTTGTGAGTATAGTAGTGAGACTTCTAAGCTGCTTACTTTTTGTAGCTCACTGGTTTTTTTCTTTGTTTTTGGCTTTTTAAAATAAATGAACCCATGTGAAATAATGTAACTGTGGCTTTTCCGGATGCTCTCCTTTATTTAGAATGCTTGTGTAACATCTTTCAGGGCTTGATCTTTGTGAGAATCAGGTTCCAATTTCAGTTGGAAGTTTTAGAAATTGAGTTTAAAACGATTTGTTTTTCTTACTGTTAGCACCTTACGTTTAATTACTGCTGCATCCAAATAAGGCTAGTATGGTAAGCTCAGTGGATTAATCATGCATAGTAAAACTAAAGAACTTAGGTAATTTAATGTATTCATAGTGTTTTTATTAAAAATTAAATGAAAAATTAATATATGCAAAATAATAAATTAATGAACAAAGATGAAAAATTTTGGAGAAGTATGCTATAGTAATTGAAGGTATCAATACTTTCGTGGACATCTTAGTTTATCCTTAGTCCTTTGAAATATTCTGAGTTTTGAGAATTATCTATTAGCATAACTATTTTTCCTATTCATTAAGTTAATTAGTCACTATGCCTTCACTTCTCTTAAAGAATGCAGTATAGGATTGGCTTTGATTAGAGATAGAATTCCTGATTTTCCATTACAAGTGCAAATTATTTAATTTGCTTTTACTAAATGCTTACTGCATTTTTTTTTTTTTGTATCAGACAGACTTTTTTACACATATTACAAGCAATGACCTGGAGAGAGTCCTGTCTGTGGAATCACCATTTAACAAGATGATTATCCTTTGGGGCCATAGGCATGGTGATAACCTCTACTTTTCTTTGGTTTGTTTTGCTTTCTGGGGTTTGAGGATGGTGTAGTTTGCATGCACTGTATACTGATCTGACAGGAAGAAACATAGAACTTTGAAGATCTGGAAGCATCAAGGAATGGTCTGTAGGCCAAGTTAATCCATTCTTCTCTATTGGATGAATATTTTGGCTCCTAGTTTGTTACTCTCGTGGTATCCAAATCCACTAGCATTTACTGATGTCAGTATATCTGGATGGCTCTTCTAGGTTCTGGTCATTCATATCAGTAGGAACAATCTGTAGGCCAGTGTTCCCTCTACAAAAGGTTTTGGTAACTGGCCTCTGAACTGTGATGGAACGAACTGAAGCTGCCAATTATTGGGCAGAAGGAAGCTGCTGGGAAATCTATACCATTTTTTTCCTTTACAGACATTAACAGGTTGGCCTTCTGGGACAGTGTGGATGGTTGGGTCTGTGGCAGTTCAGTAAAATTCTGGATACAAATCAAGGGGCCCATAATACCTTCTGAACAGTGCCACAGAACAGGAAGAAGGTAAGAGTCTAAACAGGAAGAGTGTTCCTAACACCAGCCAATTTGATGTCAAACAGTATCATGCTCCACACGGTATTGCTGAACCACGAAGTGGTAACATTTCAGAAGTGCAGAAAGTGCCATAGTACCACAGAGACATATAAGTGGATATACAGGGAAGAGAACTCTCTCTTCTTTATGAGGCTGGATGAAGAAAATTATAAGTGAAATATACCTTGGAACCAAGTTTTAAGTTGCATAGTTGTGTCTGACATTGCGACCCCATGGACTATAGCCCGCCAGGCTCCTCTGTCCATGGGATTTTTCAGGCAAGAATACTAGAGTGGGTTGCTATGTCCTCCTCTTCCAGGGGATCTTCCCAACCCAGGGATCGAACCCCTGTCATCTGTGTCTCCTGCATTATAGGTGGATTCTTTACCTTCTGAGCCACCAGTGTCAGTGGCCTAAATTCTGATCATGAAATCTCTGCAGTAGGTATTCTATAAAATATGTCAGTGAGCGAAGACTACAATCAAATTCAGAAATTCATTAATTAAATAAAAATACCAGAAGTCTGTACCATAAAGATCAGGTCCATGAAGAGTAAAGACATTATACAAAATGATGTTGAGTGGTGCAGTCACCAAGTTTCTGTAATAGTAGCTGTCAGTGACTACCACAGTCACCAGAAAGAGCATTAGAGCAACCAACAACCAATGAAAGAAACTCTTCCAACCTGTTTTATGACCAGCAAATCAGAGGCAATAGGTAAACCAAGAGCTACACTGAATGGCCAGCCTAAGATAGCCCCAGTTGCTAATCCAAGTATATTAATGGAAGTTTGTCCATATACCAGCCAGTCGTAACTATCAAGGTAATGTACAAACAGAAACTTCTAGGAAGGAATGCTGATAATGAGCAAAGTGCTGAGAACCAAGACGGCTAACATTTGATGCACATGCAGCCCAAACTTCTTACACACAGCCTTGTAAAAGTAAAGTTCACATATATAGCTCACAAAAGCTAGTAAACATTATAAAATGTAAAATACAAGAATCTTGAAGTGAAATCACTCAGTTGTGTCCAACTTTTTGTGACCCCATGGACTGTAGCCTACCAGATTCCTCCTTCCATGGGATTTTCCAGGCAAGAGTACTGGAGTGGGTTGCCATTGCCTTCTCCAATAAGAATCTTAAAAATAAGCTGGGGAATATTCCCAAGCCTGAAACCCCTTCCCATAGGTGAGGTAGTTTGTTGGTTCCCAGTAGTTGGGTGTTTCATCACAGTCAGAGATGTTGCTCTGGAGAGCAGCACATAACCTTGTTGAGAGCAGATACTTGAAAGCAGTAGATCCTTCTGGTACCCAGACTTGTCCTGTGTTAATCCCATATGTCCTGTACTCTAGGGTTTCTTCACTAGCAAAATGAGACCTGAGCTAAGTCTAGTGAAGATCCAACATCCACCCACCCTGGTAGTGCAGAAGGAGCAGGGTGAAGAGGCTGTGGGCCCTCCTGGCTGGAAGACTGGGCCAGGCACAGCCCCTCACTGTACAGGCATAAGCACCTTTTTGAGCCTTGGTTCCCTGTAATAAAGTTTTCATGAAGTTTAAATCAGGCCAGTGTATATAAAATGGATGTTAAAATTTGTCATGGTTATGTAAGGAAACCCGAGACAGTGTGGGCTAAGAAAAATCCCACTGTTTACCCTAATGTTTGATTTTCCATTGATTGGTATTCATTGGCATAGCAGCAACCTGTTTGGACCTTTATCACATTTGAGAGTAAAATCAAGGCATACAAAGTTTATAGAAAATTAGGCTTTATTTTATATGTTTACATGGTTAATACTTGCCAGCTGTTGAAAGGACTTCTTATAACTTTACTTGAATAAGGACATAAGTTAGTAGACATACTTGAATGAATAGTAAACTTGTAGTAAATGAAGTGTGGAAAATCTGTTGGATCAGTGAAAAGTCAATTGTGAATTACTATTTAATTTAAAACCTATATCTCCATGCACTTAGGAGTAATGCAATGAATTTATTATGTTACAAAAATGTAGAAGAAAAAGTATCACAATTTTATCATACAGGTAACATTAATATTTTTAGTGTACTTTTTTGCAATATTTTTTTTTAGTTTGAAACATAGTTGTGATTATACTTCATGTTCAGTTCTTTTTTTTGGTTAAACATTGTAGCATGAAGTATTTTTTATATTGTAATTGAACTTTCTGGAATTTAAATGGCTGGTATGATATTGTATGACTTAGGCATGACTGTTTAGCCATTATTATACATTTAAGTATTCATAGTTTTTTTAACTATTGTAAATAGCTCATAGATCAATGTCTTGTCTAAGTTATTTCTTTAGAATTATTTTATTTGTATAGATAAAAAGGTGCAGAATTATTCAAGAGAATATCAAAGACTTATTGCTAAGTTGTTTTCTAAATCCTTGTATTACCGTTGGCCATATATGATAGTGTATATTTCATAGCATATTATTCTACAATGAATAGTCATTTTTCCATTGAATAATTGATAGGTTAAATTAACACTTAAAAAATTTTATTTATTTATATTAATTTTTGGCTGTGGTACATCCTTGTTGGCTGCTTGGGCTTTTCTCTAGTTGTGGTCAGTGCTCGGGTTTCTCATTGCTTTGGCTTCTCTTGTTGTGGAGTACGGCTCTATAGCACTCTATAATGTCACCTCTAGAGCTCAGGCTCAATAGTTGTGGTGCAGAGATGTAGCTGCTCTGGGGCATGTGGCATCCTCCCAGATCAGGGATCCAACCTGTGTCTCCTACATTGGCAGGCGGACTCTTCACCACTGAGCCACCAGGGAAGCCCCATTTAACACTTTTTATAGCATCTAGTAAGTTGTACTGTCATGTTTATTTCTTTATGCATTTTGCTTACTTTTTAAAGGAAAATGTTCACAATTTTTTCAAGTTTCTATAAGGGAAATGGAGCAAAGTACTGTGTTTTGCATTGTCTTATTTATTTTTTGTTAGCATAAATACATTTATCTACTAATCAAAGGAATGTTCCTGCTTTTGTCTTATTGAAGTATAGTTGATTTATAGCTTCCCTGGTGACTCAGTGGTAAGGAATCCACCAGCCAATGCAGGAGATGTGGGTTCAGTCCCTGGGTTGGGAAGGTCCCCTGGAGAAGGAAATGGCAATACACTCCAGTATTCTTGCCTGGGAAATTCCATGGACAGAGGAGCCTTGCGGGCTACAGTCCATGGGGTCACAAAAGTCGGACACAGTGACTAAACAACAACAACATATTTGATTTATAATGTTGTGCCAGTCTCTGCTGTACAACAAAGTGACTCAGTTATACTCATATGTACATTTTTTTAAAAAATTAATTTGACTGCTTCAGGTCTTAGTTGCAGCAGGTGGGATCTTTGTTGCATCATGCAGGATCTTTCCTTGTGGCATGTGGACTCTTAGTTGTGGCACACAGACTCAGTGGTTGTAACTTGTGGGCTCCAGAGTGTGCAGGCTTCAGTAGTTGTGGCACGTGTGTTCTCTAGTAGTGGCTCATGGGCTCTATAGCACTTGGGGTTAGTAGTTTTGGTTTGTGGGCTTAGTTGCTCCCTGCCATGTGGGGTCTTAGTTCCCTGACCAGGGATTGAACCTGTGTCCCCTGCATTGCAGGGTGAATTCTTACCACTGGACCACCAGGGAGTTCATATACATGCTTTCAAAATGTTCTTTTCCATTATGGTTTATGTCAGGAGATTGGGTATAGTTCTTTCTGCTAAACAGTAGAATCTTGTTGTTTATCCATTCTAAATGTAATAGTTTGCATCTACCAACCCCAAGTTCCCCTTGCATCCTTCTCACTCCCGTTCCCCCCAGCCTTGGCAACCAGAAGTCTGATCTCTGTGCCTATGAGTCTGTTTCTGTTTTGTAGATAGGTTCATTTGCGCCATATTTTAGATTCCTTATATAAGTGATATGATAAGGTATTGTCTTTCTCTTTCTGACTTCACTTAGTATGATAATCTCTACTTGCATCCATGTTGCTGCAAAAGGCATTAATTTGTTCTTTTTTATGACTAAATAGTATTCCATTGTATATATGTACCATGTCTTCTTTATTCATTCATGGTCAGTGGACCTTTAGGTTGTTTCTGTGTTTTGGCTATTGTAAATAGTGGTGCTATGAACATAGGGGTGGATGTATCTCTTTGAATTAGTTTTGTCTGGGTATATGCCCAGGAGTGGGATTGCTAGATCATATGGTGATTTTAATGTTAATCTTCTGATGAACTTTCATATTGTTTTCCATAGTGGCTGTACCAACTTACATTCCCAGCAACAATGTAGAAGGGTTCCCTTTTCTCCACACACTCTCTAGCATTTATTGTTTCTAGATGTTTAATGATGGCCATTCTGACTGGCATGAGGTGATACCTCATTTTAGTTTTGATTTGCATTTCTCTAATAATTAGTGATGTTGAACATCTTTTCATGTGCTGTTTGACTGTCTGTATGTCTTCTTTGGAGAATGGCTATTAAGGGTTTCTGCCCATTTTTTAATTGGGTAGCTTTTTTGTTGTTGAATTGTATGTGCTGTTTGTATATTTTGGAGGTTAAGCCCTTGTTGGTTGTATCAGTTGGAAATATTTTCTCCCATTCCATAGTTTTTTTAATTTTTTAAAAATAGTTTCCTTTGCTGTGCAAAAGCTGGTAGGTTTGACTAGGTCCCATTTGTTTATTTATTTTTTCTATTGCCTTGGGAGACTTATATTTAAATCTTTAGGCTATTTGAATTTATTTTTGTGCATGGTCCGAGTGTGTGTTCTAAATTCATTGAAATACATGCAGCTATCCAACTTTACCAGCAACACTTGCTGAAGATATTTTTTTCCCCATTTTATAATCTTGACTCCTTTGTCAAAGGCAAAGATAATTGACTATAAGTGTGTAGACTTCTGGGCTCTATATTCTGTTATTTGTATTTGTATATCTGGTTTTGTACCAATACCACACTGTTTTTTTAATTACTGTAGCTTTGTAGTATTGTTTGAAGTATGGGAGAGTTATGCCTCCTGTTTTGTTTTCATTCCTTAGGATTGATTTGGTGGTTTCGGGTCCTTTTTGGTTCCGTATAAGTTTTTGGATTATGTGTTCTAGTTCTGTGGAAAATGTCATGGGTAATTTGATAGAGATCACATTAAATATGTAGATCGCTTTGGCTAGTCTTGGCCATTTTAACAATATTAATTCTCCCAATCCAAAAGCATGGCATATCTTTCCATTTCATTGAATCCTCTTTAATTTCCTATATTAATGTTTTACAGTTCTCAATGTATAAATCTTTCACTTCATTAAGTTTATTCCTAGATGTTTTATTATTTTTTGCTGCAATTTTAAAGCAACTTTTTTTTACATTCCATTTCTGACATTTCATTGTTCATGTAAAGAAATGCAAACAATTTCTGGATGTTAATCTTGTATCCTATTACTTAGCTGAATTCATTGATTAGATCTAGTAGTTTTTGTGTGGAGTCCTTAGGGTTTTCTATATATTCTATCATATCATCTTCATGTAGTGACACTTTTACCTCTTCCCTTCCAAATTGGATACCTTTTATTTCTTGTCTGATTGCTGTGACTAAGACTTCCAATGCTATGTTGATTAGAATTGGGATCCTTGTCTTGTTCCAAATTTTAGCAGAAAGGCATTTTGGTTCTTCCCATTGTATATTTTATTGGCTGTGGGTTTGTCATAAATAGCTTTTATTATGTTGAGATATGTTCCCTATATATTCATTTTGCTAAGAGTTTTTTTCATGAATGGATGCTGAATTTGTCAAATGCTTTTTCTGCACCTATTGAGATGATCATGTCGTTTATGACTCCAGATTTTTGTTAATGTGGTATATTACATTGACTGATTTGCATATGTTGAACCATCCTTGTGAACTTAGGATGAATCACACATAGTCATGGTGTATGACCTTTTTTTTTTCTTAACAGGTTATTTATTTATATTTATTTTTGACTGCACTGGATGTTTATTGCTGCACTTGAGCTTTCTCTAGTTATGCCAGTAGAGAAACTCTTCCTTGTGGTGTGCTGCCTTCTAATTGTGGTAGCTTCTCATGTTGTAGAGCACAGGCTCTAGGGCATGTGGGCTCAGCAGTTGTGGCATGTGGGTTCAGTTGTGGCGCATAGGCTTGGTTGCTCCATGGCATGTGAAATCTTCCCAGACCAGGGATCAAACCTGTATCCCTTGCATTGACAGGCAGTGTGTCAATCACTGGACCTCCAGGGAAGTCTCTGTATGGGAGTTTTTTATGTGTTGTTGGATGCAGTTTGCTAATATTTGTTGAGAATTTTTTCACCTATATTCATAAAAAATCAGTTCAGTTGCTCAGTCGTGTCGGACTCTTTGTGACCCCATGAATTGCAGCATGCCGGGCTTCCCTGTCCATCACCAACTCCCGGAGTTCACTCAGATTCACGTCCATTGAGTCAGTGATGCCATCCAGCCATCTCATCCTCTGTCGTCCCCTTCTCCTCTTGCCCCCAATCCCTCCCAGCATCAGAGTCTTTTCCAATGAGTCAGCTCTTCGCATGAGGTAGCCAAAGTACTGGAGTTTCAGCTTTAGTATCATTCCTTCCAAAGAAATCCCAGGGCTGATCTCCTTCAGAATGGACTGGTTGGATCTCCTTGCAGTCCAAGGAACTCTCAAGAGTCTTCTCCAACACCACAGTTCAAAAGCATCAATTCTTTGGTGCTCAGCTTTCTTCACAGTCCGACTATCACATCCATACATGACCACTGGAAAAACTGGTGCAGGCGGCTGCGACGGCACACAGAGCGCGGCCGAGAGGAGCTACCCCATGCTTGAGGTCAGGGGCGGCGGCCGGGAGGAACAACCCCATGCCCGAGGAGCAGTGGCTTCGCGGGAGCAGGAGGGCCTAGAGGAGCTATTCCACGTTCATAAAAAATATTGTCCTATAATTTTCTTTTTTGGTGGTGTCTTTGTCTGGTTTTGGAATCAGTGTGATGGTGGCTTCATAGAATTATTTTGGTATTGTTCCCTCCCCTACAGTCTTTTTAGTAGAGTTTGAGAAGAATTGGTATAAGTTTTTGTATATTTGGTAGAATTTGCCTGTAAAGCTGTCTGGTCCTGGACCTTTGTTTGTAGGGGAATTTTTTTTTAAATAGCAGATTCTGTTTCACTTCTAGTTATCAATCTGTTCAAATTATCTATTTCTTCCTTATTCAGTTTTGGTGGGCTGTATATTTCTGGAAAGTTGTCCATTTCTTCTGAGGTTCCAAATTAAAATTTTTTTCAGTTGATTTTAATCTAAGTTTTTATTATATGTGGACTTCTTAACCCTTCTTATTTATTTATTTATTTATTTTTGGCTGTGCTGGTTCATTGTTGCTGCTTGGGCTTTCTTCTAGTTGTGGTGACTGTGGCTTCTCTTGTTGCCCAGCACAGGCTCTAGAGCGTGTGGGCTCAGTACTTGCAGCTCCTGGGCTTTATAGCACAGGCTCAACTGTCTGGCACGTGGGATTAGTTGTTCCACCACATGTGGGATCTTCCCAGATGAGGGATTGAACCTGTGTCTCTTCCATTGGTGGGCAGATTTGTTAACACTGTGCCACCAGGAAAGCCATAACCCTTCTGTTTTGTAAAAAAATTATTTATTTATCTGCACTGGCTCTTAATTGTGGTAGTAGGATCTTCAGTCTTCATTTTGGCATAAGGGATCTTTAGTTCCGACTTGTAAACTCTTCGTTGGAGCATGTGAACCCTTGCGGCCTGTGGGATGTAGTTCCCACAGAGATTGAACCTGGGCTCCCTGCATTGGGAGCACAGAGTCTTAGCTACTGGACCATCAGGGAAGTTCCTTGGTTGTCCAGTTTGTTGGCATATAATTATTCATAGTATTCTCTTATGTCTTTTTGTATTTCTGCAGTATCACTTGAGATTTCTCCTTTTTCATTCCTCATTTTGTTTATTTGGATTCTCTCTCTTTTCTTCTTGGTGAGCCTGGCCAGAATCTTGTCAAGTTTGTTTACTTTTTCAAAGAACTAGTCCTTGGTTTTATTGATTATTTTCTATTTTTTAATCTTTCTTTTTCTTATGTCCTGCCTGATCTTTATTATTTCCTTCTGTTGACTTCAGGTTTTGTTTCTTCTTTTTCTAATTCTTTTAGATGGTAGGTTAAGTTGTTTGAGATTTTTCTTATGTTTTTGAATAAGGCCTGTATTGCTTTGAACTTCCCATTTCTTTTCCTCTGGTTGATTGCTAGTTTCATTCCTTTGTGGTCAGAGATGTGATTGAAATAATTTCTGTATTCTTAAATTTGTTGAAGTTAGTTTTGTGCCATAGTATGTGGCCAATCTTAGAGCTTGTCCCATGTATTTGGAAAAGAATATGTATTTTGGGTTTCTTTTTGAATGTAGTTTCCTGAAAATATCAATTAAGTGGTTTGTTGTATCATTTAGGATCTCTGTTGCATATTTTCTGTCTATATTATCTGTTTATTGATGTGCATGGGTGTTAAAAGTTTCTTATTATTGTTATTCCCATCAGTTTCTCCCTTGTGTTTGTTAGTATTTGTTTTATGTATTTGGGTGCTCTTGCATTACATGTATATATGTTGACGAGTGCAAAATTCTTTTCTTGTATTGATCTTTTTATCATTATATAGTTTCCTTGTTTTTCTTTATAATAGTTGCTTTAAACTATGTTTTGTCGGATATGAGTATTGCGACTGCCACTTACTTTTCATTTCTGTTTGCATGAAATATCTTTATTCATTCCTTCACTTTCAATCTGTGTGTGTTCTTTGCCCTAAGGTGGGTCTCTTGTAGGCAGCATATTGTAGGCTTTTTTTTAATCCAGTCTACCACTCTATGTCTTTTGATAGGAGCATTTAGTCCATTGAGATTTAAGGTAATTTTCGATGCATATTTATTGTTATATTAAACCTTGTTTTCTAGTTGATTCTTTGTTTCTTTTGTTCCCTTTTTCTTTCTGTTTTTCGTTTTGTGGTTTGATGATTTCCTTTTATCTTGATTCTTGTGTTCTCTTGTTTTTGGTTTTTGTGAATCTGCTGTATGTTTTTAAATTTGTGGTTACCTTGTTTTTCAAGTATCTTAACTCCTTCCTGTATCTGCTTGCTTTAGACATATAGGTTAAACACATCCTGAAAAAAAAAAGAATGTATTTTCTTACGCTTTCCCCACATTTTATTATTTTGATGTCCTTTTTTACATTTTCATGTTTATCCTGTTGCTCTTCCTTGTGTTTACCATTACTTTTACTAATAGGTTTTTTATTCTCTCTTTTTGATATATGTACTGGCTAATTTAAGTGATTTATTTTTAAATTTTGATTTCCTCCTTGTATCTTCTTGCTTCTTTTCTATTTAGAGAAGATCTTTCAGTATTTCTTTTAAGATAGATTTAGTATTTCTGTAGACTTTCAGTTTTTGCTTGTCTGAGAAATTCTTTATTTCCCTACTGTTCTACATGATTATCTATCTTGCTTGGTAGAGTATTCTAGGTTGCACGCTTTTCCCTTTCAAAACTGAATATATTTTACCACTTCCTTCTGGCCTGCATTGTTTCTGTAGAGAAGTCCGTTGATAGCCTTATGGGGATTCCCTTGTAAGTACCTATGTTTTTCTCTTGCAGCTTTTAGAATTCTTTGTTTATCTTTAACTTTTGCCATTTTTATTATCATATGTCTTGGTGTGGGTCTTTTGGATTCATTTGTTTGGGATCATCTGTGCCTCCTATATCTGGATATCTGTTTCCTTTAGGTTTGGGGAATTTTCAGCCACAATTTCTTCAAATACATGTTCAATCCCCTTTTTCTTCTAGAAATCCTAGTATGCATAGATTGGGATGGTTTATATTATCCTGTAGGTTACTTATACCGCTTTCCTTTTTTTTTTTCATTTGACTTTCTGAATGTTATTTTGCTTCGGTGATTTCTATTATTATGTCTTTCAGGTCACTTATTCTTTCTACTGCATTATTCATTGAATTATTCATTGCTTTTAGTTCAGTTTTCATCTCAGCAAATGAATTTTCTAATTTTTCTTGGTTCCTTTTCATACTTTCTAGCTCCTTTTTACAATAATCTGCATTTCTGTCAATAACCTTTCTTAATTCCTTCAGTATTTCGATTACTTCCATTTTTCTTGGAGGGGAGGGCCTGTGGCATGCAGGATCTTAGTTGCCTGACCAGGGATCAAAATGGTGTGCTCTGCATTGGGAGTGCAGAGTCTCAACCACTGGATCACCAGGGAAATCCCATTACCTCCTATTAGAATAAAAAAGAATCTGTTTGATTGTTTGTTCCTTCCAGGTAATTTTCTTGGTCTTTTAACTGAGAGTGGTTCATCTGCTTTTTCATCTTCCTTTTATTTATCTTATTCTGTGAGTTTAAGAGAAGCAGTCTTGGAGTACTCTTATATGCTGGAGCATTCCTGTGTAGCTTGTGTGGGGTTAATGTTTTTTTGTCATGAGGGAAGTTTTTGGTTTGGGTGTTTGCCACGTTTGCCATTGCTTTCCTCAACATGTGCTGGCCATTATCCCCTTGATAGAGGGTGTGCAGTTGTGTTACCCATGCATGCTTCCAGGAAGGCATGGGCAGTGGTTGGCTCCCAGTTGTGGGACGCTTCGCAGCAGTGGTCTGTGTTTGCCTCTGGGGTCTGAGGTAGATATGCCTGTTTCTAGAGCTTATATAGGCCACCTGAGAGTTTGTGAGAGAGCTGATTCTTAGATAGGTTGATAAGGAGTCCATGGCCCTCAAGGAGGAAGGGGTCCTGGGTTCTCAAGGAGGAAAAAAGGAGCAAATGTTTTTTTCTATATTGCTTTAGCTTAGTCAAGTAAGATGCTTTTTCTTAAACTCTGAGTTGTTATGAAAACAGTCTTTAAGACTAACTTTCTTTAAGTCCAGAGCTAATAATTACACAACAAAACAACTCATCTTGCTCAAGGGTGTGTTTTTCCTTAAGTTCTGTACTGATTATGTAACAACATTGTATCTTGCTGACTCATTTGAAAAGACCCTGATGCTGGGAAAGATTGAGGGCAGGAGGGGAAGGGGACAACAGAGGATGAGATGGTTGGATGGTATCACCGACTCCATGGACATGAGTTTGAGCAAACTCCAGGAGTTGATGATGGACAAGGAGGCTTGGCATGCTGCTGTTCATGGGGTTGCAAAGAAACTGAGCAACAGAACTGAACTGATCTTGCTTGAGGACATATTTCTCCTTCTTAACAGGAACCTTCCTTCTGACTAATCCTGTTATCTTAAAATATGTTATGGGAGTGGGTCTGGTAAGACCTTTCTATTGTTAGTTCTAATCTTGTTAATTTAAGATGTATGTTGTGGGAGAGGGTCTGGTAAAAGTATATAAGACCTTGATAAGACTAGGTACTGGGGCACTCTCTGTCCCCCTTCTGATGTCCTTTCTCTGTCCTTTTTCACTGTAATAAAACTTCTTTCATGCAAAAGTTCTGAGTAATCAAGCCTGGTCCCTGATTCCAAAACTAAATCTTTTTTGGAGATTATGAATTCGACACCATTCACTGTAAGCTATCACCTGGAGAGTGGCTGTTTTCTTGCATGCCCCCTGACAATGGTGCCCTGACTCTTTGGCAGGTCCAGGCCTCCTTCCACAGTATCCTTATAGCCCCTCAGGCTGTCTCCATGCAGCCAACCCTAGTCCTCTCCCTTGGGTCTGACCTCTGAAGCTCTGGCCTTGGCACCCAGTGCCTGCCTTTTCCAGTCTCTCCCAGTGTCTCAGACTGGGAAGTGCTGGGTGGCCATCACCATATCTCTCTCTGCTGTGTTCTTAAAGCAATTCCTGCACTCTCTTCTGAGGCTCTGAAGCTCCCGCTCTGTCCTGCTTGATCTCCCTGCCAAGTGAGTGGTATTTCTAGTGTGGAGACATTTCTTCTTTCATAGTTCCCTCCAGGGTCATGGGTCCTGTCCCAATTACTTTTTCTCTCTTTCTTTTTCTATTTTCTTTTGCCCTACTGAGTTATGTGGATATTTTCCTGCCTCTTTGGAAGTCTGAGGTCTTTTGCCTGTGCTTTGTAGCTGTTATATGAGAATTGTTCCACATGTAGATATATTTTTGATATGTTTGTCAGAGAATTGTGAGCTCTATGTCCTAATCCTTCACCATCTTGATCTAGTCTCTGTTTCTAGTTTTTTTAATTGAATTATGATTGATTTATAGTCTTATATTAGTTTCAAGTATACAGAATAGTGATTCACAGTTTTTATAGATTATGCTCCACTTAAAGTTGTTATAGGGACTTCCCTTGTAGTCCGGTGACTAAGACTGTGCTCCCAATGCAGGGGCCCTGTGTTCAATCCCTGGTCAGGGAACTAGACCCACATGCCACAACTAAGACCTGGCACAATTAAATACATTAAAAATGTATATGCAAAAATGTTATTACAAAATATTGGCTATATTTCCTGTGCTATGTAATATGTCCTGCAGTTTAATTATATATATAATATAGTAGATGTTACTTCTTAATCCTCACACCTATTTTGTCCCTCTCCTTTGCCTCTGGTAACTACTAGTTTGTTGTCTTTATCTGTGAGTCTGTTTTGTTTTATTCATTCATTTCATTTTTTTGGATTCTACATATAAGTGACAACATACAATGCTTGTCTTTCTCTGACTTATTTCAGTAAGCATAATACTCTCCAGGTTCATCCATGTCTTTGCAGACAGCAAAAATTTCATTATTTCTTATGGCTGAGTCATATTCCATTGTGTAATATATATCATGTTTTCTTTATACATTCATCTATTGATGGATATTAGGTTGCTTCCATATCCTGGCTATTGTTAAGTAATATTACTGTGAATGCTGGGGTGCATGTATTCCTTCAAATTCATGTTTTTGTTTTCTTTGAATATATTCCCAGGCTTGGACTTGCTGGAGGATATAGTAGTTCTAGTTTTAGTTTTCTGCAGAACCTTCATACTGCTTTTTATACTGGCTGTACTGATTTACATTCCCACCAACAGTGTACTAGGGTCCTCTTTTTTCCACATCCTTTCCAACATTGTGTTATTTGTAGACTTTTTCATGATAGCCATTTTACAGGTGTGAGATAATATCTCATTGTAGTTTTGATTTGCGTTTCTCTGGTGATTAGTGATATTGAGCATTTTTTCATGTGCTTGTTAGTCACCTAAGTATCTTTGGAAAAATTTCTATTCCGGTTTTCTACCCATTTTTTGTCTTTTTTAAGAGAAATGTTGAGTTGTATGTGAGCTGTTTATATGTTTTAGATATTAACCCTGTATCAGTCATATCATTTGCAAATATTTTCTCCCATTTCATAAGTTGTCCTTTGTTGATGTTTCCTTTGTTGTACAAAAAGTATTGTGTTTAATTAGGTCCTGTTTATTTTTGCTTTTGTTTCTTTGCCTTAGGAGACAGATCTAGAAAATATTGCTAGTGTTTATGTCAAAGAATGTCTGTGTTTTCTTTTAAGAGTTTTATGGTTTCCATCCTTACATTTAGGTTTTTAATCCATTTTACATTTACTTTTGTATATGTTGTGAGAAAATGTTCTTATTCTGTTCTTTTTGCATGTTGTTTGTCCAGTTTCCTGTATTACTTATTGAAGAGACTCATTTTTCTATTGCATGTTCTTTCCTTCTTTATGATATAGTCATTAATCTTAAGTGCATGGGTTTACTTTTGGGATGTTTATTCTATCCATTGATTTCTGTTGATTACTGTAGCTTTGTGGTATAGTCTGAAATCAGAGAGTGTGATACCTCCAGCTTTGTTCTTCTTTATCAAGATTGCTTTGGTTATTCCAGGTCTTTCATACTTACATACAAAGTAAGATTGTTTTTGTTCTAGTTCTGAAACCAGTTACAACAGATTGGGACTCAAACCAAGCCAAAACCCTGCTTGGGACTTGAACCCCCGTGGCTGGGACTCAAA